>NW_027131256.1:20000000-20712453 GCF_026122565.2 Emydura macquarii macquarii | reverse complement strand
GATTACTTGCAATGGCCCGTGACTGCTATTAGCAAATATATCCAATGGCTGGAGATGGAACACCAGAAGGGGAAGGCTCTGAATTACTACAGAGAATTCTTTCCCAGGTATCTGGTTGGGAGTCTTACCCACATGTTCATGGTCTAACTGATCACCATATTTGGGGTCAGGAAGAATTTTCTCCCACTTCAGCCTGGCAGAGATCCTGGGGTTTTTCACCTTCCTCTGCAGTCTGGGGCCTGGGTCACTTACTGGTTTGAACTAGAGTAAATGGTGGATTCTCTGTATCTTGAAGCCTTTAAATAATGATTTTTGGACTTCAGTAACTCAGCCAAAAGTTATGGATCTATTACCATTAGGGTGACCAGATGTCCTAATTTTATAGGGACAGTCCTGCTATTTGGGCCTTTGTCTTATATAGACGCCTATTACCCCGCATCCCTGTCCCGATTTTTCACACTTGCTATCCGGTCACCCTAATTACCAGGTGGGTGGGTGAGTTTCTGAGGCCTGCAATGTGAAGGAGGTCAGACTAGATGAACATGATGGTCCTTTCTGGACTTAAAAATCTATGAGTAAAGAAGGTGAGAGCCAGTGAGTGCATAGCTAAAGAGATCTGAAATGTGATATAGCGGTTTTTACTTCTTGGTTATTGGTTTGAATCCAGTCCAGTTAAGTACCCACCAAAAGTAATTACTATCTGATGACTGGTAAGTGACTTATGGGCAAGTGAACTGCGGCCAAAAGAAAGAAAGGTGGGCAGAGGAAGACACAGACTGTGTAAATCATGAGTCCCAGGACATGGAATCACAGAACGAAAACACTTGTCCTAGAATCTAATCTGGATTCTTCAGCCTGACAAATGGCAGTAGCCACTGGTCTTTTTCTGGATCTTCCCCATTCACTCTGATGTGGTTCCCTGGATGCTCCTTGGTCCTGACTTCACTGGAGAGTTGCAATGCAACACACCAGTCTAAACAACCCCTGCAATGTTGGGGATTATCACAGGGCTTTCATAAGAGTCAGGGATCTACCAGGGGTCACCCTCTCATCAATAATCCACCCTTCACTCCTGGCAGCTTCACACTGCCGCCCCTTTGTTATATTCCCCAAACCTCTGGGTATATATTCAAGTAAAATATTAATACACTTCTGGTCACCAAATCAAATACCATCCATCCCATTAATGACTGAAAGTTGTTTCAGTTACAATCACAGTTTGATGGCATCTGCTATGTGGTCTCAGTCCCCGGGTTGCCAACAGTCATTTATTACAAGGGACATCCCTTATTTTTTCATCTCCGTATAACAAGATCAGGAGTTGCTGGGAGCTGCAAAAAGCAGCAAGAAATACCCCTGGCGAATGTAGGTGAGTACTGATTATTATTATTGTTAATGCTAATAATAATTATAATAATGTTAATAATAATATCAGGAGGAGGGGTGAGGTAGGGTTGCTAAGAAAACAGTCCCTTATTTCTGAAATACAGTGTTGGCATCCCTGCAGTTGAGAAACCGCTTTCAGAATTGTCAATAAACATGAGTCCCAACCAAAAGCCCTAGAACTGAACAGACCATCCGCGACTGCTAATATAACTGAGCTCTTGAGTGCACTAGTACTTCCATCAGTGCTTGCACCGCTTAAGTGCAACCCATTGGAAATATTAACAGGTCAGAAAATGCATACAGTTCAGTACCCAGCTGCACCTCGCTCATGCTTGGCACAGCTGAATAGGGGAAGGCAAAGCTGGCTACAGCGCTGCTCTAACTTACAGCCACTAGAGCAGTTCCCTTGGGGCCAATCCACTGGCCAGGGATCAGCAGGACACACTGCACTCCAGCTCTGACCCAAATGACCCCGCCCACCCTCACAGAGCCCTAGCACAACCAGTCAGCTGGGGTTGGAGAAGCAGAGGGAGTAAAGACAGCTCATGCTGGCTTTACACCATCCAAGGATTCCTCAATATTGGGGGATTCTTCCACTGTCCTTTTAGGGTAGCGTTAAAGGGCAGCAGTGCAAAGTGATCTTACAGGGAGCTGAAGATCAGGTGCTTAGTTTGGACACCCTCCTAGATGTAGCCCCTCCAGGGGTGGGCTGGGGTCAGTGTGAGGGAAGTTTGCTCTGCTGCTGTCCACGTTGTGCCTGTTCTATAGATAAACGGAGGACCTCAGTCTCTAAGGCTGCACCTTTCACCAGCACTAAATTCACTTAAAATAAAAGAAACAAATATGACTGCAGGATTCTAACTCCATAACTCAGTGACACCTAGAAGGTTTACAGTACCTGGGCCAAATTCTGCTAAGGAGCTCAAAGGTGTTCAACAAATTGTACCTGTCCTTCCAGATGGGGAGAATATCTGCACTACCACTTTCAGGAAAAGGATAAAGGAGAAATTGCCCTTTATCCTTTCAATGTTGTCACTAAAACACCAGCTGTCAGGCACTTGGGGGAAAGAAAAAGCCAACCAAACCCACTGGAATTGACATAGGATTTTTTGAAATTGCAGTAAGAAATCACAATGCACAGAGCCAAACAAAAGATAAATGCAGGGGCCGAAAATGAAAGACAAACAAAGGATAGAGAGGAATTAGCTGCTGAGAGGAAAGGAACTGTGAGTACCGATTTGAAATTTCTCAGCCCACCTAAAGGAAGGAGGCGGGGAGCAGAGGGGGCGAGAATCTGTTTCTCTCTTATGTTTGTCTCTCTGCTTCCTCGCCGTCTCACCCTCTCTTTCTTTTGCTCTTCTCTCTCCGTCTCCCACTCCCTTTTTCCAGAGAGTGAATTTGCTGATTTGGCTGGATTGGAATTCCTTACCTTGATACACACCTTTAATTCCTCTGCTTGGCCACTGGAGAGAATGGAAGCCTGAATCCCTGTTTATCAGTCAGTCTCTCTCCCCCACACACTCTCACACACATCCCTTTGCTTTCTCCCTGCTGTGAGGAGACACGCAGGACCTGCACAAGCACTAGGAGACAGTGGATGGAGGGCAGGAGGGAAGAAAACTGAAATTGAACTCATTCACAGAATCCAGCTCAGCAACAAAGGATGCCCTCTTATCCATCGGCACACTCAGCAACTGCTAACCTGTTGCTTGTTTTAAGGCCTTTGTCCGCTGGCAGTCAGTCCCAATCAGTAACACACAGTCACATCCTGAAAATCAAGCACCAGACAAGCTGGGAAGGCCATCTTTCTGCAGTAGTATCTCTTGCTCCATACCAGTCTCACATGCTCCAAACTGCAGCCAGTTCTCTTTAAAAGCTCCTTTAAAAAAGGGAACTTCATCAATTGCCCAGTGTTAGATCATTGGGAATGTCCTGGTTAGGAGCTCCCTGAGAAGGAGGAAATATCAGCAACCCTTATGGTAGCAGCTGGGATATCCTGATCTGCAGGTCCTTTGGAAAGGGGAAATGTATCTATTCTATGGTGTTAGCCAGCAATTCATGCCCAGATAGGAGGCTTATTTAGAAGGGGGGAAATTTAATACCCTGTTGTTAACTACCAGGCCGGGGCTCCTTTAGACAGAGCATGGGGCAGGAGGTACTCTGCTGTAAGCAGGCACTAATGTAGTGGTAATTCTGGAAGTGCAGGAGCTCTAAACCCATGTACTGAAATGTTAAACTGCGGCAGCAGCCAGAGAGGAGGTGGAGGATTGGAAACTGCCTAAGCCCCAACTGAGGTAACTGAGACGTGGTAGGGAGCTGTAGGCAGCACTGGCACTGAAGTGACTCAGAATGAAAAAGCAGGGAGGAGGATGGGTGGGGGAGAGAGAGGTGCTATAAGGAGAGGCTGATTTTGCTGTTTCGAATCCTGAATCTGGGTAGGAGGAGTGGGAAGTCTGAAGGCTCTTTCACAGGAAACCCTTTGGAAAAACAGATACCACCTAGAAGCGTTTTAAATTTAAAAATGTGACTCCTCTCTCTCTGACCCCATCTTTCTTTCTTTCTACTTCAGTTTCCCTGATGAGGTCAGGCAACTTTGGCGCCCTTTCCCTACTGCTCCTGCAGTTGCCTGTGTCTGCACTGGCTCCTTGGGAGGCAGCACCTCCTACCTGTGACTGACAAGGGGCTACTATTCTTCCATGTCTTGCTGTGTGTCTGTCCTGTTCAGTGGCGTATTGGGAGGTGGGGGCACCGGCCGGGCCCTTCTCAGAGGAGCCGCCCCCCACTGACATCCCCAACATCCACGCTGACCCGGCCCCTCCACCCCCGCGCTGAGCGCAACAAGGGAGACGCAGGACCCCGGCCACGCAGGGACCAGGCAGCCCCCATCACTCCTGCTCCCCGCCTGCAGGGTGCCTCATCTGTGGGTGCTCCCCATGCCATGCCTGGTGCTCTCTGTGCACCAGTGCAGAGGGTGGATATGGCCTCGCCTCCTTCACACCCCTTTGGACTGGTGTGTGCTGCCAGCAGCGCCGGAAGGGAGCAGTTCCTACAATTGTTCCCGGCCCTAGCGTGGGCATGTGAGTTGGAGAGCATAGGCTCCTTGTGTTATTCCTCCAGCATGGCAGCCAAGGACAATCTGTTCCTCTGGATTCACACTGTTTCCTCCCCAAAGCCCAGTATCTCCTTTTTATACTCCCACATGCCAAAACACTGAGGTGATCCTGTACCACCAAAAGCCCCAAATCTGCCCGTCCCAGTTAACAGTGATCCAGACTAGCACTCTCCTCGGCACCCCAGGAGAAAAGAGCCTGAGCAATGCTCTGGTCCCATCCAGACACATCAGACCTGAAGTTATCAGACAGGGAACGTCAGAGTGAGGGAATTTCTCAATCTGACACTGTCTGGTAGTGAGCAACCTCCCCCTAACCCTCTGAGTCAAAGTGAGGTGGGGAGAGGAATGCAGCAGAAGCAGGGAGAGAGCAATACCATCCTCCAACCTGGGTGGAAGGTGATGCCACCCCGGGGGAAGCAGGAAGGGCACAATGGCACCTGAATAGGAAGAAGTGGGGAGCAACTGATGCCCCCTGGCCAGGAGAAAGCAGGGAGAGAGCAATATCCCCCAGGCCCACCCACGTGGAAGGCAGAGAGCTGCCATCCTGACCCATTAGCCATGCACCATTTCAGTGCTAGGACCACAATCCAACCCTTAAACCTCAAATCTCTGTGAACACTGTCTTTTGGGGGCATACAGTGGGACATTCAGGATATCAGAGACCTTATTCCCACAGATATTGCCCAATCACTTTCATCTCTATTTGTCCTCCTGTAGGCCTGCCAGGGACTTCCCAAGCCTTGGATTTTCACCAAAAAATACAAACCACCCCTGAAATGTTAGTGGGGATTCCCCCAGGTTTCTCCTCCCTCCCATGGCTGGGGATCATCCCAGTTCTCCAGGTTCATTCTCCTCCAACACCCAAAGCCCAGCTGCATTTGAATTCCATACTGAGTTGGAGGGAGAAGGCTGGGGGGTGGGAGGGAATGTGTAAAGAGGGAATGCTCCTGCCCTGGCAACAATGCATTCCTGCCTCTAACTTCTATGACCCTGATAACCAACACACCAGACTTAACTCAGGCAAACACACATTCCTCTGCATGTCTCTCACTCACATCACAAGATGTAATCCTCCCCCCACCCCTGCACCGCATCGCCAAGGACTTTCATACACAGGCGGCAGGAAAAGAAACAAGCGGCACCCCATGGAATCCAAAAAGTTATTCATCTTCATGGTAGGCAAATCCTTACCTGTTACCCACAGGAGAACGATCCATCCTATCAAGAATCCATCCATCGTCCTTGTCTTTCCATGCAGGACAGAGAGGAAAAAAACTGGAACCACAGCGAAAAATAAAGAGCCCTGGCACCCAAGTATTCCCTTCACCGTTATCTGCGGGGCTCAGCAGCCACCCGATGTGTGAATCGGAGACTTCAGAATGGAAGCTACCACTGTGTTGGGGAAGAAAGGAAAGGTACTTTTAGATCCCAGGTTTCCAATCCTTCAGTGGCCTCCAGGTCAATCTCAAATGAGATTGGAAACCTCTGCTTAGCTAGCTGTATTTCCACAGACTGAGACCAAACAGAAGAAAAGCTTCTTTTTTTCCCCCTGTCTTCTCTGCTCCACTCCTCCTCCTGTTACCTCCCCCCCCTTACTGCAAGCTCATGTGGTAACTGGAGTTTTTAAATCACATGGCTGTCCATTGAAGCTGTCCAGGAGCAGAAAAGAGTTCATCACTGAGCAATCTAGTGTCTAGTGGCAGGGAGAGAGACAGTGGGTGAGAGACAGAGAAGAGGAAGCTGAGGAAAGAGGCTGTGTGTGTGACAAACTAAATGTAAGGGGCAGAGAACGCAGAAGTGGAAAACGGAACTGAGGAGCATAGAATGCATGTGTATATAATAATAATCAAGTAGCATTAAATACCACTGAGGGGCACAGCATTGTGAATGTGTGAACGGAACTAGAACCGAGGAGCACACAAACAGCACTCGTGTGTGACTAGAACCGAGGGACGCACATGCACACACAATGTTCTATGATGTGTATGTGTGTAATTGAAATGTGTTAGGTCCCAAACTTAAGTAGAATCTGAAATAAAGAAAATTCAGTAACATGCCAGATGCACATCAGTAAGAAAGCTCTTGTTTTATTAAACTATTTTTCTGTGTACAAAGACAGATTTAAGTTGGCTACCACCAACTTAAGGTAGATTTTAAGGTAGAGTCTGGTTTGATTTTCAAAAAAGGTCTGCAAACAATTGAGCAACATTTAATTTGCGTGTACAATTATTGCAATTCAGCAGCATTTGCAAATGGCCTAACATACACCCAACTGCTGTTTGTGTACTGAATTATTCATGTTGCATTTACAGTTGTGGTAACTGCACACAAAATGAAGTGTGCTTGCATTTACTACGTGTTCAACTTTCAAAATCTGGCCATTAAAAGTGCACACCTTATTCTATACCAAGCCACATAAAATACCAACTCTACTCATATTTCTCCCCTAATTAACAAAATGTATAAACTAGAAAATGAATGTAGATTACTATACTCAAACCCTGTGAATTCTGACCTAAAACATGGCGTTGTGACTAACAACTATAATTTCAGATGATCAGGAGGTCTTCTAGCTCTGATTGCATGATATCTAGGTTGTGGGGTGCTGGATTTTCATCACAGCATGGTGTAGTATGGAAAAAGACTTCTGAGTGGAATCACTACTGGCATGGAAAAGGAAGATGACAGAACATCACTTACAAACCTTGAAGATGATGGTGGCTCTGAAAAAGAAGAGTTCTGGCAAAAAAAAAGTTTCACATTCATACATTTAGTACCTAAGCCTCTTGAACTTTCTGTGGGAGCAGAAGAGAGTGGTACAGTCAGTGGGGCCATTTTTGTGTTTGAAGTTAAGCCTGTGCTTAGGTATTTTCCTGGATCAGTGCTCAGCGCCTTGCAGTATACAGCCTACTGTTTGCAGAAGAGTCAGCACAGTTTATTTGGAAGTTTTTCTTCATAATCATAAGGGCTAGATTTTTGTTATTAAAACTTTGATCCTGTAGATGCTGCTGAAGCACATTGGAGAAGGGAGTGGCCTTCAACTTGGCTGTATTCTGGATCTTCAGACACAAACTATTCTGATTTTTCTGTGCACTATCAGATCCAAAACTTGGCACAGTACTGGACTGCACACTATAGGCAGAATGCATTGCAATGCCTATGGCTAAGATTGCATTAACACTTCCATTCTAAAGGGCTTTTTTTTAAATGCCTTATAAACTCCACCTATGTTTGCCTTTCAGCCTGAAATGTTCTATCTTTGTTCTTGGCAAAAGGGCACTTTTTAAAAGAAAATAGTTTGAACAAAAATAGTTCAGTTTGTTCTCAGTATGAAAAAATACACACTTGCTATGATGAAAAATGTTTTGTAATGTTTATTTGAAGAGCTCTAGTACCTCAGTTAAGGTGGTAGGAATATGAAATTAGGCAGGGAGATAATCTTCAGGTAGCAGGTGTGTCTTTTGATGGTCTATTAGAAATCCACTTAGAGTTGATTGAATTATAGGGATTTTAAAAATGAACTTCTCACATGTATGCTTGTTTTCATCCTACGATTAATCAATTACATAGGCTTATTATTATTTAATTAATTATAGTGGTAGTGCTTAGAATCTCCCATTAAGGATTCTGGCCCCATTGTGCTAAGCACTATACATGTACAGATAACAAAAAGTTCCTGCCCCAAAAAGTTTACTATTCTGTGTACAGTGAATGGAATTTCTCATTAAATATACTCTCTCTCAGAGTTCTGTTGCCTCTGTGCATGCACACACAAGGAAATGGGGTGGAATTTTTTATTCAGGGCCAGATTCCCACCTGGTGTAAATTGGTGTTGTTCCACTTAAGTCAATGGAGCTACGATGATTGACATCAGCCTTTTTTCCAGTCACTTTGCATGCACTGTATTTCTGCCAATTCAAAATCTGTAATGAAATCCTGGCCCCATTGAATTAAATGGCAAAGCTCCCATTAACTTCATGAGACCAAGATTTCACCCCTGATCCATAGCCACTTGGAACAGGGCTGTTGTTGATGTTCTCTCAGATGATAAACATTGGGACCAGTACAACCCCTTATGCGTCATTACAGTTAGCCACTCCTGAATTCTTTTTCCTTCATCAGTATTTGCAAGTAAGCTTGATGTAAGTCAGTTTTGATAAACTTTTGACTCTTGACTAAGGAAGGAAAGAGATTTTCAATACATGGAAGTGTTATTGTTCTGGATGCAACATTGGATTTATAGTCACTTTGAAATTTCCAAATATTTAGATGGTGCCATCCTTTTTCACTAGACAGGAAATGCTAATTCATTATGCATGACAGATCTCAGAACTCAGGCTTTAACTAATGTTCCAGATATGCTTAGACCTTTGGTCTGACGGTCTATGGTATTATCGTCCCCTTGCAACTTTTAGGCTGGCTTGCTGGGTTAATTGTTTACTTTACGGTGATGACTTTCATTCTGTCCAGTTCTTGAGAACAGAAGTATGTTTCTGCTGCACTGTAGTTAGGCCTGTTTCACTTTTCACCATCATGTGAGTTTTTGACCAGTTACCTATCCTGGGTCATTTCAAGCCCAGCACAGCATGTATGGTTTCTCACTCTTAATTACAAACAGTAGCAATTTAAGCCTTGGAATTCCAATTCTTGATCGCCTAGTCCCCTGCACACTATTTAATTTCCCCATGCCTGTCCCCAGCACAATTCTGATAAACTTAGGTAGAAGAATACCACGCTATGATACACCATATCTTCTACAAATGATACTGCAACTTTATCTGAAGAGGCTATCCTTTCAGTAATGTAGTCACCAAAAGTCATGTGCACATTAGTGACCATATACAACCTAATTTATTTCTGAGTCCCCTGGAATACTGGCTGTTTATCTTTCCTCATTAGCCATTTTCCCCTTCCTCATTTTCCAGCATCAATCTGTCTAGCAGTCATTTCTTCTCGTTACAGACATATTCTATATAGCTCTTTTTAATACACTGTTGGCATCTGACATCTTTACACCAGCACTTAACTTCTAAGTGATCCACTTTGGTAACATTCCTGAAAAACTTGACATTTTGCTTGGAAATTCCAGTGTTCTTATGCCCTTTTGAACATCTGTTCAGTCCTTCAGAGTCTCCTTGCAGCAATTTCCATAGAAACTGTGATTTCAATAGCCCTGGGATGTGAGGCCAGATTCCGCAACTAGACAATGCTATATTGATTCAGTACACAGACGAGAGACTGGCATGTCTCAAAAGGTGTTATTTAATATACGATCAGATTCACACTGTTCAGACAGCCATATATGTGAAACTTTCTCTCTTTTCTTGGTTTCCTCTATTAAATTGGAATCTCTCCTTGATCACTGGTAGCTTCACAGCAGTGGTGGATTAACACATGGGCCCTGATCAAATTGGGGTCCCCCACAGGAGCGCTGGAACCTGTGTAGAAGTGGGGGAGCCACCGATGCTAGAACTGCGGTCCAACCTCTTGCTCCTCCTCTTACCCCTGAGGCCACACCCCATGGCCTGGCCAGAAGCCAGAGCTGGGCAGTGGTAAGAACCACCCAAGGAGCCCAGGCCACCATGGAGAGCCCCAGACTCTCCACCTGACATCAGCGGGGTCTGGAATGCCCAAGAGTAGCCCCCAGTTCATGTCTCCGCACCCACAGGGCGCACCACCCAGGGCAAGTGGAGGGTCCAGGGCTCCCCACAGTGGCCTAGGCTCTCTAGGTCATTCTTACCACAGCTCACCTCCTGCTTCCAGCATGGCCAGGGGCGGGACCGTGGGGGGAGGGAGAGAAGCAGAGGGTGGGACCCCATGGCGAGTGTGGCTAAGGCCCACCTCAGCCCCCACCAGGAAAAGGCTGTCATCGCTAGCAGGAGCAGTGCTTTGCAGCAGGGGAGCTGATCATCCTATCAGCTTCCTCATTGTGAAGCGCAGCCCCTGCCACTGCCACTCTGCACCTACCCAAAGCTACTATGCCCATGTTAAAAAGTGGGCAGGTATGGCCCTCCCCGACCCTCCTGGTTCTGGCACCCCTGGGCTCCTGAAGTGTGGGGGGCCCAAATGTTCTTTGTGCCAGGGCCTCAATAAATTTTAATTCACCTCTGCTTCACAGCAAAACATTATTCAAGTACATGCACAGTCTTTGTGTATGTTTTTGTTCCTGAGCTGTCTGGCTGCATCTGTTGGCATAATAGCATGAAGATTTTACATCCCATCAAACTCAGGAGACAAGGTACTGTGGATACACTGAGTCTGTTTCCTAAGTATGCCATTTGCAATAACAAAGCATTCGAAATATTCAGTGGAGAAGCTCTATATTCTCAGCACCATGGATAATAGGTCTTATAATATGATTTTTTTTAATTCACTCTATTTGGTGGGTACTTCAGAATCATTCAATTACTTTTCTGTATAAACTTCCCATCCTTTCTATAGTTCTCAGATGCCATAGTCATAGTGATTCTTTGCTGCTGTTCAGGTGGGAATTTAAGATTCTCACCTAAAATAACACACAGGCTGCAGATCAGCAATGAAGCTGTGAGTTGTTTTTCTCCATATAAATCCAGACATAAAATGGCTGCTCCCAACACAATATTTTTTAAATTAATATTTCATTGTTCTCAAGCCACACAGAATATCAATACAGGACATAGAAACACTGGTGTATGTGTAATTGCAACAGAGTAGAAAGTTTTTTATGAAAGTGTGTGGGTATAGTAAGAACTGAAGGCAGTGCAGGTTCATATCTATGTCTAGTTGAAATTAATAGGCAAAGAAGTGAATTGTTAAACAGTGTGAACACTGTAGACAGCTATACAGGACACTGGAGAAGACATATGATAATGAGACACCCTGAATATGATCCACTGCTTTCAATTTTTCCCCAGGAGCACCCTTTTCCCTGAACTGC
Organism: Emydura macquarii macquarii; assembly: GCF_026122565.2. Lineage (NCBI taxonomy): Eukaryota > Metazoa > Chordata > Testudines > Chelidae > Emydura > Emydura macquarii. The sequence goes on along the minus strand of NW_027131256.1, from coordinate 20,701,039 downwards.
TTGTGAATTTTATTTTTCAGACACACTTCCATCCTTAGGAGTGTCATTTCTGGAGCCCCATCTTTTAAAATTATCAATGTCATATTATTTTTAATTTGTCCCTAGGAAGGTTTGTCAAGGGGTGGCTTGCATTCCCTGCACCGAATTTTCTGTCAGGCCTCTTCTCTTAGAAACAAGGTTGTCTGGTTACAGTTGCACACAGAGAACAGTATGTACTCAGCGAGGAAGTGAACTGAACATGCAAAGATGCACTGGTAGCAACATTTACAATAATATAGTAGAATCGTGTAAAAGACATAGCCTTGCTGGATGAAAAAATGTGCTCTGTGTACAGGTCTCTTTTCTTTACTCCTTCTCTAGTTAATTACTGTTATCTATCAAGGACTAACCCAGAATACAGGTAGTTTTCCACAGCAGTGAAAGGAGTTAAAAATGATGCAAAATTAAGTCTGTTTTCATTTAATTTACATAATGATTTTGAGGTACTCATCACAAAGGTATCTGGGTCCATGACATAAGATAAAAATAAGCAATACATTAAAAATGGCCCAAAGCAACATAGAACAGTCCCTGATGCTCTAGCTGCCAGGTGCAGATCCAGGCCTCAAGGAGCAGCCTGCAGGCTGCTCTAAATTGTGTCATCTGCAATGACACCCCCAAAGGAAATCAGTCCCATACCACTGAAATGCAAGGGTACTCTGGTCACACCCCCTATGCCAGTGGCTACAGTTCGGCAAGGCATACTTAACAGGACCAAAGATCTGGCTCTACATGTAGCCTCCACTTTCAGCCTCAAAATATAGTGAGCTGCAATAATTCAATCTGAAGGTGACAAATGCTGATTGTTCATTGTGATTAGATAGATCCTCCACTGAGAGGAAGAGGCCATCCTAGTGAGCTGAAAGTGGAAGAAAGTATTTATTGTTGTTAGAGAGACAAGGTGGTTGAGGTAATGTCTTTTATTGTTGTTACCTACATGTATAGAATTAGAATGAGTCCAACAGGACTCTGAGACTTCATTCTAATTTGGCAAATGGAGGGCACAAAGTTTTGATGGAGGAAGAAATTAGCAGCACAATGTTGAAGCAGGTCACTCTGCCCTTCAAAGTGAAAGAAAACTGATCAAAACAATATTGATTGCCTTGTTTGTTTCTGTGTTTTAATCTGAGTTAAAATGTGACTGGGGGGTATAGAGACTTTCAAGGGAAGATTGTGTGTGTTGTTAGAGGGAGAAGGAGAAAACAAAATTCTGAAAGAGCTGTCATCCTTTGGTGGAGAGCTTGATTATGTGAGTCAATTGAAAGTCCACCTGTGGGGGGCTTGCAGGGTCATGCATCTCCCTCCCACGATGACTATTAATATTATATGCTGGATGCAGTGGAATCCCTACATGCTTGTTTATGTGAGAGAAAGAAAGAGTGTGGGGCAAAGAGAGACGAACAGGAATTCCATCTTTGGCTCTTCTTGAGATTTTTAAAATATGCCCATACCATCAATGTGTGTCCCTTTGTAGCCAACTATAACTAATACACAATATGTATTTGCAGGTGTGCAACTGAGGCATTAGGCACCTTTCAGAATCTCCTCCAGAGAGGCTGTGTGACTTGCCTATGGTCTGACCGGAAGCCTGTGGCAGAGCTGTTTCCAGCCCCAGTGGCCTAGAACCTCCCGAGCTCTCAGTGATGTCCCTGCCTCCTGTGGGTGACGGTCAAGTAAGCAGTGTTCAATTAAAGCAGTAGTGAGCAGAGAGAGGCCACTTCAGCTTGCTCCTTTTCCGCTCATTTTCAGTACTGAGCTGGGGGTCGCAGGCTGACTGAGAAAGCGTTAGTGCTGGTACTCGGCCTAACACTGTGTTGCCGCCTACAGGAGTTCGCTCCCCCGCTGAGCAAATGGAGCAGCCGATGCCCCTCAGAGCGACTGTCTCAGGCAGGCCTTGGCTGCATCCATGAGGCTCCGCTCACACCTTGCAGGCTCCTGTCGCAATGACACAGGGCCAGAGGGGCAGCCTGTGCGCGGAGGACAGCTCAGGCTCTGGCACAAAAGGCGGAGCCGCCAGGGCACAGCTATGGCCATGCTGTCATCCAAGATGCAGGCAGGTTCCCACCTGCCCTGCCTGGGTAGCCTGGCAGGTGCCCATCGGCCAAGCCACTTATCCCCATGCACCGAGCCACCTGCTGGAGACGTGCAGCCCCTCCTGAGTCTGACCCGTGCCCTCGCAGGGTGTGGGGCTGGGTGAGCCAGGCAGAACCACTAGTGCTCCCAGCACGCCCGGGCCTGGGGGGCGCCCGTGGCTCAGAGCCGCCCATGGAGACTACAGATCCTAGCATGCCCCGGGGCGAGAAGGCGTGTCCCCAGCTGGCGCATTTGACCTTTCCCTCTCTGCGAAGCGCGCGCAGCCCTAGGGACGCCCCGCTCGCCGGCCAATAGGAGAGAAGAGGCGCACGTGCCGCCTCGTGGCTCCATCGGGTCCCTGTGCGCGCGCGCGCGGCCTGCCAGCCAAGCGATATGATTGGTTCTCCCTGCACGGCGAGGGCGGGGCTGAGAGGGAGAGGCAGCGAAGCGATCCGGCGCTTGGGTGGGCCCGCAGTTGCTGGGTTTTGGTCATACCGGGCGCGAAGGGGCCGCGCGGCAGCAGCAGCAGCAGCGTGTTCTGCCGCCCCTCCGCCAGCCATGCCGAACCGCAAGGGCGCGCGCAACGCCTACTACTTCTTCGTCCGCGAGAAGCTGCCCGAGCTGCAGCGGCGCGGCCTGCCTGTGGCCCGCGTGCCCGACGCCATCCCGCTCTGCTCGCGGGACTGGGCGGTGAGCGGGGCCCGGGTCGGAACCGGGGCAGAGCTGCGCGGGAGGGGCGGCCAGGGCTGGACCCCTCCCCCCAGCCGCCTGTCCTCCCGCACACCCCCTTGAACACCGGGCCCGCGTTCCCGCCCACACACACCCACCCGTGCCCGGGCGTGCATAGCCCCTCCTGCGTGCACGCCCTCCAACCCCGCGTGTGCGTCGTCTCCATCCTCCTCATGCACACCCCGCACCCCTGGGCCCGCCTGCATCTTCCCGCCTGCCCCCCACCCACAGGCAGGCACCCCTCCCATAGCTTTCTGCCACCCCTGGGCGTGCACAGCCCTACCCCATCGCCCAAGTGCACACACGCCTACCCCAGCACTGATTTCCACGCGCGAATGAAGTGTCTGCCTCAAGCTGGAGACAGGCAGGAGGAAATGCTGTTCTGTGTAGGGAGTTTGTTGTGTCTTATCTGAGCTCCATGTTTCCTGACTTATCTCAGTTTTAAAGTGACGTTCTTGTGGGAATTGGTAACTGGGTTTGAACTGCCCAGTGTAGATGGGACACTGTTAAGATGTAAATAATAGACAGTTCTTTGACCTGTTAACTAGCAACATCTTTAACTATTAAAGGTGCTTAACATCTAACTATCACTATTAATACTGGGTTTTTTTTTAATTTTTCCATGGTACTGATGAACCAGTGAGGTTTGTCTCACTTCTAGATTTTCAGTGCTGAAGTTTCTGAATTCTAAACAGTATGGGATAATTAAAGTTTATTTCAGTTAGAATTTTTAAAAAGGACACTAAATAAAAATATAGAAATGTAATCTTGCATTTTTAAAATAGACTAAATCTTAATTCTTAATTTTAAGCATGTAAGTATTTGCTTGCTTGGATCTATGGAAACAAAACATTTTGCTAATGCCTAAGAACTAGTAAGTGAAACTGACCAGTATGGTTTCATAGTCCAAGTTGAATGAAAAATAAAATGTTAACAAATGGCATTAGTAAAAGAGTGAATTATATTGTTAATATTTTATTTATTTACCTTAGAGCAGTGGTTCTCAAACTTATTTGATCATTCACACCCTGTAGTTCTGTACCACCACCCATTTCCGCCCCATAAGTACATACGCCCTTGACCAGCTCTGAAGGCCGAGCAGATGCCAACCTTACTTCTCCGCTGGCTGCCTTCAGAGCTGGGTGCCTGGCCAGCAGCTATTGTCCGGCCCGCCAGCTCTGAAGGCAAAGTGGCTTCTTCCTCCCCTCCCCCCCAGGATACATTCCATGTGTGTCTTGTGTGTCATCATCGTCTCCTCCTCCCCACCCACCCACCCCGCGAACCTCTGCCCTAGGGTGTGGCTAATAGCACAAGATCTGTATGTTAAAATGTGCATTAACCTGATTTTGGCCCTTAGTCTTGCAGTTTTATTAACAGGTGCATAATATCTCCCTCCCCTCCCTCCAATGCACACTTGAATATTAAAAGAGAACCCCAACAATCTCTACCAAGAAATTCACTTGCCCAACTGGTCCTCATGGTTTTTAATATGCTGTATCAGCCAGTGCTGGCTCAGTCCAGTTCTTTAGCTGCTTTATCTCACCCACTTTAAGCAGAAAACTAGTTAGTCTCATAAGAGCTTGCTGGGTTCTGGAGCAAGTCTGTCTTACGAAAAGGAAAATAACTTACATAACTCTTCATTTTACTTCCAGTTGCTGACTGAGGATGAAAAGGAAAAATATTCAGAGATGGCTCGTAGATGGAGAGCAGAGAAATCTGCACAGGCATCAGGGAAACAGGTAAATGGGAAGGTAGAGGAAGAAACCTGGAATTTGCGGTGGGCTGAATAAGAAGAGTAACACAACAGTTGCAGGGATTGGTCAAAAATTGAGACACTGAGAACCACCCTGAGAACTTATGAGAAGCCTGTCTTCTGCCCCTTCTCCTTCTTTTTGTTTAGAAATAATCATGGCTATAATATTAATTTGTAATTATCTTCCTTGTTTGTCCAGAAATGTCTTGAATTTACCAACAGTATAAACCTGTAGCTGATCGGCTTTACCTTCACCCTACAACTACAAGTTAGAAACAAAGGAGAGAGCCTCCATTTCAGTATTCTGCCACGCTTTGGGCTTTTCCTCCAGAGTCTGCCTTACTCTGGGTTTGTGGCTGAAGCATAACTCTAATTAGGGCTATCATGTTAACAAGAAATGTTACTACTTTTGCTGTGACAGTTCTGCAGTCTGGAGGTCACAGGCATTTGAGGTGGTAACTGTAAGGTCTGTTGGTCTAAATACAAAGTTCCAGTTTAACTAAAGGTGTGATTTCATAGCAGTTTAGTTAAACCAGGTCAACTCTGTGTGGACACTAAATTGTTTTAGTTTAAAGTTGGCTTATGTCAGTTTAGCTTGCATTGTTACATTTACAGCAATACATAAACTTAAACCAACATAAGAGACAAGTTACACCAAATTAAATAAACCAGTTTAAGTTCAACTGGGACAACCTCTGCATGTAGACTATTGTCCATTTCAGAACATAATGATCTTCTTAGCACTGCCAAGTAACATCTTTTTATTGTGGCACTTTATATTTATGCAAGAAGACAAAATCTATACCCCAAAGACCTTATCTGTTTCCATTTTAAATTGGCAGCACAAAATTTCTCTAAGTGGGTCAGAACGAAAAACAAAGCAGAACCCTGCTTGATGTTCCATGCAAGTACACCAGTAAATACAATATTGTCCATAAAGTGAAACTCACAGCTGGGTTCCAATTATGAGGTGGACTATACCCTTAAATTCTTAATAGGACATGTGTCTTACCCTTGGAAGAGTAGTTATCCAGAACACCGGTATGCATTAGTGATTCTGAAAACACTGATTAGTGCCAGACTCCTGGTATTGCCAAAGGGTAGTGATTGAAGAAACTGTCATAACCTGTTATTTCATTAGGTAAGGAGACATGGGTCATGCTTCCTACATTGAGAGATCTTGCAGCTGTGGAAATGGGATCTGTCCTACAAAACATTCCTAGTTGCCACTTACCTGGCAGGAAGAGGTATGCAACTGTAGTAAGATTGAGTCAGTTCTTTGCAGCTCGTCACAGTTGGTCTCTGGATCATGGTGTGATAGATCAGAACTCTTCCAGTGTCATCTTCTAGAAATGGAGTGCTCTTTAACTTGAACTACAGCTCTCCAGTCTCCTGGTCATAGCAGAAAAGACAGTTAACATGGGACACATTTATTCTCGGGAAATAGAAGTGTCTGTGTCTATATGTTGGCTACTCTTGGAGTCAGAGATCCTGGTATCATTCAGGAGACAAACGTTTTGGAAGATTCCGTTAGCTTCTTACAATTTACATGGGATTGGTTCTCAGCTTTGCTACAGGTGGCCCAAACTGATACCAGTAGGCTGAGTCTAGCAAAGGGTCATCAGGCAACTTGTTCCATCTATCTATCCATACCTAGAGGCATTCTTTCGGACAACTTGGCTCCTGTCAAGGTGTAGGCAAGCAAGTCTTTAAGCAAGTGGCCTAATCACTCCATCCTCGATGACCTTCTCTCTGCAAATAGCAGAGATCTGGTATATGTAGCACACGGGCCCATAAGCCCCTTTACTTGCTCTGCATGAGAGCTGTCCAATTACTTCCTTAAGTCATCGTTCAACTACTTTTCATGAACAGATGTCCTTGTCAAAGACACGACAGTGTCTCTACAGCCTGTTCTTTGTCACTTGCATGTGAGGCTTGACCTTTGGAAACCCCTGTATCTTACTATCTGGAGTGGCTCACGATTGTGACTGCCTACCTCGGCAGACATCCCAAATGGGTGGTGTGTTTTATAATTCAATTTCACCAACCCAGTGACACACATGAACTCCTGGATCACTGTAACAGTCTTACCAGGGAGTCACAGACAGTCTTCTTAGACTTTTCCAATCTATCTTACCACCCACACAAACACAATTTATCACTAATTGCAAACGTATACCAAGAATCACTCCACGTTCAGGTTGCTTCCAATGCCAAGAGACCAGTCATTTACACGGACACATCCCCCCACTGCCCAGATCAATTGGTACTCTAGATCTTACACCAAAGACCATCCGTGTCGCCAATCCTATAAAACACTATATAAAGGTTTGTTAGCTAGGAAGAATCAATAAGAAAGTTTTATTTACAGGTTAAAGCAAGCAAGCATACATACAAATGACTTATCATCTAAATCTTAAGAGTGACTGGGTCCTAGTGATCTGCCAACTCAAAGCGTCTTTCAGGACAGAATCAGGAAGCAACACCTGGGGATCTCTGGCTCTTCAGAGTTCAAACAGACAAAAAGATGGAAAATTTTCCTGTGGCTTTGTTTTATTTCCCTCATTAAGCTTCCAGGCTCACAGGATGAGCTTCTTTGAATGTAGCGTTTCCAGGTGCGATAGGGCAGTTAACAAATCCTTTGTATTGTGAAGGTCCTTGAAGACCCAACTGATTTTTATAGTCCTGGGTGGGAGGGAGGATAATTCCTAGGCCTGAGTTCACAAGTTCAGAGCAAACATTTTCAAAGCTATATAGCAAAACATACATAATTTCTTATGGAATGGAATACAGACATTACAAGTGAGACTAATGCATGCAGCAACTTACAAATATTTCATAGAGTCTAAACGCTAAATACCTTCTTATAAGACTAGTACCTATTTTGAGCAAAAGTAATGTACAGGTGACCCGGTCTGGTCTCCAGCTATGAGGTTGTCAGATGTTAGCTAATGCCTGCCATCTGGGCAAGAGCTGGCATCTGGCCTGCCAGCATCACACCCTGTTGAAGAGCTTTTGGTGTCATGTAACAAATGTGATTCTGAGAAAGTTAAAGTTCCTTTTGAGCCTTTCAGTACTTGAGGACAGAAGTTTTGTGGAAGTACATTTCCTGGCAATGTTTATCTCTGCTCCTAGGGTGCTTTCAGGTTTTAATGACCAGTCCACCTTTGTATTCTATTTTACAAAGCCGTAGTGTGATACAGAATCTTCTGACAAGTTTTTTGTCCAAGAGGCTAAGTTCCACCTTCATCCTGCCTATATCCTTCCCACGCATGCAACCCTATCCCAGTGAGGCCCTTTTTGGCATGCTTAACTTCAAAGATTCTGAGCAACTTTACTTGGGGCAAAATGAAACCCTTCATTAGATGTACTTAACTCTTTGTTTTACTCATTGCTCATCTCAGAGTTGTGGGGAGGAAATTTCTGTTCAGTCGTACTGAACCTGTTCCTAAAGTAAGGAGGTTCCAAACAGTTCCATTGCCTGTCATTTCTTTTTTTTTTTTTTTGGGATGTCTTTATTAAAGTTGACCAATTTTTGGAGTTCTTCACTGGTATACATTCTGGTCATGTTCATTTTATACTTACTATTTCAGGACATCCCTTGAACTTACCTCCTCTTCAGGGTTGGGAATCAACATTAAATAATATCTTACCTTGTAATTCTGCTTCTCCAGCAATATTGCTATGCTTGTACGCTTCAGACTTTAAGCGGTTCAGACAGTAATATAATGTGTCCTTCGTTCACACAGTGAGCACTCACTTCTACATTGTCCATTACATGTTCTAAGAAGGTTGACTTCCTCTGTACTCACGTTTTTTGTTTTTTTGTTTTGTTTTGTTTTTGTTTTTGTTTTTTTTTAAGAAAAGATGGTTGGGGTAAGAGAGAAGTATGTAGGTCTCTTACATATAATTGAAGTTTGGGGTGCTCTTGCTTCCGGGTTTTAAAAGGAGCTAGTTTAAATGTTCTGGGGCCTCTGAATCTCTTAAAGTTAGAGCATCATCTGGGGGACTGAGCTGTCAGGCCAGCCTAAAGGTGCATCAGAGGGTAAAAAACCCAAAGAGCAATGAAAATGTTTCCGTGACTTGTGCTGGAGAGACAAGACCCGAGATTGCAAATCCTGCATGATGATCTCTTCACAGAAGCAATAAGTGAAAATTACTTCCCTGCTTACCCTGTAATTCTAACTTCTGAAATATTGTGCAATAATGGCTAATAAACTTGATGTGAAAAAAGTTGTCTTCAGCCTGCTCTTCACTGGTTTTTCAGTTACAAAAAAAAATGGAAACCTGTGTGAGTGACATTCAAGGGAAAGAGATGAAAGTCAGTAGGCTTGGGAGATGATGGCTTCTTTCTGTGTGACAAATCTAAACATGGAGAAAGTGCCCTTCTGTGGATGTTCTTTATTAATTCAAAGGCGTGGCTATAGTTCTTTCCATTTTTGGTAAATTGGTAAATCGCCATCCTCCCAATCAGATTTCTCCGGCTCCTGCAGCACTGCTCATGCAGATGCAGAGAAGTGCTTCTCTTCTAGATACCACCCTAATATCTGAGTGGCATTCCGTTGTGTAAGATGAGAAAACATGCCTGCTCGTAATCTGCAGGTTCTGCCTGCGTACTGCAGTCTGTGGTTAGATAAGTTTAAAAGGCAGTGTTGCAGTCCATTTATAGAGGACAAGGGAGGAGCTATAGTATGGTCCTTCTCTCACTTAGGAGGAGCAGAGTTGATTGACTATAGATTTAATGCTATTTTGTCTTCTCCAGCCTCCCAATCAGATTTCTCCGGTTCCTGCAGCTCGGCCCACGCAGATACAGAGAAGTGCTTCTTTTCCAGATGCCACCAGTCTTTCCTGGAAGAGTGATCAGGGTAGAGTATTTGTAAAGCAGCTTAATCCTAAAGATCTTGTGGATGACTTCTATAAGGAGCAGGATTGCTACATCTGGCTTATATGCCTTAGCTGGGGATAGTGGGAAATTCACGTTTAATTCAGATCTGAATATATTTAATAAGTCTGATAAAAACAAACTTAGTAAAAATGAATACTGTAAATTGTCCTACAATAACAAAGGATTTTATAATAGAAAGGTAGTTCATAATGTTTGGGGGCAGTTTCTGCCCACGGGTGTGTGGCAGTGACTCCTTTTAAACTTAATGGGAGTTGCATGTATATATTTGAGGACAGAATATGGTCCTTAATGTCTGTGCATGGATTGTAAATAAACCAAAGTGAACTATTTCAGGAAAGCATTTTTATTGTAATTTCCATTTCATTAGGAACGTAAAAGGCCTAGTCCAGGCTTTGGATACGTGTGCGCTTATGTTAACTATAACAGGGTGGGAGTTTTTAGATGGCAGAGTGTAAGCTCAGAACAGTAGACACTAAATAACAAGACAATCTGGTGGAGGAGAAAGCTATTGTTTCAGTCAGTGTTGTACTTGCACTTTGGCTGGCTACTATCTTATTAAATAGAACTCTGAGAAGCCAATCTCTTCCCATCTGCATTTCTCTGTAAAACTGATGCTTTGATTGGCATTGACTAGCAGCAGAGGAAACTCTTAGAGCACTGCCACAATGTGCTTCACCATGCATTTGAGAAGCCCTAATATAATATATAGTAGCACTTACAGAATACTATAAACAGTCAAACCACCAACCCAGATATATAAAACTAATGCAAGCACCAAGTGAGTCTTATTGAAGAGGGAATGGGCTAGGCTGGGAGTGTAGGAATAACCTTCACCTACATTTAAATCACAACTACCTATATATTTTTCACTGACAGAAGCTAGAATACATCTTAAGTCAATATTTTAGTAGTTTGGAGCTGTTGCTGTGCGAAGTCCATGAGTATTGTTTCTTGTTTTTATCATACATAACCTGTCACGTGTTCTTGCTCTGTTTTTTTTTTTTTTACAGAGGTGAGCTCTCGCTGGGGCTCTTTGATTCTTTTCAGCCCCTCCACAGTGTAAAAGTACTGTATCCTTGTTTCAGTCTTCTGCCTGCTGGATTTGGCTGAAGCTCAATGTGCTGTTTAAGAGTTCCTGATATCTGTAACATTTCGCATCCCTACTTTAGAGACAAAATGGTGGACAGCTTTATTGGAGGGAGGTGTGAGTGGTGGTAGTTGATGAATTCCATGCCCCTGGCATTCTTGTTAACCTGAGCTGTGATACTTACAAAAAGTACCATCTGGGATTAAGCTTGTAGGTGAACTGGGACCACAGAGTCTCCTGACTTATGCAAAAGTATCCATTTTACAGTTACCTTGTCCTCCCACATACCTCTCCCCATTTGTATGTTTCATCCAATTGCTGCCCAACTCAGCTGTATGGCCTAACATAGTGGGCCCTTGATCTTCCATTGGGGCCTACCAATTCCACTGCAGTATAAATAATAATGCTCACTAGATGTAATAAGGCTTGCTTGCTCTCTCCTCTAGTGACCTCTGCAAATTTCTCCTTCCAGCTGTGCTTGGGAACATCTTCTACTTCCTGAACATTTTCAGTCATGGAGAGCTGCCGTCTCACTGTGAGCAGCGCTTCCTACCTTGTGAGATTGGCTGTGTCAAATACTCATTACAGGATGGCATAATAGCAGACTTCCATCGCTTTGTAGATCCTGGTGAGCCTTAAGGAAAGGAGGGGAGGAAACTCATAATTTTAGTTAGTGTGGAAGGATGACAGCCTTCTAATCCCACATCTCCCAGCCCAGTTCAGGTTTCTAGCATAAAATCGTGTCCTGTTTCCAGAGGCTCAGCATTTTAGGTAGATAGCAACAGTATAAGTGCACGTTAATGCTGCCTTCTACTAAAGTCTGCAAAAAGTTAGCCTTTGGCATCAGGACTGAGTGAAATCTTGGAGGATAAAACATATCTTGTGAGAAAGTAGCTGAAATAAAATCCTTTACAAAGCTGTCTAGCCATCAGTAGGAAGAAAATTAATGACTGTATAGGTGGGATGCTGCACACTTGTGTGCATTGGATTTAATAGTAACATGTATTTGCTTAGGTAGGGGCCTAAACACAGGTGTGCAACAGGTTGTGAAAGTGTTGTGCAGGGTTTATGCAGATGACTATAGCTAAGAAAATGAATGTCCACTTATTTTAAAAACTTATGCCAGGTGTACAAGAATACATGATGGTAGATAAAGCTGTTAACTATAGCACAGCGAGGTGTAGCTCATTATTTAGAGTTCATGTACCTGCTTCTTGCTTGATAATGTGTGTTATCTGTCTGCCCTCTTGCAGGAGAGGTGCCACGTGGCTTTCGGTTTCATTGTCAAGCAGCAAGTGAGTATTGAGAAGAAAAGGGGTGGGATGCAGGGATTGGCAGTTTCACTGGCCTGGTGTACATCAGACCTTTAAACATTTGCCTTGCTTGTGAGAAGTGATTTTTTTACTAGGAACTGCATCTTGCATCCAAGAGGGAAATGGCCACTAGAGCAAACGTGCTGCAAGATTTCATACTGCTGTGTCTTTCGTAGAGCAGAAGCTCTTCTTTCTGACTGACTGGTCATTAAAGAACCCCTAACACTTTTCACTAATAATGGTGTCTTACCCAAACATCCATTGTGGATAATCATGTTCTGTTGGCTGTGATCTGCCCTCCTACATGAAATTCCAGTTAGCTCCAGTATTTTTGTCCTAAACTGCTGTATAACTTCAGTGTGTGATGTTTCACAGCTGCCATTTCCATCTCTGAGGTGGCTGCCTTTCAGTGATGGCTAAAGTGTCTCCTTTGTGTGTTACATAGCTTGTAAAAAAAAAATACACTGGAATCTTGTTTTTTCCAAAGTGGAAGGTGCTATTATAAAGTAACATTATTAAAGAGGAACCTCTAGAAATACAAAGCTAATACTTCTCTAGGCAGCATTGATATTCAACAAGTTAAAGCATTCCTACAATCCTGTCGTTTGGCCCTTTGTACTATTTTGTCTTGAATTGCTTTGTTTTTTCATCTTTCCCTTGTATCGCAATTTGAACTGTGTTTATAGATTCCATTTAGTAGACTTCCTGTCCATACACACACACCTAACTGATACAGCTGTTGCTTCCCTTTATCAAAATACTTGAGTAACTCTCTCTTTAAAGCAGTGTAGGGTTCCACCTCAGAACATCCCAGATCTTTTGGGAAAATAAGTAGGGACATGTTGAAGGTCAAGTTCTGGTGAGTGCATGAATGTTGCAGATTTTAGTTGTAGATGGTAAGTGGAAATAGAGAAAGGAGTGTGTGTTTCCTTTTAAAAAAAAAAAAAAAAATTTGAAATGAACTGCTCATATCCCATTTTTCTGTCTCCTCATTTACCTGCATTAGGCGATGCCACTCACAAGATCCCCATCTCTGGCTTTGAGCTCTCGAGTGCTGGTTGCCCTGTTCTGTTACGTGAACTTTACTCGTTTGTTCGGCCAAACTGCAGCAGATGGTCACCTGTGTACTGCAAGGTACAACAATCCAGCTCCTCCTTAGTTAGAGCAGTCCTTTAAAATACACAGTCCTATTGTAGTGTCCATAGAAGCCTTTAAAGCAAAGTCTGTAACCAAATTTGTCTGACTGAGGAGAGACTTTCCCTTGTGAAACTTAGCCAGCCTTCAGGGGAGTGGGATTATCTACTCTTTGCTCCGTTACCTTTGTCCTGTTTTCACTTCCCCCAACACAGAGCTCTGGTTCCTTGGTGCTCTTTAAAAAGGGGGGATTTAAACCCCTTTGTTCCAGTTCCAGATGTATTTTTCAATAACCAAAACAGACTAAAGGGAAGGGTGTGGGGATGCAGGGGACTGTGGAATGCACCAGCTCCGCAAACCAGTTTCCTACTTTCCTGTCCTCTCCGAAATGCGATTTGTCTTTCATATCCCTCTAAATCTTTTTTTCCCCTTGTTCCTCTTTTACCACTTTTTTGTTTGCTGTTACTGGAGTCTCAGCTTCTCTTAGATTAAGGTGATCATGCTGCATGTTATCTAAACAGTCCTGCTTTTCTTAAAGGATCATAACCTCTAAGGAAAAATCTGATTTTAATTTTGTTCTCTGAGCATTCTTTCCTTTGTGCTTCTGTTGTTTTCTTCTGTTCAGTCTTCACTGAGTTGCCAGGCAAAGCAATGGTAGTGTTGACTTTTACCCTAAAACTTCTCTTAAGTTCCAGTTTATGCTGGGTTTTTGTCTGTGTTGGGTGACTCTTTGTATTTTAACCGTGTCTCACATAGACTGGCAGCATCCACGTTGAATAAACAAACTGTTTTTGAGATGGGTTTTTTTTTTTAAAGTTATATTATGATTTGGGTACATCCATGCTAGCGGGCCAAACTGTAGGAGATACGGGGCCTTGGACACCTGGCTGTGGCATATGTGGGAAAGGGCTTGTGAACAAATAGGTGACCTACAATACTCAGCAGGTACCTGGATCTCCAGCTTAATTTTAAAGATTAGGCCTGGTGTCAGGGGACTCAAAGGTAATAGGGTGGTGGCTGGAAAACACCTATAGTGATGGCCTTTTCAGGAAGCAGGGAGAACTTTCAGGAAGAGTTGCTTTTTGCAAGAATTAAAGTAGCTGCAGAATGTGCTTTAGGAATGGTGGAGAGAGAGGGAGACAACTCCACTCTGTAGCTGTAGTTGATTCTGGAGTATGAAACAGTGAAACTTTTTTCTCTTTAGTCTGATGACTGGTACAGAGTCAACTGGTGTCTGAAATGGATGGCAAAGGAAGCAGGTGAGAAGTTAATTTTTTAAGATTGCAAGGAGTCTTGGTATCTTGGCTGCATCTCCTCTATCCCACCTGTGTTTGGCAAAGTGCCATCCCTCCTCCTTCCTGACTCTGTCTTCTCTGAATAATAGGCACTGAGATTCAGCTGGAGCTTCTCAGTGTGGAAGATCTGGTGGTGAAACTGTACCAGCGGAAATTTCTAAAGGAGCCTTCCAAGACTTGGGTGCGCAACCTGCTGGATGTCTTCATGTGGGATTACTCCAGTAACACTAGGTATGCTGGCATTGGTTCTCCTCTATTTCCTGAACGGGAAGATGTTATGGTGGTAACTGTAAATTAACCAAGTGCTTTAAACTGTCCCACAGTGCCCTGCACACATACTCCTTTCATACTTCAGTATTAGGTTAGTTGAAAATTCTAGTCTCATCATTAAGGTTGGTCTTCCTTGGATCATAGCTCAGATGTGACTGGAAGAATTATGCCCTTAGCCAATATGTCTGTTTTTCAAGTGTAAACATAGGTTTGAAGATTATGAAGCAGAGGTTTGTGAGTCTGATTTGCGAGAAGAAAGGGATGGGGTGAGGTAATACTTCCATGTGCTTGTGTTTCGGAGGTACTCATATTTTGAGATTATATCTTTGCTTCTGTGAATTTCACAAACCCACTAAAATTACATTAAGAAAAGGTTTGGAAGAGCGTCTGCTTCATTAATAGTCAACTGAATTATAGCAATTTAGATGCTCTTATTTGTACCCCATTAATTAAAATGCAGGTATGATGTCTGCACTTTACTGCTGGACTGTATATTCATTTCTATATGCCAAAATACAGTTTTTGAGTTTTTTTAATAGCGACGCTTAGATTAGAAATCATAGCCTGGTTCTTTTGTTATATCTATGAAAATCCATTGATTTAACAGGGTTGTCATGGATAATACCTGAGAGCAAAACACCTTGCATATGATTAAGATTCAGTTTTAACATATTTCTCACTTTATGTTCAGTTTTTGAATGTGTATCATGGATAATGAAGCTGAACTCCATGATGTCACTTTCAGATTCTTATGTACTAGCACAATGCTGCAACATCTGGGCTGCAAATGCTGCAGGGGGGTGTTTAAAATGACAGTCAATTTACTTTTGACATTTTACCTGCTATTCTTAGAAGTAAAAACTAAGACTCTGTAATTTATAACTGAAAAAGAGAAATATCTGTCTAGTTATTGAGAGTGTTTGACAGCGCTCTGTATACTCAATGTCACTGTTCCCTTAATATAATCATTTAGTCATTTCCCCCTGTTTGTGTGAGTCCTTTACACACCAACAGGGAAGTGAAACACCTTTTTAAAAAAAATGTAGCCATGTGACTGTAAAATCACAAACTGGCAGAGAGAATTTGGGGCATGTCCTACCAGAAACTACTTTTAAGTCTTTGAAATTGAAAGGACTTCTAGTAGATGGCTTTCCTTAAATTCCACTTTTTTTGATTTTAAGAAAAAAAATTTCTATGTGGTTTTGTAAAACTACAATCTCTTAAACTAAATGAAAATTTAGGGGCCCAAGCTATGTGACATGATCCCTTTTTAAAATTTAACCTATGTTACTTTTGGGCACCAAGAGTGTGCCAAGAGTTTTCTAGGTCTGTTTTTAATTAAATTCAAAGCTATTAAGAGAAAGGGAGGCTAGCATCAGCCAACAGGCTTCTAATCCAACTAGATTAATTATATTTATCTCAATTAAGCGGTGTAGTTTTGTTTCCATTATGAACTCAGAAGAATTTCAATCTGCACTTAGGTGCAAGTGGCATGAAGAGAATGATATCCTGTTCTGCGCTTTAGCAACCTGCAAGAAAGCTGCGTGAGTACATGAAAGGGATGTGTCTGATATGTTGGTTCCCTGTTCTGTTGCAGCCAGTTCTTGCTTATGGGTTCTTTACTCCTGTCCTGGCTTTTCTAACTCCTCTGAGGAATGTTGTTCCCAAGTCGTCTTTTCCTAATGGCTTCCTTATCGCTGTAGGTATCTCTTCATTAATGTCCCTTGTTCTTTTTCTGTAGTTTTGAATATTAACAGTATGATTGTAATATAATGTTACCCTGTGGTATCAATGTCTGTGCTTTGGGGGATTTCTGGTGACTCTGCTTGCCCCAAGGTATTATCAGATTGAGGATTGTGCCTTCTTTTGCATTAGAGTTCACTGTGCTTTCTTAATAGCATCTAGAGTTCCTGTGTTGGGATTGAATTTAGTGAGGACTTTGCACAAATTTCTGTTCTGGAAATTCATCCGTGGGCCTATGTTTTGTACTTTGGGGGGGTTGGGGGGGGGTAGAGGTAATTTAGGCAAATATCCATTTAAATTATTGTATTATCTCCCCAACAACTGGATAGATCACCAGTCTTCCTATTCAAACTGATTTAATAATGCTGTGCACCATTAAACAATTGCCTTGTTTCACCCTTGAGGTAATTGCATTTCAGTGATGGGGGCAAGTGATTCTTGTAACTTCATATATAATTTTTAAAGAAGGTTGGCCTTTGTCTGGATGAAAGGATGTTATTAGGATGTAATCCTCATATCTCGCCTTTCCTCCTCTCCCCCTCCACATACCCACCTCAAAGTATTTAACAGCTATTTCTTCTCTGTGTGCTCACTGAAAAGAGGGGTGGGTCTATACTACCTTTTGAATATAAGAAACACAGTACAGAATTCTTATCAGAACTACTTTTTTCCTTTGCTCAATGTAGTTATTGCATCAGTAGCTCTCTGGCAAGTGTGTATGGAGTCTCGCTCACAGCAGCTCACCTACCTCTGCAAGACCATGATTCCAACAACCACATAAATCCCAAGATGGTGGTACTGGATGCTGGACGTTTCCAGGTCATCTTCTTTGAATATGTTGTGCTGAATTATTTCTGGCTACTATGACTGCTGTCATCCTGAAGGTGGCTTGGTCTCTTCTTGGGGCGGTGAAGTTGACCTCCCAGTGTCAGATTAGCTATATTTACTTTGCAGCAGTTGACATGCTTGTTAATAATGCCCAGAGGGTATTGGGAAAGCCAACCAAGAAAGTTCTCCACTAGCTGGCTAGACATCTTTCTGAAGTTTGTCACAACCCTTTGCTACAAAAGTTCTGATCTGATCATGAGATCCTCCAAACTATACCTGCTGAAATGCTGCTTCTGGAATAATAGGCAGCGAAAGTTAATCTGTTTTAAACCCTATGATTGGCAGCCAGATAGTCTGTATTAATGTTTTGCCTGAATCTTTACCCAACACACTTGGGTATTGTGAGTAGATGTGGTGGATGCTATGTGAAAGAGAACACTGGTCTGTTCTGAGAGGGGTTTGAATTTTTTCTGCTACAGAAACTGAGAGCTGAGAATCCTGGTTGTAATAGATACTTCAGTTCTCCAGTTCAGAAACAAGGAGCCGCCTCTTCTACAGGTGAGTTTGAGACTTTCACATTTGGGAAAGGAAAGAATGAGAGTTAAAACTTTATCAGATGACAGAGTCCGTCTTCTCTCCCCCTCATCTCTGGATACAGTAAATGGCCAGATGATCATCACAATCTCCCTTGTATGTAGTTGTGGATTTGATGTAACTCCTAATGTCTGACCATAACCATATGGGACAGTGCCAATATTACTGGAAAGAATTCCCAGAGCCAAAAAGGACTGCTCCAATTCAGTGTGTTCAGCACTCTTTATGTGCTGTTATCTTCAGCTTCCTGCAGACCTCATTTCTCTCAGCATATACCAGGGATGAGCGAAGACTTCTTGGTGGGTGTGTGGGACAGGGTTGTCTTCCCAACACTTCTTTTATAAAAAGTACAGTACATACAAACTCAGTAAGACTTGTTACAATGTCACTTCCATTATAACTCTTGACTCCTTGAAAACCTTCCTTTTGGGGCTAAAACATTGGTTGGTCAGAGACCAATGATAACATTTATTTTTATGGAAAATGTGAGCTGCATCTGCTCAGGTTTTCTGAGCTTAAGTGAGCAAGGGAAACAGCTCTTCTTAAACCACGAAGTATGATGTTTGCACAAGGGTAACTGAAATGTCAGATCATGGCTAGTCTTCAGTGAAGGCTAGTAGCTGAGAGATTGTAAGAAAAACCATTCAAACAGTCTTTATTTAAAATCTGTTTTACTGCACATACAATCTTGCTACAGTTCAAGTTGTGGTATTGGACCAAACATTATTTACTTAGCTCATGAAGTAGTGTTTTCTTTAAAATGGTTTGGTTCCTTTTATTAAACCAGTTAAAGAAAAGCGCAAAAAAAAAAAAAACCTACTTTTCCTATGTTATACATACTCTTGGCAGTATTAACCCACACGTATGGCACATACTGCACCAAATTTGACTCTAGCTCTGTGTAACCCTACTGAAGGCAGTGGTTTGCTTGGAGCACCAGACAGTAGGCCAGTTTCTGCTTTTCAAGTTCAATAGTTGTGTGGAGTGTGGGTGGACTAACATTGCTAGGAGAACCTAACTCTTGCCTTTCCAGACTCTTGTGCTTAAATGCTCAATTTTAACATTACCTTGATGAAGACGTACACTTAACTTATAACTTTATACAAGTGTACAGACATCTGAATACCTAATAGAAGAGTGGAAGGGCAAAAAGGCTCCATCAAACTAAGTTTCCATACCAAACTAAAGAACCCTTTTAGCACCAAAATAGTTGTCCATAGTGTGTTCCAGCTTGGGTCTACACATGTGATGAAAGTGGCAGTTCTCTCCTTCCTCAGATCTGATCTTTCAGCTCTCTGCAAACTCAAGCAGACATCACTGTATCAACTCTCTGTTCACACTTTTAAGATTGGTTTCCTTTACATTCAGAAGGGCTAGAGGATTAGGCTTTGTGTACCTCATTTACCCTGTTTCCAGCCAGTGATGTAGCTGCATTGATACAAATATCTAGTATAGATGGGGTAAACTGTGACTTACAGCGTTGCAATTTACCACTGATTGAAGCTAGAGTAGACAGTACCCACTGAGGTTTGCGTCAGGGCAGTCAAACCAGTGACTAGAATTGGTTCAATCCTTAGTGTAGGCCAGGCTGGGGCAGGGAGGGATTTTAAACGAAAGTTTAGATTCTGGAGCATAAAATGGCAGACAGCAGGGAAAAATAGCAGTTCTCTGACCTGGCCCAGTCCAACCTTTGCACTTAGACCACAAACTACAAGTCATGAGCGTTTTCCAGAAGGAAGGATATCCTTGATGGACTTGGCGTACATTGAGGACAGTATTTCAAAGTCCAAGATTCTGCCTCTTGGTTAGGACAATTGAAAGGTCCAGCCCCACTAGTTTTCAGCTGGAGCAAGGGGAGGTAGGACAGCAGCTCTCTTGATTTCTGAATATTTTAAATGCTGATTGACTTGCAAAATGTACTGGTTAATTTCACAGGTGAACATCCCTCTGGAGTGACGTCACCATATAGAACAAGCACCATGCGGGGAAGAGGAATCACTCGCTTGCTGGAGAGTGTCTCCAGACTGTCCACGTCTTCCAGCAGCTGAAAGACCACCTTGCCTCCTAACATTACCAGGACAGATGCACATCCTGCTCTTCCTTATTCCTATTGTAGTTTGGGACTTCACCACATTGCAGTTGCTTTGACTGTCCATGTATGCAAAACCCTAAAATAGGTTGTTCTTCCCTTGACATGATTTAACAGTTCCCTTGGAACTGGAATGACGACAAATCCATTGACTGGAGAGGAATTTTTTTTCAGTTACAAGGAAATCTTGGTTTTCTCTATAGAACTGCTTATTTTGAAGGGCACTGCCAACTTCTTGCTCTCTTGACTAAATGCATTGTTTGGGCTTTTCTTTTGTTACATGGTGGAAGGAGAAGTGCAAGGAAGAGAGGGTGATAGTCAGTAACTGCATGTTAAACATTCTTCTGGTGGTTAATACAGCATTAAACAAGTTATTTGAATGGTTTAGTTCTGTAATTCTGGTCTCCCTGTCACCATGGACTCTTCCCCACCTCCATCCCTCTGTTAGATGTTGGAAGTCAGTCCTCTCTGCACGTAGCCTTATAAAATAACTCATGGCTGGGAGGCATTCTAGTGCTGAAAGACTGGGTGGGAGTGTCTCAAATTAGTATTTCTATAAATTCTTTGTGGGTGGGGGGGATGGATCAAATAGTTGAGTTGGGGAAGTAAATAGACTAAAATACTTGTTTGTAGAAAATCTTCCTTTTTGTCTAAAACTTACTGGGAAAATATGGTGGGAGTCATGTCCAGCTGTTCCTGTTCTGTTAGGTATTACAAATATGCCAGGCATATGTGACAGGGGTATTGGCTTTATTCTGTGTAGCTGTGCTGGTGAATACTGGTGTTAAAACTGTATCATCATCTCCTCCTTAAATCTTGGGGTTCTTAACAATATAGTATAACATCTCTTTTAAAAAGTAATCCCAAAACTATTAGTCTGTTGTACATGTCTGCAGGCACAATTTCAGACACCTACGAGGGCTGGAGTTGACTGCTTGCTATTAGTGTTTTGGAGTACCTGTCAGAATGAGAATGAATGTGGAAACTGGGACACTTTTTATCACATTTTTATTAGAGAATTGGATGCCATGTCTCTGGGGAAAGAGATAAGTCTTAGCCGTTTCCTGAAAAGTTGTCTGTCTCTTCTGTGTTGTCTTTTTTCTCTTCTTTTTTTTGAGGCAGTTGCCTATGGACATATAAACAAGCTCTTTTTTCCTTTAAGTTCGTCTGAACTGCTCCACAATTTACTCTAACTGAAGTTGCCATTATGTGCTAATTCCATAGCAATTAATTGTGATGTTACAAAATGGATTATGTCCCTGGTAGGAAGCAAAATGCAGATGTTAGCTGATTCCATCAGGCACTTGAGAAATCTTTAATGTGCTTATCCTTATCATTATAAGGAGCTCAGATACCAGAGTGATAAATGTGGTATGAGTGTCTATATAGGTACTGCTTCATCTGGAAATTTAGCTTCAGTTGTACAGAGGCTATCCCTCTACTACACAGATCACTGAACTGCCTTCATACCGCTGAGAGACCAACCTGTATGCCCATGAAGCTTCCTTGGATGATCCCAGAGTCCCATGACACTTTCCACAGAGGCCATTCCTTCACTTGACAAGTCTCCTGGTTTCTAGTCTTAGCAATGACCCTTCACCAGGGAGACCAGAAAACCTTTGAAACAGCTTTTGGCAGTGAAATATGGAAATATTTTATGTCATCATGGGGAAGAAAGAAACAAAACACCAGTCATCTTTGAGTGACATTAAAGGTTTGTCTCTATTCAGAAAACTTGAAATGGTGACTACATCATTGTAGTTATGCTGGTCCAGATGTTTTTTTTATGAAGACAAACCCTTACCTTAAGACACCTTCCCTCTTCCCCGATTCACTCAAAAATTTTGATAATCATTTGGCTACTTTGAGAATTGAAAGTTGTAATAAAAATGTTTTGTTTTGATGATATTGCTCATGCAGAAGACAGTGTATTTCTCTTTATTAAAAACAATACATGTTCTTGGTTCACGGTGTCAGTTATAGCAAGCCCACAAAATAAAGCAACAAGTAACACTAATGTGTTTATTGGCATGGCATCTAGATGCCTTGATAGCTGAGATTTCAGCTGCACAAAAAACAGATTCAGACCCACAACATGTCTGCTTCTGTGCATCTTTGTATTACAGTAGTATATAAATTACACAGTACACATTTATACACCTATGTAAGTGAACTGTAAACTCCTTAAGATAGTGACTTATTGTAGTGTCCAGCAAAATGAAGTGCTGTTGTAATACAAATATTAAAATGCATGTCTTAAACAGTGTTTAACATTTAAGATGGATATAGTGCACTTTGCATTACTACTGTACATGTGTGGTGTAATGGGAATGTCCTGTTAATAGATGTGAGGGGGACATAGGGAAGGGTTCTATTGCAGCAGGAGCTCTGATTTCCTCGCTTCCCTATAGCTTGAAATTTCAGCCTTTTAAATTTGACTCTTGCATTTATGTGGTAAGGAAGGCAGTTGTGTCAACTAAATTGCTATAAGTATGCTTTTTTATTTTTTTTAAAAAAGTGAAGGCTGAAGATTACCATTGCATACAGTGAGCAGTACTGCCCATGCACAGTCTGTTGTAATTGTCAGCAGCAGCAGGTCCATATGAACTTTAAGTCATCTTGTCATGAAAGTGTAGTGGGGAAGTAAAGAACAAGGCAAAGGGAATATAGCATCTGGGAAGAATTTAAGTGATGCAACCTCACTGCTTTAAAAGTTACATTTCACCATGTGTAAAGTATATGCTTAATATTGTGTGGACATGTGGATGTTCAGCTTCTACACACATTAAAAGCCTGTGGATGTTCAGCTTCTACACACATTAAACTGTCTTTAAGTGTGTCTCTTCCAAAAGCCACCTTTAATTAACGACTTTAGTGGGACCTGACTCATTGCCCTCATGCTAGAGTGGATTGTCACTTGGCTCACTCCAGTGACACTAATGGGTAAAAATCACCCTCTTTTTACATGAATATTATAAAGCTCAGATTGTATGAAAAAATTCACTCTACCAGAATATGTTGCATAGTCATGTATGACACTGCCCTCTGCTTGCCCAGAGAAAGGTGTCGGTCAGAAAAACTACTACTGTCTGAGCTGGATTAGGAAGATGGACAAGATGATGCTTAGTTAAAAAGTAATTACAGTGATTGGTATGATAGGCACTTATATTAGCACTCAAGGTGACTTTGGGAGAAATAAAAGTGGCTGCTGTTTTAAAAGAAAGCATGTTCTTGTATGGTAAATGGGAGAAATTGCCCGGGTATGGGAGAAATCGTTAATACTCTATTGTGGCAACCTCTGAATGTCACTCAGATGCATTTTTAACTTTTCCACCCACTCTTACCAATAAGCTTTGAAAGAAACAGTACAAGTTCCCATGAGTCACTTCATTCTTCCCCTCAACTTCAGGCCTGGAGGTCTTTGCTGCTCAGCCAGTCTGTACTATAACATGGTATGATGGTTTCTCGCATTCTCTTGGTGTAGATGTAGCAGGCTTTGATTAGTTGAGTTTGTGGAAATGTTACTTTGTAACACTACTAAAGGATAATGGGGCACATTGTAGAAGCACAGTGAAACAACTGGCAAAACTTTTCCAAAACAGATGAAACTAACTAGTTTCAAAATGTGCATGCAAAGATGATAGTCTCTATACATGTCCATCCACTAGTAGGCCATTGAACTTTATAGGATTTTGTATTTAGGATATAGGGTGCGGCCATCCTATTGCTACAGTTCTGATCTGATATGCGTAAGTGGGATGTCACTTACCTAGGCAGTAATAGATTTGTGGGAAAGGTCAAGGACAACTTAGCTGTGGAGATCAATGTCCTAGCTACTGCAAATGGTGGAGACAGTGATAATGCAAGCTTTCCTTATACAGCCCCTCTAGTATACCTTGATCTACCCTTAAAAGAACTACCTTTTAGAATGAGAGGAATTTATTTCTGTAGTCTGTTCCCTCTCTGGCTTTTCTGAGGACACTGCTAATAATGCTGGCAGTTGTGATGTGAACACGTTCACTAGTAACTGGACTGAGACCAACAACTTGTACATACAATAAATGTGTGAACATCCATCAGCTAGTAACACTGGAAAAAGAATCATATGTCGAGTGTGGATCCCACAGTAGGTGCACATGGGGCTCATATAAGCGAGCATCAGAATCTTTTGAACAGCAGGGTCGAGTGGGGCTAGGTATGCTCCCAGGCCAGTGCATAAAGGGTGGAACAGCTGTGACCCTCCCTCAGTTCCCTCATCACATGGCAGCAAGGTGGAATGGAGCAAGTGCCCTCTACTCTCATCCACTACTCTCTTGAAGGTTTCAAAATCTGTCTCAAGAAATTGTGAAGAACCTTATCTTTTCTACTCCTTTAAATTGGATGTTTCTGAAAAAAAAGAATGACTCCTTTTGGGTACCTGCCTTCCCCCCATACACTCCTCTGTACAGTTGGGTAAGACACTTTGTGCCAAGCACCATACCTCATGGTGGACTCTGAGCTGTCAGGGTTCAAACTGCCCATCCTGTGATGGGTTCATCGCCGTTATGCAAAGAAATAGTCGATGCCTGTTCTGCTTGGGGGGGGGGGGAGATCCCAGACAAGTGCTCTGTGTGCCAGCCTTTCTCCTCGAGAACTGGCATATCTGGGGATGCTCAACTCAGGTTACATCTGCTAGAGCCATGAGACTTCCTGTCAATGTCCTGAACCTCAGAGCCATCAGGCCAGCCTGTGTGGCATTCCTCCAAAATTCCACAATGCAGTTCCTGACAGATGTGTGTGATGCACAACGAGCGGGCAGTGAATTGTCAGCTCAGCACCCCTCTCTTTGGAAGCCATCAAGTTGGCAGGGTGCTCCAACAAGGGCTCTTCACTTCCTGGGAGTCAGCAATCTTCTAGACTTCCTGAACAGACAATCAATGACCAATCGTGAGTGGTCCCCGCTGATATCTATCATAGACCCAGTGTTCCTTCTTTGGAGGATTGCTGTGACAGATCTGTTTGCCACCAAACACGAGATAAAGTGTTCAGTGTTTGTTTTGAGCCCAGGATCATTTCTAGTTGCCTTCCTTCTGCAGTGGAATAGAAGCCTCCTTTATGGCTTTTTGCTGATTCATCTGATCTCTAGGGTGATATCCAAAGTCAGATGAGACAGAAGCATCCATGATCACTGTCCTAGTTTCCTACTGGCTGAGGCAGTTCTAGACTTGTTACTGATGTCCATTCACTTAGTCAGGTCCCACAATGCTAAGACCTGATTTCAGAGCAGTGTGGTCAGATACTACATCTGACAGCCTGAATGTTGAGTACTTCAGACAGGGACTGTTC
Source organism: Emydura macquarii macquarii (assembly GCF_026122565.2). Classification (NCBI taxonomy): domain Eukaryota; kingdom Metazoa; phylum Chordata; order Testudines; family Chelidae; genus Emydura; species Emydura macquarii. Next base: position 20,675,861 of record NW_027131256.1, on the reverse strand, counting down.
TTGGCAAGTCCAGGAAGATCTTGCCCAGAAAGAAATTTTTTTTGTTTTTTGTTTTGTAAGACTTACTCAACATAGCCTGGACCCTTGGCAGGTTGTGATGTTGAAGATCCTCAGTTATTTGCTGCATCCTGAAGCACTCTGGCTTTTCATTCAGCCTCATTAAGATCCCCCTCACAGTGATCTCAGCTTGCCATCTGCTTGTGCTGTCATGCTTGGTCTCTCACCCAACAATATTGAAGTTCCTGAAGGATCTGGATATACTTACCTACCAGTCAGAGAATCTACTGCCTGGGATCTCAACATTGTCCTTTCGACAGTCATCGGGCCTCCTTTCCAGCCTCTGGCTGATTGTTCCTTATTTCACGGTCTTCCTAGTTATTACTGCTTCAGCTAGGAGAGTGGATGATCTCCAAGCGTTTATGGCGGACCCTCCCTACACGATGTGTCACAGGGACAAAGTGTTACTGAAACTTCTAAGTTCATTCCCAGTGTGATCTCAGAGTTCCTTCTGAATCAATCAATTTACCTTCCTGTTTTCTTCTCAAAACTGACTCAACATCATTAGAGAAGTTATACAGACTGGGTGTTTCAGAGTCTTACTTTACTATATTGACAGAACCACAGTGTTCAGACTGTCTCCCAGTTTGTTTCTGTGCTACTGTGGGTTTTTAATTGCAGCATACACCTGCTCTAAGGGAGCTATCCAAAACTTAAACACTGTAGCAGTTACGTTTACTTGTCTATCCAGCTCTGATTGCTAATGTCTGTTTAGCAGACAGCCACATGGTATGCATTCCCATGCCCGCTTCACGGGTTAGTAAAGAAATAAGGGTTCCAGTGTATTTGCGTGAAACAACAGGGAGGGGAAGGGAGGAAGCAGGTCTGACAAACTGCACCAGCTTGAATGAGGGAGGCTTTTTCCTTTTAAATGTCAGAGTGAAACATGCAGTAAAATCCCTGTCTTGTCTGAGTCCTGTTTAAAACTAGCTTTTAAGTCTCTACAAGAGTTTCTCTGCCCACCACATCATCCCCCCTGCTCCCCGAAATAAGTGAGACTGGTGGGTAGGACTGCAGGAGAGAGGCCTGAACTCCTCTAATCAGGGAATATAATTTACAAGGGTTACACAAGAAATGGCCTCACCACTGAAGGTTGGGGTACTGGGAGGAGAAGGGTGTTAATGATAACGTTTCAGGTTATTTTTAGTGTGCTTGCTGAAGGAACTTGCACATAGTAATGAAGCATTGCTGTATCTGTTTGTTTGAGCACCAGATTGTAGCAATGCTGCAGATGGGGAAACAGGTTGGCGGGGGCTTGAGTACTTGTAATCTGGCTCTTCCTATCCCTCGCACAGAAAAATTGTGTGTGTGTGTGTGTATCTTCCGGCGTGTGTGAGTCAAGCATAGAGGAGGGTCTTGAACATGATGTACCATACTCCCTAGAGGTAAGAGGGAAGTCTAGACTCAGACCCATTCATTCCATTCATTCTCATTGAGTGTCTCACCAAGGAGGACAATGGCTATATCTATGCATGGAGCTAGTGGTGTGATTCCTAGCTTGCATAGACCTACTCTTGCCAACTCTTTCAGCTAGCATGCTAAAAATAGTAGCATAGCCTTAGTAGTACAGGCAGGGCACTGGCTAGCCGTCCTGGGGCATCCTTGGCGCGGCTAGCCCATTCTGCCACTCCACTACTACTTTTAGCGCACTAGCTCGCTGAGAGCTCGCGAGAGTGTGTCTGTGCAAGCTGGGAATAACACCTCTAGCTCCAAGTGTACGTGTAGCCAATGAGTACTACGTCAGATAATGGGTTTACAGATGTGGATATACCACCATTGAGAAGTGAGTGTTGTCTTTTTCTCCTCCTCCACCCAAAATACTACTTCCTTTTTTTAAAAAAAAAAATAATAATGTGCTTGTGCTATTTCCTGGGGGCAAAGTGTGGTTCCCAGGGCTGCCCCTACGTGGGCTCCATGTTCCACAGCCAATGAGTATAAGTAGTTAGGCGCTTAATATTTATGTCAAGAACAGGATGTTCAGTCATAGAGCAGCTGTGGAGGAAGCTAAGAATTTGAATGAAGGTATTTCTGGCTGTTTGAGCTTTGGCTTGATTTAAACAGTTGAGAAAATATATATTGCATCTCTCTAAAAACAAGTATGTAATTCCAAAATCTTAGTTCTATAAATAAATGTATTGTGAGAAATAATAAACCTAGATTAGCTGAGCCTGCAATGTGCTATCACTGGGTTTATATCTTAGTGTAGAACTGAGATTACAGTATTGCTGTATGTAAACAGACATACTCCTAGATTTAGTAATGTTACAGTTGCTCATGGTTAAGGGTATGATTTTGGCCTGGGTATTTTTATTAAAAGTCACAGACAGGACGCAGGCAATAAACAATAAATCACGGCAGCCTGGGGTCCCGCCGCCTGGGGCTGAAGTTGAAGCGCTGCACGGTCCCTGACCGAGATCAAGTTGCGGAGATCTCGTGAAATGACTTGTAGCCTTACTCCTGATTCATGTTTTGCTTCGTCATCTTATAACTATATGGAACTTATTTTCAGGACGTTTAACAAGCATTGCTGCTGCTTTGAAAACTTTCTTAAAAATAGGATTTCAGAACTGTGACACTAGTTTCTTGTGTGGCTGGTTTCTGCTCACTTCTGGCAACTCATTGTTAGTGTGGAGCAGAAGCTAAGAGCAAGAACATGGCAGAAGAAATACAGTAAAGTTAAAATGTTTGAGAGGCCAGAATTAGCTTGTGTGTCCAAGCAGCCACAAATACGCTGCTGGCAACTGTCTTGCTCTTTTACTGATTGTTCCAGTTCAGAACCTGCAAGAGTGAGTTCACACTAGGAGCCGATTTACAGGTGTGCTAGAACCTTGGTAGAAGTAGTGGGGCCATGAGGCCCTACCCCCTCCATGGCCCCACTCCCTGCTCCTCCTCTTCCCCCTGTGGCCCTGCTCCTTGGCCAGGCTGGAAGCAGAAGCCAGAGCCAGGCTATGGTAAGAGCAGCCCAGGTAACCCAGGCTGCTGTGGTGAGCAGCCCCCGGCCCTTGTCCACACCCCCTAGGATGCCCTGGCCGGGTCAGGCGGAGGGTCCAGGGCTCCCCAGAGCAGCCCAGGCTCCGTAGGTGGCACCCCGGCACTGGCTTCTGGACTGGCTGGAGGTGGAGCCTCAGGGAGACGAGGAGGAACAGGGGTGGGCAACTGAGAGGGGCCGGCACCGGGAAAAGGCTGGCGCCATGAGCAGCTGTGCTTCGTGGCAGGGGAGGTGATCAGCTCTCCGGCCACAAAGTACAGCCCCTGCCTGCACTGCTCCACACCTTCCTGAGGCTTAAAGTTTGGGGGGCATCACAGCCTCTTGCCCCCCAAACTACGCCTCTGTTGAAAGGTGGGCAGAGCTCCCCTTCCCCCCCATTCCAGCTCTCCTGAGCTGAAGGGCCCTCTTCAGCCCAGCGAAAGCAATGGACCTATGTGATAGGTTGGCTGGCCTTTAAGGGGAGTCAGGCCCAGCCTTGCTTGTGGTGATCAGCTACCCTACCAGCTGATCCTAATCAGCTGGGGATCAGGTGGACATTCATAATCATTGGATCTAACTGAGAGAGCAAGAGGGTTTGCACAAAAGGCTGAGAGAAGGCAGTTGGTAAAAAGACATTTGGGAGTTTACACCCTGGGACGGTCCTTGATGGTAGAGGGCACAGGGCTGAAGGAGACTCTTAGAAGTGGGCATGAGGAAGGGCCAACACCCAGGCAGATGACTATGGAGTTGAGGATCCAAACTAGGGGGCAAGACTCCAGGGAGATAACTTCTCAGAGTCGGTGTTCTTCAAAAGAACGAACAGGTGGGGAGGACCCAGGGTGGATTAAAAGTTCAAGGTTGCGGGGGGATGGAGGGGAGAAGTTGTTTTTGTTATGTTGTGATTTGCTTCACTATTGAGTTGGTTAATATGTCTGCACAGCAACTAGACACCCGTGACTGGCCTGTGCCAGCTGACTTGGGCTTGAGGGACTCAGGCTGTAGGGCTGTTTCGTTGCTGTATAGACTTCCGGACTCAAGCTGGAGCTTGGGTTCTAGGACCCTGAGGGGTGAGAGGGTCCCAGCACTTGGACTCCAGCCCGAGCCTGGAAGTCTACGCAGCAATGAAACAACCTTGCGCAGTCTGAGCCCCGTGAACCCAATTTGGCTGGCATAGGCCAACCGCAGGTTTTTCTTTGCTATGTAGACGTACCCTAAGCGACTGCAGGAAGTATTGTAGAGCCACTCGTCTGACAGGAGAGTGCAGTGGAAGAGTAGCCCTGAAGGGCAGACATCAATATGGCCATCTAGCATCACGTGGAACATTGTCCATTTGGGACATTGATACGCTGGAAATGGGGGAACCGTAACTGATCTTGCCAGAGGGCCAAGTTACAAGAAGACATGGATCAGCAATAGGCACGAACAGCTGTTGTCAGGGGGGCAGTAGACAAGGAGAGCCTGCAATGCCATGCCAAGTCACGAAAGTGTGCACCAACGGTGAGTGGACGCTTCTACAACCTGTCTGAGGGAAAATGGAGTGGTGACTTAGCTCTGTAGCCGCAATGGAATAGATAGCTTTTCTTCCACAGCAGGCAATTGCCAAAGTACACAGGTAGCTTGTTCTGTCGTTTGCAGCATTCTTCTTTGTTTGAAAAGGCAGTTGGAAAAGGTTATTGCCAATGAACAGAAATTGCATTGCAATGGCAAATTCACTCAAAGGAAAACTGAGGTAATATTCAATTCAAACCACTACAGCCAGTCTGTCAGACTGATAACATTGCCTTAAACTCCTCTTTTTCTCCACTTGCTTGTTCCTTGCTCCATCCAGACTCACTAGATCCTATTGCTACCCCCCCCCCCCCACACACACACAATATCCCTAAATTCTAGCCTTAACATTCTGCCTTCTGCTAAATCATTGCTGCGAGCGTTGGTCATTGTTTGACTACTGTAACTGTTTTCCTACTCACGTATGCAAAATGCTGCTGTAGTTTTCCTTCTTTAACTTCTTCATTGGCTTCCTGTCTTAGTGCATTACATTCAGATACTTCTTCCTCATCTTCTAGGTTCTTTGTAACTCTGCCTCACCTACAGTTCTGCTTCTGTTTCTTCTTAAGCTCCCTCTTCTTTTTGCATGCCCCAGTGCCCAAAAGGCCTTTGGCGTCTCTTATGCTTCTCAGCTTCATGCCTTTTTATGCACCTTATGCTTGGAATGGTTTCCCAGTTTCTTTGTGCAACACCGTCCCTTCAATTCTCTCCTTTAAAACCCACTTTTAAATGAAGACTTCGTATGTTATGCCCATGGTTGATCTCTCTGGCTGTCATGCATCTGAACTGTATATTTCTGAGTTAGACTTTTACGTCTTCAGTGCAAGGAGATGATTTTGTACATATTTTAAAAACAGCTGTGGTAGGTACACCTATGATATAATAATTGCAAAGAGTAAACTGTAAATTTCTTCTGTGTGTCAGATATAAAATAAATGCTAACAGAAAGTGCTATTTTGGTAGTCTGATTATGTTATTTAGGACCCAGGAAATGCTGTACAATATTCAAATGTTAGAAAAAATTGGGAGATTTTTCAGCATTGTTCTGATGTACCTTCTTTTGTATTTTAGAATTTTGTAATTGTTTCAACAGTGGCTACGTTTCCCTGAGGAGCTGTTCTGAGTTCCATAAAGTCACTGAAGGCAGAGACACAATACAATATTAAAGGGATAATATGGTATCAATATAAAACGTTTATCAGATTTTTTTAAAAACAGAATTTAACAAGCTCTATAAAAATTAACATTGTAAAAGTCTTTTGGAAAATATTGGACGTTCTGTTGTGTCATAAGCAGGAGATAGAAGAATGGTGATTGGGGAATGCAGAGCTATCTTTTTGGGACTTGCAAATGCCAGTTTGAGGGTAGTCACTAAACTGCTGGTGGGAGAGGGAATGTGTTAGTTTGGGACACTGATACTTTGTGCTGAGTGCATTGATCTATACTTTGCTTCCTTCAGGCAGCACTAACAGAAAAATTAGCACATTTTTCTTCTGGCCTTCCCTGTGAAAAGATCCAAATGCCGTGTTTTCTCCCTTCTCCTGACCACTACATGTGTGAAGGGAAGATGGTCCAGTGTCTGTCCATTCTCTTTCTGGGGTGGGGGAGTAAGCAGAAGATAGAGGAGTGTGGGATGGGACATGAAATGCGCATTTAGAATCTCTTTCGCAGGGAATATGTCTGTTCTGTATAGAAGCGAATGGAGTGAGGTGGTGAAGGGCTGTTAGACTTCCCAGCTGCCAAGTATGGATTAGAGTCCAGCTGCTGCAGACAATGCCTATAAGGTACAAAAAAGCTATGGAAGTAGAAAAAGGAAGATCAAATGGTGCATTCTGCTGTTTTTAGACATCCCATTAGTACCAATGCAATAGTTGTTACCGGCCGGAGGCTCCTGGCAATCAGCTGCAATCATGTTCTATGTTTTTATTACATCTTTTTGATTATATACAAAAGCCCCGTTTAGTGAAAGCTTAAAAAGAAACCTGACAAATTCTAAACTAGTTGCTTCTCAAAATAAAATTAAAACAATTCCGTATTGGGTAATGTTCCAGAAGGTAATGCCACTGTGCTTGTGCCTGGCAGGCTAATACAGTGTACACTATTGGCTGAAACTTGTGGCATTTACCGAAGTACCCAAGTTAACCAGTCTGCCTTTTCCCAGTGACACCCAATTAATGAAGCTGAAACTTTCCATGGATCTAATGATACAGTGTAATTTACATTGAAGGATTTACCCCTTGCTCCCCAAATAAATCTGACATGGCCTTTTCAATGGAAAGTGGGTTACTGTGGGTGAAGCAGGGATTCCAGTGCTTGTCACAAGTTTTGTTTCTCCATTGTGTCTTATTTGCTTATTGTGGTGCTACTGTGTGTTAGGCGTCTCCCAGGAGGATTAAAAGGAACGGCTCCAGTCCCAGGAAGTTTGAAGTCTAAGCCACAACTGAGATCAGACCAGTCTGAAGTAAACCGTATTACTTAAATCAGTGCCCACTTCCTTGCCTGTTTTGCTACGGTGGTGGCTATGCCTCAGGATATGAAATCTCTATCCGTGGTTTGTTGGTGGGTGGCATTGGTGGCCTGCCTGTCCTCCGATCTTCCTCTTCATCATCCTCTAACTCTTCTTCATCTGGTCCGCGAATCCTGACAGGCTCCTTCTGACCAGGCTCATATCCATCTCTTTGCTCACTAAAATATCATGCAGGGATAGAGATGTTAGCTGGGTTTCATTCATTTTCATTCTGAATGTCTTTCACCACTGTGACAGAGGCAGCCCCACAGGCCACCTGGAAATGCTCTATGGACTTCAGTTTGAGAACCACTGCCCGACACCACTTCTTGTGGGGACAGAAGTAGCTATGAACTTCCTTCTCCCATTTCTTATAGCGCTTGTGTAGAGAGGCAAAGACTGGAGTATCTGTGAGATCTCCAGAGCACTCCTTATAGGGGCTTTACCCATTTTTTGGATTGAAGAGTTGACCCACCCAGTATGAGTCACCCAGTGGTGACTCAGACCAGCAAGAACAGAAATTGCAGAGGCGGGGGAGAAATGAGGGAACTAATCTGGACTTCAGATACCCACAGATGGTTCCTAGGGCTTGTTACCTCAGTCCTGCACCCTGTATGGTGCTTAAGGGACATCATGCACTGAAGATCATAAAGGGGCACATAAGAGCAGAACCAGTATGGTAAATGAGAACTGAGAGGCAAACTGCAGTGGCAAAGATGGGACTGCACAATGCCTTCTCTTCTCGTAGGTTAAGTCTTTCACCTTTGCAATAGATAAAACCTCTGCATCAACAGCTGATTTTCCACATCATTGTCCCTCTCCACCACCCATCATACATTCATGCTGCAGAGAGAAGAGTGCATTCCACCTCACACAGAGTCCCTCACGTATCCCACCCACTCTTCCAGAGAAAAGCACTCACGTCATCTCATAGTCCTTGTCCGTGCTGTTCCGGCAGCAGCAGCAGTAGGCCAAAACACCAATGACAATGATTGCAGCAACTACACCACCAATGACTCCAGCATAGAGGGCAATATTCATGGACGCTATGGAGGGAAAGACCAAACACAATCACAGCAGGGTTGACGAAACAAACCTGCACGCATTGAGAATGACTTCAAATCGGGTCATCGCACCCATCAGAGACTAAACCCCACCACTCTTCTGGGGGTGCCAGACACGTAATGATGGATCTGGATATCCTTTGGGCTGTAGCAACTGCTCTTGGCTCTGCAGCATTGCAGGGACATGTCCATAGAAGTGACTGATTAGACAGAGATGGAGTCAGACCCGTGGATCTGAACACACCTGTGGGTCTGAACAGACCCATACTCTGATCAAGTGCAGACCTTAACATTGTGGATCAGACACATACCTAATTAGATTAAGCCATAGTATTATTCACTGTTACAGTCCGCTCTAAATGCGAGCACTTCAAGCAAGGCAGTGGAATTTATTTTGGAGATGTGTGTGGGGGGAGGGGGTTACACTCATCTGTCCTCCAATGGCTCTCCCATTCAGTCCCCTGCCTACATTTAGTCTGTGAATACACCCCCACCCACCCACCCAAGCTGCCAATAGCATCTTACGAGGTATAATAGAGACTGTCATGTTGCAGATCTCCTGTCCAACGCTGTTGGTGGAAGTGCAAATGTAAAAGCCAGAGGTGTCAGCAGAGATGTTCTTCAGAGTTATCTGTTGTCCTGTTGCAAAATACAAACCCAGAAAATAAGACTTGTGGAGGATTAGATCAAGGAGGAGACTGGGGAAAAGAGCCCTTCACATCTAACTTGTTTTCAAATCCAGCCCAAGTTGGGAATGACCAAAACTTGTTACAGTTTTTGGCTGGTTTTGTGACTTGAGTGAGATTAATTCGGTCTCCGTACAGTTCTTAGCGGAAGACATCAGGAAGGCTAAGTAGAAACGTGCCCTTTAGCTACTAGCAATGCATTTAATTTTCAGCTGTTTCCAGAGTTACAGTTGGGGGTGGGGCTGTGGGAGAGTGAACGTTCAGCAAAGATTTGTCTTGCTTTTTCATACGTGGCCAGCAGCCCTGTATGCTGTGTCACAAAAGATGTCGCTGTCAGGAGTATGGCAGCTGAGAGCAGCTGGCTCAGAGAAACAGCCGTTCGAAGAGCTAACACACTACTGTTGTAACAGGGTGAAAAGCATTTTTCAACCCACCAGCTTTCAGGATTATCTTCCTGTAGAGGGAGCTAGTGGGAAATGATGGTCAGGTAGAGTAAGGCAAAGGCAGATCAGACTGTAAAAATAATTCATGGGGGAAATCAAGTATTTGGCACGGAGTGGTATGAGGCTGTACATTCCCTATCTGTAGCTAGTGGAGCGCAGTACTACTATACATTAGACCTTATCATTTCCTCTGTATAAACTTAGGTTTATTCAAGTTGCTTCCGTTTTTACCCCTAAATGGCAATTCCATTTTTTTCGATAGCCTGTGTCAACCATCTGTTGGAAAAGGTCCAGGTCACTGTTTTTAAAGTGGGCTTGATAAGTATTTTTAAGTGCATCATCTGGCACCACAACCTCTCTGATGTGCATGTTCTTTTAATAGATTCCAGGGCCAGAAAGGACCATTTACTCCTGCGTAACACAGGCCATAGAACTTCCCCAAAATAATTCCTAGAGCAGATCTTTTAGAAAAACATCCAGTCTTGATTTAAAAATTGTCAATGATGGAGAATCCACCACAATCCTTGGTAAATTATTATAGTGGTTAGTTATTCTAACCATTAAGTTCAAACTGTAAATAAGGCGTACATTTTTGTTTAGTTGCAACTTCCAGACATTAGATCACATTATACCTTTCTCTGCTCGATTGACGAGCCCATTATTAAGTATTTGTTCCCCATGTAGGTACTTTCAGACTGTAATAAAGTCACCTCTTAACCTTCTCTTTGTTAAGGTAAATAGATAGACTCAAGACCTCAGTCACTATAAGGCATGCTTTCTAATCCTTTAGTCATTCTCATGACTTGTCTTGGAACCCTTTCCAATTTATCAACATCATTCTTGAATTGTGGGCACCAGAACGGGACACAGTATTCCATCAGCAGTGACACCAGTAGGAAATAGAGGCAAAATAACCCTTCTCTTCCTACTCGAGATTTGCTGTTTATGCGTTCAAGGATTGCATTAGCCTTTTTGGCCCTAGCATCACACTGGAAGCTCATGTTCAGCTGATTATCCATCATGAACCCCAGTTTTCTGAGTCATTGCTTCTCAGGATGGAGTCTTGTAAGTAAGGCCTACATTCTTTGTTCCTAAATGTATACTGTGGAAACATGAAGTTTGTCACAAAGACAGTTTGAGCATGTAGCTGAAGGCTAAGAGGAAGTTAGGAATGTGCTAATCGATAAGCGTGGTCAGCTAAGCCGGGGGCGAAGTTTTCTCTGAAGCTAAATAAAATAGCAAACTGTCTCTTTCTTTTGACTGAAGTTGTATTTTTCCAATTTAGCAATAAGCTATGCGCATGCCTTCTTTTGTAACCAAATACGGGAATGTAACCAAATACGGAAGTTCCTTGTGCAGCCATATACATGACACTTTGTGCAACTCACCGTTATTTCTTCTTTGTATTATGCATGCTTAATGCATTTTGCTATATAACAATGACTTGGTAATAAGTCTATAAAAACCCTCACGCAATGCAGATCGGGGGCGCAGTTCAGCTGAAGCTGTTGCCCCAGGTAATTACCTTGTTAATAAAGGTCTTTTCCTTGCCCACCCAAACAGAAGTGAAGATTGTGTTTTCTTCAACAATACGTTTACAGTTAGCCATATTAAAATGCATATTGTTAGTTTGCATCCAGTTTACCAAGCGATCCAGATCACTTTGAATTAGTGACCTATCTTCTTCATTATTTACTTCTCTCCTGATATTTTTTTGTCATCTGCAAACTTTATTATTGATTACTTTGTTTACTTTCAGGGCCCTTTTCTCAGTGCACCCTAGGCTGCCATTTTTTTTTTTTTTTTTTGGCATCACAATGTTTGTAGCTTTCAACACTAGAATACTGTGCTGGGTTATGACCCCCAAAATAAATAGAGTAAACTCTAAATATCCTCTGAGTAAGGCCCTTTGTTTTCAGTTTTTACCAATCTTTTTTTTAACCTAGAAATTTGTGAGGTTTACAAAGCCATTATTTATTTTTTACTGGGATTTTTTTTTCCACCCAATTTTGGAAGTGCCAGAACTCCTCAGACTCAGCTTCCTGCTCTACAAGGAGAGATGGCAGTTTGGTTACTTGCCATCTCTCCTTCCAGACCAGGGAGCTGAGTCAGAAGTACCATGACCCAAGCGCCAGTGTCAGAGGAGATAAAAATCAATGGTTTGGAGGGGTTTGTTTGGTTTTAGGGGTTTTTTTAAAAACATTTTTAAAAAATGTATTTTTTTAATTTAAATTGGATTTTGTTTTTGTTTAAAAAGTTTTTCTTTTAAAAATAAACCTTTTAAAAAAATCTGAATTTAATACAAAATATGCTAGGCCCTCAGTTTACTATAATCTCTTAAAACATTTAAATAAAAAATAAGTATACTGAATCTATGGGCCTCTATCAAAAACTTTGAGTTAAAGGCTACTTTTCTATATAAAAAAAAATTGGAAAACATCTGACTTCTGAGGTCAAACTTTATAAATGTGGCACAGTAGGTTATGCACTGTATTACGGGTTTGTTTTGTTTAATAAAAACACATTTTATAGGTGGTTGTGTGTTTAATTAAATTCCAGTTACTATCCTAATGCAGCTTGAGACAAATCACGAGTAAAAAGTTAATTATCTAATAAATTAGAATATATCATTCACTATTTTCTAACATACTAAAATGTACAATTAATAAGAATCTGAAAATATTAAGCTATGTAATTACTTGAGTAAATGTATCATAGTTATAGCGTTGTACGCTCCTAAGTAGCAAAAAGATGTACCACATCTTATGTAAAAGCTCTATTTAGTTGTAAATCAACCTATTTTAATGGTTAGCTTAACCAGTGAAAATGCACCATTCTTTAGAAAATAACTGAAGTACAAATTGATAAAAATCAATTATTTAAATTGGGCTTTCCACCTGGACTTAAAACCATGATTTAAATTGCTTTGATTTAATCAGTCTATCCTGGCAGGTGTGCGTACTGTTGTCAATCCCATGCCCACCACATATACATCATCAGCTTTACAGAAAACTCAAATAGTTATCAGCATTCAAAGCAAATAAGTTAGTGAACTATTTTTCATGATAAAATGGATCAAAAAAAAAAAAAAAACTTTATCGGAGTTTTTAGAACATAATGGTTCCTTAAAAGTTTCAGACAACCAACCAAACAAACCAGGAGGAGAATGTTGTTTATCCCAACATTTACCCAGAATACTGAACTTAATTTTTTTGCACTGATTTTTATCCCTTTCTATTTTTTTGTAATAAACACTAATAAATTCTTGGGAAAATGTAAACATCTGTAAACAAATAGCCTGCCTTGTGAGCCAAGTTGGAAAGATGTAGGGCAGATGAGAAAAACAGGAATTGTCCTACCATTGTCATAATGTATGTATCCTAAGGAAATTCCTCACATACTACATTTCCCCAACACATGCTTTCCAGTAGCTCACGGATACTGCAACCCTAACAGCCTTACTCCTTTTATAGCCTCCCACTATCAGCCCTAAATCCCAGAGGGAGAAATTCTATCTGCACCCTTAATATCCCTGAAAATCAGTATCAAATGCAAGGAGAGCAGAACAAACTCCTTCCCTGGGAAAGAGAATAATGAAGGCAGAAGAGTTCAGAGTGGTCTGTTCTCTTTAGGAAAATACATTGTAATAGCTAAGATAAAAGCTGCTATGTTTGAAGCTGGGGCACCACCCAGTGGCCAGTCAAGTGAACAAGAGCTTCCTCCTTGGCATTAGCTCAAGCAATTTTCAGAGAGTAAAACACGAGTCTCCTACTCACCTAGGATCATATTCAGCTAATCTGTGCACCCACACCACAGCACTGGATCTGAACCCAAGAATGGCAGGTTGAAACACACATAACGACTCTCAATTGTGGAGCTGGCCAAGAAACACGCAGCAGCCTCTGGCAATAACTCCTAAAGGACTGTTATATGCTACTACTACTCTTACTCATTGGCTGCATATGGGAGACTGCTGCACCCCCATTTCTTTTAGAGACATTTTCCCTGCTCCCAATTCTCAGGAGCTTAATCACTTCAGGAAAACCATTCCTTTTGTTCTGATACTATTTTAAAATAAAGTGACTGTCATGCTCGTGATGGTTACTGGCCTGACAGCCTCCATGCCATCCTTTCTCAGGCCTGAGCTGGGGGTTACTTCTAGGAGTAGAAGAGTTCAACCTCCAAGGCCAGTTTGTTCCTTGGCCTTGCTCCTGTGAGCCTCAATAAGGGAGCTGGTCAGTGTCAATTGTGGCAGGGTACAGACACATCTGCTAAGAGAATTGTCTGGGGGAGGCGGTGTGAAATAATTTGCCAGTTACAAATGGTCATTGGGAAGTAATTAATTTTGATTGGGTGTGGGTTGGGCTTGAATCAGTGACCTAGAGGTGAAAGTATCACTGCTCCAAGACAGCCACCCAATTACTCACAGGTGTTTCTCTTCCTTGGGGGACAACTTCTTAAAGTCCTGTTTTGTTAAAGGATCTTCTAAGAAGGCCTAAATGTACTGTTAATCCTCAGTCCAAAATGTTTCCACTCCCAAAGTGCAGTGAGTACCATGGCCTGGCCTCTTTGCATCTGACATACCTGTTGCTGACACCAGTGGTCGGGGCTGGTTCAGTACACTGAAGCTTCGCCAGGTATACTCAGGTTTTGGAGACCCCTCGTGAGAGTTGCAGGTCAGGTTGATGGTCTGTCCGTATTCTGGTGTCCCTATGACTTTACACTCCGGCTTGGATGGAGCCACTAGAGGCAAATAAGGGAGCATGGCCTAAGCAGATGCAGTGTGGCATCGTTATACAGAGGGGTCAGCTGAGCTTCCTTTCCATACATCCCTGCAACCCATCTTCTGCAGCTGTGTTTTTCTCCTCCCAACCAGGAACTGGTCTCCCTTATACCATTTTCTTGAAAGAATTAGAATGAATTCTTGCCTCTCAGAGTGCCTTGTTACCCTTTTCCCTTGCCTCCCATATCCACCCAAGTTCAGAAGTTAATCATAAGATGTTGATATACACTACTTCACCTCCACCATCATCAAAGGATAACCTACCCTTAGTACAACATCGTATAATTATGTGCATGATGGGGATGGCTAAGGCTTTCTTCTTAAATATCTGGCATTGTTTCTCTCTTATTGCTGTGGGGCATTGGATTGTGCTAACTCAGAGGGTAGAGTACCTCCTACTGAATCACCAGCATCACTTCCTACTTGTTGCATCATGCTGGCTGTCACTGAGCTGGGGCATTGGATCAATACTAACTCAGGGGGTAGAGTGGCTTACCGAGGACCAAAAGATCTATCTCTGCAGATTTTTGGGGGAGATCGTTACGTATCTGGACAGCGCAGCTGTAAGTTCCGTTGTCTGCCATGGTCACCCCAAGGAGGATGATGCTGACATCTGTGGCTACAGTGCCAGGGAATTGCAGACGGTTTTCGTAACCCGTGCCATAATGCATGAAGCCATCAAAATACTTTGTGACGATGTCTTCCTGTAATAAATAGAGAAGGGGACACCAACCAGCAAGCTTATTTTCTGCATGGTGTGTCCTCAACCTAACACCACAGACTGACACATTTTAAGAGGAACAGGAACTGGAAAAGAGCAGTGGGGCTACCCTTCCCAAGTCTCCTAAAGATACCCTCATATCCTGTCTCCTAGAGGCTAAGGAGAATGCCTGAAGCTTTTCATCCCCATATCCTGCAGGGGACTCCTCACCTTCCTTCCCCCTCGCCCCCCCATCAATATACTGGGACAAAGAAGAGTCCCATAGTGCCCTGAAGGCCACTTAAATCCCCCACAGGCTACAGAGACCCATTCATGCTCCTTCCTCACAATCCTTCAGAGGTCAGAGAGAACCATGGAAGCTGATTTGCTTGCCCATGGTCATGTAATGAGTCTGTGGTAGAGTCAGGATGACAGCCAAGACCTTAACCCATACTCTGTTGAGGCAAAAGAGAGCCCAGAAGGCCTCTTCACCCTCCACCACAGATCAAAGAGAGCCCTGAGACTTCTTGATAGCCACATTTCCATCAGCCCCAATACACTCTCATGCATCTCATGATTTACCTGTTGAGATGTTTTCTTCCATTCAGTAAAGTCTGCACTGCTGGTGGCAGCAGAGGTCTGGAATTCGCATGGGAGGGTTGCATTACTCCCTTTTGCTACCATTACTTTCTTGCTGCCTGTGTTCACAGTGAGGGCCTGGGCAGTTACCAGAACTAGAGAGAGAGAGAGAGAGAGAGAACAAACAAATATAGTCAATCTCCCCGATCAGAGAAATGCTTCTCTTGGTACTAAGGAGGAACTTGCACTCAACCAGGTTAGATTGGACCCTTCACCTGGGTATCATATGAGTCTGCACTGTACCATCTCTGTCTGCTTGAGAATGGGTGGCGGCCGTGTCTTCCTCTCTGTCTGCACAGCAGTAAGCACACTGGCAACTCTCAGGCTATGTCTACACTGCTGGTGAAATTCAGCGCCATTCGACAGGAGATACTCAAGCTATACAGAGTAGCTTGTGTATTTCCCGTCGACTTCCTAACTTCTACTTACTGCAGCGTCCTCACTGCGCTGTGCTGACAGGAAATGTCCTCCCGTCGATGCAGTGTTACTCTTTTTGGCGGGGGTAGATTAGCAGCATTGACTTTCGGATCGATTGAGCGAGTCTCCCCTGCCGCTCAATCAATCCTGCAGAATCGATCCGGCGGCGCCAACAGTGCCAATGTAGACATAGTCTGAATCAATCTAATCATGTGCTCCAGGGACTGGGCCTTATTTCTACACCTTCTCTTCTGAAGAGTCCCTTTGTGGACTAGGCCTTCTCCCAAGCCACAGTCCCCAGCGACTCCAGTTTCCAAAGACAGTATTACTGCAAAAAAAAAAAAAAAGGAGGGGGGTTGGCTGGTATTCTGGAGGGGCTGGTCCAGAGTTGAGGTTGTTTGGCTGCCTTATCTGTGCATTTCCAGACCTTGTCGTGTTTGCATTCTTCGTAAACTGAACCTTAGCAGTGAATTTTGGGGGTCTGTAATGTTTGCTTCGGGAACAATAACCATGTTCTTGTGTTATTTCCCCCTTTGAAGTTATTGATATCAAACTTAACTCCCCTTAAACCCAGCTTTGTGTCTGGGTTAATTCCCAGAGTATGTTCCCATCCTCAGTTTATCAGCTCTCAGGCTCTCATTCCCCAGTGACTGGTTTAGATAATCCCAGGAGTGGATCCCAGGCATACTATTTCTCCAGGGGTTAGTTCAGTTAGCTGCAGTATGGATAGCCCATGGCATAAGCAACTGGATGCATGTTCCTGAGAGTTATCTAGTATGGAGAACCTGTGAATGATGGTGGATAAGGTGAGCCTTTTGAGGCTAAGGAATTTGCTCCAGGATATCAGAGCAGGAGCTTGATTTGCAGAGAGCTGTTTCCCCATGTCCTCTCCTCTCCTCAGTCCCCCACAAGACTCCACTCTCCCTATTAGAGCAAAGCTTAAACAAGCAGTAGTAATGTTCAGTTGTGCTTATTGTAGGGAGAGGAAAGTAGGTTTGGATAAACGAGAATCGGTCCAAGCCCTGACATGGAAAACATTTCCAGGTGCAAAAAAAAAGTCCTTATCTGCTTCCACACCCCACCATTTCCCCAATCACTACAAGGCCTGAGCTCCCTTCCTTAAACTCCAGCCTCCAGCAGATCATAGAATCATAGAGTTGGAAGGGACCTCAGGAGGTCATCTAGTCCAACCCCTGCTCAAAGCAGGACTAACCTCAGTTAAATCATCCCAACCAGGGCTTTGTCAAGCCGCAGCTTAAAAACCTCTAAAGATGGAGATTCCACCACCTCCCTAGGTAACCCATTCCAGTGCTTCACCACCCTCCTAGTGAAAAACTTTTTCCTAATGTCCAACCTAGACCTCCCCCACTGCAACTTGAGACCGTTGCTCCTTGTTCTGTCATCTGCCAGCACTGAGAACAGCCTAGCTCCATCTTCCTTGGAACCCCCTTTCAGGTAGTTAAAGGCTGCTATCAAATCCCCCCTCATTCTTCTCTTCTGCAGGCTAAACAAGCCTTGTTCCCTCAGCCTCTCCTCTTGTGCTCCAGCCCCCTAATCATTTTTGTTGCCCTGTGCTGGGCTCTCTCCAACTTCTCCACATCCTTTTTGTAGTGGGGGGCCCAAAACTGGACACAATACTCCAAATGCGGCCTCACCAATGCCAAATAGAGGGGAATAATCACTTCCCATGATCTGCTGGCAATGCTCCTACTAATGCAGCCCAATAAGCTATTAGCCTTCTTGGCAACCAGGGCACACTGCTGACTCATATCCAGCTTCTTATCCACTGTAACCCCCAGGTCCTTTTCTGCAGAACCGCTGCCTAGATCCTACATGGGACGTGGTGGTGCAGCTCAGCATCATCTTGGCTGGGTCACAGATATTCCCTTTTACCCTGGTGCTGCTCTGGAGTGACTTCATGCCATGCTTACGGGGGAAGCCTCAGTACATACGAGATCATTCCTTCCCCTCCTCCACGAACCACAAGGAAGGATCTAATATCCCCTGAGGTTCCCAGTCTCATAACGTGCGCTATGATGCCCTACACTGGGAAAACCCTGGAATAGCAGTGAAAGAGACCGAGTGGAGATCCAACAGCAGGTCAGCTGCCTGAGGAGATAGGTGGGGATATGCTGGCCCTCCTCCTGTACTTAAGTTCTTGCTTCAGACTTTGAAGGAGACTGGGTGGGGAGGGGGGTGAAGAAAGGGGGTAGCTGAAGGTTGCAGAAGGGAAGGGCCTCTCCTTTGGTTTGGTGAAGCATCCACATTTTAAATAGTGAGTTTTTTGTAATGTTGTGTCTGCTGAGCACAAAACCATGCCGTTCTGGTTGAACTGAGCTTTCTCCAGAGCACAACGCAGGGGCCTCGGCTATGGAAGCCTCGTTCTGTTTTACACGCCATTCTCCATGACCTTTGTGTCCACAGGAAGCTGTGTTTGAAAACACCTGCTTTGTTCTGCAGAGTTCTGGTGGGGGATTTTTTTTTTTTTATGGCATCACTGAGTCATTAGAAGAGAGAAAGAATGAGACCAAAACCAGAATCTGACTACCTCACCTAGAGTGTGGGAGGGGACAGAGGCACTCCCAGTGCAAAGGCATGCTCCTTTCAGGAACAGGAGGAAAGTACAGCGCCAGAAGCTAGTGAAGGGTTGTGCTGTCTCAGAGCATGGGAAAGACAGAGGGGCTGGGGGGATAGTGAAGAGCTGTGCCATCCTAAAGTACCTGCGTGATCACTTCATTTCCTTGAGGGGAGTTGGTGGTTGAGATGCAATGCAGGAGAGCTAGCTCTGGGTCCTGTCTCAAGCCATGTCTACACTATGGGCTCTACATCGGCACAACTGCCATGCTGCAGCTGTGCCGCTGCAGCACCATAGTGCAGATGCTTCTGACAGTGACAGAAGGTGTTTTTACATCAATGTAGGCAATCCTCCTCCCCAAGTAACAATAAACTAGGTCTTCCATCAATCTAGTTGAGTCTACATTGGTGATTAGGTCGGCTTAAGTACAGCACTCGGGTGTGAAATTTTCATGCCCCGCAGTGATATAGGTAGGTCAATCTATGTCTTAAGTGCAGACCTGGGCTGAGTTATAACCCTGCCACTCATACCAGACCTTCACCATGAGTGAATTTAATGCACGAGGAGAGAGATGGCCAGGCAAATTTCTCCATGAGATGAGTTGTATAGACTCCACCCAGCGGCTGGTGCGTGGAGGGTTAACATGTGCTCCTTAATGACCAAACCTGCCTGCCGTAAGGGCAGGAATGTGTTCATGAGGGAAGTGAGGCTGGATCCCGTTATGATATTAGGTAATGGCCCCCAAGATTCTAGGGACATGCTGCAGATAGACTGGTGTAGCTGGTTCTGGGAGCCATTTCCTAGAACAGCAGCAATCGCAAACTCTGGGAAAAGCCCTCTCTAATGGACTCCATCTTTGACTGTACATAGCTCTCCTCTTTGGTTCACCTCGCACCCTCCTCTCTGTCACACACTCTTGATAGACTTTCTTCAGAAGAAACCATCTCTCTAGCCTTGGACCTTCCCTATGAAATGGCCTGTGACTGGAGGCCCAGTGTGTCCTCTCTCCTCTAGGGTCACTGCAATGGAGGGTTTGACACTGAGGCCTTGTCTACACTAGCACTTATGTTGGCAAAACTTTTGTCCCTTAGAGGTGTTAAAAAAACGCAATCCTGAGCAATGTAAGTTCTGCTGGAATAATCGCTCCTGTAGCCATCTTACGCCACGTTATGGTCTCTCCCGTCAACATAATAAAACCAGCTTAGTGAGCAGTGGTAGCTATGTATGTGGACGATCGTCTCCCTCAGACAGCGCTGTGCACACAAGCGATTATGTCGGCAAAACTTATATCGCTCAGGGGAGTGTTTTTTTCACATCCCTGAGAAACAAAAGTTTTGCTGACATAAGTGCTAGTGTAGACAAGGCCTGAGTCCCCCCTGCTTTGCAAGCACCTTCTCTTACTGGCCGGCATCCCCATACCCAACATCTTTAGACCCAGCTTGACATATATTCACAACAAGTATAAGGATTCCCTAGGAGGTTGCCAGTTACTTGGCTTTTCCCTCCTCTCTCCCACTGCTGCTCCTGCTTTTCTCACTGCTTCCATCACCTCCCTAATAAAAGCACAATAAATACCGAGGAAGGGAGGGCCAATGGCTAGAGTAGAGAACAATCAGGACTCCTGGGCTTTGTTCCCACCTCTGCCACTGACTTATGTGACTTTGGGTAAGTCACTTAGCATTTCTATGCCCCTGTCGCCATTTGTACAATGGGGATAATGCTGCCTTCCCATACGGGATTGATTCATTTGTAGCTGTGAAGTGCTCTGAGAGCCTCACAAGAAAGGTAATCTAGTAGGACAAAGTATTTTTATTATTACTTTATTGCAGCTGCTACCAGCACTGTAGCTACTGTGGGGCACCTAGTACAACTGTGCTGTGTGTAAGACACCAGAGCTGGCTCTGCCCATCCTTTCAACCTTTCACCCCACATGCCCACATGATGCGCACACACATACACACACAGAGTCCCTTCCTCCTCTCCAGAAGAATGAGCAGGATCTTGACTCTTCCAGGAAGCAGCACCAGCAGTGCTCCAAGGGTTTCTGGTAGAACAGGTTATACTTACTCCATTGTCACGCCCCAGAAACCAGTTATTCTTACTCCACCCAGCTAAGGTTCAACAGCAGGTCATTCACCCAACCCCCAGAGAGAGAGAGACTGCACATCCCCAGGCACTGCAGAGTCACAGCTATATTCCTCACCCTCTAGCCAATGCCATTTACTGGAGGTTTTTATTCTTTTCAGAAACAATTCAGATCAGTTTGCAAAGGTGCCAGACCAAACCCCACATGTAGCAGAAGCAGCCAGTAATAAGAGAGCTATATGTAACTGAGCTATTTATCAGCATCAACATCAGCTAAGGCTCAACATGGCTCGAAACCAACAGAGAGACATATCCTGCCCTCTATGTGGCTGATGTTTCTGTTCAAGAGCGGGACGTGCATCTCATCAGCGTGCAGGAAACTGCTAGCTGCTCTCTACAGTCATCATTTTTTGCGATGGACGGCCAAAGAAGAAGAAATATATAACTGTGAATGATTGGTCTAATTTGCCTGGCACCACTATGTGAAGGGCTGATCTCTTCATTTATTTCCTACATCTTTAGTTTGGTTGTTTGACTGGCTCATAATCCAGTTTTTACTGGAGAATAAAGACCCCCCCTCACTACATGTCCTTCTAGTTCTAAGGGAGTCTCTATTTAGTTACATCCTGAGATACCATTAACCTGTCCTGTTTCCTTCCCCCCTCGTTTGGTCTGGAGTCACCAGCACTTTCAGTGGGGTAGTCTGTTCAGCAACAGTGCAGGGGAGATGCTTTTCATTACTAAACAGTTTAGCTAGTTAAAAACAGTTGCCATGTCCAAAATCAGGTTTTTTGGCTGGGAACTGAGCCCATTTTAAATTCAACTGAAGGGAGAGGGGGCCTTAAAATACAATCAAACCGGGGTGAGGGGGGAAATAGCTTTTAATATTGTTGACTGGACATTGTCAACAGGGTTTAAACCCTAGATTTAGATTTTGTTCTGATATAGAAATGCTTTTTAATCAATTTTTTAAAGAAATCACTGAAAAGACCTTTCCTGCTCACCCCACCCCACTCCTTTCAAGTTTACCCCCTCAGTCGTCCCGTTCCCCTCCCCCCCGACACACACACCACACACACACTTGCAATGCTGGGAATTCAGCAGCTTTGTGCTAGTGCAGAGAAACCAGAAAGGCAAAGTGACCTGTTTACTTTCACAGTCCACATTGAGTGAATGGTAATAAATGGTGTAGAAACAGAACAAAGGGTGAAAAGTTAATTAGATTGTAAAAGTTCCTTCTGTTTTAATCATCTCGGGTATCATTAGTCACACACGAACATTTTTGCAAGGAAAATCTGAGTAGAAGGGTGATTATGTCCCTTTGTTTCCTTACTGGTTACTTGTCTAGCACTCCAGACACTTTATATTTTTAAAAACAACTCTTGCAAACGTTCAGGTAGATCCATCTCCACAAAAGAAACTCCCAGCCCAACTGAAAGAAAATTCAATTCCTCCACCTCCCCTGCCCCTGTGTGATGATCTCTTTAAAACATCTTGAATCAAATGGAGCTAACAAATAGGACAAAATTAGCTGCATAAATCCAACTCAAGTTTACATAATTGCTCACATCACCTTGAAATAGAATGGACTGGCAGACTCTAAGAAACACTTCCTGTACCTCAGATCTCCATTCAGTGTAACCGCTCTTTTCATACACGACAGTTTCCTTGTGCTACCCCTCACCTCGTCTGTCTGTGGTATCCACCTATTATTTTTACTTAGATTACTCCATGGGCAGGAATTGTCTCGTTGTTATATGTTTTTATAGTGGAGAGATGGAGGCACAGTGGAGCTTTGGCCTCTAAGTGCTACTGCAGTACAAATAAATAATAATTAATGGGAATAAATTAAGTGCAAGAGATGAGCCCAAGTTGCAAAATTCATATCTGAACTCTCCCAAAGTTTGGACCTGGCATTTTCTTTAGAGACTGTCTATACCATGTAAGGACCTGAGTCCCCTCTTGATTATCCTGCACCACTCTTGGCTTCAACAACCTCTTCCAAAATCTCTCCCACTCCAGTGTTTTAATCATGGCATTAAAAGGCATGGCCTATATTCAGCCCAAATGGCCCTGTTTATTATTAGAGAGACAAGGTGGGTGAGGCAATATCTTTATTGGACCAACTTCTGTTGGTGAAAGAGACAAGTTTTTCAGTTTACACAGAGCTCTTCTTCAGGTCTGGATTGAAGAAAATCTGAAGAAGAGCTGTGTGTAAGCTCAAAAACCTGTCTCTTTCATCAACAGAAGTTGGCCCAGTAAGATACTACCTCACCCACCTTGTCTCTCTAATTTCCTGGGACCAACACGGCTACAACTATACTGCAAACAATCTGTTTATTATCGTCATTATGGCTCCAGCCAAAGAATGCAAGGTGTGTCACAAAAGAGAGAGAGACAAAGTTCCTGCTCCCAAGACCTTTTGGTCTAGAATCACCCATGACATAAGAGGTGAAGGTGAGAACGAAGAAAAGGGGAAGGGTCTAGGATGGAGTAAAACAGGTTATATCATTAAGAACAGCCGGTGACTCAGTCTGTGTCCACTTCTTGAGGAGCCCAGTTTTTGTAATTCCATTATATCCAATATGAATTCCCTTCTCTCAGGCTTCACGGAAGAAGTGAAATTTTTCAGAGGGATTTGAATAAAGCAGGGGTGGCATCCAGGTGAGTGGCAGAGAGTGTTCCATGCCTAGGCTGGCATGGGAAAAGGCACAGAGATGTTTGTGTGAGAAGAAAAGGCAGGTCAAGGCTGGTGTCACTGGCAGAGTGGGCTGTATGGGGGAAATGAGGCGGTAGAGGGTCAGAGAGGTGGGCAGAGGCTGTGAGACATTGGGCGTTAAAAGCCAGGACAAGCAGTTTGATTTACAGATGTTGGCAGATCTGTACATTGAGGTTCAAAATGGCTACATACAATGTAGAGTGTAGAAGCTAAGGACTTTTCCCCTTTTGGTTCTATGGACAAAGGACATACAATGACTATGCACACTATTTTAAGTTGGTTTTAAACATGATACAAAACCCCATTTCCTTTCTGTTCCTGAAATTGCAGAGAGAGAGACTTCTGGACTCTGGAGTTGCCTATGGGTTCCAACACTGCAGCATGGACGCACTGTACCTGCCAGATCATAAACAGGCTAAAATTTGTGCTAAACAAAGGACGGGACACACAGAAACAACTGGGATGCTTGCCTGTGTAACATTCACTCTCTCCACCCATCCCCTGCAGACAGAACCAAAAGAGTACTCACCCACACTCAAAATGAACAGCTGAGGTCCCTTCGTAACTCTCATGGTCTCTGTCCTTAGCCTCCTTGCAGAGTATTTCCCTGTAGGATTGTTAGGTAGATAGCTGAATTGCTTTAGCTAATGGGCTAAGGCAGACAGGGGCTGCCTCACAGTTGTAGCTTCCTGGACTCTGTTCTCCAATCCTCTTACTTGCTCTTTCCCACTCTGCTCATCTTCCCCACCCCATTCAGCTAGACTGACAAACTAGTTAACCATTAGAGACAGAAATCTATTGCTGTTCTCTACCTGAGGGACGTTACTATATGTTATAAACTTGCCCTACCCTCTCAGGCAAATAAACCACCGCACCTTTCCTGGTCTCTGCTGATTGACAGATACAAAAAGGAAATGATGAGTTAATCCAAAGGGCCAGGTGAATGTGCAGACACGAGAGCAGTTAGAGCAATGTGTACAGTGACAAATAAAGTGACAGATTAAAAATGGATTAATTAAAAAAAATTAACCCTTTTTATTGTATTAATCTTTGTAATTTAGATTAGATTTTTATTTAAATCAAATATTTTTCATTTAAATTAAATACTTTTTTCTTTTAAAAAATAAACTATTTAAATTTAAAATTATAGAAACCTATGTTAAGGCCTACATTTACTATAATCTAGTATTCTTCTGCACGTGCTTGCTCATGTCCATTCCATGTCAGGTGTGTGTGCGCCACATACACGGGTGCTGGAGATTTTTCCCTCAGTGGTATCTGTAGGGCCCGCTTTAGCGCCCCCTGAAGTCACATGCACATGTGCCAGTATTAGGGGCAATGCCGGCCCTCCTGCCTCTCAGTTCCTTCTTATTGCCCATGATGGTGCTGGAATGTCTTTTTGTCTTGGCAAGCTATTAAACCAGTGGTTTTCCTTTTAGTAATAGTGTATATAGTTGTGTTTAAATTAGTTAGCATAATTTGTTAGTTTATTAGGAATAAGTTGTAGATATAGTCCCTCAGGGGACATAGCCCCAGGGGCAGGTCATGTCCTGGTCCCCAAACTTCAAACCATGCACATCGTGCAAGAAACGATGATCCAAAAACAAAGGAGTTGGATCCTGGGTAAAGACTGGAATTCCCCAAGTGTACCTATTCACTACCAGACAGAACAGAAAGTGTCTTCATTTCTGTTCCCTGCAAGGGCTCAACAGCGGTTTGTTTTCCGATGCGTTTCTCCTATTCTGGGCAGGGGTCCTGATGTATGCCTTTCCACCGATCCACCTCATTCACAAGGTCCTCCCCAAACGAATCATCTTGATAGCTCTGGCATGGCCTCACCAGCACTGGTTTGGCATGTTGCTAGACTTATCTGTGACACCAGCTTGGGTGCTCCCCAACCGCCTGGACCTGATCTCGCAGAACCACGGTTGACTGCTACATCCGAATTTCACCTCCCTACACCTGACAGCATAGATGCTGCATGACTAAGCCTCAAGGAGCAGGCCTGCTCCACTCAAGTCCAACAGGTCCTATTAGAAAGCAGAAAACCTGCCACAAGAGCCACCTACCTGGCTAAAGTGGGAGCACTTCATCTGCTGGGCATCTGAGTGGAACCTTTTTCCAGCTCAGTCATCTGTACAATCCATCTTAGAATACCTGTTCCACCTAAAGCAGCAAGGCCTAGCGTTATCATCGATCAAGGTACACCAGCCATCTCAGTCTTCCACCCTCCTATTCAGGGCAGATCAGTCTTCTCACATGGGATGACAGCTATATTCCTCAAGGGCCTAGAAAGACTCTTCCTGCAGGTCCGATATCTGGTTCCTCCATGGGACCCTCAATCTGTCTTAACAAAACTTACTGGGCCTCCCTTCGAGCCTCTGGCATCTTGCTGTCTTCTACTTCTATAGTGGAAAGTCACCTTCCTGGTGGCCATTATTTCAGCGAGACGAGTCTCTGAGATCAAGGCTCAGACTTTGGAACCCCCTTACATGGTGTTCTACAAGGACAGGTCTTCCTGCTGAAAGTAGTATTGTAGTTTCATGTCAGCCAGGATATCTTCCTGCCAGTCTTCTTCCTGAAGCCTCACAACTATAGTGAGGAAAGGTGTCTGCGTACGTTGGATGTCAGATGAGCCCTGGCTTTCTACATTGAAAGGACTAAACCTTTCCGCAGGTCCACATAGCTTTTCATTATGGTCGCTGAATGAATGAAAGGACTTCCAGTATCATCCCAGAGGATTTCATCCTGGAGCACTGCCTGCATCCAAGCCTGCTATGAGCAGGCAATATGCTGACAGCTCATTCAACAAGAGCACAGGCATCATCAGCGGTTTTCCTAGCTCAGATCCCGATACAGGACGATATGTGGTCATCTATCCATACCTTTGTGTCCCACCATGCTATCATTCAACAGGCCCGGGATGATCCAGGCTTCAGCAGAGCAGTTTTACAGTTGGCATGTCTGTGAACTTCTGGCCCATGTCCAGAGGCACTGCTTGTGAGTCACCTCACATGGAATGGATATGAGCAAGCACTCAAAGAAGAAAAAACAGTCACTAATTTTCCATAATTGTCGTTCATCAAAATGTGTTGCTCATGTCCACTCCGTGACCCACTATCCTTCCCCTCTGTCGAAATTCAAGCAAGAAGGAACTGAAAGGGAGGGGGGCCGGCGTCGCCCCTTCTGCCAGCACATGTGCACAGTCCTCCAGAAGGTGCTAGAGCCGGCTCTATGGATACCACTGAGAGAAAAGCTATGTTGACAGCAATAGCCTCTTCTGTAAGTACACAGGGAATGTTTTCTTCATTTTAGTTTCTTCAGTTAGTTCAGTTCAGTTAGTAGTTCATTCAAAGTTAAGATACCAGTTGGAAGTTGAAAAAGCAGGGAAGTTTGTTTCCTCTTCTAATCGATTAATAAAATTGAGGTATGAGAGGATGAATATGGCTACCTCCAAAATCTTGAAGGACACCATGACCAGAGACAATCAGTTCAATTCACCAACTACAAATAATGCTTTCCTTGTTTAATAAATCAGTAGTTTTGCAATGCAAATGCAATGCAAATGCAAATCAGGTTTTGATGAACCTACATTTTTTCTTATGTATCCTAGTTTTAACTAATAAAAAGCACATTTAAAATGCTGCTTTTGTGCATTTTTAATTGAATTCCAATTTCCATCCAAATGCAGCTTGTCACAAACCACGAGCAAAAACTTAATCATCATTCAGTAAATAAGAAACATATCATACACCATTTTCTAACATGATAAAAAGGTAAGAAATTAAGAATCTGAATAAATGTATGTTGAGCTCTATAATTGCTTAAATACATGTGTATAAAAAGCGTATCCTCCAGGTTAGCCAGAAAGAAGTACAAAATGTAGTGCAAAAACTATATTTAGTTGCAAATCAACCTGCTAGCTGGGGATATAGAGATTCCATTGGAGCCAGAGCTGGTTTGTGTGCTTCTAGAGAGAGTTAAGGGATTGGCTATGGAGGTTTTCCTTTTAAGCAGGAAGAGAAGGGGAGCTGCTATTCATCCCCACCTGAGTACCGATGGAGAGGGAGCCATCCTGGTATCACAGAGTTCCCAGTCAGCATGAAGCAGCTGATCATACCTGCACTGCAGCAAGGCAGTAGGGAGTACACCAGCATTTCAGACTGCCCCTGGTGGGGCCCCAGTTATCTTGGGGCTCCCTCCAGATGGAAGTGTGGCAGCACTGCTGTTCTCTGGGCCTCTTCTGTGAGAGGAAAATCCAAGCAAGAAAATATCAGGGAATTCAGCCCCCAGCATGGGAAGAGTTAAAAGTTTGATCAAGTGCTGTTTGTGAGACACTGAATTCCTTTCCCATGCGACCCAGCAGCCAATGTGGGGAAGACCCTATATTTAGAAAGCTGCTAAAGGTTTGGTGCTGACAGTTGCCCTGCCCCTTAGAGAAGAAACGACTGCGAGAGACTGGCTGATCTCAGGCTCTAACTGTGACTCCGGACAAGTTTCCTGCCCCATCCACTGGGCTCCGTGGCTGTGCCTCGGACAAGGAGTGACCATTCTGCTGTCAGGATCGCTCCACAGTAAGTGCCATTTCCTCACGTCTTTGCTTTCCATCTCACCGGCTCCATGAGCGGTAGGAGCTCTTCAGCCCTTGTTTATGGGACATGGCTGCGTTCCTGATATCTGAGACCAGCTGTCAGGGGATATCTGAGCCCTCCTGGGCTGGAATGGGACAGCCGCTCCCTGAGCAAGAGCCAGGAGTCGCTCTGTGTGGCTTGAGGACTTGGCTGCTGCTTCTCCAGGTTCCCAACCAAATAATATCAGCCCCTTCACCTCCCTCACCCCCCAGTACACCCTGGCAGAGGCTGGTATTGTGGGCTCACGGCAAAGGCCTCCTGGGGGTGAGTCCTAGGGTTTAAAGTTGGTTGGAATCAAGGGTTTGTGCTTGCTCCTTTGCAGTGTTTTGTTTTGAGGAGGATAGGCCTCACATTCCCCACTGCCCACACTTCAAGTCGCCACGTCCAGCCCTCTGTCCTTAGCTGGATGTGGCTCTGTCTAGTGTCTCTTAACAGAGCTGAGCTGGCTGAAGGAGATAGAGTTTCTGCACAGCCACCCAGTGCCTCTCCTCCTTCCTGGCCCCCATGCCTGCTTGCTCCTTAAGTTCTCTGCAGAGTTCCCAGCCCCTGGCAGCCAGGAAGGTGTTGGTGCCACTTCTGTAACAGTGGCCTGCAACACAAAGTCATTGTGTTACTACCACAGCGCAGGGCACTGGGGATCCCTGCCTCCTGCCTGCCTGGCCTAGAGCTGCCATCTCTGAGGTACAAAAAAATCTAGGACATCCAGGATGATCCTGAGCCCATAAAACTGTACAGCTGGCAGTGTGTGCTGAGCACTCCTACAGATTTCATGGGACAGCTACCTCAAAAAAAGGATGATCTTGGGAAAATTTGGACAGGTGTCAACCAATCCCTAGCCTGAAGGGCTTTTCCTCAGTTCAGTGCTTATACTTGGTGTATTCTTAATCCCCTCTCCCTGCCATCTCCCCACCTCCAGCAGATCCCTCAGAGCTGCCATGGCAAGCGACAAGGATTCAGACAGCGAGCAGGTGGTACCAGATGAAGAGGATAGACCAGATGTGAAGGCAGTGCAGGCCCGCTACCTCCGCAGCCCCTCCCCCAGCCGGTGAGTCTATTTGCCACAGGGGCTGCCACAGCTGCATGTAACAAATTGCTTTCCCTTCCTTCCCAACCCCACACATACCCATCCTACTCAGATCAAGAACATAGCCTCAGGCTTCCCTCTGCTCCGTGAGGCAGAGATTTAGAATACCAGCATAGCCCATACTGGAGGGAGATGCTGTGAGCATGGAGCTCATGTGTTATTTATCCCATTCATTCAGCTTAAATCACACACACACTCTAGGCATTATTGGGAGGAAACATTATTGCTTTCCCACTCCTTATACTCTCCCTCCTCCTATTAATTTGCAAAATTCAGATCTGGATTTCAAAGTCCAGGTATGTTTGGACCCAGGCTTTTGATTCAGTCCATTGTAAGGATTTGCAAACCCCATGTGTGGATTTTAACCCCCCCAATGATTGAGGCTGTTTGGATTTGAGTTTTGGTTCAGGTCCATCTCTCGCAAGAGGTCTGGGAACAGGGCAGGAGGGTGCCATTTTCAGGGAAGCAGTTGCGCTTCTGCCCGTTTTGAAGTGTCTTTTAGTCAAAACAAGTGTGATGAGGATTTTTTTTTTTTTTTTTTGGTTTCCCCTTCCTAATCCAAAATGCCTGACAGGATTTCCCAGAAGCTTTCAAACTGTACCTGTTTCTGGAAGTGGGGAGCAATGGAAAGATTATGCCAAAAAGGCAATATTTTGGGGCATGTGACCACGTGCAAACGGAGAGTAAATGGTTTCCATTAACAGCCTTAACCATGAAATTTGCTACCAGCAACAGCTAGAATATTTGCTTCATTTTACTTTATTCATTAAAAAAAAGTTCCCATGCAATTTGCTGGGCTCATGTGTAATATAATCATTCAGGGATCTCGCCTAATCATAGCCTCTTCTTCCTCCCCTGATTGGCCATTCAGACTGAACAGAACCACCTCCCTCACCCACTACCTCTTCTGCCATCAGTATCAAATACCACACTTACAGTTGCAGAGACAATTCCATTCAAAGGGCTACAAGCTGCCTTCCCAGATTCAGGGCTTGGAAACTTCTGGTGCACACCCATATGCCCCACTGGCCAGTCAGGGGAAGGGCAGTTGCTGGAGGAACTGGAAGTGGGTTCTCAGGAGGAGCAGGTCCAAGGAGCTGTTGCAGGGGCGGCAACAATGCAGAAGCTCCTGGTGCCTGCCAGCAGTAGCTGAGGACCACTACAGCACCCCCTTGAAGCCAGCACTAGTAGCAGTAGTCTCCCAAGAGGTGTGGGCTGTGCGCACTCCAGTATGGGAACTCGAGGCACCTGCACCCCTCCGCGAGGGACTCCAGTGTAGTCACGTAATGGTTTGGTTTTGTCGAGGTGTTTCAGCAGCAGGTGTTTTGGCAGCGGGGTGGAGCTTCACAGTACCACCACCTATTTTTATCCAGTCTGGCCCTAGCTCAGGACAAACCCAGAGGATTCATTTTGTGCCACTGGCACTATGCAGGTTAACTTGGAATGTTAAAGACACAACTTGTCCAGCAGCAGGAAGAGTTTGGGCCAGCAGAGAGGGGGAAGGGATGTGGTTAGTAATACCAAAGAATCCCTCCCCCCATAAACTCCCCAGCCTTTGTCGTAAGGAATCATTCCAGGAGGCGATGGGAATTTAATCTTCTTGCTTATCCACTGGGAAGTCTGTATCAGAGCCTGGCTGTAACGCAGAGGGCCATCCCCTCAGCATGGGTCTCTGGGTGCTCCTCCCTTAGCAGCACAACAATGGGAGATGATCCCATTGTCTGTGGCTCCAATAGCCATGCCCCATTCCTCCCTCTGAAACAGGTTGCAGGCCTGGATGTTCCACCAGCACATAGATTTCCTCAGTGAAAGCTGAGCTCTGCAGAGGGAAGCATGCTATGTGCAGTGGCTACTACCCAGCTCTTCTCTCTCCCTACTCCCAGAATCACACTTAGATTTGTGGAGCTTCCTGCTAATCCCACTTCTGCAGATGTTATGGGGTTTCCTGCTCACTTGTGTTCTCCTCCCCTCTGCATAGCAAACAGGAACTGGTGCCCCTAAATTCCCTGTCAACCCTGTGAGTTGCTCATCACAATTCTCTCCACAAATACTGGTTTGGGCTGAGACACGGCATGCTTGGTGTCAACCTGGAAGGGAATTTTGGGGACTAAACGTTTGCAAAAACTGTTCAGACAGTCTTGACAGAGGGGAGAGGAAGGGTAATACGCCTTTCCACTATAAAAATGTGCTGCAGTTGATTTCCCCCTCCACCACTTCCCTCACCCATCTAACTGTATCATCTGAAGTCTGAACTCTCCAGCTCTCTCTGCACCTACCCATCACACTGCACAGTCCTTTCTGCCTGTCCCAGTCTCCCCAGCTGCTTCTGGGTTTGGAATGATGCTGTCCATCTAACCTCCCATGGCCAGTTACCATGGGAACCAATTTAATCAATGCAGCTGGCTGCCAGGCTGGTGTATGCAGAAGCCTGAGTCCAGGCCTTCTTGTGAAGGAAGAGGAAACAGCCACCAATTCGAGTTAGAGAAAGAGAGTGTCCCCACAGTCAGCTGTCTAACCCCAATACGATGCTGGGTCCTGGGGACCAGTGCGGGGCACAGGGAACCAGTGTCCTTGGGGCTTTATCCTTTACTTGCTCACAATGAGCTCAGCATGCCTTTCTTTAATTTGTGTGTGTGTGTATAAATGTATTCCTGGTGAAAGGTGTAGGATTGACAGCCTGGAGATTGATGCCCTCTATTTATCCATGGAACAAGTAGAGCACCGGCAATATGCTAGCCCCACTGGAAGTAACACAGAGGGACTTCCTCTAGGGATGAGAGGGGAGCTTGGTCTATATGACCTATTCTGTCCCTGACACCTCTGTTGAGACTGCCAACAAGAAGCCCCAATAGCATCAATTTCAATGGAGGCTTTTTTTATGTGGCTGCCTGTCCCCTAGGAATGGAACCGAGACCCCAAATTTATTTCACATAGTCCACGGAACAGCTATAAAATAATAATGACTTTCAAACACTTTTGATAAGGGCTAGAACTGAACTGGTGACTCAGAGGTGCCTGTTTAGGTTGGGTGTGGTCTCCATTTTGAGCCTGAAAAGTGACAGCAGTTTAGCCACTCAGACAGGTTAGGTAGCATGCTGATGCCTTGGCATAAAATCACGGCTCCCCTGGATTCTGTGTGGGTTACTTGAGAAATCTCCTTCTGCTATAATTAATGATAAACAAGAAGTATTTTTCAAGTGCTGGAAGCTTGCATCTCATGACTCCTTCAGTGTTGGCAACAAACTTGTGCTGATGGTCTTTAAAGTTTACTTTCACTTGGATAACCAACTGGGGAAGGGAACCTAGCAGATCAGGAGTCAGGGCTTTAGATGGGCAAATACTTTAGAAAAAATATTTGTGAAAACTTGTTCAAATAAAACCAGTGAATTCATTTTGATCGTATTAATGAACTCTTTAATTCATTTTCCATTGACAATCGGAGGAGCACATTTTTGTTTGCAAGAATGTTCACAGACAGAGAATGGGTCACAAAATACTTTTATAAATTATTACGCAATCACTATGGTGAGTAGTTTGCAAGAGATCCATAGACTGCCATATGATCACTTAAACCATCTATCGAATAATCTGAAAGAACAAACACATCTATACAAGTCTAAGAGTGTTTGCAAGCAATTTGTTAACAGAAAAAGGGCCGGAACTGCAGCATCATTTGTTATGAATTGTTCACCAAATTCTAGTCAGAAGCCACTCCAGGCATAAAAGCAGAACAACATACTTGGAGTAGACATGTCTGAAATGGTACTCAGATATTAGTGATGAGGGCGGTTTGAGAATTTATACAGCACAAAACGGATGTTTATGACTCTCTTTCTCCCCCAGATAGTCCCTCTATCTAGTGGTGGGTGTCCAAGCCACTTGTGGTATACCTACACAGCAAGCAGGAGGCTGCAGCAGCGAGTCTCAGAGCCCAGGTCTACATGCTCTTGCTCATGGGACTTGTGCTATAGTGCTAAAAATAGCTGTGCAGACATTCAGGCTCAAGCTGGAGCTTGGGCTCAAAAGTCTAGGGAGGGGAGGTGGTCTTCAGTCTGTAGACCGGATCTTTGAGACTCACTGTCCCAGGCTCTGGCTTGCTGTGTGGACGTGCCCTGGATTTCTTCTTCACATGAATATCCCATCTCACAGTTCCATCCCACCCACCTAGCTGCAATCCCCCTATGCAGGGACACCCTTTCCAGGTCTGTTCCAGGTCTGTTCTCCTGCAGTCTTTCTCCACTGTCTGCAGATCCTCATTGCAGGCCTCACTCTCATCCACTTGCTGCCCCACAGCCCCTCACTCCTGCTTCCAGACCCTCTCCCACAGGACAGCCTTCAAACTCTTACAGCCATCCTTTGGATGCCAGAGATCTCTTCCAAAGGCAGTGTGCGGAGGACGCTTGTCACGCCCTCTTTGGGGGAATATCTTTCCATCCACCCCCTCATAAAGCCCTCTGTCTGTCATCCCTGCTGCTCCCCTCTGAAATGGTTGGGAAGGGCAGCAATACCAGAGGTGCGGGGCAGATGAGGAAGTGTTTGTCTAACACAGATGTCGTTGATTGGCAGATATTCGGTGATATCAGACACAGACACAGAAAGTATCTTCATGGAGCCCATCCACCTGTCCTCTGCAGTAGCTGCTAAACAGATAATCAATGAAGGTAAGAAAGACAAAGGGACAAGGTAAGTAAGAAAGACTTTGGTTGCACTTGTTAGCCTCTTTCATCAGGGATCTTCAAGTGCCAAACAAACCTTCATGAAGCCTCATAACCCCGCCCCCTCCTCCCACGTGAGGTAGAGAGGTTATCATCTCCATTTTACATACCCTTACACAGAAACATTTGGAGACTTGCCTTAAAGTCACACAGTGAGTCAGTAGCAGAGTCTTAGAATACAGTGCAGGAGTCCTGATTGAGAGCTGCCTGCTCTAACCACTGGGGAAGCTGCCTTCCCCCGTATGCTTGGGATTAGAATGAGACTGCCCCAGACTTCTTTTCACTTGTAACCTTAGCCAGCATAGGTTTCAGGGGCGGGGGTGGGGGGAGGGGGGAAGGAGAAGGTTACTGTGCTCAGTCCCCTGTTAACTGCATTGAGGCTACTACCTGAGCACACCCACGCACACGTTTCGGGCTGGGTGGGTGGACACTGTTGAAGAAAAGCAAGAAGCCTCCAGGGTTGTTTCAGGGAGAAAGAATAGTGAGTTTTCTCCATGCTTTGAGTGACAGTCAGCTCATTCCAGAGCTGAAGACAAAGGAGGTCAAAGTGGATTCAATATGTCCGGAGATGTTAGAGTCTGCAGAGCAGCTGCTGGTGGAGGACCTGTACAACCGAGTTAAAGAAAAGATTGATGACACCAGCTTGTTCAACACACCGTGTGTGATGGACTTGCAGAGGGCACTCATGAAGGACAGGCTGGAGTCCCCCTGGGATCCTGTGGATGAAGTCTGGCCCAACGTCTTTATAGCAGAAAAGTGAGTATGAACTTCCGTCATTGAGGTTGCACAAACTCCTAGTGAAGGGCTTGATAGAGTCACTGAAGTCACCTCAGCATAATATATATTACATTCAATGCCTTTCGTCCCCAGAGATCCAAAGACATTTAACAGTCTGTGTGTACACAGATCACACTGCACTGAAAAGCAACCACTGCTGTGGAAAAAAAACAGCTTTTTCACAACACATAGTAACACTTCAGAACAGTTTAGAAAATGAGTGGAAGAACACCATGTCCAGTTAAAAGCACCAGGGAAACTGTAATCAAAATGAAATTACTCCAGTTGGAATTTGGCCCAAACACAAGGACAAACACCTATTCTTGTAAAAAGAGGGGAGGAAAATGCCATGCAATTTATTTAAAACAAGTGGCCAGGGCCTCTATTTTATGGCTCTTCCAAAAGACAGCACCTTCAGCAGCCCAGTGCTGCCTCGCATTATGCTGGGGCATTGTTTCAATACTGAGAGGGAAGAGTGCCATCTAATGAATCACCAGTAATGTGTCCTGCAGCACCTTGCTTCTCCTTGGGCATCTCTCAGGCAAGTATTGAATATAAACTGCTAGAAGACCATTGACGGTGCTACTCTTCTGGCTAATTTTAGAGGGGGTGGAGGTAGGTTACTGTGTCTACAGACACCTCAGTCTCTTAGGTTGGACATTCCTGTATTTGGGCTTGTCTTCTGTTCACCTAAATGGGATAGAAACCCTACTCTAAGCTGCTGAATTGGCCCTTTCTCCTGCTCCCATCTCACTTTCTCCATTCACAGATCTTGACAGCCTGTGTTGCTACTCACAGTTCTGAACTCTACATCAGCCATTTGAGAGACAGAGCAGTCAGATGGTTGGGTGGAAAGGGTAAACTTGTGTGTCCATATTGGTGTCTAGGAAGCAGAGACAGCCCAACAGATAGAATATTATTTTAAGCAGAGGTCAGGTTGAGAAGGGTTGCACCAACTTGGTGATCAGGTTCTTCTCCCTGGCAGCCACTGTTTTGTACTCCAGAATCTCAGCTTTTAGTTAAGGGTTTCTGGCTCTTATGACTGTGAAGGAAGCTTCAAAATTTGACCAGAGTCTAACCAGTCCCCTGCTGTATGCCTGAGTCTGCAGAGAGCCTGAAACAATAGCTCTGAGATGTGTGAATTCTCTCATGTAGCTCAATGGGGTGTCAGCTTTGAAGACTAACTATGGCAATTTACATGTGAATATTGCTAATTATTCTAATACCAATCAAAGCTTCCAAGAAAGGAGAGGGACAATCATATTATGCTGATTTGCACAATCTACTGTGAGTGTAATCTCATTTTGAAGTTATGAGTGGGTGGGAGGAGTTTGGGAAAGTATCCTCATATAATGTTTTTTTCCAATCTGCCCCTGGATATAAGAAAGAAGGGAAAGTCCCTGCATGGGAATCTATTTAAACTGCTGCTAGGTCAATCTGAGCGCACAAATCATACGTGTTAAAGATCTCATCTTTCAATATCATGCTCTTTTTCTTGCCTTTAGATTGTTCAGGGCACCAGTACACACTCCTTACCCAATAACCTTCTGACCCTCAGATTGCACAGGACCATTACAGATATCCCTCTACAGCGCTCATTGAACTGACAAAGAGTTAAATCCAGCTTGGTTTGCCACTCACCATGCCTCATTGTGTTCATTCTGTTCTGTTCTTTTTCCATTTTTAATCAGATCATGATTAACCTCTTACTGACATCCCCCTTCTAACCCTGCCCCTGCTGGCCCCTGGGACAATGGACTGGCTCTCTCCAGCCTCAGAACAGGAGCCAACATCTAATGTCTCTTTCTCTTCTTTGCAGGAGTGTTGCTGTGAACAAAGGCCGTCTGAAGAGGCTTGGGATCACCCATGTCCTGAATGCAGCTCATGGTACCGGGGTGTACACAGGGCCAGATTTCTACAATGGTTTGACTATCCAGTACCTGGGCATTGAGGTGGATGATTTCCCAGAGATGGACATTTCCAAACACTTTCACCAGGCTGCGGAGTTCCTTGATGAAGCACTGCTGACTTACAGAGGTAAAATAAGGAGACTGTGCTAGTTCCTGGGCTTACATTGCCAATGTGTTCTCATTTCTCTAATTCATACTGTAACTATTATCCAATGTATTCTGAATGATTTTCAGGGAGGCATTACAGAGAACATTTTGGACCAGAGTTTTAGTTGCTCTTTGGCTCCATTGTGTATGGCAGATAGAAGGGTTCCTGGTGAATACCACAGGCCTAGTTCTGCACTGCCCACACAGCAGGCCCGGGCACAGTGGGCATTCCAAGGTGGGGGCATGTCAGAAATGGACTGGAGGTGGAAGAGGTGGATCAGGGGTAGGAAGAGGCTTAGCTGATGTAGTTCTGCACCCCAGAGATCCCCTGCGCAAGCCCTGCAACTGAATCTGCTGCTAGCCACCTCCCTGAGTCCTGGTGCTAATGAATATACTTCTTTGAGCCTGTATCAAGTGCTACGATTACAATAATATCCAGCTATTGTTCAGGGCTATCTGAGCTGCTATGTCCTGTACACAGTCCTCACCTTTGGTAGGTTATCTACTACAGAACAGTAGGGACCACTGTGCTATTGGAGGACAAAACAGGTGATGTGTTTCTGCGTGGGGATAGCCAGAGTCTTGCACATTCTGCTGGAGCTAAATTCTATGGCAACACAGTCCACCCTGGTTATTCTGTGGAACTCTAGAATAGCATACTAGAAATTCTGTCTCAATCTCAGCTAAAATAAAAAATAGAGTGCCTAATTGGATTAAACATGGAAATAAATACTACAGTCAGTCTTCAGTATCCCTTGTGTTATTTATTTTCATATTAAATTAACTTGATTTTATTCTGCCCTTACATTTTGAATGTGCTGCTAATTTTTGTGTTGACAATGTAACTACATTGCAAAAGGTGTCAGCAGGGAAAGCTGGTGAGCTGAATAGGAGGAAACTGGGGCTCCTGGCATGTAGGAATGTGTGAGAGTCAGTTTGGGATTGTAGGGGAAGTTGAATGTTTCTGGTAAAATATCAGGAGTGAAATAGCTGAAACCTTAGATTTGCTTTGCTGGGTTTTAGAGTGAACAGCACATTGATGTACATTGGATAAATGGGAGCAGTTTAAACATCTGAGAAGTATTGTTTCAGGTTGTCTGCAGATTCAGGCATACACCAATGCATCAGTTTAGGCTCACGTCCTGTTTGAAAGGGTTTTGGTTTGGGGGGTGGTTTGGGGTCGGGGGTTGGCAACTATAGAGAACTAGAAAAGTCATTTAAAAAAGAAAGAAATCTTCAATTCTGGAGCACAATTTTGTAGGAAGAGGTGGGTTCTGTGGCAAATGCCATGGAACATGGAATATACAGTGCCTTGATTATATCACATCTTCGGTGGTATTATAAGGCAGTGGAGCAGCTGTTTCAGTTCATCAGATTGCAGGTGCAGCTATTCCAGCCTGCCAGCTGGCTATTCCAGTCCTGACACCCAATATGATTCTGCATGCTCATAAATTCTGACTTGTAGCAGTCCAGATTATGGCAGATCTGAGTCCTGGCAAAAATACAATTAATAATTTAATATTTATCTAAGGCTCTCACAGTGCGTTACAAACATTAACTAATGAATTAATTTGTCCTTCTTGAGCCTGGTATTAATATTCCCATTTTACATGTGGGGAAACTGAAGCACAGTGTGGTTAAGTGACTTACACAAGATCACACAGCAAGTCAAATAATATTGTAAAGCTCAACTCACTAATGTTTGTAAAGTGCTTGGAGATTCTTTGATTAAATGCAATATATAAGTACAAACTATTAATATAATTTTTGTAATTAGCTTATTTTAAAATGTGCTCATCCATAGCTCTTGGCTCATGTACACATGTTACTTGGTATTATTTTGATAGTCTCAAATTTGAATTAAGGTAAATCAGAAAATAAAACAAAATAGGCACAAAAAAAAACTTGCCATTGGTCTGATATAAACCCCAGTGAAATCAAGACATCCACTGATATCAGTGGACTTTGGATCAGGCCCTATGTGATGCATTGCAGATTAACCCCTGTAGGCTGTTGAAAGCAGCTGACACGTTTATATTTCATATCTGTAGGTAAAATCCTGGTAAGCAGCGAAATGGGAATCAGTCGCTCGGCTGTGCTGGTGGCTGCTTACCTGATGATCTTCCACCACATGACCATCTTAGAGGCCCTGATGACTATAAGGAAGAAGCGTGCCATTTATCCCAATGGTGGCTTCCTGAAACAGCTCAGGGAGCTCAATGAAAAGCTGCTGGAGGAGCGAGAGCAGGAAGACACTGGGGGTGATGATGACGCAGCCAGCCAGAGTTCTGTCATCGAAACAGGAACCCATTCCCAGCTCTCTGGAGAGGAAGTCTCTGGGAGTGTCATGGGAGCCAAAGTGCACTCCATCACGGTGGAGGAAGAGGACACCACCAGCATTCTGGGAAGTGTTATGAGTTCTTCCTCCATGGGAAAATCTAGCTTGGTTTCCAAACAGCCCACTCTCATCAGTGAGGAGGAGGAGGAACAGCT
The DNA here is from genome assembly GCF_026122565.2 of Emydura macquarii macquarii. NCBI lineage: Eukaryota > Metazoa > Chordata > Testudines > Chelidae > Emydura > Emydura macquarii. The sequence goes on along the minus strand of NW_027131256.1, from coordinate 20,636,914 downwards.
GTATGAGGAATGGAGACAGAAGCAAGGCCTGCCTGCAAGGGAACCACCAAATAAGGATGTGGAAAGCACAACTCCAAAGCTTCCAGATCAGGGTGGAGAGGAATCTGAGGAAAATGTGGAGCGGATGATCCAAGAGTGGCAGCGTCGAAATGCGAAATACGAGAAGGAAGGTTATTCGCTACACAGAGAGGAGGATGGAGTCTCCAGCATGGGAGAAAGACTGTATCCTTCAAGTGAATGTGGTGACACTGAGAGTGTGAGCAGCCTTGACATCCAAATCCTGAAGCAACAACTGGAAGCCAGCAGCATCAATAGGTTGAGGAGGGTCCGCACAGACTCTGTGTCTACAGAGAGCACCTGTGATATGTGGAACCAGAGACTGCTGGAGATTGAAAAGGAAGCTGCTCAGAGATACCATGCCAGGAATAAAAGTGGTGAGGACAGCCCAGACCCAGAACCAGGAAGAAAGGGTAGAGATGTGGATGTGGAGAGTGTTTGCTCGGACACCAGCTCCTTTCATAACTTCTGCAAAAAGAACAAAGACAAGCTGACCCCTCTTGAAAGGTGGAAGATCAAGAGAATCCAGTTTGGTTTTCACAAGAAGGATTTAGAATCCTCTGCACTCCCCAAGATAGAAGATGGCAGCCAGCCTGGCGAGGAGGCAGCAGAAGAAGAGAAGGATCGATCCGATGTCAACCTGACTGCTTACCAGGCCTGGAAAATAAAACAGCAGAAGAGGGTGGGCAGTGAGAACAAGGATGAGATTGTGGCACTTGCCAAGGGCGAAGATTCTGCTTCAGCCAAAAGGAAGCAGAGGAGAGTGGAGCTACTTGAACATTCAAAAAAGGTCCTGGAAGAAAGTCAGTTCCTATGCAGCTGGGAGACAGAGAGTACAATGAGTGGGAGTATCCCGCTGTCATCGCTTTGGCCCTCAGCACCTTCCATAAATGGTGCTGAGGATTCAGCTTCTTCACTGAGCAGTCAGAGCAACCATTCATCTCTACCTCAAAACAGAAGCAGCGCTGGGGCTATGCAGCCCCAAATGCCAGCTAAATCTCTACCCAACATCCCAGTTGGTCCAGGTGATGTGATATCCGTGGCCAGCATTCAGAACTGGATTGCCAGTGTGGTTAGTGAAACCATTGCTCAGAAACAAAATGAGATAATGATGTTGTCCCGCCCGTCCTCCACTGTGGCCTCCAGCGTGAAGTCCGGTGATCTTGGCAGATACCTCAACGATGACAAGACCTCCCTCCTCAGTGCACAAAGTGGCTTATCTCTGGCTAGCTCTCAGCTCCGCCAGAAGGACATGAGCAATGCTGACACCCAGTCCATTCTGTCTTCCAATGCCTCAGTGAGCGTGAGGACAGGAGGGTCTAGCTCAAGCAAGAGGGTGACACAAACAAGCAAGCCACTGTACAGCCTCTTTGCTGATGACATTGACCTAAAAAAACTCAGCCGGAAAGAGAAGGAGATACAAATGGAGATGAGAGGAAAAATGTCAGATTATCAAATCGAAAAGCTTGTCAGAGACAACAAGCGCAGCACTTTATTTAAGAAGAAGAAGGCCCAGGAAGAAGGGGAAGAAGAGAAATTTGAATACGACACAGAGAACACAATAGATGGCATTCAGTATCCCTTCCAAACAGATCTTGACAGAAATGATACAGCTTCTGCTTTCTCTGGTCAGTTTGCAAACACTGGTGCCATGAATTCAGAGGTGGAGACCAATGTTAATAAGTGGCTCAGTGGCCTGAAAGCAGAAGGAAAGACCTCATATCATGACCAGCCTGAGAAGGCTAGAGAGAAGTACAACAGATCATCCACTCTCAGAGAGATGGACTCTGAAGCATCCAGGTATAGCTTCTCCAGATCCCAAAGAGAAGAGGTGGACCGTTCTTCTTCCTACCAGTCTAAAGGTGATTCACTGAGAATCACATCAAGATTTTCCTCTACCTCTGCAAAAGAGGACAAGGAGATGTACAAGTTCACACGAACCAAGGCCAGAGAGACAAGTTCTAGGGAAGAAAGCCCAGAGCCATATTTTTTCAGAAAAACTCCTGAGCCATCCTATGCCTCTGAATCCCCAGGACCATCAACAAAGAGTCGTGTCAGATCCCATCACTTGGAAAAATCTGAAGAGGAGTCTAGTTCCAACATGTCAGAATTTGGAGCAAAGAGAAAGTTCATGCAGAGTTTTTCAAAGTCTGAAGAGGACGGAGACAGAACAGAGAAGGTGGAAGAAAGCGAAGAGAGTGTTGCATCAAGGCAATTCTCACAGTACAGACGAAGCACTCATAAAAAAGTAGAAGAAGAAGAAATGGATGACGATGCCATTATTGCTGCCTGGAGAATCCGGCAAGAAGAAACTAAAGCAAAGCTCCGGCGAAGAAGAGAGGAGTGACTGAGGACCAGGTTATGAAGACACCAGGAGTACTGAAGTGGGGTCCCAGCATGGTCCCACCATCAGCCTGTGTCCCAGACGCAGATGTCTCACCTGAATCATTCATCATTATATTTCAGATCATCTTTCATGATTTCCAGGATACTACTGATGTCCTGCAGAAGCTTTCTTCACCTTAATCAATAGCCTTAGGGGAAGAAGGTCAAGCATTTGAAGTGTTTATGGTTTGTCAGAAAGAAGAAGCTTGTGCTAAATGATTAGCATAGGTGTGAATACATTTTTAAGAGTCACTTGTATATGGAGAATATTTTAGTAACTATAGCAGGTAAAGCTATTCTGCCCCCTGGGACAGCACCCACAAGTCAAGAGTTTGGTCACATCCTGTTTTGATTATTCCACTTTTCTGGAGTCATTAAAGAGTCACTCTAACATTATTTCTAATTTTGTTTTGATTATAAATGGGAGAATGGGGAACCAACAACCTTTTCTAGAAGCTTGAAAATGTAGTTTCTTCTCTTATCAGCTGTGCCTTTTTCCCATTTGGAAGTATTGAGGGCTTTTTTAAATACAGTACTCCTTTTCTTACTAAGCAGAAGCTGATGTGGCTTTTTTATGTGTACTTCCTCAGTGTCATGAATGTCAACAACCTAATTTTGGGGAATACATATAAGGTTTGCTCCCCTGAGTAGCTTCAGTGGAACAAAATATCCCTTAAACGTAGCTATTGTGCAGATTTATACTTTAGGGTTTCTTAATTTGTCTGTGAAAAGTTCCAGAGGGGTAGCCGTGTTAGTCTGTATAGGGCAAAACCAACGGGAGTCCTGTAGCACCTTAAAGACTAATAAATTTTTGCAGGCATAAGCTTTTGTGGGCTGCAACCCACTTTGTCAGATGCATGAAACCTCAGCCAGTGCAGAACGCAATGCCATCCACAGCCTTTCAATAACAACTCTGACATTATAATGAAAGAGGCTGACAAAGGAAGCGCTGTAGTCATCATGAATAGTTTGGATTACAAACAGGAGGCTACCAGACAACTCTCCATCACCACATTCTAAAAGCCACTACTGTCCGATCCTACTGAGGAATACCAAAAGAAACTACAACATCTACTTAAAAAACTCCCTAAAGAAACACAGGAACAAATCTACACGGACACACCCCCTAAGCCTTGACCAGGGTTATTCTACCTGCTACCCAAGATCACAAACCTGGGAATCTTGGACGCCCCATTATCTCAGGCATTGGCACTCTCACAGAAGGATTATCAGGCTATGTGGACTCTCTCCTCAGGACCTATGCCACCAGCACTCCTAGCTATCGTCGCAATACCACCGACTTCCTGAGAAAATTACAATCCATCAGTGATCTCCCAGAAAACACCATCCTAGCCACTATGGATGTAGACACTCTCTACACCAACATTCCACACAAAGATGGATTACAGGCCATCAGGAACATTTTCCCTGATGATGATATGGCACACCTGGCAGCTGAACTTTGTGACTTTGTCCTGACCCACAACTACTTCAGATTTGGAGACAATCTATACCTTCAAGTCAGTGGCACAACTATGGGCACCCGCATGGCCCCACAGTATGCCAACATTTTTATGGCTGACCTAGAACATCGCTTCCTCAAAACTTGTTCCCAAGCACCTCTTCTTTACCTATGCTACATTGATGAAATTTTCATCATCTGGACCCACGGGAAAGAGTCCCTTGAAGAATTCCACCGGGATTTCAATAATTTCCACCCCACCATCAACCTCAGCCTGGACCAGTCCATACAAGAAATCCACTTCCTGGACACTACAATACAAATAAGGGATGGTCACATTAATACTACCCTATACTGAAAACCAACTGACCGCAATAGATATCTTCATGCCTCCAGCTTCCACCCTGGACACATTACACGATCCATTGTCTACAGCCAAGCCCTAAGATAAAACCGGATTTGCTCTGATCCCTCAGACAGAGACAAACACCTACAGGATCTCTATAAAACATTCTTAAAATTACAGTACCCACCTGGGTAGGTGAAGAAACAAATTGACAGAGCCAAACGGGTACCCAGAAGTCACCTACTTCAGGACAGACCCAACAAAGAAAACAACAGAACACCACTGGCCATCACCTACAGCCCCCAGCTAAAATCTCTCCAACACATCATTAAGGATCTACAGCCTATCCTAGAAGATGATCCCTCACTCACTCAAGCCATGGGAGGCAGGTCTATCCTTGCTTACAGACAGCCCCCCAACCTGAAGCAAATACTCACTAGCAACCGTACACCATTCAACATGAACACTAACCCAGGAACCTATCCCTGCAACAAACCCCGTTGCCAGCTCTGCCCACACATTGACTCTAGTGACACCATCACAGGTCCTAACCACATCAGCCACACCATCAGGAGCTCATTCACCTGCACATCTACTAATGTAATATATGCCATCATGTGCCTTCAGTGCCCCTCTGCTATGTACATTGGCCAAACCAGACTGTCACTACACAAAAGAATAAATGGACACAAATCAGACATAAAAAATGGTAACATCCATAAGACAGTAGGAAAGCACTTCAGTCTCCCAGGACACTCTGTAGCTGACTTGAAAGTTGCCATACTTCAACAAAAAAACTTCAAAAACAGACTTCAGCAAGAAACTGCAAAGCTGGAACTCATATGCAAACTTGACACAATCAGACTGGGTCTGAATAGGGACTTGGAATGTAATTGTCACTGTTCACACATTCTCACCTTCTAATCAATGGTTGTGAATAGGCTTCATCTACTCTAACTGAATTGACTCTGTTAGCTCTTGCCCTCCCCATTGTTATATTTCTTACCCTTGGATGTATATATTTATCTCCTATCTGTGATTTCCATTTCATGCATCTGATGAAGTGGGTTGCAGCCCACGAAAGCTTATACCTGCAGAAATTTGTTAGTCTTTAAGGTGCTACAGGACTCTCATTGTTTTTAATTTATTTGCTGTCAATTGGTTGAAACTCCAGGGTAGTCCCATACTGAATATAGCATAAGGCCAAACTCTAAAATTACAACTTGACAGTATCTGACCCTTTTTAAAATGCATATATCCAGGGTGGTGGATTTTGACATGTATATAGTAGAACTAATATAACCTATCTACTGTAGTAACAAGAACTCATCCTCATTGTTAGAGGTTTAATATACTAATGAATCTGTATGTGTAGTACATATGACATATGACTGGATGGAATTAGATTCAGTCCAGTGTGATTATGTCTCCTGCTAGTGGCTTTAGGTCTACAAGAGGAAAAAATACTTAATGTTACTGACTGCTTAGTAATCTTAGTAATAGATATTCTGATCTCATTCAAAAGATAGAGGTCTGTTTTGGAGGAAATGTCCTGAGTTCAATTTGATGTTGCATGCATGCAGTTCAGCTGGTGCCTGTCTGTTATGTCTGTAGTCCTGTTGTGTCTTTTATTATTTTTCAATATTGTTGACTTAAATAAAAGGGTGGTACTCATACCAATTTCTGGTAATAAACAAATGGGTCATTAATATATGGTGGAATGTAACATGCAAAGACCAAAGAGAAAATCTTATGTTTCTGTTGAATGATAGCTCTGGTAATTTCACATTTATTTTCAAGAGGTGGCAGTTTTTATTGGCCGTTGGGTTACAGTTAGCATGCTCCATGTTCACGAACTTCAGAGATACTAGGTCTGGTCTCTGCCGTGGTGTGCTGAACCCTGTGAAGTTCCATGTGACAAGACAACTTGTCTAGGCACCACTATAGGAGTTATTTGTGTGGATTGTACGTCACTGTAAGTCTCTGACACATCAAGACACTTACTATTTGGCTGAATAATATAATACATGTCACAAGCCAATTTCCCATTTCTCCTTTAAATTTTACCTTAAAATACCTTTGGCCAGCTTACCGTCACTGAGCTCCACTCTGGAATTATGTGCTCCCTCTCCTATTTGGATTGTAGTTTGAAACACCGGACACCTCCACAACAGCCTTCCCAAAGCTAAATACAAGTAGAAACCCAGGCAAAGACCTGTCACTGTTGTAATAGTCTTCCCTCAAGAATAGTTTTCTCTTTCCATGCCATTTCATCTCATTTCCCTCTATGATTTTGAGAGAGAGAGATTGTTATGATTTTATCACTTCTCAGTATGGTAACTGCCTCATATGGATTGTAAACTCCACAGGGCATGGATTTTATCTTCCTACTTGTCTGTGTGATGTCATGCACATCAGCAGTGCTATCTAAATAATAATTAATGATAAATGATAATGTTTGTCTTTTTTAAATTCAATAGAAGCTTAGAACCATTTCATTCAACTATCCTTCATGGATTGGACTTCTTGATCTTTTAGACGTAGGATTTCTGACATCCAAAACCAGGTTAACCAATAGATGGTCAGTGCTCTATCAGTGAAAGCGTTCTCAAAATCAGGTGATGAAACAATAACAGAAGAAGAGAACGAGAAAAGGAACAGATTTTACTTATTTTGTTTTTCCACAGTAAATTCAGATTACATTTTTCATTTAAACTGGATCCCAAGGCTGTTACAGAATTAAATTATTCAAGACAAAGGACAGTATATGATCGTATAACAAGCCTGAAACACTCCACCCTGTTAGCAAATTTTGACCCTTCTGGGCAAGGATTAAGTGGATTTTGCTGACTCACTGAGGTAGGTGGCTTATTACTGCACTTGTATAAAAGGGAAATGGAAATGGCTGCCTGGGGAGAAACAATCTAGGATGTGGGTTGAGCAGTCATGAGGGAGAAACCTGAGAAACAGCTGAACTTTGTTTTTTTACTGCTGGTATCTTTGTTAAGCCAAACCCCCAAAGCAGGAAGGGGGTGATTTTGGATTATACACATTGTGTGGACTATGTTTGAGAGCAGGTTGGGAAAGGCTCCAGCTCACAGGTATAAATTACTTGAAGCAGTGACATAAAGACCTTGCATGGTGAAAATATTAAAGCATTCAGTCATAAGGCCAATAACCAAGAGGGAGAGAAATGAAGAGGTCTGGAGGCAGGGTAGAAAAGTCAGGTTTTAAGATGAGAATTTAAACAGAGATGAAGAGGAGAGATACACAAAGACTGTTTCAGGCAACCAGAGTTACTGAGAGAACGGCTTTTATACCAACTGCAGTGGTCTGGTGCTAGATTAGCAGAGTGGATAAATATCCAAAATGTATCTAGACAGACTCCCTTTTCTGTGATCCCCCAGTAACCCGTCAGCTTCCTCCTCCCCACAATCCTTCAGTGAAAGTCAAGAAGAATGGGGATTCTTTCATGGGGATTGATGTTCTGGTACAGTTGCATATGCCTACTGTATGCAGGAGGGTTTGATATTTGTCATTTTGGATTTTTTTGGGGGGGGAGAGGGGAGGTTCACACAGCCAATTTTACCCTAAAGTGCCCTCAGTACTCCAGGTCTGAGCATACCCAAAGCTACATTAGTCCAAAGGGTCTCAAAATCACAAAACTGAGAAGGCTTCTGTTATTACACTAGTATCTAGGGTGCTCCAAAATCTCAGCACCTGCAGGCACTTTACTGTTGCACCATGGCTAGTAGGCCTCAGTCACCCAGGATAGAATAGCACATCATACCTAGTGCTTCACAATGTTACAGCCCATACCTTGAGCAATTTAGTGTCCCACTTTTTACAATCATAACATATTGTGACAGGGTACATTCACCCCGCACTGGACAAGGAAGGGTTAACTCACATTATGGGCTGAGGAAGCCATGCCTCCCCAACCTTACTGGGCATGCTCCAAGTGCTCTAGTATAAAAGGGAGCAGCTCAGCTCAGTTGGGGCTTGATGCTGAGGAGGAAGGACCTACAGTGGAGGCTCCAGCCTGAGACTCACAGGAATACCAGGCTGTGGGAGCCAGAGACTCTGGGACTCTGTTGACCACCCAAGAGCCAGCAGAAACCCAACAGAACTTGGGGTCATGGGGTGCTATGCTTGCAGAGGGATCTGGATCCCTGATGATATCCAGGCCATAGCTTCAGAAGTCAGGGTAAGAAGAAGCCTGGGGGAGGGGGAGTGTTTAGACATTCTTCTATGAGTTGTCCGTGCATTTTGGCTGGATCCTTGCTGACCCAGTGGTGGAACCCTGCTGGGACCCAGTAGAATAGGGAGGAGCTGGGTCCCCCTATCCCGGCCACAACCCACTCCAAGGTGGCAGCCTACCCTGCCTAGCTATTAGGCCAAATGACCCTATGGACCAAGGCCACCATACTGACTCTGGCCACTAGGCCTTACTGCCCTGCAGCTAAGGGTGAGTCCACTAACTTCAGCTGTTAGGCCCCACTACCCTGACACTGGGACTGGCCAGGGAGATTTAAGCACAGGCCAACTGTGCCCCACCTCCTCACCAAAAGGGGGACAGGGCACACTTATCCCACAACACATGGTGGAGAATGTGGGCAGATGCCCTAGGCCTGCGGAGAGGCCTGAACTAGAAAACCGGAGGGTGGGATGGGTTCTTCCCTCGGTTTGTTGTAGTACTTCAGCGCACACACTCAGGAATTATTAGAATCTAGGATGGAATCTGACAAAGACTTGAAATGGCTTCTTGAAAGCCAGCAGCAACGAGCAGCACAGCAACAATACCAGCAAGCACAGCTGTTGGAACAGATTACTAGCCAGCTGCAGCAGATGATGTGAAAGTTGGCCGCCAGCAGGAAAGGCTCATCCAGCATATGACAGCATTATTATGGCCCAGTAGGATCTCAGTCACCCCCTCAGTGGAGCCCGACCCAGAATCTCTAGCACCTGGCCTCCCACTGTGGCTCACTAAGATGGGGCAAGGGATAATCCCAAGGCCTTTCTAGTGACTTTTGAATGGGTGGCAACTGCCACCCGATAGCCATTAGGACACTGGGCCATCCTTCTAGCCCCCTACTTATTGGGACCAGCCCAGGTGGCTTACCACAACCAGGGCACCTTAGACTACGAAAAAGTGAAGGCATCCATACTAGATCAGACTGGAATCAGCTCTGAAACGTACCTCCATGCTTCCGTGAGAAACGGTAGCCTTCCAGGGCTCAACCAAGAATGGTGGCCCAACACCTTTGGGACTATGCCTGGCAAAGACTGGAGCTCAGGTAGCTGAAGCCTTAATTCTTGAACAGTTCACCCAAATCCTCCAACTGGAGGGAAGGAATGGGTGCGAAGATACTGCCCAGCGGTGCTTGCAAAAGCAGTTGGGCTCAGGGAGGAGTATCTGAACCCCAGACTCACAAGACTGCAGAGTCTGGGGGAGGAGGCAGACAAGAAGACTGAGGGGAGCCCCCAACAGGCTGAACCAGGGGAGCCACAATGCCCATCAGGGACCCTGGTTTAAAAACCTTGATCTTGGCTGGAGGCTGACGATAGCCCGAGACCTGACATAGTGAGAAGGAGACCCACTTACAGGAGCCGGTCCAATCGAGGAGCAAGGACCACTGCTATGATTGTGGCCAGGAGGGACATTTCCAGAGGGATTGCCCCTATATGGATTGTAATTATGGGCAAGTCTGGGTAGCTATCCCCCTGGCTCAGAAGAAGAGCCTGGAGAAGCTCAAGGTCCCAGTGCATGTGGATGAAATGCCCGCGATGGCACTGTTCAACTCCTGAACTGTAGTCAAATGCTCATCCGGGGTCACCTGATCCCAGATCTCAAGCTAGACGGGGCCCACATTCAATTACAATGTGTCCATGGAGGTCTAAATTCTTATCCGACTGTCTGGGTGACATATCCCACCATAGCACAGTTGTCTGTCAGACCCCCAGACTGGCCTATCCAGTGATCCTGGGGTGGGACTGGCCGTGGTTCTGGGCGCTTTTGCAAGAGTCCACCCCGTACCCTCCAACAGGAGGAAGTGAGGAGCCAATACCAAAGGAGCTACTTGGCTGTGACTGAGATGATCACCTGAGGGAAGGGCCCTCCAAAACCAAAGGGGCCCAGATTCCCCCATCTACCTAAACTAACTCCTCCATCGAAGATGCACAGACAGAGCTCAAATGCGATGGTGATTTCATTCGGGAACAACGGGAGGACCCTAATCTTAGCTGAGTCTGGGAACAGGCCACAGGTAGAGACTCAGTTGAAGGGGATGTCTCCCAAGCCTCCCGGGGCCCATGATTCGAAATATGGTGGGACCGTCTCTATTGGGTGGTGGAAGAGCCCCAGACCCGAGAATTACTCCATTAGTTGCTGGTTCCCTAGAGGTTCCATCAGGATCTTTTAGCCCATTCGGTGCCCTGAGCAGGAAGCCTGGGTGAGGAAAAAACTCTTCAAAGGGTGGTGCAATACTTTTTCTGGCAGGTCATCCACCAGGAGATAAAGAACTACTGCACCTCCTGCCCAGAATGCCAATACACCAGCCCAAAGGGAGTACTGAAAGCTCTCCTCCTTGCCCTCCCAGTGGTCAGGGTACCTTTTGAGTGAATAGGACTAGACTTAGTGGGTCCACTGGAAAAGAGCACCTCCAGCCACTGATACATTTTCATGACTGTGGATTACACAACCTGGTATCCAAAAATGGTTCTCTTACGGACTGCCACCACCCCTAAGATACCTGCTGAGCTTATCAAGGTTTTTGCTTTGGTGGAGATACCGTGCGAAATCCTAACAGACCAGGGGAAAAATGTGACCTCCCAATTGATGGCGACCTATGCCACCTCTTAGCTATACGAATCCTCCATATTTCCCTGTACCATCCTCAGATGTATGGATTGGTGGAGTGCTTTAACAAGACATTGAAGACAATGCTACGTAAATTTGTGGAAGAAAACCTGCACCACTGGGATACACTACTCCCAGCTTTATTGCTCACCAAAAGAGAGGTGCCCAAACTGTCAAGGGAATTCTCTCCCTTGTTTCCCAGGAGGGGAGAGAACCCCTTGGCATTCTTGATCTCCTGAGGGAAGGCTGGGAAGAACGAGAGACCCAGGCAAAGGGAGTGGTCCATCACATGCTGCAGTTGCATAAGAGGCTTCAAACACTCGGGGCTTTCACTAGAGAAAAATCTGAGACAGGCCCAGTAGACCCAGGTGCAACAGTATAACAAAGGAGCCAGCCTGCGGAGTTTTGAACCCAGAGATTGGGTCCTACTCCTGCTGCCCTCAACCAAATCTAAGCTCTTGGCTAAGTGGCAGGGCACCTTTTGAGCTCATGCAGCAGATCAGGCCGGTCAATTAAATATGTCAATCTCCTGAAGGCTTGAAGGAGCAGGGAGGCCCTACTGATCATGCCCTACCCTCTTGAATCAGAGAGAGGTCCACTGACTGGCAGCCCCTTCAAGGCTGGACCAGTGGCGACAGGAGCAAACCTCAACCAAACCTGGATGAAGCAACTGCAGTGACTCCTGCAGTCCTTCCCAGATATCTTGTCAGCTCAGCCATGGTAGACGACCATCATGAGTCATCATATTGCCACCACACCTGGACAAAAGGTACACAACCACCATCAGCCTCTGCCCAAAAAGATGTGGAAGACCATTTGGAAGGAACTAGAGACCATGCTGTACATGGGCATGATAGAAGAATTTCACAGCGAGTGGTGAAGCCCAATAGTCTTGATCCCAAAACCAGATGGCTCCCTTCATTTTTGCATTGATTTCCAAAAGGTGAACGACATCTCCTGGTTCGATGCCTAACCGATGCTGTGTGTGGATTAATTCCTTGAGTGGCTAGGGGGAGCCAAATTCCTATCGACCTTGGACCACTAAGGGATATTAGCAAATCCTTCTGACTCTGATTTCATGCCTGAAGATAGCCTTCCCAATGGCCTTGGCCTGTATTAATTCAGGCTACATAAGACAGTGGCCAACTTCCAGCAGCTCATGGATCAGATATTGCAGCTCCATGAGCAGTATGCTGTCTAGATCAACGACATTTTTGTGTACAGTATCAGCTGGGAAGACCACTTTCAACACCTCTCTAAGGTCCTACACGCTCTGAGGAAAACTGGACTGCAGCGAATCCAGCAAAATGCCACGTTGGGCAGAATGAAGTGATGTACTTGGGCTACACCATTGAATGGGGAGAGCTATGGCCTCAAGTTGACAATGTACAAGTGGTGCGGCTATGGTTCGCACCGACAACGAAGAAGCAGGTACGACAATTCCTCAGCCTATCCAGATAGGGGAGGGTGTGTGATGGGATACACTTAACCCACATTGGACAGGAAAGGGTTAACTCCACATTGTGGGCTGACAAAGCCATGCCCCCTCAAGCCTACTGGGCATACTCCAAGGGCTCTAGTATAAAAGGGAGCAGCTCAGCTCAATTGGGGCTGGAAACGAAGGAGGTAGGACCTGCAGTGAAGGCTCCAGCCCGGGAACCACAGGAATAGTAGGCCATGGGAGCTGGAGATATCGGGACTCTATCAATCACCCTGGAACCAGCGGACACCGGATGGAGCCCAGGGTTGCAGAGTGTTATGCTCGCAAAGGGATCTGTAGACCCCAGTGACACCAAGGCTGCAGCTTCAGAAATTGGTAGGAGGGAGCGTGGAGAGGGTTAGATATTACCCTGTGAGTTGTCAGCACGTTTTGGCTGGATGCTTGCCGACCCAGTGGTGGAACCCTCTGCCGCTGTTGGGGCCCTGGGCTGGGACCTGGTAGAGTAGGGAGGAGCTGGGTCCCCCTACTCCGGCCACCATCCACTTTTATGTGGCAGCCTACCCCACCTGGCTATTAGGCCAAATGGACCAGGGCCACCCTACTGACTCTGGCTTCTAGGCTTACCACCCTGCAGCTAAGGGCGTACCCACTGACTCCAACCATTAGGTCACACTATCCTGGTGCTGGGACTGGCCAGCACGGGTCAACAATGGGCCAACAATACCCCACGCCCTCATGAAGCACAGGCCAACAGCGTCCCACTCCTTCGCAAAAAGGGTGGTTTGGTGCACTCACCCCGCAACACATGGCAAGAGAAAGATGGTGAAACTAAAGTAAAATCTAAATGTCTTTTTCATTTGAAAAACACCTGCTTTGGAGATTCTTATGATCCTGCGTTCTGCATGTCCTTGGGAAGGTAAAGAAACTAAGAGGTGTCTCTGTGAGACAGAGATTAGGGGGATGGTGCATAGGAGATCGATGTTGGATGGTGCTTTGTGGGAGGTGGATAAATTGGGGAATAGTAATCCAGGAGCATCTATGGAAGATGCAGGATTGTAGGGAGGGCTGTGGAAAATGAACAAATTGAAGAGAGGATCTATGGTAGACGAAGGTAAGAGGAGATGGAGAGGTCACGTAGGGTATGGAAGATGAAGAGGGTAATTGTGATGAAGTATGCAAGCCTATGCTGGACAACAAGGAATTAAGGTGCTGCTCTGGGCTCAGCCAGCCCCACCCTGCCACACCTGCATTTACACCTGCTGGAAGAGGAATCAAAAGGGAAGCAGAACAGCTCACTTGTAGGCAGACCAGGGAAGAGAACAGACCTTCAACCCTCAGCTCCTGAGGAAAGGTCCAAGGGAAAGCAGGGTCTTCTCTGACAACTACCTGAAGGTCCCTCCCTGAGGGAAGGGAGGGCTTGATCTTCATACACCCTAAGAGGGAGGCATTCCCCTCCTTCTCTTGTTAATAGTTTGTTTGTGTTAATTCCCCTTGCTTTTTGCTTATGCACCAACCCAGAAGGGGAAAGACTTGGAAGTGACCTGGCTAGAGGGCCAAGTCACAGGAAGAGGCAGGCCACTGCAGACTCAGAGCAGCCAGTGGCAGCAGACCCCAGGGGGGAGAGAGCTGCCATGCCTGGCCATGAAGAGGTGCCAGTGGTGAGCCAACTACTTCACAATAATAGAAAATAAAGAGATACTCCAGTTTCTATGAGAGGTGTGGGGAGGTCTGTAGAACACGGAAAGGCAATGGAGCAGCATCTGTGTGAGAGGAAGAGGTGATGAGGTTAATGGAGAACTATAAATTCTTTGGGAAATATGGGAGATTGGAGTGGGGACTGTGGGAGACGGTGAAGTTGATGGATGTCAGTGGGGTATAGAAAGGTTCTGAAGTGACATCTGTGGGAGATTAAGAGGTTAGCAGTAGGGGGGACTGGAGACTTTGGAATGTGCAGAAACATGAGAAATTGCTCCTTCGTGTGTGTCTGCTCCACTCTGCATGACAGTATGGACTATGGCCCCACCTTTTCTCCTCTCTATCCCTTTTGAGCAATTTGCTCAAACTTCCATTGTATGTGGGCCTTGTTAAGGCTGCACAATGGGAGAAAGACTCCTTCTACAATCCCTCCTTCCTGCACACTTGTAGAAGAGATGCTCACAGTTTAGTCCTAGTACCGAGAGGCTGATATATTAGGCAGCATAATCTTCTCAATAGTTATAAAGGTTCAGCTAGTCTACTGTGTCCTCCTTTTAAAGTTTTTAGCTAGACCAAAATGGATTCAGATGTTAGAAAGTAAGACTATAACAAGTATGTGTAACCATGACCCAGGGAGAACCGTTCTGAATGTTAAGAATGTTCTGCAACGCTTCTGGAAAACACAGGGTTAGTACGTACAGGGCTTGGAAATAAACAGTACATGCCTATAGGCCATACCAGAACCTCTCTGAGAGCTACTGTCTTGTTCTCCAGACTCTGTTCTCATTTTAAAGCAGAATGTCTCTAGCTGTCGTTGTGAAGAAAACTGCACAAATGTAAACTAAGTGTAAAGGATGTAGTGGTGACTATGTGGGTCTGCAGGGAGTCTGGAACAATAGCTCTGAGAGATGTGGACTGCCCTAGTTATTTCAGGGAGCTGTTAACTCACATTCATAGCAATGACCACTTAAATATCAACATTATTTATATTTCATTCCTTCTGTTGGAAGGAGGGGGAGGGTCACAGATCTGCACAATTGTTTTATTTTGGTCCCACAAGTGGGTGGCATTTAGGAGATACCACTTCTTTTGGAATCTCAGCACAATTTACTGTGAGCAGTCTTTCATTTTGGCACCTTGCATGAGTGGAGCTTATTTTATAGACTGAGCTTAGAGTCTGATTTGTATTGATTTATTTATTTATTTTTTTTTTTTTTTGGCCCTGTCTGATTCTGGATACCGTTGGCCTCTCTGCACCCAGAAGCAGTGCTGACTGTCACTTCCCACTCATCCTTCTGTTACAATCACCCTGGCCTCTGTGAGCTCTTGTCTGTACTATAGTCCTCTGCCTCTCTCTCTCTCCCCACTTCTCCTGACAGCTGTATTTCCTTGACTGCCATTTCCCCCATCACGCTGTCCACATTGGGCTCCATGATGTAAAAGGAAAACCCTTTGAACACTTAAAAATTAAGCCAACCATACTGCCTCCAAAATTAGTCAAAGGCAAGCAACAGGTTAAAACAAATTTCAGAATCTCTAGGCCAGGTTGCCCTGAGGTGGTGATCAACCATAACCTCTTAGGAAAGTATTCACATAAAATAACAGAAAGGATATCACCTCCATATTTTTAATGCTTGTATCGCTCAATTGCTTTGTCTGGTTTATTGATTTGCCTCAGTCTTCCAGAAAAATTCTATCCTGGCATAAGATCACAATACAAATACCTAGAAAGATAAATCACACCTGTAAAATTTAAGGCAGATGGGTTTACCTTTGGTGAAGTTATGTGCTGGGATACACAACTGGGTTTATAATGGAAAGCTAGTCTCATCGTTAACTATGGAGAGAGTGATGTCTCTCCATAATCAATCAGTCACTTAGATTCTTTATAGCACCCTTCATGCCAACATGCCTGAGTGCTTTATAGTCATTGAATTAAAGAATGCACCACACAATGGACAAGGCTAGATCAATAAATCTTAAGACCTGATTCAGACTTACACAAGGACTCTGAACAAGTAACCATCAGAGGGAAAATGATTCCATTCACAGGAACGGTCTGGGGGCATAAAACTGAACCAAGGCAAGACAGGCGTGATGCTGGCAGGAACAGAGAAGCATTTAAAAGAACTTACCACCTCTATAATATCCCCCAATTAGCTATGGCATCTGCCCTCAGATGAATGTTGGTTTGCAGCCTTCTGGTCCTTTTGTATTCCTCAGTACTATTAGGTGACCAAATAGTCACAGTGGCAAAAAAAATGCCCATTTCTGTCTATGCCTGACCAGGAGATTACACTTCGTACTGTCCGGCACACACCTGACCACAGTGTCCAGACATTCATGACCTGTAGGCTTCATTATTGTAGTGTGTTATATCTAAGAAAGAAATCATGTGTTCTAACTGGTCCAAAATCCAGTAGTCCATCTGCTTAGCATCACAGTTCACTGTGTTCATGTCTCCCCAGTGGACTGTTATCTGCACTGACTCCCATTGAATCCAGAGTCCAAGTCAAAGTCTCTGTCCTGATGTTCAAGCCTTCCATTGGATTGGCCATAGATCTTTTTCCCTGACCACAGCCTCCCATAAAAGCTGCCATGAAATTACCAACTAATGAGGGAAGGCCCTGGGTTTGGGAGACAGAATTTTCACAGGAGCTGACCTAGCTGATGGAGCTTATGAACAGATGATATAATGATCATGGGCCTCACTGCATTCAGAAATAAGTGCAAAAGATAATTCTTTAACTTTCTCACTACAATTTCTTCATTCTCTCTCTCTCACTCACACACAGAAAAGCATGAACTATTCAAGCTTATGTTTAAGTACTTAGGATGTGTTTGGCTACTAGGATGATGGGGACCAGATAGATGGAGATCGTTATGTAAGGCATATGCGGCATACTTTCTAAACAGGATCTGAAAGTATTGCCCAGAGGCAAAAGGTTAGCGGAGATTCCAGATATGAAAAGCAGAAGGCCAGATATGAAAAGCAGTGAAACCTCACTGGCAGAACAGACTCCACAAACATGATAGATAAAAGCCCACATAAGGCTTTGGTATGTGAGCAAGCACAAGCTGACAGTTGCCTCCTCAGGAATCTGATGAAGGGCCTTCACTTTTGCAGGACACGTAGTCTGAAAGTCTGGTTACTGGGAGCAATTATACCTGAACTATTGTGCAGTGCTGTGCACTATTAAACAGCTGCCATGTTCTATCTTGAAGTGGGTGAACTTGGTGGCAATAGGGGTATAAATTTTTAAGCCATTGTGGGGGAAAGGGACTATGCAATAAAAGTTAGCCATTATCCTCATGACTGGAAGGAGGGGCATATTTTAAAAGAAAGAAGGACTTTTTTTTAAGTGGACAGAGATGCTTCAGACTCACCTGTCTTTCACATGCTCTCTGTCTCCTCCTCTCTTTTGAAGCAGGTTTAAGTCCATCTACTTTTATATTTTCAAACAAAACTCATAAAAGGATCATAAATATCGTGACTTGCTAAAATGAAAGCTGTTTTCTTCTCCTCCCATGAGACTTCTGCCTGAGAGCAAAGAGTTCATTTCTTTGAAGAATCCCTCCTCTGTTAAAGTAAAGCTGCTATCTAAGAGCACTCTTCGGGCCTTTGTTCTTGTCATCAACTTGACCTGGCTTTGAACTGGCTCCTTTCTGTATTGCTTGTGGAAGTGCAAAGGATATGGTATTGGGGAAGAGGATTTGGCTATCACTGGCAGGGCAGAATTCTGTGTTTGGAAAAGGGATATACTTTGGGTTCCTAAAAGGTTACCCATGTGACCCACCAACCAAAAACTAGGGACATAGGAACTGCCATACTGGATGAGACTGAAGGTCCTTCTAATCCAGTATCCTGTGCCTGACACTGGCCAGTACCAGATGTTTCAGAGAAAGGAGCAGGAAATGCTGAGGTGTGTAGTTATTCCTTTCCTGTCGAGAAGGAACTTTCTTCCTAGTCCCCATTGGTTAGAGTTTGGTTTATGTCCTGAAGCATGAGTATTAATATCTCTTCCAAACTTCTTTATCCTGTCCTGTCTAATGTAACTATAGATGTTCTTAGCATTGTCCATGAAAATGTCCAACCCAACATTGTGATGGCATGTATAGATGCTTCGCAATGAGTCAGTGATGGATGCCAGCCCTCATTGAAGAGATTAGCAAGGATGTAAACCCAGGAAGTGGAAAACAATTCAACCAGAAGAATTTTTCTATGAAGGAACTGTAAGAAGAGCAAGTTGGTGAGTTACTTGCTACTGTCTGATCTGCATGTAGGTGCTAACCTGGAACGAGGCGGTGGCTTGCAAAAGACCACTTTTGCCTTTCAGATATTTAAGCCTTGAATCACTAGGAAATGGAACCTTGGCTAAAATTGGTTTTCAACAACTTTTTCCCCTGAACCATTTCTGAAAATGGTATAAGTGCTAGTATAGACCTGATAAAAGTGTTTTCAATTCAGTTTCAAGAAACAGTTCTGAGATTTTCTTCCACTAAGGCTCAATCATGCTTTCTGAAGTAGTACTGAAGTCACTGGGAGCTGCTGGATGTACAACACTATTGAAAATCAGGCCACTGCCTAAATATGAACTTAGGAGCCCAACTATAGACACCCAGTTTTGAAAATTGTGGCCCCCCCTTTCCATTCTGTGATATGCGCTCATAAATACTGGATGGTGTTGAGATACTGTCTCAATGGCTAGAAGAGGAAAAGGGATTAATAATAATAAACCAAAGAAACAAGTAACCTTCCTTCATTCAAATCACGATCAGACACAAGCAGAACTGCAAGGCAGTATCAGACTGTACTATAAACAACAGCTGCACCCCTGAAAGTTATTTTCATCTTGCTCTTAGAATGTTTCTCTGCTAAATAGAAAGTTCTAATCATCACCACCTTTTGCTTGTATTGATAATCTTAAGAAGCTGCCTTTTTATTTTATAACAAACTTCCTTAAGTCTGGAGAATTTATACAATCATAGAACTGTAGGGCTGGAAGAGACCTAAAGAAGTCGTCAGATCAAGTCCCCAGTGCTGAGGTAGGACAAAGTAAATCTAGATCATCCCTGACAGGTGTTTGTCCAATCTGTTCCTAAAATCCTCCAATGATGGGGATTCCACAGTCTCCCTTGGAAGCTTATTCCAGAGCTTAACTACCCTTATAGTTAGAAAGCTTTTCCTAATACATAACCTGCAGCAATGGGAGATTTAGGTTAAGCCCATTACTTTTTGTCCCATCTTCAGAGGACATGGAAAACTATTGATTACTGACCTCTTTATAACAGCCCTTAACATATTTGAAGATGGTTATCAGGTCCATCTCGGTCTTCTTTACTTGAGACTAAACATATCTAGTTTTTTTTAACCTTTCCTCACAGATTAGGTTTTCTAAACCTTTTATCATTTTTGTTGCTCTCCTCTGGACTCTTGAATTTGTTCACATCTTTCCTAAAGTGTGGTGCCCAGAATTAGACACAGTACTCAGCTGAGGCCTCACCAGTGCTGAGTAGAGCGGGACAGTAACCTCCTGTGTCTTACATTCAACATTCCTGTGAATACACTCCAGAATGATATTAGCCTTATTCACAACTACATCACATAGTTGACTTAAATTCAATTTGTGATCCACTTTTTCTTTCATATGGAAGTAGCAACATTTACAAGTGAATAGAAGGGTCTGAAATCCATTTGAGGGGTTCAGGAGATGCAGAGTGCACCTTTGCTATACCTCCTGGAAATGAAAAGATGGGCACTTGTTCACAATGTGTTCAATGGTTTGGAAGTTTCTGCATTTGCCATTTGTGCATCAGGTGTGCACATCTTCCATGTAATGTCCTAATATGGTTTATGGTCATCTACTGCCTTCAGCAGAGCAAGAAACGAGTTGATTCAATAGTGGGATCATCTGAGACTCTTGTTGTTTATGTCAGAGCATGCTCATTGCATCTACTACGTATCTTCTGGATTGAAGTTGGATGACAGAAGAGCTTCTCTAGCCTCCCAGAATGGTCAGAGGGACTTAAGGCGAATGAATAGTATTTTCTTAGATAGGGAACTTTTGGTGAGAGCTTTCTTGTGCTCGTGCAATGTAGCCACCCCCCAATGGATGGTTGGAGGAAGAATGTTTGTGAAGACTGGAAGCCAAGGCAGCAGCATGGACTTCAGGGTGCCAGTTATAAGTCTCCTAGCCACGCTGATGTGTGAGCTTCTTTCACAAACAGTTGCACAGGACTCAGCAGTAGAATATACTAAAGCAAGCATTGCCATTCGTTGTGTTTGAGCATCACAACCTCATCTAGAACCTGCTAGCTTTTGGATGATATTGATGCGATTCTTTGTTTTTTGGCTCACCTGCTTTAGATGTTGTTGATCGAGGGTGACTCTCGGTAGCGGGGATTCGGATTATGCGTGATTACATGGCCGCAGAAGTTTACATTCAGCATCCTCGTAGCTTCAGAATTGCTGAGATGGAACGCTGATGACACTGTTTTTGATGGATTGGGTTTGAGACACCAATATTGAAAGTAGTTTTCCATCCTCTTCAGATAATCACAAGGGTGTCTTCCACTTCCTTGAGTGTTGTGGCCTGTATTGCTAGTGCTAGGTCTTCAGCGTAAATGAACTTGTGGCCTATTGTTTTGGGCCTGTCACTTATATATAAGTTAAAAAGGGATGGTGCTAGTAATGATCCCTCTAGGAGGCTAGTATGAAGACTCTGCTTTTTGCTAACCTGACTTCTGAGATGGACATGGAACATTCTATCCGAAAGCATTGACCTAATGAGTTGAAATGTCTGGTTGCATTGAAGCAGGTTGGATAGCTTCAACAGTAGATTCTTGTGCCAGGTGGTGACACAGACTGATGATAAATTGATAAAAGCTGTGGCCTTTTAAGCTCCTGCTGGAAGCTGGCCTCACTATGTGTAGTCACTGCAAGCACCTGATCACAGCAGCTTCACCCTGCCATAAAACCTGCCTGTTCTGGGGTGACTGTGATCTCCCAGGATCACCCACTCCAGCAATTTGTATGTTGTATAGAGGAGAGAGAGAGGGCAGTAACTTTTGAGGTCAATGGGCAGCTTTCCAGGTTTTAAAATGGTGATGACCTTTGATCGTCTCCAAGCTGTTGGGAGTTTACTGGTGGTGATGACTTCTGTGAAAAGTGCTGCCATCCAGTTGCACCCTCTCAGCTCAAGATATTTAAGAAAGTCCAGAAGGATACCATCAATGCCATCTGCTTTTCTTGCTTTGGTAGCAGAGAAGGCAGCATTGATCTTGGCTCTTGTGAAGGATTGACAGAGACTTGATGAAGGAGCACTTCATGCAGAGGATTCCTTGAGAGCGGTTTTCTTTTAATTTGTCAGCTTACACTCATCTTTTAATTTCTTAGTAGGAGGCTGGCAATGCTGTTAGCAGTGACCTGCAGTGTCTGTGTTTGTGATGCTGCTGCTTTACCTAGGTGCCAGCGATGAGCCCATGCTTTACAATGTGATTGCATAAGGTCTGTGGCCTCCAGTGTTGTTGTCCAGTGTTGTCATCTTGCAGAATCCAATGATTCCAGGAGAGCAGTGGCTAAGCCTGGGTCATACCCCCTTAGGAGCATTTCGTTCTCTGGGTTCTACCATGGCATAAAGAAGCTCCTGAAACCACGGGGGATATTCTTCTTTGTGGGTTTAATAATAAGCTTCATGAAGCAGTTGAAATTTTTGGGTTTTGGTGGTATGTTACTCTTGGATGGTTTTGGCTGGAGAATAGGACATATCCTGGTATCTTGAGGCACCCTGAGTCGTCTTGTGCAATGTGTGCTTCTTGCAGTGGCAGGATGTCAATGTTATTGTCCATCAGCAGCCTCATGATTACATCAGCCTTCTAACAAGATTAGGCCCTCAATATTAAGTTGGCATAGACAAATTGATGAGCCTATTAATCTATTAGTGTGACACTGAAAATACCTTTTATTGGAAAAGTTGCTATTTTGACCAGGAGGTCAATTAATGATCTTCACTCTCCAAAGTGGTGGTATTAGTTCGTACACTTAAAGTGTATTTAGCTAGAAGGACCACATGAAGATTGCCACCATTGCTCCCCATTCACTATAACTATTGCCACCATCCATTATCACCCCCAGATCCTTTTTCAGCAGTACTACCACCTTGCTAGTATTCCCCATTTCGTAGCTGTGAATTTGATTTTTCCTGCCTAAGGGAAGTACTTTGTACTTGTCTTTATTGAATTTTATCTTTTTGAATTCAGACCAATTCAGACCAATTAACTTGTTGAATTATACTGTTTGTGGTATAGATTTTCTAGTTGATAGGAGTCTGGGATTTTCCCTTTGATCAGTAGATTCTTGACAAAACTTTGCCTTTCATCTTCCACCTTCTGAGATCATTGAGTCCAGTTACTCAGTGCTGAGTAATAGGTTTCCCCCTTCTGGTAGGAAGGCAAGCCAGAAATGCAGGTCTTTAGAGCTGGCTACCAGAATCTCTCTGGATACTTGATAGGGTTTCTGTTTGATCAGGCTGCTAATCAAACTGTAAGAGCTGTTAGCATTTTTAACTGGCGTTTACAAGTCTAAACAAGTCTAATTTTCTTCTAACCCACATTCCCAAGCAGAGATTGGTGAGCAGCCATTCTCTGTATAGGCTTTTACTCCTCAATACATACACCCTCAAAATTAACTTGCACTCTTGTAGCTGCAAGGTGACATGGAAAGGCAGATTCAAAAGGCTTGTCAATACTGCAGTGAGCCAGGGGACCTGATTACAACAAGGTGTCATTCTGTAGCATGAGTGGGACCTTAAGAGTGATCTTTCACTGGGCAGAAGCCAAGCATATGATGGTTCAGTGATATGGTTAAAATATTGTACAATATTCCCTCAGGTCATCCACAAGGCCCCTACCCTGTATACATTTATGACCCTCTTAAAAACCTGTCTGCCATGTTGCCTACAATGAATCCAATTGACTTGCATAGAAAATGTATATTAGGTACCTATTATTTTTCCCAGTCCCCTTTCCTCTTGACTCTATCTCCCTTGTCCTTAGAGTATGAGCTCTTTGGAAAAGTGGCCATCTTTCCTTCCGTGTTTGGAAATCCCCTCACATACAGTGGGTGCTACTGTAAATAAATATTAATGATAGATTCTGTTTACACTACAAAATGGAATTATGTTGTAATTTGATTTGGTGGTGATTATAAAGTAAATAGGCCCTAACCAGTCAAAGAGAAAATAGTATTCACATCATTTGGAAGACAGTACATTGGCAATCACCTTTCTTCCTCACTGTTCAAAATATTTCCCAGCCATTCAGAAAGTGCGCTAACAGCAGAATGTAACCCAGTTCAAGGTCTTTAATGCTGCTGCTGAGAGCAAAAAGATTTTCTCACAGAAATCTCTAGTTCAACATCATCTATTTTGTCTGAGCAAAATTTCATTACAGTGTTAGAACATGACAAGGATTCTTAACAACAGTTGTGACAAAACAGACAGATGTCCAATATTTTAAAGCTACTGTCAGCAATTAAAAAATAAATCTAACATGTAATTTTACACATTGGAGTAATAGTAGCTGCTTGATAGCACTTTCCATCTGAGGATCTCAGAGCACTTTACAATGTTGATTACTGAAGCCTGACAGCCCCCCTGTATGGTAGGGGAGTATGATCCCCATTCTACAGATGGGAAAACGGAGGCACTGAGTTTTTTTTTCTTTGTTTTTTTTAAAGCATGTTTCCACTTTATCATCAGACTTACCACATTGTACAGGGAGTGCACTCTTTATTTTGATCCTTTTGAAACCACAGGCCTTGTTCACTCTAGAATTTGGATTATGCTTGCCACAACTGTGAGTAGTGATAGCTGTTAAGCATGGCCATATAAAAAACATGCTGGACATCCATTTTCTAACCCAGTTGTGGTTAGCATAGCTGTAGCACGGTTTTCCAGTGCAGAGAGGACATTTTTCCTGCGAACTATGCTGCCAAATGTTTCCCTAGCATGGCTCCGTTTTATCTCTCAGACCCCCTTTGGGATCTTAGGTTTATTTTATAACAAATAATTAATAATATAGTTTTTATTACATTACCATCTAGATGCTCTAACTAAGAATCAGAGCCCCATTGGGTCGCTATACAAACACATGGTACAAACAGTTCCACAGCCATGACAATTAACTGTGCTGTCCCAGGTCTTGAAACCAGGCCCATGTGTTTCCAGACAGCCATCACATCCTGGCTGCCACTGACTGTCTGCTGAAACCTGGGGATAGCCAGAGACAGCAGGACTAGAGGTTCGGCCCAGGCCCTGACTGAAGGATCACCCAGCTCCACTGAGTAGTCCAATCATGCTACTGAAGCCAGAAGGAGGCACAGGAAGTTGTCTCAGCAACTAGGTGGTACCCTGTTGCTGCCACATCGGACCCTGGTTGTGCTTGTTTCCTGCAGTCTACACCCAACCCTGTTCCTGATTCCTGCTCCTGGCTCCTGCCTGACCCCTGCCTTCGTTCTTAGTTCCTACTATGCTCTTGATCCATGCCTGTTTCTTGTCTCTCCTCCGGTTCCTACCCTCATGCCATCTTTCCAACAACGAGTTACCAGTCCCGGCTCTGATCCCTGGCTCTGACTTCTGATTCCGGCTCTGACTGCTAGGCCAGTCCGCCTAATCTTGGTCCCTACCATCTACTTCGGTAGGACCAGTAACAGTTTGTACAGTAGGCCTGTAGGCCAGACCATGTCATAAGCAGCAGTAAGATCCAGGAATACTGTGCCTGTCTTCTGCCTGGTCTGCCATTCTCAATGGAAGTGGGTAAGTGCCAGCACTTGATTGCAGGTACTACAGTTTAGACTGAAGCCTGCTGGATGTACATCATCGAGGGTATCATCAACAGTAGTGGCAATTCTTTGAAGGATAAACTTTTCAAGTAATCTGTACACACGCTCTAAGTCAGTGGTCTTTCCTGAGTGTGCGCCCTAACCATCAGGCAATAGACACATTTTCATGCGTCTCTCTTTCTCTGGATCGATGACTCATTATCTGTCCGAAGTGGAACAGCTTCAAGAGGAGAGATGAGGGAGCCCACATCAGAATATCCCAGAGCTCAGTAGTTAGGGCACTCATCTGGGAAGTTGCAAATCACTGTTCAAATCCCATCTTTTATAAGGTTCAGGGGGGACTTGAATTAGGGATCCCCTGCAGCTGAGGTGAGTGTCCTAAACATTAAGCTCAAAGATATGAAGGGAGTGTCTGCTGCCTTCTCTGTGGTGGTAGGGATGGCAGCGTCAGCATGAGAGCTCGCCTGCAGGGCCCAATCAGCACCTACTGGATCCAGCCCTACAAACAAGTGAGGGAGAGAAATGCCCTGTCTTCCCCAGTTCGTGCATCACTCTGGGGCTTAGGGGGCAGATGCCAGCAGTGCACGTGTCCAGAGGAAAAAACATAAGTGCCTATGGAATTTTCACAGTGGAAATTTAGGTGCCTAGTGAGTCTAGGCATCTACAGGGTTAGGCCTGGGTTTTGTGCATTGCAGTGGTGCAAAAACAGGCATTTAGGCACCTACATCTGGGATTTAGGCCCCTAACACGTTTTGTTCATCTAGGCCACAGACTCAACAGAGCTTCAGTTTCAGTATTAGCCACCTCATCCCCATTCTCCCCAAGACTCTAAGATTCCTAAACACCTCCTGAATCTCACATTCATCAGCCTTGCTTGGAGATGTTTTATTGTCCCCTCAACTCTGAACATGGCTTCACAGCTGTAGGATGGCTTTTCCAGGAGTCTGTCACATACAGCCGTGCTTTCATTTTAATTCGGACATTTTTAATGCGATTTTCATGGTGTGTAAAAGGTGGTGGACTGACAGTGCAGGAAACTGAAGTGCGATCTGAATCCACTGAACACAAGGTATATAGACAGTGACTGAGCAAACTTTTCCTCATCCCACCCACGTGTTTCAACATTGATCTGACCGTACCACCATTAGATGGATCCCATTAGGGATTAAGGGAGTAGGTCAGTCTCCATGGCATTTTTAATCCTGGCCTCTTTGCTTGACTTGCCAGCAATGAAGCTAATTAGTGCCAATTGTAGTGCAGGTTTTGTGATGTGGACACTTTCGAACTGGCAGCTGGACTGAGGTCATCAATTCATTTCACACAGGCAACCAAACAGCCATTAGTTGGTAATGACTTTTATTTGGTACTGCCCCACACAGGGTTTGAACTAGTGACTAATAAAGAATTCATCTAGCATTACCAAGATGCTGAGCCATCCAGTCATGTTAGGCAAGTTTTGTTTTGTGGTGTTTGTTTCATGGAAATATTTTGGGATGCTCTGCTAATAACCTAGTAAAAGACACCATTGAGTAGATTTAGTGTTTGACTTAATGTCAGTTTAAATTATGGGCATACACTACAGCTGTCAAATTGAAGGGCAGTGCTGGTGGGATACTGCGAGCTGAGATCTTCCTCTCCAGTAAAATGGTGGTGGCATGGTGTCATAAAATTACATCATCACTTTAGAGCAGCGAGGCACAATGACCCATTATCGCCATCATCTCACGATGTAATGTCAAGGCATGGCATGGCATTGCATTGCGATGGCATCACATCCCAATACCAGTTCCCAATGTGGTGTCATAGTGCTAGTGGGAGCAGGAGGCCTCTGACAACTGCAGGTGAAGCTAGCCAATTGGCAGGTAAGCCTGCCCAGAGTGAGAATCTTGCCAGGGCTGATGCAGGCATGAATGCAGGATCATCCATACAGTGTGTGGCATGTTACAATGGGCATATGGGAAGTTTTGCTGCTCCCCTCTTCCATCCCACAAAGGCTGGGTTTTTGTTTTGTTTTTAGCACATTGATAAAAACATGTTCCTTGGAAGAGGGAGCAGCTTAAGGCTCTGTTGAGCTTAAATCCAGCTTTGCTTGTGAGTTTTCTTTGGGGAGAAAAATAAAAAATAAAATCCGTTCTTTTTCTTATTTCTTTGCTTCTGTTACTTTTACCTTGTGAGCAGTTGATTTTGGTGACCCCTTTGTTCAGGAGGATATTCATTAATCTGGCCCTGGTGGGTGTGCATGATAAACTCTTCTAACATTTTAGGGTCTGATTGTGTCTTCTAGGTACTGTCCTCTGTTGGGGGGAAGGGAGGGGCAGTGTGTAGGTACCACAGAGAGAGTACCTCTGGCGACCCAAGGGCTGGGGGAAGGCTCCTTGTACCCTTCCTATCTTCTTTTGCACACACATGAGCCAGAGAAATTATAGCCAGGACTTCCCACTAATTAAGAATGTGAGGCAGATCTTTCGCTGGTGTAAACTGGCATAGCACCATTAATGTTGTCAGGGCTATTTCCGTTTACACCAGCTGTGGATCTGGCCCTTCGTTTCTACAAAACTTGTCTGTTGTTTGTTGAGCCTGACTGCCTCCATTATGTGAATGTAGGCTGACTACTATCTAATAAAATCTTCCCTGCTCCATATGTTGCCCTAGCCTCTCCTTGATTAGCTATCCCAGTGTCTTCCCTACTGCTGACATCAAGTGCACAGCTTTATAATTTCCCAGCAACCCTTCTCAAAGACTGGCTTTTAATTAGCTTCTCTCTGTTTTACAGGCACTTCCTCTAGTTCTCACAGAGCCTTTGAAGTGATTTGGCTGTTGGTGCTCCCTCCCCACCATCCGTTTTTGTTGTTTCCTTGCAGAATTCTAGGATAGAATTTCTTATCTTTTCCGAAGGTCTAATTTCTTGCTCTGTCGTGATCCTAATTTCCTTCAGGATTTCTTCTTCCTCTCCTGGGAAATTTGTCTCCATTTCTGGCATCTGTCCCTCCTAGCCCTCCCCTCTTTTTTTTTTTTTCCCAAAGACAGGAGGAAAAGAATCCATTTAATATTTTTCTGTAGTAACGTCTATCTCATCTGTCAATAAATTACCCTTTGTCTTCTCTGGGAGACCCTCTCGTCTCCTTTCACTGACCTTATTCTGTACCTTGCCTGATTTTTTTTTTTTCAAGGGAGGATGCAATATCCCTGGGCTGTCATTCCATGAAGAACAGCTGTCATTCCTCCCATCATGTGGGTGGGTGGGTGTGCGTGCATGTGTGTGTGTGTGTGTGTGAGAGAGAGAGAGAGAGAGAGAGAGAGAGAGAATATGGGGAAGACAGGGAACTGCCATTGAGAAAGATTATGATCTTATTTACAAATGTGAATATTTTTTCATTCATTATATTCAGCTGGGAGTTCCTTCTTTCTTTCATTGGTTTCAGTCTGTCCTCTGCTGATTAAAGAGAATCTAAAATGAGTTGGTTAGTTAAAATAACATGGGCAGCTCCAAGAATATTTATTAAATATAACTAATGTATTTCTAAAAACTTTTTTTTCTATGTTTGCCATTCCTTCACTATCTCTGTAACTGGGAATGAGTTATGACTGTCAGAGTCCTCATCTGATGTTACACAGTATGATGCAGGGAACATATCTGAATGTTGAGGAAAACAGATGACTTTCAAGGTCTTTCTATTGTAAGGTACTCAGATGCTCACTGATAGAGTTAAGGGGGTGTGGCATACTCTTCTGTGCAGCCAGCCAAAGAGACTCATGACACCATCTACTACAACCTTTTCCAGCCTCTCCCCGTTCTTTTTGGGGCAATATGCAGTCCCAGGGGAATCACTAGGGAACATTCCCTGTGCTCCTCTTAATGCAGGGGCTGCAATTCTGCCTGGCCCATTTTTGGACACCCAAACAGAGGAGCAGGCTCCTTACTCCTTTCCCCTGCACCTCTTGCACATTCATAAGAGGGCAAAGCAGAATCCAGTTAATATTAAAGAATAATAAAACAATGCCATTTTGTAAAGGAAATTCTACTTTTTGATTAAATTAAGCAATATTTTAAAAAAGATAATAGTGTGGGGCCTTGATGTACACAAGAATCAGGTCCTTTGTACCTCAATAGCACCTTTCATCTGAGGACCTCAACTTGCTTTACATACATACATTAATTAATTAAGCCTCACATGCCTCATTGAGGCAGCTATTATTAACCCCATTTTACAGATGAGGTAATTGAAGTACAGAAAGGTGAAGTGACTTACCCAAGATTACATGGCAAGTCAGTAGCAGAGCTGAGAATAGAACCCAGACCTCCTGACTCCCTGTCCTCTGCTCTAGCATTTTTCCCTCATATTTCATCTGTGAAAGCATTAAGGTGCTGGAAAAAGTGTCATGCTGAAAAAGTTTGGTCAGTCAAAGGCTCTGTGTACACTAGCAAAGTTTTCTAAATATTTTTCTACCATTGCTAACACTAATTCTGCATTAGCAGTGTTGGGTGCCCCTCGTGGAGATGGGCTGCTGGCTGCTGCCGTTTTTAAGACTATGTCACGTAACTCTTCAAGTCTAATCGACATGATATTAAAAGCACTTGTGGTAGCAATAGGTTTCAGAACATTGCTAACACCACTGGAGCTAAACTAGTGATAGCAATGGTGAGAAATTTTCAGAGTGTAGACCAGCGGTTCTCAACCTGCGGCCTGTGGGCTGCTTGCGGCCCAATCAGCACACAGCTGCGGCCCATGTACATCCTCAAGTCTATACAGGTAATATTGGATGTGGCCCAAAATGGTAAATAGGTTGAGAACCACTGATGTAGACAGTCAAAGAATTTGCCCTGATGTAATTATTTGTTAGTTGATACCCTACTGGAAAGTTACAGTGTGCATGAAACATCTGTAGAAAAAGACAGAACTGGGATTTTCTCTTTTCTGTTCCTGTAGTTGAATTCCTCTTTCTTAAATAAATAAATGAATAAATAAATAAACTATACAAAACTCCTAAACTGTTATTACTCTTACTCTTTTATTATTCTTAATTTTACCTCAGACACATGCGTTTGGCAATGAAAGTGAGACTGAAGAGGGATCTGCATTCCCTGGCTCCTACTCTTCATATTAGACTATCAAACTGGCAGTTTTCTCATTGACGGCGGTTAATTATTCATTCAGATTAGATCATATATTTTTGAGTCCTTTGCTCTTCTTTGTGATCAGAATATTTATATTACATTAAAATTTTTCTTAAAATTCTCATGATTTGAATCCGTTTACAGTGCCTGCCTGCAGAGGGAGATTCATGGCAAAAGCTGGCTCATTTGGGCAGCTTTTCCTTCTGTATTTTTCAGAACTTTTTCCCTGATGAGGCCCCAGGATTATTGCAAACCAGTCCCAGGAAGAGCTGCTGCTCAATTAGGCGAGAAGAAACTTGAAGGAAAAAAGGAATAAAGCCAGCAAATTGCTTGAGATAACAATCTCCCCCTACCCGTGTGTCTCTGTAACTAAGAGGATTAGCTGAACTTTATGTGTCACACCAAAACTGACAATAAGCAACAGTGACTTCCCCCCGCTGGCAGTTGTACCTTCACATGTTTCATTTTCCTGTTGCTACTACAGCCTCGCCCCTTGCCAACTGTATGACGAACTTGAAAATGAATATGATAGTTCCTTTCCTCAAAGATTTATGACTAAAAAACAAACAAAGCCCAGCTGTAACACTGACACTATGTATTTCTCACTCCCTTCAGGAACATGCCCTTTTTCGGAGAGCGTAAGCTGGCAAGGAGAGGCATGGGCTGCTATGTTCTTTCTGGCTTCAGCTAAGATCGCTGCTTTATGCCAGAGAAACAGAAAGACAGTGGCCCAAAATCTGCTCCCATGAAAGTCAATGACAAAGCTTCCATTGGAACAGGATCAATCCAGAAAGAGAGAGAAAAAACAGAAGCCCAGTTAACACAGGACTCGCACCAAGTTAAGACACCCATGTAGACATGGCTCCATACAAAGTAGTTGGACCACAATTTGGCCCCATCCATCCTGAACAGCCAAATATTTTTAGCTGGAACTGTGTTTAAACAGAATTTTAAACCAGGTTAATAAACTCTTTGAAACCCACTTTGAAGTTTGCCAGAGAAAGATTGGTCTGAGAGAAAGAATTGGAATGAGAGGGAGTATTCTTTCCTTACCCCTTTAGTCAGAGATAGTATTCCTAAGAAAATAGGTTAAAGCTAAGCTTCTTACAGGGTCCATAGGAAAGGTAGCAAAAATGTGAAAGCAAAACATTACCAGTATCTGGAGGGCAGCATAGAGGCACATGAAGATGTAAGCAGCTGTGCCCTCATGAAGAGGTCAATGAAGGGATAGTGGATTGAATGCAAGAAGGGTTGGGAAAGAACGAGCTGGTGGGGTTCAGAGATACCGGAGATCTTTTTAGATTGATGTAAAACAAATACCAACACGAGAGTCTTTTCTTAAATCACTGTTCTAAACAAGTTGGGATGTGGGACTCAGGTGATTGGTCATGGGCAAAGTTTGAGGTGAAATATTTGAGGACTGCAGAATTTGCAAGAGATATTGGCGATGTTTGATAAAGAATTTTCCAGTTTTTGAAAGGTGTTTTATTGAAATCAGTTTTTTGTGCTGGTCACACACACATTGCTACACAACTGCTCAAATCTAAGGGCTTGTCTATACTTGAAATGCTACAGTGATGCAGCTGCGCCGCTGTAGCGCTTCATAGTAGACGTTGCCTATGCTGATAGGAGCAGTTCTCCTCTCAGCATAGTTAATCCACCTCCCCAAGAGATGGTAACTGGATCGATGGAAGAAGTCTTATGTCAGCCAAGTGCTGTCTAAATTGGGGGTTAGCTCGGTTTAACTATGCTGCTCAAGGATGTGGATTTTTCTCATTTCACATTCAATTAAGCCAACTTGATTTTCTGGTGTAGTCCAGTCCAGGCCTTAGTCAAATCATTGTGGTGTAACTGGCACAAGCAGGTACATCCGGCAACATAAATTCAGAACAACAGTAGCTGGAGGTTCCCTGTGTAGCTTCATAGAGAGCAAAGTGCGTGTGTTGAGGGGGAGAAATGCTTATAACCAGACTCGGACTTTTAAACCCACAATATGTAGAGACTGGGAGCATTGTAAAAATGTCTGCTGTGCAGCCAAGGGGTAAGATGGCCTTATTACGCCACAGCAACCTCTGTCTATGATGAGAGCAGCATTAGTTTTTGTTTAAAGGAGGCCTGATTCCATCCCTTTCCCCAATAGATATGAAATGGAACGCGTCTGCCTTTGAACTATGTCCAGCAGCACTGCGAGAGTTCAGGCCAGAGAATGAAGGACACCGTATCCCATTGAAATTACAGAGGAATTTGAGGTAGGCAGAATGTTCTTACCCAATTGGAATTTAAACTGTGAAATTAAAAGGAAATATTCAAGGATGACGGGGGCCGAGAGAATCCCTAATCTCTACCCAGCCCCGGCTGTGTGTCAGAAAAGTCCCTCTCTGAAGAGGGAATAAGCAAAGAACCTGTCTTAGAATAAAGGGTAGGGAAAGAAAAAAGATAATGTTTTCAACAGGGCCCCAGGCTCCAGCTGTGTGTTTGTTTCATAGGCTCTGTGTATGCTAAGAAAATGACTTTTGATTGATAAAAGATGTCAAATGTGTGTCCCTCCTGGCCCCTGTTCGACTAGGGTCAGAAACAATTGGGTTACTAGTGTAAACAGGGCCAAAGTATTTCCAGTGCAGAAAGTGTGTTAGACTTCTTGTGGAATGAGGAGTTCAGAACTCTTTTTGTAATGGGTGTGAAACATAGTTTGGCCCTCTCTACATTATCTGCCTATCTGGTCCTCATTACTGTAGTATCTGAGCACCTCACGAACATTAATGAATTAATCCTCACAACGTCTTGGGTGATGTCCCTTTGGTAGCAGGAGGAGCAGACTGTTGTCAGCAGAAGGTTTTGTGGCAGTTGGAAATGGCAGATGTGGGTGGCAATTTGAATTGGGAGAAACTGGAGAAAATTGAATAATATTCGGTGACAGCTGCAGGATCACCATTGACCAGACAGACAAGGAACAGTCAGGAAGGGAAAGTTAACAGGACGCAGTGAACAGTGTGTGTGGGCTCTGGTAAAAGCAATGACAATGAGCTGAAGAAACCAATAGGAGGAAGGACAATCTTATGGCTAAGGCACAGGAAAGGGAGTCAAGCATCCTAGTCCTACATGTGCAACAGACTCAGAGTGTGACTTTGGGCAAGTCACTTAAATCTCTCCATGCCTCAGTTTCCCCCCTGTAATACTGTGATGATTTTTCCCTACCCAATGGAGATGGGGAACTGTAAGGCATTCTGAGGCTATAGTGGTGATGACCATGGAAATGCTTTATACTGTATATCAATAGAGCCAGAGAGGAAGTGAGAGCAGAGAAGAGAAGCAGATTGAAAAACCCACCTGAAAAGATGAGTGTGCTCCTGGTGATTACCTCTCCCTTCTCTTAGGATGTGTGAAGGTCTGAATTACTGCCTGAACTGTCTCATTAAATATAGAAATAAAACCTCATTATTTCTTTTCCTCCATGTTCAATTTCTTATCTCCAAAATAGGAGTTAGTTGGTTATAGTGAGGGGTAAAGGGTCCAGGGGTGATCTGTTACACTGCAGTAGTTTCATCAGTCTGGAGATCCAGAGTGACAGTCACAACTATCAGAATAAGGGACGGTAGGTCATTCTTAAATACAGAGACAATGAGAGAGGGACGCAGGCAGAGAGCAAAGAAAGCAACCTGGTAAAAGGGAGCTGGAGAAGTGTATATTGAGAAAGCCAGAGAGGAGTGTAGGGAACTATAACGGAGTACATATGAAATGGACGTTCTTTGCCTCTCTGCTGCTATGCACACAGCAGTCCAGATGCTGGGAATGATGTCCTTTTAACAGGAAAGGGAGTGAATGTTGGAGTCAGAAGGTTGCATGAGGGTCTGAGCATTTTGGAATAGGGGACTCTGGCTCATCCCACCAGTACATTACAGTAAAAATTAAAAGAGGCATGAGGGGATTAGTGAGAGAGAGGAATGATGGTTTTGTGGTTAAATCACTGGCTTTGGGACACAGGGGATGTGGGTTTAATTCCTAATTCTACCAAGGGCTTCCTCTGTGACCATGACAAATTGTTTCTGGGTTGGCTTGGCAGAATTCAATTTTTATATTTTTATAATTTCAGGAGATAATATTGATGTTTATTTTTTAAGCATTTATTTCTATTTTGATCAATTTAAATTTTCACAGTTGCAAGAAATTATGGAGCATCAGACAACAGGGAGTATTCAGATGGTAATTATTTAATGACAATAGACACAGGTATAAAAAGTTAAAGTTTTATAATCATTAATACACAAATTGTCAACATCATGTGTCAAAATATACAAAGTAAATATTTTTAAATCAAACTCTAATAATTTCTCAAGGAGCATTTTGATTACTTTGGCTATCTGTAAATTCTGATTATTATCGATGGAAATATTTTTTGTCAGTTTGTGTGCATATGGTGAAATTGATGTTTACTGACATTTGCCAACAACAATTTGATCTTTCCTAGCCTACTTATGGCTTGCTTTGGATCAAGCTCTCTGCTCTTCACTTTCCCTATCTATAAAACAGGGATAATAATTCCTCCTTCCTCTCATGCTTTGCCTGTCTTCTTTTTAGATTGCAGACTCTTTGGGGCAGTGACTGTCTTTTATTATGTATATATATAGAACAAACAGTGCCACAATTTCAGCTGGGATCTCAATCATAAGCATGGATACTGCTGATGAGAAACCAAAGAGAGAGGTATTCAAAATGAACCTGAATGGTGAGAGAGTACGAGAGGTGACTGGTCGGGAAGTGAGAGAGGAATGTAAGAGGACGGGGTACACAGAAGTGATATTTCTTTCCTCTGCTGCTCTGTTATGGCAAACAGAATGTTCAAAGGCTGATGATGCCTCATTAGGAGGAGAAAGTACAGAATGTTGGGACCATATGTTTCCATGGTTGTTGGGAGGAGCAATTTTAAAAAGCGTATGAGAAGACCTAAGAAAGCATGGTGACAGGAATAGCACCTCCTTGAGGACAGGAACAGGCTGAGAAGAAAAATTAATTGGGAAGAAGGAAAGTACGTAAAAAGAACAGTGTCAGGGACGTGAGCACAAGCTGCAGAAGAGAAATGTAATGGAGCAAAAGAAGAAACCAGGGAGAAAGTTAGAGTATAGATATTGTCAGGGGGAGAAAAATAGACTGAGGAAGCCCTTTACAAAGATAGTGAATGCAGCATGCTTCTTAATTTCTCCCTGAACTAGGGTGGTATGAAGAGTCGGATTTGCTGCCTGATCTGCCTTTTGTTTATATATAATTATATGTATTTCTTTTGTGCCCCTGTGCAATAAATTATTGTCTATAAAACATTAATAAGTTAGAGCTGGTGATGGGTAGAGGCAACACTACTAACACTGGGGATCTGGGGTCACAGACACAACTAGCAGGACAGGGGGATGGTAGGGCATCTAAACTCAATGACAAAAACAACCAGAGAGTTGGGGGAATTGTGAAAAGAGGCCGAGAGATCTATGTAGAGATGGGGAATTAGAGATACGTATATACCGTAACAAAAAAAAAAAAAAAAGAATATTCAACCAAATTTTTAAAATTTTTCCATTGACTGAATTTATGCCCTTTTTGTGTGTGTTCATTTGGAATATTGTATTAAGTGAGTTCACTGGCAGAAACATTCATCTAAATGGAGATTTTTTAGCAAATTTTGAACTTATATTTGCAACTATTCATACCTGAAACCTGATTCTATGAGTTACACTCATCCAGTTAGGGAACTGAAAAATACCAGAGGCACCACCTGCACCTGCTCAGCATCATGCAGAATTGAACTATGTGTAGCCTATGTGTCATATCACCTTTATTTCAAATAATCACAACAAACTGCATGTGAATAAGACACAGGCCAAGAAGTATTGGCAAATAATTTCAAATAAGAAATAAACTTGAAGAAATCACGATCTGTTTGCAGACAATTCGAACAGAAATAGAGGAAAAATTTGTCCAATAAATTATTCATCACCAACAGTTTGCCAAGCTTTACTGGATATATAGCCACAGAGACCTGTGTGACGCCTTGGGGGAAAGAGCCAGAAAGAGATGTGTCAAAGTAAACCTGAGAGAAGAATGCAGATAGAGATCCAGAGAAGTCTGGAGAGGTAGCCAGAAAGATTATGTGGGCAGGTATGATGGAGTACAAAGCGAGTGCTATTTGTTTGCTGTTTACAGCTGGTCAAACTGGAACCATATTTTGGGTGATGTTCCTGAAGATTGTGGAAGGTTGCATGGCATCCTGGAATCACAGTTGGGAAAACTTCAATCAGGTAGATGCAAGAGCAAGGAAGAAGATTAAATGTGATTAAATAGGTTGACCTTGAGGAGATCAGAGAGAAGCATCAGTTAGAGAGAAAGGCAATAGGAAACTGCATAGAAGTGTGATAAGAGTGCAGGGATGAGATGAGAAGCAATGGGACAGTTTAAATGGGACAGCATGCAAGGGTAGAGCTGCGTAGAGTCTTAAAGGTGCAGCCAAAGGGTCAGATTCTCTGGTGTGGTGTGGTCACTTTGGGCTGTAGTGCTGAGGTAATCTGGACATAAAATTGGATGAGCTGGCCCATGGAGGATCACCCAGAGGCAAAATTGAAGAGTAGCAATCCAGTATGCTTTTGTTTACATTTTCATTCTGGAGAGTATTCCATCTCAATTAAAATTGGTCCTCTGAATGACAATCTAATAAATAGCATGGAATATCATCAAAATGAATGTAGGTATAGAACCAATGTGATTAGAAGGCCTTTCTTTGCCATTCCATAGTGCAGTCCATTTCCACCAATATATTCTAGGATATCATGAGACTATACGTAAGAATAAAAATCACATATTCCTAACAACACTCCTAGTCTGTTTTCAAGAAATAGCTTTTTCTGATGTTGCCCTTATGGGGCAGTTCTGCTCTAGTCTTTCCTCAGCCTCTGGTTTTTTCCTCAGCCTCTCTCGTGTCTGCCTTTACTACTGCTCATAGCTTTCTCTAGCAGCAGCATGCAAGATACGGTTCTTCCCAGTGTCATTGTTACCCAGAGTTTTGAATATTGGCAGTGAAACTGGTCAGAGTTTTATGTTGTTATTTTGGGGTCTGATCCAAAGTCTACTGAATCAATGGAAAGGACTCCTACTGGGCTTCAGGTCAGGCCCTTAGTGAAAAATATTGCATAGACTCTTCTTGGTTTCTTCTTTTTCCTTATATGAGGTATATTATTCCTGACCTTTGTGTGTAGATATATGTGCTACAAAATATTATAAGGAATATGATTAAAGTTATTCATCATTTTAATTCTGCTGAGTTTTTCAACTCAGCAACTTAACCAGCAATGTTTTGTCACCTCACCTATTTAAGATTATTGTCCGTCCTTCTTTGTGAGGCTATGGAAGTTTTTAACATAAAGCCAATTTTAGTTGTAGACCTCAATATATATTGTCTACTTTTGATGAGTGAGGCACAAAGTCCGACTCTTTTTCTTTTAGGCTAGTCAAATTTGATGGAGAGTATGGGAGAGGTTAATGTATTTGTTTGAGAGAGAAATCCCTGGAGCTTTGTGTTGTCCAAGACTGGAGATGTGTTATGATGGGTATCTTTAAAGAGAAAATTACTTCCTGTAATTGTTGTTCTCTGAAGATATGAAAGACTACCACTCACACACCCTCCTCTGCACAGAATTCTACTATTTCATTTTCTTATTATTCAATTCCCTTTTATTCATAGGGGATTAATTTCACTTTGAGCTTGGGGAGTACCTGTCTTGCACAAACAGTTATGACTGGTATTTCCACAGAACACACTTGCAGATTTTGCTCTTTTTGAAATGCCTTTTCAGTCTAACTATTGTATTTAAAGATGTTTTCATGTAGGGTTATCTATTTTACTACTGTGATTACCTATTTATGCTATTCCCCAGCAGCTTGCTGGCAGTAAAATAGTTATCCAAAACTATACAAGAATGTGCTGCAGGCATTTCTTCTTTTAACGTGTCTGGTGTTCATGGGATTTTTAATCCGCTTTGGCCCGCCTCACACTTGCAGCAAACTCTGCGTGAGGACAAGGGGTCTCCTTTTATTTTTGTATATTTTCAGAAGTCACAAAGCATTGTAAAACAGCCATATGCAGGTGGCTGTGGCTCTATGGGCTGTGTGCTCATGCCTTAGGTGATAGGGACCAGTGTGCCCCCCTCACCTGGCTTGCCTCGCTGTCGGTCTGGTCATGCACCTTGTCCTTCACATCCACTCCTAGATGGAAATATGATTGGCATGGCTTTAATCCCCTTGACCCCGCCCTAAACATCCAGAAGTGATCAGTCCCATCACACAGCAATACAATCAATCATACGCCAACGTGTCAGTGGCACAATACATTTCCGCTGGGGGGAGGGGGCCGGCCCTGCACCCGAGCTGGAATGAGTCCCCACAAGCACACAAGGAACAGAACCAGCAAGGTGCAATCCTCCCCCCCGCTCCCTCCCCAGCCAATCATCGCTCGCACTGCGCAAGCGCACA
Organism: Emydura macquarii macquarii; assembly: GCF_026122565.2. NCBI lineage: Eukaryota > Metazoa > Chordata > Testudines > Chelidae > Emydura > Emydura macquarii. The sequence goes on along the minus strand of NW_027131256.1, from coordinate 20,598,208 downwards.
CTCTCCAGCGGAGAGATGGGCAACAAAGTGGCGCGCGCATCGAGACCATTTACATGTTAACGCAGGCTGGGGCAGAGGTGAATGGCAGGGCAAGTGGCGCATGCGCAGAGGTGCGGGCAGGGTGAATGCTGTGTGTGGGGGGGGTACGGGAGTAATGGGCTAGCTCAAAGGGAGGGAAGGTGGCGCATGCGCAGAGCGAGCACCTGGGAGGGTGGGAAGGGGGCCCAGAGCGCGCAGGCGCAAAAGCCGTGTGCTGGGGTGAGGGCGGAGGAGAGGGGGAGGGGAGACGGCGGCTGCGCGAGTGGGGCGGGGGGGCAGGGAGCGAGGGAGGGTTTATCGGGCGGCCGATTTTGGTTAAAATATTCAAAATGGCGGACGGAGGAGCTGCGAGTCAAGATGAGAGTTCGGCGGCGGCGGTGGCGGCGGCAGGTAATCATTACTGCGTTTTACATATTCATATTCATACTCGCGCGCGCGGCCCCCCCGCCGCCCGCCCGCCCCGCTTAGCATAATTTATTAGTACTCCGGATTATTATAATTAACGGCACAGGGGGGAGCGGGGGCGGCGGCAGCCTCCCCGTGCGGGAGACACACACAGGGGCGCGGGGGGCAAGGGGGCGCCTCCCCGCCCCCGAACCCGGCCCGAGGCCGCCGGGCCAGGCCGGCAGCGCCCGCACGCCTACAATAAATGCCGCTGTACAGCGTCCTGGTGGAGCGGGCCCGGCTCGGGCAGGGAGCTTGGGGGGGGACACACACCAGAGTCCGGGGCTGGGGGGGGAAGCACCCCGCCCCCCCTTCCGAGTGGGGCCGGGGCCCCTGGGCTGTTGCTCCGCGGAGCGGGGTTTTGGGGGTGGGGTGGCTTCTCCCGTCCTTCTTCCCCCCCCGTGGCAGCGTTATTTCCCCAGCACCCGAGGCCTGCCTGTAGCGGGGGGGCTGGGTGCGGAGCGCCTAGGGGAGCTTGGCGGGGGCTTCCTCCGCCCCACACAGCCAAGGTGCCTAGACCCCGCTCGACTCTTCTTTGGGGGTGTCTCCCCGGTGGCGAGGGGCTGCGGGGGGGTCTCTGGTACGCGGGGGGGGCTGGGGTGCCCTGACATCTTTGCCCCCCGCCCGCATCCCCCGCTTTCCGAGGAGTGAGGGAGAGCGAGCAGAGCAGTGGGGAGCGCCCCGGCATAGGTCCCTGGGGGTGTCTTAACAGCGATGCTCTGATGGCCCCCCCGCCCCGTGTGGGGTGCACGGGGTGACAGGCTGGCTGCCAGGGATGCGGGGCCGGGCTCGCTCTCCCTCTCTCTCTGGCTCTCATTTGAATAATGTCTAATTCGGGGAGGTTTATATTATTGAAATGGCCGCCTGGCTTTCCCCGCCTCTCATGTTTAGTAATTCAGACCTTTAATAACAGCCACTCAGAGCCCAAAGCCGTGTTTATATTTTACATTCGCCCCATGTGCTTTTGTGGTTCAATATGATTCTTCTTTCTCGCTCTCTCACTTTTTAAAAATTTTCTTGGCAACCCACAGGGCCCAGAGATCAAACCCAGGCTGTGTGGGGAGGTGAGGGAGGGGGAGAGGGAGAGGTAGGCCCTGGCTCCTCTGGCAGACGCCTAGGCCTCACTCTCTGCTGCTTGATTTATTTACTAATAACCAAAATGACCCCCCACCCCACCCCCGCCAGCAAAAGCAAAACCCTCCTGGGGACTGAGCAGCATCAGTACTGCCCACAGCTTCTCTCACACGCATGTCTTTTAAATAAGGGGCTTATTTTTAATTTATAGCAACACAAGACTGTAAAACTGCCCCTTTCATAACTGCTTCTCAGTATGTATTGGACATTTTTCATCCCTTTGTCCACGATTTACTTTTTAAAAAAAAGGAATTGCTTTTAATTTACACTTCTTGGAGCTGTGAAATCTGCAGAACACTTTCAAAATCTAACAGCCACCCTGCTACCCCAAATACAAACTAGATTTAATACACAGATGCTAATCTTGAATTTTTAATTTTGTAACGCTAGCTCATACAACATTAAATAAAATAAGCCTTTTTTTGCTTAATGTTTAAAATGTGGATGCTGTATAGCAGTCCTGTGTGTTTGATGCTTTTATTGATGTCCCTGGCCCTTTGAGTTATTTTTAATTGAAATTTGGCTTTCAAGGTTGACTAAGCTTCCTAGAGTCAGTACATGGTATAGAAAACAAAAACAAGATAAGTTTTCTGTGTTTGTGTGCCATAGCTGGCTGAGTGAAAATTGAAAAATATTTTCCTCAAATTGTCAGGGCTAACTCTGTTATAGCCACACACAAGGCAACTGACAACAAGCAAAATGGAATCCTTTTAAAAAGGGAGGTAATGGAGTAATTTTATTTTAATGTAGCATTATTGTTGATAAAACGGTGTGGTTTCTCGTTAGTGACCATTGTTTTCAGCCTGTGGAGGAAAAGGACCAGACAGAAGAGTATCCTACAAGTAGCCATATCAAATTAACATGTAAACATCTTTGAAGCATGGCTAAGAAGAGTTTGTGTAAGAGTGCAGTCAGCATGTTTTGTGAAGTTTGTTTTTAAGGTTAATTTGTTATAAAATATTATATTTCAGTTAATGAAAAACATTTTAATTTTAAAATAATCAGTCACTGCTTATTGTTTTTTTCCTCATCCTTGGTAAAAGCAGGCCTTGAATACTGCAAGAAAAGATCTGTAGATGCTATAATGAGACTGTTCAGGTGACTGACTGCTTCACAGACCAGTAGCATGAGGTTGGCTGGACAAAAAGCAGTAATATGATTTCATGCCTTAAATAGCATATGTTTTTGTACTCGCTTTGCAATATGTGGTCAAGCTGATGATGTCACCGGCCAGAGGACAAGGTGCAGTTAATTTGATTTATTGACCTGGGGTGAGGTGTAGCAGTGAAACCTTCTCATAGAGAAACCATTTGTCTGAGGACAATTTCATTTATAGCAGCAATTTAACCACCGCTGAGGCTGTAGATATTTTATCCAAGATGATAAAAATGTACATCACATCTTGCAAACAAAAATTTGATTCTGACAATTTAGTAATTCTTAAAGGATGGATTGCTGGACTCTGGCCTTGTACTGTCAAATGCCTGATCTGGGGTTTATGAACCCAGTATTCTTCCATTTACATGCTAAAACAAATCTACACATCTCAATCTGATGTTGTATACTTATTGTTATGGTTTAAAATTTTACTGAACCCTCCCACATGATACAGTTCAGAATGGAGGGTGGCTCCACCAGTGAAGCGCAGGAGCAACATCTAAGTGAGAAGCCTGTTTTTCCGGCCAACTGCAATTTCTGTCAGGTTGCGTTCAGTGGCTCTTGAGTGAGGCTCCATCTTTCATATCAGTCTCTGGTTAGTAGATGTCTGATAAACTTGAAAGTTAAATCTGTTTTTCCATGTGATGGAAGAAGCAAGGAATTTTTCTCCCCCAGAAAGCCAGAAAATTCTGGAGGGATAAAGAGGAGAGTGAAACTGACACCATTTTTGACAGTTTCACCTACCAAGAGCAGCTCAGACTTTCACCAGTGAAACTGACTATAGGCTTGTTAATTTTACTTTACTAGTTAGGAGAGCTGTGAAACAATGGCAATAACTGCTGCTCCTCTCTGCAGACTCAAGACTGTATTAGTTCACATTTGGAAGGTTATATTTGCAATTAAAAAAGCTAGAAGCTTATTTACTTTTTAAATTAAAGGAAAAAAATCTTTTGGACCTCCAACCTCTCCAGAGAAAGCTTTCCTCTTGCCATTAGTGACTGCATTTTTAAAACCCCTTCTTATAGTCATAATTCAAACAAATCTGAAGTTTTTAGGAAGCAAATGATTAGATTCTGGACACTTTCCTTGTTGAGTAGTGGTGCTGATGTCTATCACTGCTTAACCTGGTGTGAATATATGGGAAAGTTGATGCAATTTTCAAATCTGATCTCTGGCTGTTAAGCCTGGTTTAGCACCCGCTTATTCTGTGCTTGTTGTGTGGGAATCTACCAGAATATTACATAAAGATAGTATAGTTCCTGGTTGTAGTCAAGGTCTTGATGATTGATGGCTACTTTATTTAGAAAATGAGATTTTTGAAGCATCATCATCACTTAAAGCATGATGGTCCAATTAGAATTGCCATATTTGCATTTAAACAGAGTAGCCCATTCTAGTGTAGTTCTTATCTGACACAAGTTTAAATGTGCAGAAAAGTTTGATGGCATAGGGTATCTGAATTTTAATTTTTGTTATGATCTGTCATCATACCTTTTCCTGTTAAAGAAATGGAATATTGTTCACCCTTTCCATAGGCCTTTCATTCTTCCTTGATTTTTTCCCCCTCTTTTCTTGCCCAGTTTTCTGAGAAATTTGCAGTAATTGGTTGCCCTCTTTAGTGGGCTGATCTTTAACATGCATAGCCTTAACAAAATTTGGCATTCCCAGTGTAATATGCGCGAGATGTAGTTTGTGGGAAGTGATAATTTTTCACTCCCTTTCGCTAAGTCCTGATTCCGTTGTGAACGTCAAGGTCTTTAAAAAGAATTTACAATACTTACCATGCAAATTTAGTATTTATAATTTTTGTCACATTCTACCGTAGTTCATTCTACTTTCTAAAAATAAATCTTACACCAGGATGCATTTTTTGCCATGTCAGACAGCCACCAATTAAGCATACTCAATTACTTGAAAATAACTAAAACCATACCATTTTGAGAGAAGCAGTCATAGTCCTGGTCCTTATAAATGACACAGGTTTGTAGGAGATGCGTTTTTCTAATCAGTGTAATAGCAGTGAGTGCCATTTATACTATTAATAAAAGCAGGATTGAACCTTTAAGCAAAGTGAAGCTTAAATTGATTGCTCCAAACTTGATATTACTTGCTCTGTGCACAGAGCTGGTATCCAGTGAATCTTATGTCATTGTATGGACTTACAGTACTGGCTGCTTAAAACTGCAGAGATTCTCTTCTGTATTAATAATTTTTCTCACCATATTCCTATTGTGATATGTTGCAATACATTGCAGCCCAAATGTGGGCTCGCATCACATTGAGTACAGCAGTAGAAATGGGGAGGGAATCACATACATTTAATCTTGTCCTGTAATCTTTCACTGTATGTTTGTAGATTAGTTATACGTCACTTGGAACCTGTCTGAATTCCACAGCTGCTAATTAAAGGAAGTTCTGTAATTGTGATTTTTTTTCCTTTTCGCAGTTGGGTGCATTGTTTATTAAGCTCTGAGAATAAGAGCCTCACAGACCATTACATTTCATCTTTTCTATTAGTAGAGAGAAAATACTTAAAATTTCTGTGTTAATTCTTTTCCCTACCTTCTGCAGACTGCACAACTAACTAATAGAATTGGAGTCAGCAAATGTCTAAGTTTGTCAGATTATTTTTAAGTAGGTCTTTATTAGCACATTACAGACTCCTTGTGGGAAAGGGGAAGTTTATGAATTACTTATGGCTACTTGTATTAATAATTTGACTGAGGCTACTAAGCAACACTGTCTAGTTATTAAGCAGTAGGCAGGGATCCAGGAATTCCTGAGTTCCCTTCCTGGTTCTGTCACTGATTTGACTCACTATGTGACCTTAGGCTACATCTGTAAAATGGGGATAATAAATACCAGTCTCACAGGGTTCTTGCAGAGGTGGGGAGAGGATAATTAGTTAATGTTTTGTACAGTGCTTTGAAGATTAAAGTGCTATGTAAGTGCCAAGTTTTATTACTAGATGTTTGTAGCAGAATTTTTGCCTTTCTGTTTGACGGGAGACCATCAAATGAGAAATGACATTTTTGTATGGAAGATTTTTGGCCTTTTAACATTTGTCTTCCCCTAAAATGTATGAACTGAGAATTTTAAGAAAAATCTTACTGTTTTTTCAGTTTGTTTACTTTGTGTATCTGACTACATTTTCTGTATAATCAGCTTCATAATTTTCCCTGGATATAGTCAGTTAAGCTATGTAAACACTAAACTCTTTTCTTAAGTCTCACCATTGATACTCCTTGTGCATCTCCACCAATGGTAGCAGTAATGAGAGTACTAGTGTGAATAAGGTGCTGGTGGCTGTCAGAATTTTTAACTACAGTCTAATTTGTAGACCTGTTTTAGGTAGGGTTAGACAAAACAGCAGTTCAAAGATGCATCTTTAGTGGCACCTTGGTCGCACTACGCTACCAGTGGCAGGAATCTTTATGAAAAAAGGTCTGATGTAGACAGGGCCCTAATTGGCTTCCTGTGTGTGAAGGTCTTTCACGCAGCAAATTGGAGAGAGAGACCTTTTTTTAATAAAAAAGAAAATGAGATTGTAAAAATGACAGATTGGCTGGGGAACTCAGACAGGTGTAGTTAGTATCTGTTTCTTTAAAACTGACTAGATTTCAAATTGTTGGAGTTGCCAACTAGCTTGCTGCATTTAATCTATTTCCAAGAGTGACCATGTAAATCTATAAATCATGCATCACCATTAAAGGTTTCACATATCATGTATTTTTGTTGGAATTTGAATTTACCTAATTGTAATGTGTATTAAGTAGTTAAGGTTTTTTAATTTTATTTTGAAATCACCAAATTTACACTGTAGGGGTTAAAACAGTGTTTTGGAGAAGAAGGCTATATACAGAATACATTGAAATGATAAGCATGGTAATCAGATTTTTTTAAAATGCACAAAATCCTGTTCATTGTGGTTGGAGACATCCTAATTTTGCTTCTTTCTGAGGTTGAATGGCTATTAAGAGGCACTGTCCTCTTTGTGACAAACTGTCTCACCATTTGTTCCTCTGATGATTGTTTTATTTGAAAATAACATGGGATTTACTAATTTGTGCCTGACCATGCTAGTGCAAAGTAGCAGGTTTGTACAACTTGGATTTTGTCAAGGGGCAGAGCATGTGATAATGGTAGAAATGACTCAGTCATCTCATGAATTAGTCATTTCTGTATTAGTTAATTATCTCTTGAATAAGAAATATGATTTAAGCTTATTCCAGGAATCCTATTGGAAAGGTGCCTTGCAAAATGTATTTTAGTCACAATTCTATTTCTTAACCTGCTGATCTTTATCACCAATATGGGTATCATTTTCATTTTAATTTGTCTATTTCTTATGGAGGCTGAAACTATAGAAAAATAATTGAACTCTATTTTTTAAGACTCTTTGGGGTATATGAAGAACAGCACACAGCTTGATGGTGCCAGCAAACAACTTCACTGCAAATACTGCTAGCCCCTCTTTTCCCTTCTATGTCTATGTTTCTTACAAGAGCTCTTTTCTTGGTATGGAAAGAAGCCTAGACCATTTAAAAATGTGGGACTAGTCTGTGGAGCATCTTATTTCAGTTCCATCTTCGTGAATTTTACATTAGTCTTGAAGTGCACAACTTAAACTTGTATAACTATTTGAATATCTCAAGGGAATATAAATGAACTAATGGAGTTTACCAGTAGTTTCAGTCATCCTTATACTGAAGTTTGAGCCTCAACTATCGTTGGCTTGTTATCACACTTCTTCTGTCAGTGTGGTTGTTTTAGACAGTTTGTGATGAGAAATCTTGGAATTCTGAGATTTAGGTCCATCTTTCAGGATTCTTCAGAATCTAAGCCTTTATGTACTTAATACTGGTTTGCAGCCAGGACCCTCTGATTTCTAATGCCATTTCCCCACACCGTGTCTCTTTATGGCTTTGGGCAAGTCAGTTAGGTTGAGTATACACTAGCCCTTTTTAAACAAAAACAAAAACCCAACCCAGTCTTGCAGTACTGTTTGGTGCAGCTCCATCTGCATTAGAGTAGAGTAAATAAGATTGACTGCCTCCATATTAAACCACCACATATCAGATCCTACCCAGAGGAGGATTAGATGACATGATGGTTGAAACTGTCTGTGGCCTGGCTGCAGAGATTCCTCTCTCCAAAACAGGCTAGAGGGGAGACAGCATAAGGAACACGGTCAACTTGAAGTCTCGGCAGTGTTCACCAGACTGAGTAAGATCAGTCTTGAAAAATATACCTCCAAGTCCCCTCACTTAATTAATTTTTCTGACCATGTCTTCCTGGCTTCTAAACCCACACAAGTGGGAGCAACATGCAGTGTATTGTAGATTGTGCATATGCACATTCCCCTCAGACTGGACAACAGAAATTCTGTTCTGTGTAGGTTCTTATACTGTGCTTATCACTGTAATATCTGAGCATGTTCCAGTAGTGTATTAAGCAGTGTGACTATACATTTGTCACATGTTTGTTGTCTCCTCTTCTCCCCAGGAATGTAGAGGAATGTCTTGTTTTGGTAGGATTTTTAAAATGTATATGGTTTGTTAGAGAAGGCAGATCAAGGAACTGTGCCTTATACTTGAAGCAGAAAGTGGCATTTCTGCCACTCATGCCTCCACTTCCAGCCTATTCCCAGTGCACCCCTGCACCCCGTGTATGGGTCCTGGAATGTTAGTCTTCATCTTCTACTGCTTAGTGCTCATCGACTCTCTGTCGGGGTCCAAGGAGGAAGACATTTCTCCCCCACCCTGCCCATCTTCAACTCCATGGAAGAATTGCAGTGCTTCTCCTTCTCCCCCCACTGTTTCTTACCTACCCTGAAAAGGAGGTTCAAGGGGTAGAGCTCCATTTCCTGCTCTGGAAAGGTCTCCAGCCCTATGAAGAGGTAGATATGTGGGGGAAGGGTTCAATCACCATTGCTGCTTCCATCCCACTGGTGGAGCGTCAAGATCCATGCATCTAGTTCCATGAAAGGGCTCTGTGGGTTTTAAGTATGTTCTAGAATTGTGGTACAATATAGGACTTGAGCAGGGCTTAGCACAATTCTAGACTATAAGTATTTAAAGCTGTTTTTCTTCTAATTGTGAAGATAACCTTGATACTGTAAAATGATGCACTTCCTTTGTGTCTTCAGATTGACTAAAATGACTAGCACTGAGAGGTGAGAACTTTCTCACAGTTTGCAGTGTTGTGGAACCTAATTACCATACAGTAGCGCTGTGTAGTTGGGGCTGAACTATGTTTTGGAATTGTACTAAATCCCTACTAAAGTCCTGTCTCATAACTCTATTTGGGAATCTGACTAAAACATGATTTCTCCATGTCGGAGAACTACATTCGTCATGTTTTCAACATGGTAATTAAAACTGCAGATAGGATTTAGATATTGGTCTTGCAACTTGATTTAATATAAATACTTTTACACTAAAGATTATTAAGTGTAGGTCCAAGTAAATGATAAATATTTTTTCTGGCTGTGAATTCAAGTTTTGAATAGTTATGGGCAGTAGATTTTGTAGCAACAGAAGGAATTAGTTTTATGAAGGCCAGAATGACCCATCTTGTCTTACAACTTGTAGAATGGTAGTCTTTAAGTTGTTAAGTTGTTTATTAGTGTTGTAAGCATGATTTGGAACCAGTAAGCTTTTTCTAACTTAGTCAGATTTAAACCAATCTGCTTGAAACTTGTTGTGTCAGTCAGAGGAAAAAATTGGGGGAATGTCTAACAATGATTCCCAACCTTTTTGGCTCAAGGGCCACAGATATCATTTTTACAACCCTGAAGGGCCACTAATCTATCAACTCATAAAAAATGTATCGACATACACACCATTAAGGACTACAAATCACTGCATATTTAAAGTAAACATTTTGATGCTACTGTGCTCATTTTTACATTTACTATTTTATACCTATAAATTACTCTCGGTATGTGTCACACTCACAGACAAAGCACTAGTGTAGATGAGTGACTGTCACTACACACTGAAGCACATGGCCTGGCAGCTAACCAGAAGGCACTGATTTTTAGAGTCCTGTCCTTCCTCAAGCATGATGGGTCCTGGCTGCTCCCATCAGCAGCCTCCCCTCCCCCCATCACACTGCAGCCAGACAGAAGGAGTTCAGCGCGGAGGCTGCCTCCCTGCTGTTTTCCTGTCCCCCTGACTGCAACAGGGAAACTGCACATGTCCTGTAGCCCCCTGAGCTCTACCTGGGTCCCTAGGCAGTGGCTCGCTTCTGCAGCCAGGGGGATGGGAAATCAGTGCTCCCCTCCCTCTGATGAGGATGACCAATATATTTCCCCATGCACTGTGAGAAAAATTCCATAGTGCTTGTTGATTAAGGGAATCCTTTGCCTGCTTAGTCTGTCCTACTCATTCAGATGTGAAAATGAAATGTAGGCCTGCTAAAACCTCTTCACTGTCCTTTGAGATGCTGATCTAAGGCTATCGGACTGGTTCCTTGGCACGGAAATGGTGTATTGCTTTGTAACTAGATCTACTAATTGCAATATACATACATTTTTAATTCCAAGAACTCCCAGTTAATCCTGTGCATATGAAATTTGGGAGGGAGGGCGAGTGGAGTTAATTGTACCTCTGATATGTAACATTATAAACTACATGTTTGAGTAATCCATAATTTACTAAGTCTTACGTTTTAAAGTGTGTTTTCTCTTATTGGGAGACTATGCCACTTCAACTTTTCTCATCTTTCTTGGATTATGGCAGCTGCATTTTCTGTCCCTTTGGCAGTATGTACAAATATACTTCAAAATGTGTGTTCTCACCACCAAGCAGGTCTTCCATTTCAGAGTCAGTAACTGCAAGAAATACTTGGAAGATATATTTACTATTTTACCTTCACTGAGTGTGTGTGTGTGAGGTGGGGAACCATTTCAGCCATTTTCCTAGAATCTATAGTCAAGTGGTTCTTAAATACTTTTCATATTGTGGACCACTTCTTAAACTAGAGATTTTCATGAGGACACTTTCCTTGCAATGGCTGTAGTGCTTGGTTATATGAAATACTTGGTTACGTGAAGTGCTTGCAAAGTGTTGAATGTAAAAATGAAAGCAAGCTTGAAAGTAGTGGGACGCAGCTCCTTGGCTATCACCTATGTCCTCCAAACACTGTGCTTTAGCTCTTTTGTCCCAAATATGTGTAGTATTACACCCATGACAGGATATAAAGAGTGTTTCCATTCATAAGAATAGTGTAGGCTGAGTGTTCCGGTTGCTTTAGAGCAGTGGTTGTCAAACATTTTGTATTGGTGACCCCTTTCACATAGCAAGCCTCTTGGTGTGACTTGCTAGTCCCATTGGCGCCTGGCCCTGGCCCCATGAGCTCCCCATTCCCTCTTTGCCTCTACCCCTTGCACTGTGCCCTCTTCACCCCTAACCCCTGCAACCCCCTCCTGCGCCCACGTGGGGGAAACAGACCTGTATGCATGGAGCGGTTCATGTTGCTGCTTGTTTCCACCTCAAAAGCTGCTTCTCTGTGCACCCCTAGTGGGCTGTGATGGGGGGAGCGAAGAGGAACCTCGGGGCTCCCTGAATGCAGGTCACGTTCCTCATTTGAGCTGCTTTTATGGGGAGGGCAGAGAGCAGCAGTTCTTTATGCTCGCCTCACACTGCTGCCCAGGTGGGGAAAGTGACCTGGGTGCAGGAAGCCCTGGTGTTGCTCCTGACCACCCCCGGGCGTGGAGGACTGTTAGAGGGGGGTGAGCAGTATTTGTGTATCACCCCCTCCCTCCATGTTCCTCCACCAGAAGGAAGCAGGGAGGCTCACCGCACTGCATCTGGCCAGGGTCGGGGCTCACAGCTCATGACCCCCAGTTTGAGAACCAATGCTTTAGAGTTTGGTTCTGTCCTCCAGTTTTGGTGCAGTCAGTAAAGTTGATCACAGTTGACGTGGCTGATACAGGTATAATGCAGGGTGTAGAGAGATGGCTTTTTGGGTGGTATTTTGGGGTTTTTTTTAGTTGAATTGGTAAATAGCCTCTGGAAATCTGATCTGACCTAGGAGGAAACATTACTGCTTGAATACTTTAAATGATTTGGTCACAATAGTTTAATATCTGTAACTGCCTGGAAATGTTCCTTGGCTCAGAAGTAATCCTTGGATCGTTGTGAACCACTGCTGTAATAATAGTCTTATATAGCACTTTTCATCAGTAGGTCTCAAAGCACTTTACAAAAAAGGATATCATGTAGTGAAATCTGTTAAAAATTGTTTAAAAATATTTCAGTTCTGTGATGCTACTATTTAAAATCCAGGGATTACATAGGTGTAGGCAAAAGCCACAGAGATTCCACGTCCTGACACTTGTTGAAAAATGTAGGGTCTCATTTATTCAATTTAACTTTGATACACACCCTGAATTGTTTATGAGCAGACGAACATCTGACATCCTTTATTTTCGGTGCTTTCCCTTTATGAGCCATGTAATAAATGACGAGGATCAGCAGACATCTGTGATTACAATATCAAATATGATTTTGGTTTTGTGTGTGTGTGTGTGTGTGTCAGTGTGTGTCAGCATGGATTGATTTAAATCAAGGTGATTTACCAAGAGAAAATCATTGATTTAAATCAAGTTTCCCCCTGATACGACTTCACATATTTCTTAAACAATGATGCAGATCTGATCACTAAAACATGTTAATTTACAACTCACTACAGTATTTTACAACATCTGGGAGGGTATACTTTAATTTTTTAGTTAACTTGATCTTTATTAATTTAGGAAATAGTACATAATACTCATTACCTGTGTCAAACTGCAGATGCAGCAGCAGTACATTAGGAATGGTAAGAACTAAATCTCACACAAACACAATGCACTTATAATTTATTAAACTAAATCTTAAATGTTAAATAAATATTTCAGATTTGCAATTGCAGCAGTCTTCTGAGTTGCTGGCTGACGGCTGTCCTTAAGCTCTATTTTCCCCCAAATTTTATTAACTCTAACAGACAAGTCATCACAACACTAAACATACGCTGTCCTTAAAACTTCTACAACTAGCTCTTATCTTCCCCACTCCCACTGTCATTTTTATTCATAGACTGAAACAGAAATACGAGTTTTCCTGCTTTTTGAACTCCCAGTCGATTTCTTAGCTTTGAGTGAATAATACCAAACGATGAAAATATTCTGTCTGTGCCTGCAGAGGAAGCTACTGCTGTGAAAAGTTGGCTCAGCAGCTGAAGGAACTCTGTTTCAAGGTGCCTCGCTAATGATTTCCACCAATTCAAGGGAGTGACTTTGTTCAAAACATCATCAGTAAATATGTACTGCTTAAATGGTTCCGCTCCAGCCCTCAAATTTATTATGACTCGTATAACTGAGGAGTGATTTTGAGATGCCCATGCCATGGCAGCATCATCATCATCAGAAGTTAGGCATCTACCTTTATATCTGTGGTCAAGAATGTTTGCAAGAAAATGAGGTGGAGTTAGTGCTTGATCCATTTGCTTCTTTATTGCCTGCAGTTTAACTTTCTGGTGTGGTATGTCTTTCTTCAATGTCTCTTGAAGTGCCTTCCAAATTTTGACAGCATCAGCACCGCAGCAACAATTTCTCTGAAGTTTGTTTAAGGCTATGGATATAGGCTTCAGTATACTGAGCATATCTTCTACATTCCTCTTTAATCTGATGTTAGATACTTTGGATGAGATACTTCCATCTATTTTATCACAGTTTTCTTCACAAAGTTTTATGAGAATAGGCCAGTTCTTAATAAATTGTTCAAAACAGTCAACCACAGAATTCCATCCAATATCTTGAGGAAGAATTAGTTTGGATCCTCCTGCTCTCTTCAGTGAAGCTGAAGCAAAATTGTTGTTACAGAAGTATTTTGCGACTTCAACAACATTTTCTTTTATTCCTGGAGAAGACGTACTTAAGTCTTTGGCTAAAAGATGCATTAAATGGGCACTGCAGCCATATGTTATTAAGGAGCATCCTTCCGTTTCGTCTTCTAAGTATCTTCTCATCTTTGCCACGTTTGCAGCATTGTCTGTGACAAAACTGCACACATGACAGTTGAATTTTTATTCACAGTTTATTACAGCTTTCACTGCCACTTCTTTTAAATGTATCTATTGTTTCTGAAAGCTATGCAACCCCATCTTCTATTGTCACACAGGCACATATTACTGGATCATTGTGTACATTGCTCCACCTATCAAGGCTTAAACTGGCAAATTTCCCCTCAGTATTTCTTGCACATGTTCAAGTTCCTTCTCATACACTGTATCTAGCAACCTTCCACCAATGTCTGCTCTACCAGGTGGAGTGTAGCCTGGTCGCAAGGACCCAACCATGTCAATGAAGTGTTTATTATTGTTAATAATGCGGAAAGGAGAATTTGTGGCATAAATAAACCGAGCAATCTTTTCATCCCTGGTGTCTTGTTGGTATTTGCTGGTCCTTACTACAAACCCATCCATGGTGGTGGTTTTACTGGATGATTGAAATCTTTTGCTTGCTATTACTTTGTCTGAAATACGTTTAGTTGCAGCACTGCTGCTAAAAGCACCAGCGGATGACTCTGAAGTTGTTGCAGATAGACAGTCACAGTCAGAGTCTCTTATGCTTAAATGGAATCCTGAAACAAAATTAAAAAATGGCAACTGGCAACTCTAGGTTTCTCTTACGCCCAGAAGCCATGACAGTTTTTCTGTGGCAAAGGTGTGGGGGAATATAAGAAGCTGTGTGTATACTGAATAATGTCTTCCCTTTTTCTTTCCAATCCACTCCACTATTCCTTTCTACTCTGCCTTCATCCTTTGTCTCTGTCTTTAAGAGAGTGTCTTAACTAACAACTCTATCTTGCTTGGCCCAGCTCCACCACCACATAAGCACAGAACAACAATTCTATCCAGCCTGTGTCTTTCTTTGCACATGTGACTTTAGTCTGCTGAGAAACAGAAACTGAAAGCCCAGAACTTTCAAGAAGCAAGAGCTGGTAGTTAGGCTGGACAGAGTAGAGCCATTAATTCATTTTTGAGACTGTAAGTGTAGGTTTAGCATGTTTGTGATGAGATTTAATTGTAACTTATTTCTTAAAAGAGAGAAAATTAGTATTTTATTGATTTAAAAAAAAAATAAAAAAAATCTGATTTAAATAAAATCTGATTTTTTGATTCTTTTAAAAAAAATGATTGATTTTTATCCACCCTCGGGGGTGTGTGTGTGTGTGTGTGTGTGTGTGTGTGTGTGTGTGTGTGTGTGTGTGTGTGTGTGTGTGTGTAAAAAAACTAATATGTTCCTCTGATCATAAACTTAATTGTGACTAGCACTACTAAATATCACTCAGTCCAAGCCAGCCCTCTAAGTGTGATTCAGACAGACTAATTCTCACTTTTATATGAACACACTTCAGTGTGTGTAAATGTGAGAAACTGCTGGTAGCAGGTATTTTACATGTGGCATAGGAAGTGGTTGTACTCAGAAAGCAGATTTTGGTACTTGTGTAGATGAGAATTATTCTTGGGCAGTTCTCATAACCTTGCATATGCAATGTATTGCGCTAGGAGAGTGCTTTTTGAAAACTTGCCTGATATGTGAGGGTCCTGCCATGGTCCACCTAAACAAAGGATTATGAGCTCTGAACATGGAACACATGTTATGTGGGAATCATAACTTGACATTTCATCCGTTGAATGTGTTGAAATACCCAAAAGCCGGAGGAGGTTTTTTTGACGTTCTTGCATCTAACATTCAAGTCTTCTAGGGTACTTTTGAAAACATGACTCTGTTGGCTTCCTCAGGAGCAAAGTGTAAGTAGAATTATTCTTTTCTATTTTTATTAAAGTTCAACAGGTGTGCTCTTTAAAACACTTTCACTCTAGGAAAATCTTCATTTTTTTTATTAGACCATTCTTCACTGTACAACAAATGTGTATATACACTTCAACAGGCCTTTTATATATGATTGAGCATTTAAAAGGAGTCTCACACTGAGCAAATGAAATAGGAGCTATACAAAAGGCAACTTACCTTCAGTAATATCCTATGTTCCCTGGTTTTGTTGAAGATTGTGTTTTGAATAAGAACATTTTCCCATTGCAGCCCAGCTGCTTCTTGATTCTGCAGTGAAGACATTATATTGTGTTGAGAGTTATTAGTTGTTAAGGAGACAATTGTGATGTCACAAATTTAGTATTATGACTTCACTGCAGGATCAAGTATTTATTTTTATTTATAGGCTTTTCTACTGAATTTGTCACCAGAGTCATAGGCATTTATACATGTTTTTCTGGCTTGTATATTTAAAAGATTAAAACAGAAAACTTACCCTTGATCATCACTCTCATTAAAAGGCAGTAAGGTTATAAAATTAAAAATCAAACAGTCACCCCTTTAAACCTTCCCTATAAGTTTGAGAAAGTAGGAGTTTTGCATTGTACCCTAAATGTTGGCAAGTTTGGGCTATTTCGGACCAAAGGGATGTCCAAGTAAGTTACAAACGTGGAGAGAGAATAGTTGGGACCCCTTCATAATTCAAGTAGACAAGGATTGCCTGAAGTGACAGCAATCCAAGTATTGTTGAGGTTGTGAAAGGATACAGAGCACAGACTTGTTATCTCGCCCCTCCCAAGAGTTTCTTCAGTGCTGTCTTGACACTCCTAATACTACTTTCTTGCTGTCCAGTTCAAGAATCCCCCTAGTGCCGCTGCAAGGTTTTGTACACACACGGAGTTATAGTGGTATAATTATATTGTTATAACTTCCTACGTAGACAAGCCTTTAGTATTCTGCTGTTTTGTGCATCCTCGTACTTCAATTTTTCATTGGATTGTACTCTTCCTATTATCATTTGCAGGCAGCAGAGCCAATTGTGTAAAATTTGGCCTCTTTATCTTGCCGTCTCCTCTGTTGCATGATGATGATCACAGGAGAAGCATTTGCTAGACTTGTTCCCAATTTTTTTCTTTTAAGGTCTGATCTAAACACCGAAGTTGTGCCATTTTTCAAAAAGGTTTAGTTTAACTAGTACAATCCTCTGTGCTGACATGCATTTATATGTTAACAACTGGGTTATTGGTTTAACTTGACCAATGGAATTTTAGTGTATTAGACCCAACTAAGTATATTGAAAGCCAGACCAAAAAGGGAGGAAATGTTGATTTCTTCTACAGTTTATCACTGCAGAGTTGTCTGTATGAACTGAATTGAGCAAGCATCTTCCATTTGATGGGATTAGACCTAAGTGACTTCACTGTACACACTCTACCTGTTGTGATAAGGAAGGAGGGGAGGAGGATTTCCAGAAGCAACCAATATCGAATCTGAGAAGGTGGCTATGGACACCCAGTGAATGAGATGCAATAAACTTAAAAGAAAAATTAGAACGTGGAGAGAGTGAGGAGCTGATTCTGTTGTGACTGCTCTTGTAGAGACAGAGAAGGAAAGTGAGAGCAAATCCTTGCTCATGTTTATCTTTAGCTGTCAGATATGATGAATATCCATGAGAGAGTCGAATTGTGGCATATAGGATCTGGAGTTAAAACAGAGGTGGTTCATCTGTGGAATGAGGCAATATTGGTCTGATTATAGGGCACACATAAAAACTCATCTATTTGGAAATGCTTTCCCACCATCTCTCAGGGCAAGTCTACACTGGAATGTTTTGCCGACATAGGTATGCTAAATAAAAAAGCCATTGGTGTAATATATCACTTTAAAAGTACTTATTCCAGTATATTTTATGCCAGTTGGAGAACCAGTATATTCTATATTGATATAGCACTCTTATATTGACATAAATATGAGTCTACACTACAAAGGCTTTGCTGATACAGCTGTATTGGTGTAGCTGTAGTCGCAAAGCCTCTTAATGGAGATTTTGTTAATACTGGCATAAGAATATCTTTTGTTGGCATAGGTAAATCCCCTCTTCGAATGAAATCATCTATTGGCAAAAGAACTCCTTTGCTGGTATAGCTGTGTCCACAAGGAAGTTGGGGGGAGTGGTCGGGGGTGGGGGAAGGGGTTACTGTTGTAGTGACATAGCTACACTGATAAAACTTTGTAGTGTAGACCTGGTTTTACTCTACAATAGGAGGATTTTGATAGTTTAATTATACTGGTATAGTTAAACTGGCAAACTGTTGTAGTATAGATTAGACTTTAGAGTTTAAAAACAAAACAAAACAAAAAAAAACCACCCCAAGCATTGCTGCCTGGAAACTAGGAAGGATGAAGACAGAATCTTCTATGAAGGTCATTATAGCCTGTGTATTCAGATCTCGTTTACCTGCCTAGAGTTTAGATATGGGCACTAGAATAAAAAAAAAAGATGCAGATGAAAAATTACAAAGTAAAAATTCTATTCACTATTCAGCCCCATGAAGACAGCAGGTCTCTCTGTCCCCAGCATATCTGAATCTGTTGCTGCTGCAGGTTACAAGTAGCACTAATGCGGTTGGTATAAAGTCTGTTTGAGATTGTGAGAATAGAAAGTTCTGGGCTGTATATGACTGAGCGATAAACAGTGCAGGTTGTTCCTAAAAACTAAGAAGGAGCACACAAATGGTCTGTGTTAATGGAAGTATAGAGGTGGCACTGAAAAATGAGTTGTGCAGTGATAGAGAGACATTGTGCAAAGTTTCTGTGTGCTAAATGTTAACAACATAGAATGAGGACCAAACTGGAAGTAGGGTGGAAAAAGTAGACATTTAGGTTGTGTGAACATGGGCTCCCGCTCGATTAAAATAATTTCTTTTGGGAGGATTCTGTGTTAACTGAGTGTAGTTCAGAAATAGGCATGACCATTAGGCAGCGTGATGGGTGGGAAGGAAGCATGTGCAAGATCAGTACAGACATAATCCCCTTTGTCTGTTAAGAGCATTTGGAGAGTGAGGAGAGTAATAGAGGATCAGGCATCTGTTACTTCAGCAAAGATGGCTTCCTTTCTTGATCATCATCAGCAGCAGCAGGGAAACTAATTGATATTGTCTTAGTTTCACACTGCTACTTGTGAAGCACAGTGTGAAGTAATAGTACATCTGGAGCCTGGGATCAGAAGGGGAAAGACAAACCTTGTTTGTGCAAGGAAACACTAGAACTTGTATTACAATTGCCACCAGTGGTGCAGCTGCATCAGTTGATAGCAGTAGTGTAAGTGCTTAGGATGAGCAGGGCTTAGGCATTTTTACTGTTGTCATGTGAATCTGGTAGCAAATCAGATTTTCTTTACATGGTGGTAAAAAATGGCTGAGCCCTGTTGCCAGTTAGTGCTGATATGGCTGCAATGGTACTACCAGCTGCTGCTATGAGGATATACCCTCCTCTTCTCTCCCCCCTAACCCCATGGAGTAGATCCACTGAAAGAGTGCACGTGAAAAGAGCTGAGAGATGTGTAGATGGGGATGTGACTCACTTGCAGTGGCAATACTTGAGTCCAGGGCCAAGTTTGGTAGTTGTTTCCTATGCCAGCTAAAGTTGGAAACACTGCTGTGGCTCAAACATAGCTCTTGAAGGAAGGACAGATGTATCTTGGTGGTTCTTCCACAAACCGACTGGCCAGCTGAAGGAACATAATCTTGAGGGAGGCAGCTCTAGCTCTCTTCAGTTACCGCAGTGTATAATGTTCACCAGAGAGCATTGAAAAGAGAAAGGCGTGGCTTGAAAAGTTACCATATCCTACTAGCTAAAGGCCATTGTAAAGGATGATGGGATGGGAGTCATCAGTGGGGTCCAGAGGCAGTGTCTGGTGAGAAATCCAGCCTCCTACTAAACCCTGTGCAGGGATCTCATCTTTCTTATCAATCCCTTGTCAGTTTCACTGTTGTCTATTCATTTGAATATCAGCAGTCAAATTGACCATAGTCTTGTTAACTCTGCTCTGCTGCTTCTAGAGAAAGTTATGAGCAGCAACAATGCTGCCCTCTGTAAACTTGGGAGGACAAAATGGAGGCGCTTTGTATGATTTAAATGTATTTTATATTTGAAAAGTTACCTTCACAAGCATTAAGGGTTAGAAATGGATGTATTAAAATTAAAGCTTAGATTCTGCAGAAATTGATGTCATGTCTCTTTAGTCATCAGTGAAAGTTTCCTGTTCATCAGTGGCAACAGGTAAAACTGTATTCAATAGTTGATTGAACTGGTAGCTAAAATTGGTACTGTATACCAAATTACTAGCAATGATGTGAAAATAAAGATTTATTTTTTTCTCTGGTTTGGCGAACAAAATAACACACTTATTTGATTCATAATATTTTGCTGTCAAAATACATTTCTGACACTTCTTGAGCTTAGCTGTCCCATGCAATGTCATAATTGTGCTGCAGCATATTACTTTTATTATCTCTTGTTACCTGTCACTGTGCATGTCACATAAGGGTGATGCATGGGTACGTTGCTTACTGTCAGTGTTGCAGTTTTGGTACTGCATGAATTAGTAGTAGGTGACCAAATGTGTTTTGGCGATAACTCTGAGACTAAAACTGCTACGGTCTGCTTGACTTTTGTATAAATTGAAGTCCCTTTTTAACAATAAAACAGCACTTTGCTGCATTTCCAGATTTCCATGGAATGGAAAAGTGCATCTTTTGAGAGAAGTCAGTGATAGTTTTTCCTTAACATGTTGTTTTAAAGAGCTAGCCTTTTTTCTACTAGCATAAAATGGTTCATACTGAAACAGAGCTTTATCATTTTCAATTGAAATTTAAGAAGAAAATTTCTCTATACTGATGTATTTTATACTGCTCCAAAGTATAGCAGTAGTAGAGCAGTCTCCCCTTGCTTTTTCTTCAAGATTATACTATCAGCAAGCTCTATACTAGGATGCCATCTATTCAAATAGAGAAGAGGGAATTTCTTTTAAAATAAATACAGTAGAACCTCAGAGTTATGAACTGACCAGGCAACCACACACCTCATTTGGAACCGGAAGTACGCAATCAGGCAGCAGCAGAGATGGGAAAAAAAAGTAAACACAGTACTGTGTTAAATGTAAGCTACTGAAAAAAATAAAGGGAAAGCAGCATTTTTCTTCTCCATAGTAAATTTTGAGAGAACAACCATAGTGTTTTGTTCAGAGATATGAACATTTCAGAATTACAATCAACCTCCCTTCCCGAGGTGTTAGTAACTCTGAGGTTGTACTGTATGATGCACATTGAGGGTGGGAGATATAAGCCATGTTTGGATGAAGACTGTTTTCCTGTAAATAGACTTTGGATAAATGAGGTTCTTTTGAGACCCCAATTCCTGCAGTACTCTGAATAAGTTTAAAAACCAAAATAAACTTTCCCTAAAGATAGTAGAAAATAATTCTCCACATACATGCTCAGAGAGGATATTTTCTCTATTTAAAAGAAAAATCTTCCATAATTTTCAGGAAAAAATGATGTGATAAAGCACCTACCTTGAATAAACCTGAAAAATAGGCATATCCCTAACTCTGATTTTCAGGACTTAGTTTCTGTGAGTTCAGTTAGATTATATGAGAGGGAGGTGTTTTTTTGTTTGAATACCTATTTTTAAAATGTCTTTGTTCAGTTGGTTATCTAACTTTGTGTCTGTCTCCTGTTTTCTCTCTTTCTCCTGTTTCTACTGCAACATTCTGCTGTGGAGAAGTCATGGGGAATGGAATTGTCAGGGAAGGAAGACAAGGAAAGGAAACTGAGGAGAGAAGTGGAGTGTGTGTGTGGGGGGGGGGGGGGAATAAGGAACCTCAGGAAGGGTTAGAAAAAACAAACTGAAAGAGGGTTAAGCAAAGAACTGGGAAGGAAGAGAACACAACATAAGTTGCGTGTGGCCTGTAAATAATGCAGTACGTGAGTGGACTTTACACACTAGTTTATTGTAGGCTGTCTTGGGGAAGGGAGAGGGGTGTGAACATGATACATTTGGTCATGGTTCTTATAGATTAGTAATCTAGGGTAAATTCTTGAAAGAAGAAAAGTTAATAACTATGGAAAGAATATATAAGAATGAAATGGGGGTACAGGAGGAAAGCCTGTATGATCCTTTTGTCATTATAAGGATTAATAGTTGATAGATGAACAAGTAGAATAGTATTAGATGGGAGCTGATTTCAAGTTTTTTAGGGACAGATCAGACAGTCTTACCCAGATCCCTAGCTGAGTGGCTGTTTACTGGCTGTTTACCTCTAGAAGGCAGAAAGAGCAGGCAAAAAGCATGTCATCTACATTTTATCACTTTTAACAATGACAATTTCCTGTTAACTATAGGATGAGGGTGATAGGATTATATCCAGCCAAATTTAATAGCTATACTTTGCAAGGAGGTTCTCTTTAAAAGAATATTGCCCATAGCGCCTATGTACGGGCAGCAAACCTTAAATAAGAAGTTGTTTCTTAAAAGAGGATTCAGAATCTGAGGGCAGAGTGACCTCCACATGCCATTTGGTTCCTTCTGGCTGCGCTTTGACAGAGAGATGGAATAACATAGTCTCCCATCTTGCATCTGTTAGTTGATTAATGTAGTTATGAAAAATGCTTTGTTTTAGTTACTGGAGTTTTTAGTGTTTCGGTTACCCATTGGTGCAAAATAAGAAATATTCTTAGTCTGTCAGTACCAGGGTTCAGCCGTTACACTTGAGTCTCGTTCACCAAAGTTAGTCTTGTGCATGGTGTAACAGTAATTTCCATAAAGGATGGACATGACAAATGCTTATATTGTTTATGGGAGAGCCATATACCCTCTAAATATGTAACTTGCAGAGCTTTCAGAAAAATCACACAAGTTTTGAGATTCCATCAGCAAACTGACTCAACCGTAGTGCATATACATAATACAACTAAGTTCCAAAGGATTTGGATATTTTAGATGATTGGGCCAGGAGATGGAAAATGCATCTAAATGTGGACAGATATATTAATTGGGGAGCAAAGAACTAAGGAGTATGATCTAAATGAAACGGTTCATTACATTGATTTGGAAATAAAATTGTGATTTAATATTGGAAATCAGCATAAGGAAAATAGGATGTTAGGCTTTATAGAAGGACAGAATGCAAAATCACTTAATGCTGTTCTAAGATGCTTATTTATTTCCCCCTCTGGAGTACCATGTATCATATTTACATAGCATGATCTTGTGGTTGAAATCAGGGAACTGAGAGTTAGGACTCCTGGGTTTTTTTCTAAGTTTTACCACTGCCTCCCTCTGTCGTCCTGGGCAAGTCTCCTAACCTCTGTTCTTCAATTTATCCATCTGGATATTTTTAAAAAATAAAATAAAATAAAATTCCTTACCTCACAGGGCTTACAGAGGTTTAATGTTTGTAAAGTGCCTTAAGGTCATTAGGTGGAAGGTGGTGATGGTAGGATAACAAAGATTATTACCAATTCTTTAATGATCTAAATTAAAAAGGTTTGACTGAATTCATCCCTGGTGTAATTCCAGTGACAAAGATTTTTTTCCATCGTATAGCCACTTAATGCTTTTTCTTTACTTTCCCTTGTGGAATCAAAGAATTAATCATAAAATTGATTAATAGAATGCCTGGTCTGAAACTGGTCATAGAAGGCCTGGCCTGAAGTTGTAGCCTGAAACTGAAATAGAAGCCCCAGGTTAAACCATTAACAGAATGCCTCAACTGAAATTAGGATAAAGATGTTAACATCCCACAAGAGGTCTCTGAACCACACCCGAGAGGCAAATCTCTGTTATGAGCCTTAAGCCTTATTGAAGTCTGAACAGATGTCACCTGTTTCGATAAGTACCAGTACCTGCCCCCCTTTGTCTTACCGGCCCCATAGAAACTCACTCCATGCAAATTAGCATTTGAACAAGTATTGTGTCACCACCCATCTTCGGGAGTTAACCAGGGTCCCTGAAAACTACATTGTATACTCAAGTGACTCATTGGGCGTTCCTGTGAGGGCGTCTGGTGTGCCCCACTGTGCATTGTGATTCTTTTCTGTTAAGTATAAACTGTTAATCAAATTCCACTATATGATGAACATGTAAATGAACCTAAGCAACCCCTATATAAGTCTTTTGTATCTGGTAGCCAGGTGAAGTACATTTGCCCAGCATCCAGACATGCTGCTTGACTTCCCTATAGCCACCTGGGTTTTCCCTATGGCTATAGTATTCCCCATAGCTATGGTTATGTGATTGTGTGTGTCACAATTAAAGCTGCACCCAATCCAACTCTAAAATGTAGCAGTGTGATTCTTTTCCACGACACCCTGTCCAGGAAATCAGAGATTCAACCTCTCAGACATCCTTGTTTTGAGATTGTATACTTTTTTCCTAAATGTTTGTCCATTTTGTATAATGCAGGAATCAACATATAGATTTCATAGAACGCTATTTATGTTGCAGGAACCTTTAGCAGTAGTTCAGGTTTTTGGTGTTCCAGCTCTTTGAACTTAATTTTTTGACTGCCTTTAAAAATTGCGTAATATTGTAAGATTTGGTTAGTGGTTGGATAGTTCTTCATTGGACATCTGGGAGCCCATTTAAATGTGAAGATCATGAATATTATAATCCAGTGCTGGTGGTAGAAATCTAAATCTGAATGATCTGTAGTGGAATGCATGGTGTGGGCACTAGTGAAGAAACCTTAGTTAAAGGCGATTCAGTGGCACTTGCCTGTATGTTTAATTTCGGGTTCAAAATGAAGCCATGCATAAATACCGCCCTGTTCTTGACCTAAAAAATAGATACCATTGAAATAAGTTGACTGCAGAATAAACCGGCAAAGATCGCCCATTGGTGAGTAGGATTGACTCACTGAGGGAGGAGTCATTGCCGTGTACTGCCAAATATAATTGGATCTCAGAAAGGTTTAGGGAAAGATCATATGAGGCGGCACCTGTTATTCTCTCTTCGAGAGTTGCTCATATGCATTCCATGTAGGTGAGTGCGCGCCCCGTGCACGAGCCTGCGGAAAACTTTTCTGCCCTAGCAACCCAGCGGTCGGTCTCGGCGCCCCCTGGAGTGGCGCGCGTATAGCGCGGTATATAGGGCGCCACCGACCGCGCGGGTCCCCAGTTCCTTCTTTCCGCCCGTGACGGTCAGTGGAACGTCTGCCCCTTGCCTTTAATCAGCAAGTAGCAACCTGCATTGTATTGTATATAAGTTCTTTATTGTTTTTATAGTATATAGTTAGTGTAGTAAATAGTGTATATAGTTAGCCCCTAAGGGGCTCCTTAGGAGCCATGCCTGGCTCCACCGGGTTTAAACCCTGTGCGGCTTGCGGTAAGCTGTTCTCCGTCAGCGACCCCCATGACCGCTGCCTTCGGTGCCTTGGAGAACAACACCGCAAGGACAAGTGCCGCATATGTAAGGCTTTCAAGCCGCGGACGCAAAAGGACAGAGACGCTCGCCTCCGGGCGATCTTGATGGAGACGGCACTTCGTCCTGACTCCGAGCCGTCCAGATCACCCACGGCACCGAGCGTCTCGTCGTTCCGGAGCGCACCACCGGTACCGACGCAACCACCATCGGTACCGTCTAAGCCGGTACCGAAGAAAAGAAACGGCCAGCGGCCGCACCTATGGACTCCTCCCTGCGACCGGTACAGCAGGGAGTGACACAGGAGATGCCCCAGCCACGTGCCGTTGAATCTGTCCCGGCACCGGCATCTCCTCGTAGAGAGCCTCCCCCGACCCCGAGGGGTGGAGGAGAGCCTCTACAAGGGCCGTCGACGCCGGAGGCGTTCACAGCGGCACGAGCCCTCATGGCCCTGCCCACGCCTCCATCCCCCCCTCGGCTGAGGGCATCGGGGATAGCGTCTCGGGGTAAGCCCGTGCTGGGCTACTCCGGTGGGAGGTCGAGACGGGACTCGGTGTCTCCCCCCAGACGGTCGGGGAGAGGGAGAACAACATCCTCCCCCCCCAGCTCCGACCGCGAGTCGTTGAGCCCTCCCAAAGAACGGCACCATAGCTGTTCGGGAAGCTCCCGGGAAAGCTCCGTAACCGAGGTGGGACTTTCGGAGCCCCGGCGCCACTCAACAAGGCGGGATAAGTCCCAGACGTCGGAGACACGGCACCGCTCCTGTTCGTCTTCGGGCTCTCGGCACCGATCTTCACCAGCCCCGGTACCGAGACGTGCGGCTGAGCGTTCCCGGTTATCGGAACGCAGTCCGGTGCGGATCCCGGCGCCCCAGCCACGGCACCGGTCTCGATCCCCGGCATTACATCTAGAGGGGCAGCGGGGCACACCACGCCGGGCTCGCTCGCCCACCCGCACTCCAAGCCCATCCCGCCATTCCTCACACGACGCCCCAGCGTCAAGGGCACCGAGGACTCAAGAACGGTACCGGCGCTCTGCTAGCCCGGTACGTTCGAAGGCGTCAGGGCAGGCATCTCGCCCCTACCACGCCTCCCGATCCCCGGTACCGACCGATACCATCCGGTACCGGACCAGATCGAGATCGCCAGCTCCCTCCCCGGCACGGCGTGCAGCACCGAGACAAGACACGGAGCATCAGAGGCACTCTGGGGCCTCGGTACCGCAGGGGAGCCGGTACCATCAATCCACGCGGGGCCGCTCTCATAGCCCGGCGTACAGCCATCGGCACCGGGAACGCTCTAGATCTCGTTCCCGCACCCCTAAGAGACCCTCGGTACCGGACGCCTCGGCACCGGACGCCTCTACGGTACCGCATTTTTCCTCGGGGAGCGACGCTCAAGAAGCCCTAGGGCCCACGCCAAGCGCCGTTATAAATCGCGGAGGTACTCCTCCTCGTCCAGCTCGTCTCCTCGACGCAGCAGGCGCCACCACCGCTCGTCTAGTCGCAAGCGAAGTCGCAGATCCCCCAGCCCGGCTCATCCATCTGCGCCCACGTACCCGGCACCGGGCCCGGTACCGGCGTGGGGACAAGGCCCTTGGCAGTGGCCTTATTGGGGACCCTGGCCCCCTCAGACAATCCAAGGCACAGGGTCACTCCCCTCCTCCTCCAAACCTCAGCCACCCCCCCCACCACAGGGTGGACAGCAGGAGGAGCGCCCCCAAGATGGGGATCATTCGTCGGACTACGAGTCTGATCCTCTGGAAGGGCCCTCTACAGGCCCGTTGTTACAGTCCTCCTCCTCCTCCCCACCCGATACAACATCTAGGGACCAGAGGACCCCTTTGCCTGATTTTAAGGCTCATCAGGAGCTCCTTAAGCGGCTAGCAGAGAACCTTAACATAGATCTCAAGGAGCTCTCGGAGGAGGAGGACCCCATATTTGGCATGCCAGCCTCTGCAGGCCCCTCCAGGGTGGCACTCCCGGTTCATGACCAGGTACTCAAACGGGTGAAACCCATATGGGAGACCCCTGCCTCGGTAGCTCCAACTTCTAAGACCGCGGAGCGTAAATACTATGTGCCGCAGCAGGGGTTTGAGTACTTGTACAACCACCCAGCCCCCGGTACCTTAGTGGTGGACGCGGTCAATCAGAGGGAGCGTCAAGGTGCCCAGGCCAACACTCCCAAAAATAAAGACCTTAAAAAGCTAGACCTTTTTGGGAGAAAGGTGTACTCCACCGCGGCCCTTCAGCTCCGCATAGCAAACCACCAAGCTCTGTTGGGGCGCTATAATTTGAATCTCTGGGCCTCACTCCAGAGATTTACGTCGGCCCTTCCTCCAGATCTAGCACAGGACTTCACCACCGTCCTCCAGGAAGGGTCAACTGTAGGGGGAGCCACTATCCAGTCGGCCAGTGACGCGACCGACGCGGCGGGTAGGGCCATGGCGTCCGGCATTGTGATGCGCCGGTCGTCCTGGCTACAATCATCTGGCCTTTCCACGGAAGCACAACAGGCCATTCAAGATCTGCCCTTTGACGGTACAGGCCTGTTCTCCGCCAGGACAGATGATAAGCTGCACGCCCTAAAGGATTCTCGCGCCACTCTGCGATCCTTGGGGCTTTACGTCCCGCAGACTACGAGGCGCCAGGGCAGACAGCAGCCCCAGAGGCAACAACAGCAGCAGCCCGCTCCTAGGTTACCCCCCGCCAGACCCAGCCCAGAAGATCAGGGGACCGTTTCCGGCAGAACAACTGCCGGAACCGCCCCGGGCCTGCCAAGGGCCCCCAATCCGGGCCGCGCAAGAATGGCAAGCGCCCCTTTTGATGGGACGCTCGGGAGCGGCAATTCTGCCATTCTAACGACCCCGAGGGTCGGCCAGGATCTCACCCTACCCTTCAAAGACAGACTTCGCCCCTTCCTCCGAGAGTGGCGAGGCATAACCTCAGACCGCTGGGTGTTAAGTGTGGTGCGGAGGGGTTACGCCTTACAGCTCTCGGCTTTCCCACCGGACTCTCCCCCTACCCCGTCCCTCTTCAGGGACCCCTCTCACGAGCAACTCCTCCTTCAGGAGGTCCGCTCCCTGCTCCGCCTAGGGGCAGTAGAGGAAGTCCCACCTATGGAAAGGGGCAGGGGGTTTTATTCCCGGTATTTTCTTATCCCCAAGGCAAAGGGGGGCCTCCGGCCCATTCTGGACCTCCGCCGCCTCAACAGGTTCATCAGGCGGCTCAAGTTCCACATGGTCTCCCTAGCCTCCATCATCCCCACTTTGGATCCTGGAGATTGGTATGCCGCTCTCGACTTGAAAGACGCATATTTCCACGTGTCTATCCTCCCTGGCCACAGACGTTTCCTACGGTTCTTGGTAGCTGGTGGCCACTACCAGTTCACGGCCCTCCCCTTTGGCCTCTCTTCAGCGCCCCGGGTCTTCACCAAGTGTATAGCGGTGGTGGCGGCCTACCTGAGGCGCAAAGGGGTCCAGATCTTCCCCTACTTGGACGATTGGTTACTTCGGGGAAGATCCAGACTCCATGTGGCAAACAGTTTAGCCCTAACGTGCGAGACGTGCAACAGACTGGGGCTGCTCATAAACGAGCAGAAATCCACATTGACCCCAGTCCAGCGCATAGAATTTATTGGGGCCACTCTGGACGCAGTACAGGCCAGGGCCTTCCTCCCCCTACCTCGTTTCCAAGCCATGACCGCCATCATACGCGAGCTACAGACGTTTCCCACAACCACAGCCAGACGCTGCCTGCAGCTGTTGGGGCACATGGCGGCATGCACATACGTAGTCAGGCTGGCTCGCCTCAGACTCAGGCCTCTGCAGGGCTGGTTAGCATCAGTATATGCCCCAGCCAGACACTCTTTGGGCAGGGTAGTCACCGTCCCACCCCAGGTCTTAGCGTCCCTGAGCTGGTGGACGGACCAGAGACAAGTAATGGAAGGAGTCCCCTTCGCGGACCTGGTTCCCTCCGTAACTCTAATCACAGATGCCTCCGATGTCGGGTGGGGGGCGCACATTACACACAACCTGAGTACCCAAGGTCAGTGGTCGATGCAAGACAGACTGCTCCATATAAACATTCGAGAACTCCGAGCAGTCCTTCTCGCTTGCAGGGTTTTTCTCCGCTTTCTCCGGGGGCGGGTGATACAAGTCCTTACGGACAACACCGCCACGATGTTTTACATCAACAGACAAGGCGGAGCGCGCTCCTCGACCCTGTGTCGCGAGGCGCTACAGCTATGGGACCTCGCGGTGAGAAACGACTTTCACTTGGTGGCATCTCACCTCCCAGGGGTGAGGAACGACGAGGCAGACCGCCTCAGCAGATCGTTCTTTCCCCGCCACGAATGGTCACTTCATGGGGAGGTTACAGCGTTTCTCTTCCGCAAGTGGGGAGTTCCCCATCTGGACCTCTTTGCCACGCTACAGAACGCGAAATGCCCACTATTCTGCTCCCTGCGCGGGCGAGAACAGAACTCCATTTCGGACGCGTTCCTGATAGACTGGTCGGGCCCACTTCTCTACGCGTTTCCACCGACCCCACTGCTCCCCAAGGTGCTCTTGAAAGTCAAGAGGGACAGAGCGAACATCATCCTGATCGCACCGGCATGGCCGAGACAGCACTGGTACAGTATGCTGCTCGACCTCTCCATTGCCACGCCGATCCCGCTCCCGAGACGATACGATCTCCTATCCCAGGAGCAGGGTCGCCTGCTCCACCCGGACCTGGACTCCCTCCACCTGACGGCGTGGAGGCTCCATGGCTAACGGAAGGCGAGAGGGCTTGTTCTGCACAAGTCCAAAACGTCCTGCTGGGGAGCAGGAAACCTTCAACCCAGGTGGTATACCGGGCAAAGTGGAAACGCTTCACCTACTGGGCGCAGTCACAGGGCATCGTGCCTTTGGACTCAACTATCCAGGCCATCTTGGACTACCTCCTACATTTAAAGATGCAGGGCCTTGCCCTGGCCTCCCTAAGGGTGCATCTGGCGGCCATCTCGGCCTTCCATTGCCCAGTGGAGGGGAGGTCTATATTCTCCCACCCGATGTCCATCAGGTTTCTCAAGGGAATAGAGAGGCTGTTCCCGCAAGTTCGTGACCCCTTGCCTCTCTGGGACTTAAACCTAGTTCTCACTATCCTCACAGGTCCCCCTTTGAGCCTATGGCTACATGCCCTCTTCTAGTCCTATCATGGAAGGTAGCCTTCCTCGTAGCCATTACATCGGCTAGGAGGGTCTCCGAGCTAAGAGCCCTAACCTCAGACCCTCCTTACACAGTATTTTTCAAAGATAAAGTACGACTGAGACCCCACCCGGCCTTCCTACCTAAGGTGGTGTCCCAGTTTCATTATAATCAGGATATTTTCCTCCCCGTGTTCTTTCCCAAACCGCACGGATCGGAGGAGGAGCGAAGATGGCACTCACTGGATGTCAGGCGAGCCTTAGCCTTCTACATAGACCGGACCAAGCCGTTCCGGAAGTCCACGCAGCTCTTCGTCGCAGTGGCGGACCGCATGAAAGGCTCACCTGTCTCCACCCAGTGCATCTCCTCCTGGATCACCACCTGCATCCGCACCTGTTATGAGATGGCGAAGGTACCACTTCCAGGACCGATTACAGCGCACTCCACCAGGGCCCAAGCCACCTCGGCGGCTTTTCTGGAACGAGTGCCCCTACAGGATATCTGCAGAGCGGCAACCTGGTCATCGGTCCATACCTTCACCTCTCACTATGCCATCGTGCAACAAGCAAGAGAGGATGCAGCAGTCGGCAGAGCCGTGCTGAGAAGGGCTTCACGCCACTGACTCCTTCCCACCGCCGAAGGTATGGCTATGTAATCACCTACATGGAATGCATATGAGCAACTCTCGAAGAGAGAAAACAGGGTTACTTACCAGTAACTGTTGTTCTTCGAGATGTGTTGCTCATATCCATTCCAAACCCACCCTCCGTCCCCGCTGTCGGAGTCGGCAGAAAGAAGGGACTGGGGACCCGCGCGGTCGGTGGCGCCCTATATACCGCGCTATACGCGCGCCACTCCAGGGGGCGCCGAGACCGACCGCTGGGTTGCTAGGGCAGAAAAGTTTTCCGCAGGCTCGTGCACGGGGCGCGCACTCACCTACATGGAATGGATATGAGCAACACATCTCGAAGAACAACAGTTACTGGTAAGTAACCCTGTTTTTTCTCAGGTAGAAGATTTACCATTATTTCTGCCATGAAGCCATAATCCTATGTTTTGGCAACACGATGCATTGCATAAAAATGAATGATGTCAGAAATTCAACATTAGTATCACTGAAAAATACAAAAATAAGGCAGGGTAGGCTAGGAAGGAGTGAATAAACCTTTATTAAAACAAATGTTAATTAGCAAGTGGTGCATGAAAATGTATCATAGGAGTTACAATACAGAATAGGACAGCTGTTCCCTCTAGTCCAGTATCCTTTCTAACTCTCTATACTTTTTCTTTTGGAGAAGCAGATTTTTTTTAAATGAAATCGATATGCTAAAAGTTGCATAACTTGTCAAGACAATATGTGTACCTATTTTGTGGTGTAATTGCAAGTAAAATGAAAGGTAAGGAAAATGGAGCCATATTATCTGAGATAAAGGATGTATGCTACCTGTGTGCACATAGTTGGTAACATTACTGTATATTTACTGTTCTGAGTAGTATTATTTAACTGGGGTTTGTTTTAGATTACATTAATTCCATTAAATTGCTTAAAGAAAGGTTTTGCAGAGTATAACATGCTGATCCATACATTGCAGAGTTGCTGTTCTGAGAAGCTTGCATGACATGGTTTGTGACTGCGATGACCTTGTTGAAGGACAAAGAAATCCCGTATCCCCTTATTTGTCCTTTAACTTATTGTCCAACTTCATATGATTAAGCATTTTTACTTATTTGTTTATAATAACTTTAATACTGACATAAATACTAGTGGGAAAAATATACAACGTAAAATATTAATCTCTCAGCCTTGCTAGTGTCGTTGGTTACTTAAGGATATAAATCCAAAAGGGCCAGACCTTTAAGCACATGATAGCGAGACCAGAGTGCATAAAGCAAAAACTGATAAACTCCAGTCCTTCTAAATTAGCTAACCGGGAAAGCATCTAAACTCCCTTTGCAGAATTCCAAAAGAAGAACGTAGGTGCATCTTCAAAATCCTCTTTCTCCACAAGAATACACTAATTATATAAAGCTGCAGCAGTGGAGGAAAACACAGTTGAGGAGAATGGACTTATGATTTGGTTCACCCATCAGAACCTCATATATGGAGGTATGATCTAAGGTGGTGTCAGTATGCTAACATCACAAAATCTAGATCACATTTATCTAGTTTACAGATAGACTCTCTCTCTCATTTTGTCTTCTGTGTTAAATAGTGTCTGTGCTGCTTAGCAGAGATAGAAATAGTAGCCTGAGGTACAACCCACGTAAAACCATAGGCTGTGTGTGTAAAGTGGCAAATAACTAGAAAACTTTTCTTGTGTGGTGGCAGCTCTTTGTATTGTTTGGACAAACCCAACAAGTTCAGGGCTTGCGTTTTTGGAGTGAATTTTGATAGTGAGATGAACACAGAAGCCTTGGGTGTGATCAGAAGTGGCTTTATTTGTGACATGGTTCTTACCAGTACAGACTCAGGTTTTGTGTTCTTTAGCTATCACTGAGGATAGGAGGCAAGTAGGTTGGCCTCTTCAGAGGAGCCTAAGGGAGTTAAATTTCAGTGAGATTTGGAAGCCAGTGTTCCTTAAACTCCTTTGAAAGTCCCTGTCCTAATCTGGATGAGGAAGTTTTGTGCCCATTTTTCCTCCCTCTTCTTCCTGTTCTTCCCATCAGCTGGCTCCATATTTTTGCTCCTGCCTTTACAGAAGCAGCATCAGGCATGTCAGGCTTATACTCTTCATTTTTTCTAACCATGGCCTAGTTGGGAGAAAACTGTATGGAACAAAAAGATGAACAGAAAAGGAACCAGGAAGATATAAGGCAAGAACATTGATGGAGGTCTTTCAGTCTTAAATCTGATACCATTTTGAGAGGAGGGAACAAACGTAATTCTCCCATCTTCTTTTTCCTTTGAGGCCGAATGTTTCAACCTCTCTTCTGCCCCATTCTCCTCCCTTCAGCTTCATGCTGGGTATTACACTTAAGGCAGCCACAGAAAACCAATTTTTTCTCGCCTGTTAATTGTTTTCTGTAACATGTCAGCACTTGTACAGCCCACTCCCAGGACTCCAACAGGTATGCACACTTAAGCAAAGTGGATAGTTTAATGTAATGAGTGTTGGCTACGACGTTCAGAATAGGAATTTCTCAAGAGGAAAGATGGCTGGTGGGAGGAGCAAAGGAGAATACTGGGGTACAAAGTTGTTCATGCAGTTTAGATACCCTCTGTCACAATGAAAGCTGAGTAAAGACAAATTGAGAGAGCTGTATTAACACACTTAAACAGGTAAGAAGAAATTCACCTCCAAAATGTTTTGAAGTTGTAACTATTCCTTCCCAACAAAGATCTTGCCACAGTGAACCTTTTGTGATCTGTGGACTGGAGTAATGCAATTCATTTTATTTGGGCTGCCCTTATAAACCATTCATAGATGGCTATTAATGCAGAATGTTGTATATGACTGCACAAGGGTCTTTGCCCTCAAGAATCTGTGGTGCCTCTACTCTGAATTGTTGCCTCTTGTTCAGCAGGAGTACTTCACTGACTGTCTTATAGTATATAATTTGAAAATAATTTAGGACCAATCTCCCTGAAGGTTCATTTTATGACCCTGTCACAGAACTCTCAATCATCAGGGTTGGAACAGCTAGTTGTTCTAGTGTTCTCTTGTTGTGGTGCACCAAAGTACATAAGAGACATTCTTTTAGGTAAAGCTAAGACTTCTTATATTCATTTTTGGTTTGTGATTGTGCAGAATTTATTATTGGAATTATTAACCTCTGAAGTAGAAGGGGGCAGTTATCAGTTGAGTTTCTGGTCATGTTGCATAACGGATTTTTTTTTTTTTTAATTATGGTTTTTGAGATGTTCAAAGCTGTTTGGGTTGGAGCCCATAAAAAACTTCATCAATATGCTACTCTCCTAGTTTTTAAAAAATAGAATCTCTTGTGAGAATTATCAGAAACAGCTGGGTATCATCATAGTCATAAACATTTGTTCATTAACTACTCCACTAAATATTTCTCCAAGATCAAATCAACTCTATTCATAATGGAGGAAACTCTGCCTCCAGTCACTAGTTTTCTTCCGGCCTGTATTGAATAGGCAGTTTGTATGGGGCGGGGGGAAGGAGAGGAGTATCTAACTCTTTCTCTTACAAAGATATAATCTCTGCTTCCACATCTGATGCAACTTTTTTTCCATACCAAACAGAGAAGGGTGTGACAAAGTACTGATTTTAACAAGTAGGCCCCCCAGATCTTTTTGGGATATGTGTAAATTAAAACACAAACTAGAAAAAAGAAATCTTATTTTCCACGGTATATCAATTTTTGAGGGGTGGTGGATGGTAATAGAAAATTTGGAGATTAACTCCTCTGTTCTTTCCCAAACATTGGTAGATGAAAATTCATAGTAACATTCTTGTGTATCAAATTTCTAGTGCAATGGTGCATTATCCATAATTAGTATCCTATAAGGACTTTGCTATTATTAAGTATAGATAGTTTACTTATGTAGCACTTTAAATCTTCAAAGAGCTTTACAAACATTAATTAATCCTCAAGCACTCCTGATGTTCAAAATACAAATTGAAAATTTTATTTTATCCTCAAACTACTCTCTAGTAATCTAGACTTTTCCTTCAAATTAATATATCTAAAAACATGCGCGCACACACACTGCTTGCAAAATTGTAGTCCATAGGTGCAGTCTTCCCTTATGCGGAATCCCACAAGAATTTTTGAAAAGTGGGAAGCCTTAGGAAAACATGGGTTTCTCATGATTATGAACCAAGTTTATGAGGAATTCAAAACATCACTATTTTATCCCCAATGTTTCCAGGGCATCAGATAGACAGACCTCTGTTTAATTCAGGGGCATTTCACTGCAAGCCCTCACGATACATTTTTGCTTTTCTCAGGATATGGATCCCCAGTTCAGCAAAGCACTTAAGCACATGCTTAAACCCATTGACTTTGATGGGATTTAAGAGCACTGCAAGTGCTTTGCAGAATTGGGGGGCCATATTCTGGTTCAGAGGAAGGGGAGAACATAGGTTGATTCAGAAAATATTTCATGTGTGGCCTAAGTTTCTATTGTTTGTTTAGACATATATATGGTCAATTAAAATTTTATGATGGGTGAGGGATGAACTCCATTTTAGTGCTCCGGGTCTATGAAGAAATGTCTCATAAAAGTGACATTGAATGGAAGAACCTAAATAAATGCTTACAGATTCCAAAAGCCTGTAGCAGTTTTTATAGAGTCCATGTAGATAACATGGACATCTGGTGTTTGGGTTCTATAGTGGATATGGTGGCAATAGGGCAAGCAAATCTCTTTCCTGAAAGAACAGGGGAATCCAAATTCTGCAATATCAAGTGCTGTATTAAAGCAATTTGCCAGAGCCCTGAGTGCCTTACCAATTAGCATATTCATTTACATAGCCCAATTTTGCTTTTGGGTTTTTAATAAAATTAACTTGTTTCATTTCAGTGGCAGGTTCATAATAATCATTTTTAAAAGGAGATGTGTTCCGTAGTGCCTGTTTTAAAAAAATATATTCTCAGAATGCATAATGGATGAACATGAAAAGTGTTGCGAAGTTTGAGTGCCCAATTTTTAAAGGCGTTTTGTGGGGATGAGGAAAACATCCTTTATCAAATAGTAGCAACCACTCTTTCCCCCCCCCCCAAAAAAAAAACAAAAAAAAAACCCCAAAACAAAACCCAAACAAACATCACCTATCCAACTGAACAAAAATGTCTCTTGACCTCAAGCAGGAGAACTATGAATATGTTTTCATTTTCTGTACTCTAACTGTCTTTCTGTTCTGGAAATAGTGAGGTCCTACAGTTGATTATTCTAGTATAAATTGTTAATTATGCAGTACATGGGATAATTATCTCTGAGGGACACCAAAAAAAAACCACCCTAAGAAGCATTAAAAAGAACAAAACAACCTTAATTCTGACACACAAAACATATTGATGCACACTATCAGCATATAAATCACTATAAAATATATACTTAGTACAGACACAGAGGTGATCTGTGGAATGTGTGAAATGTGCAGGTTGAATTTCTTACATATCCATATCAATCAGATTTACAAACTCTGTGGGTTAAGGAATTTCTAAAAAGTGTGAGAGGGCAAATAGTTGTGTGTGGGGGTGGGTGGGGAGAGAACAAAGGTTGGGACCTTATTTCCTTTTCCCTGCATGGCATTAAACTGTACTCTTAAATTAGCCCATTTGAACATACTCTTAAGAGTAACAGACAAATGGATTACTTCAATTTGATAGAGGTTCCTAAAATTCAGAACTTGATGATTTTCCTTTGTTAGCCCTGGCAATTTCTGTCATTTGTCATACAGAAAAATCATTGGATGTTTAATTTAATATTCAGTGCAAGCAATATTTAGCAGTTTTCATAGTTCTGAGATTCATATTAAATACCATTTGAAAAGTTGGACTAGTGAATTCATTTTACATTGTTTTAGAGAAATATACAATATATTCATCTCTAAGTTCATCCTCCAGATGGCGCTGGTTATTTGTATGATTTCCTGCAGCTGTTTAAACATAATTTTCTATGTGGGAAATCATTTGATTGGACAGTGCATAAAATACAGGTTTTCCAGGACGCTGCTGGAAACCAGATGTTTTTCTGGTAGTGTCTTAATAAATAAATATTTTTATCCATAGAAAATAAGAATAAAGATGAAAATAAATGAAAACACCCAAAGGCGAATAATTCTCTTGCCTGTTTTACTCATTTCCCTTTTTTATTACTGCCTTTTAGCTTCCTTGAGAACTGGGACAATTCATATAATTTAATCATGGAGATAAAGTGTTTTTTGCCCCTCTCTGATTCCGGAACCTTCAGCAGCACAACTGAATTTTCAAAGGAAAACTCTTTTGATGTCCTGTCTTTTTTTTCTTTTCTTTGTCTGTCTCCCCCTTTCTCCCGCGCCCCCCTCCATCTGTCAAGTTCAAGAGCAGCTCAGAGGCCATGAATTAAGTGAAGCACAAAAAGGGAAAAGGAGACCCTTTTGAAGAACAAAGGCCTCCCATTAGGCTGCCATGTTCTTTCTCTGACCAAAATCGCTCCCTACATGGTTTCTATTGCTGTCCACATGGCCTGCACATAAGGTAAATACAGTAGGACCCTCATTACCTCACGCTCTCTTCCTCTTCCCCCTTCAGTAAATGTCTTGTGTCTTTGATGTTCATAGTAATTCTTATACAGATTGTTCCCACTCTCATAAAAACTCCAGGGGTAGTCATGGTAGTGGATAGTGTTAGATACTGTGTAAATGCCTTCAGAAAAAGGAGACAGCTGTGAGAGAAACTGCAGCCAAAGAATCTACTCCAGGTGGAAGAGTCTAGGAGGGCAGTGCAGTTATTTTCTTTTTTCTTATAAATTGTTTAAGACCCATCTCAATTTGTAGTCAGAGAGGAATTAATGTTTCCTTCCTGTTTATTCCAACAAAGAACCAGGCAAGTAGGAGTAAACTGGGGCTTTGAGGACATCTTATAAGCTACCACGAAATGTTAAACCCATATAAAATTGCCCTCACTCCTCTAACTGATTTTTGTATAGCTAGTTTAATGTGGCATTGTTCATTTAAAAAAAAAATTAATTGATGTGATAGAATGTAAATTCTCTTTTTCAGAGTTTTTGTGTTTAAAAAAAAAAATGGCTAAAATTTTCAGAGTTGATTGCCTAAAGTTAGGTTTCTAATCTATAGTAGGGGCACCTAAGTAAAAATGGCCTGATTTTTGAAAAAGTGCTAAGCATCTGCAAATCTCATTGAGGCTTACACAATCAGATTTGAAAATGTGGGCCAGTGTAAAATACTATAAAGCAAATTTTAACATGTTAGGCAAACTTTTCAAAGATTTAAACTGTGAACAGTGTCATTCTGAGTTTTAAGTGAAATCCAGCAAAATATTTGAAATAGCTTCTTTGAAAGATTGATGGCCTGACAAAATGTTGGGACATATGGAAGGAATTTTTGGAAAACAAAAATAATTTACATGAAGAAATAGGTGTGTCCACACTTAAAATAAGGATTGCAGATTCCAGACAGTCACTTCTTTAGTTTCCCTCCTCTTAAATTGATTCTTACTTTTCCTTTTTTGCAATCCTTTCCATTTCAAGCATTTTCTTTTGATGTCTGTATATATCTCCCCCATTGATTTTGCAGTTTGATTTAGTCATATATATTTTTATTAATGCATGTAATAATCAAACATCACAAAATTAAAACCATCCATTAATCAGTGTTATGATTCCTGCTTAAAGCCAGCAACTTCTCAGGGAGTATGTATTTCTGTAGCTATGCATCATGTCAGTCACAGAGAGAGAACATTGTTTTCCAACAAGCCTGTTTAGGACTGCAAGAATTGCTGCATCAGCCTATGATTTTGTAAGCTACAAAGTAGGAAAAATCCACTTTGAAGCCTGGATACCTTGTCTTTGTTCTTTGACCCGTTTTTTGCCTTCTGATTGCACCAACAAGCTGCAACCCCTTTGTGGGTCCATCCGACCCCATCCCTTTTGATATCTATGGCTGTTGGGCTTATTTGGCTGCTGTCGTGGTTGCTGGGCTCCCTGCCAGGCCTGAGATGGGTGTTGTTGCTGCTGTCCTGCCACTAATAGGCAGATCAACTCCTTCGTTGTCCCCTTCTTTCCAGGGGCTGCTCAGAAAAGACCCCAGTTCTGGTACCAAGTTTTGATGGAGGTCACTCACCTCTTGTGAGCACCTCCTGTCAGTCGGGTGTGAACCTGCATTCACTCAGTCTGCTTCTGATGCCCCCTGTCAGCTGTTAACCTCATAAGATGGATGTTCAGTAGCTCCAGCTAAGTTGTGCATAGTTTAACACATGAACCCCTTCTGGGGTAAAAGGTCCAACAGGGCCTGTGCCCTTGTTGGTGTCTGCAGCCCTGTCTCTAGCCTCAAGTCTCAGCCCCTTCTGGGCTAGCTTTAAGTCCATGTCTACCCAGGTATAGAGCAGTGCACCGAGGGCTTTCTCCTTGGAGACTCTTATGTCCTGCCATTCACTTGGGCCTCTAAACAAGCCTTATTACCTTCTCAGGGCTTACGCTACTTCCCCAGTGGCCAGTAAAGGGATCCAGGCCTGCCCACTACTCTGGGCCCCAACTCAGGGACCCTAAAAATAGCAGCCACATGCTGCTTCCTTTAATAACTGCTTCTGCTTTTCCTTAGGCTACTTCCCACATAGCTCCTTCCGCTTTACCTTTACCTCAGGGCTGAAGTTCTTCCTCATGGAATGCCAGTGTTACCAGAACCCATCTTCTGGTTCTTCCTTGAGCTCCAGGAAGGAGCATCTTGTTTACTCCTCTGGTCCCCACCAGGATCTGACTTACTCATCCCTGCAGCTCCTTTTAGCTGAGCCTACTTCACTCTGATTGGCCGCTTCCCTGCAGCATTTCTAGGCAGGCCTGGAGGACCCATCTTCACTGTGAGGCCTCCAGCAGGGTACACCCCATCACATCCAGTTTCCATCCCAATAGAGCTTTTACTCTCATCACAAGTGTAAAAAGAAACCAAAAATCTTAGTAAATACGAAATGCATCATTCACTCTTTTTTAACATAAAAATGCAAAATATTAAGAATCTGAATAAAAGATTAAGCTATACAACAACTTAAATATGTTTGTATAGATACATTATATCATTCTAGTTTGCAAAAACTACCAACTTTATCGTAAAGGCTGTAATTAATTGCAAATGAATATTTTAATAATTGGCAACCCATGAAAGACAACCACTCTAAGAAAATAACTAAAAAATATAAATGCAAAACAAGATTAAAATCAATTATTTAAATTGAAGTTTCCTGCTTGCTGATTTAAATCATGTTTAAAAGGGTGATTTAATCATGTTGATTTTAAACATTCCACTGTGCTTTTCCCATTCCTTTTCCATGCTCTCAAATTCCTAATTCCTTGGTACCAGCCCAGCTGCCATCTTTGATGGAACTTAAGGTCTCCATCAAAACCTTTCCATCTTGTCCAAAACCTTCCCATCTCTATCTCCCCCCACCCTGTCTGAGTCTTCAATTTCTACATTATAGAAGTAGGTCTCTATCTCCTACATCTGCAGGTAAAGTTTTAGATGGTTAGGGCTATCTTGAAATCCATATAGGCCTGCGAGTACAAGATGCAATCTTCTGTGAGTGAGTCCTTCAGAACAGAAATGACCCATGACTCTTGGGGGGGGGAGGCGGCACAATTTAAAGTTTTGAAGGGGGTAGGGGGCACGTGACCCCACCCACTCCCTCTGCGCCTCCATGACCTGTTCAAAGCCAGCACCATGTTACCCCCACTCTCACCACAGCTCCTTCCGCATTTACTTCTCCCATCACCTCCCTGCTGCAGGCATGGCATGAGCTGGAGCGGACTCCAGACACCTACTGCTGAGCAGGAACTGTGGCTATGGGCGAGGAAGGGATGGGACTCGGGCTTCCTCATGCCCCTTCTGGCAGAGCTGCGCTGCCAGCCCTGTCTCTCTTCCCTACTCTGGGTGCCTCCTAGTGGGGCTCAGTGGGAGCGCTAGGTGCCAGTGTCTTTCCCAGGCATGTCCCCTTTAGGCATGTTCAGCCTGATTCCCACCCTGGCAAAAATGCGCCTCCCATGTCGCCTCTGCTCCAGAACTCCTGTGAAGGCCTCAAAGAAACCTATTTCCTCAATCTCATATTCTCCAGAGATTGCTGCTGCAAGACCGCTTTGCTGTATCAATGAGGGCATCTCCATCTTCAGTCCTGATATATTTTGACTTGTCCAGTGGAAGTGAGAATGACCTCGTGGTGTAGGAATGTAACCATTCAAAGTCTAATGTATAGTCCCTCTTCCTCTCCCACAATGCTAAATTGGATTTACCTTTCTTAAACAAATAATTTCTGGAGCTACTAAGACTTGCTTAGAAGAATGATGGAAGCTCTTCAGATTAAACATTTGGT
The DNA here is from genome assembly GCF_026122565.2 of Emydura macquarii macquarii. Lineage (NCBI taxonomy): Eukaryota > Metazoa > Chordata > Testudines > Chelidae > Emydura > Emydura macquarii. The sequence goes on along the minus strand of NW_027131256.1, from coordinate 20,557,011 downwards.
CATTCAGGAAAGATGCAGTTAGAGCTCTGAAGCATCAAACAGAAGGACATTATGATGATCCCAATAAATGAGGTTTCTGGGAGCCATGCTTTATTGCTTCACCTGCTGTTTCTAAGAGGGCTGATACCTTTTATCAGATCTCCATTACCGGCTTTGAGGCTCATAGTTACTCTGATAGGTGCTATAGAAAACCTTAAAATAAATTAATTCCACTTTGACTTGAAGTGAGTGTAGATTTCATGCTTTTTATTCTCTGATATGTCAAATGCAATAAGCTAGGCCCCATGCACTTTGTAGCAAACTGAGCCTAAACTGTGTGGCAAGATTCCTGGATTCTGGGGCACTGTTTTGACAGATTGGAAATTCTGCAGCAGCTTTATTTAAATTGCAGCATAAAAATTTTAATGCATTAAATATGAAGGAATAATACAATAAGTACCTTTTCCAAGTAGCAGCAGAATGAAACTGACATGATTTTTGGAAGTTTCACAGCTGCTCAGAAAATTCTGAACAGTAGCTGTGAAATTACCAAAGTCTTACTAATTTTACTGTGTAGCTGTGGGCAGAGCTATGATCTGTCTCTTTGCAAAATCAGGATGATGACGCTGCCTGTATTCACACTTCACCTTTAGGAGCCTTTCTTTGCTAATGGCAAAATGAAAAGTTAAGTTCTGTAGAAATAGATAATTCAGTGCCACCCACCCAGACCCACACAAATTCAACAAAAAGAGTTTCCCACTGGTAGGTGAAGTTTTCAGACCTTGTAGGTTTGGCAGAGAACTGTATGTCACCTTCAGCACGACAGTGGGTCCCTATTGACCAGGCACTTGAAAATTAGAGACTTAAACTTTCTGGGCAATTTGCAAGGGAGGTAACTCAGTTCTTCAATCTTTAGAGACTGTCTGGCTCTAGCAATGGTGTATTTTGCATCATATTCCTTATTAAATAGCAAAAAAAAAAAAAAAAGTTAACTCAGAGTTAAGTTAAGGCTAGTTAGTTTGAACCCTTCTAGAACATTGAATTCAGCAAAAATCAAACTTTTGAAAACCACAAAATTGTTACAGTAAATGCCCATGTAGCTTTAACTCTGCCTCCTGGAGACGTCAGTAGCCAGTGGGAATTATCTGCATGGTCTCTGCTGCATTTGCTGTTAGGTGTATCTGTACTGAATAGTAGAGGCAGTGGGTGGAGTTGTGTTTGTGATATGAGGAGATCTTGGGAGTAGTTCGAGTATCATTGAGCTGTGATTGTGATATGAGATCTGGGTCTCAATCCCCTCCCACCCCCCATGTGTGATCAAAGGAAAGAGGTGTATGTGTAACTTGAGAGTCCAGTCTGCATTATTACAATACAGAATTGTGTCAGTAGCCAGGCACTGGGATCTTCTTGCTATGGTATAAGTCAGTAGTGAAGTAGGATTTGAGAACAGTGTGGATTTAATGATGGGTAGGGGAAAGGTTAGGGTACGTCTATGCACAAACTGCTTCAGCGGCACAGCTGCACTGCTCTAGTGCTTCAGTGGCGACACTACCTACATTTATGGGAGAGGGTCTCGCCTTCCCAAGAGACAATAGCAAGGTCAGTGGGAGAATTTTCCTGTCAACCTAGCGGTGTCTACACTGGGATTAGGTCTGTTTAACTGCATTGCTCAGGGTTGTGGATTTTTCAAACCACCGATGAGCAACATAGTTATACTAACCTAATTTCCTAGAATAGACCAGGCTTTAGTGGTAACCTGTATGCAAGTGTGAAAGGATTGTAAAAGGATATGAAACGGCTATTACATTTTACAAGTGTGATATTCTGCCGGGGGGGTAAACTCAGTGTTTGAGTGTAGGGCAAGTGCAGATAGTGCCTGTCCTTTCTAGTGGTAGAATGTGAGTGTGAGTGTTTTGGGACATCGCTCAAAGTGGGCAGAGTTAAGATTGTTTGGGCATTTACCTTAACTCTGTATTTCCAGGTTGTCAGAAGTTGGAGTTTTGCTGAACTTGATCTGGAATGACATAAGCTATTACTGGGCAATCTTAACTCTAGATTAACAAATTCTTTGCTACTTAATTTCCTAGTTTTTTAAACAGACAGATGCTTGTTGCTAGGAGTTAGTGATCATTTAAGCAGTTGTAGTTTATACCTGGGTTTGCAGTTGATATGCTAATCTGGCTAGGTAATAATCAAAGACCTAGCTTTTATATAATGCTTTCCTTTGGTAGATCTCAAAGAATGTTACATCATTATCCTCATTTTACAAATGGGAAGCTGAAGCATACAGAAGTGAAGTGACTTGCCCAAAGGTCACCCAACAGAACAGTGGTTGAGTGAGGAATAGTCCCAGGCCAGTGGTGTTTCCACAAGGCCACATGGTTGCTATGTGATTCCTCAGTGCTCTTCTCCTCCCGCCTACCTCCCCCCACATTTTGTTATTGTGGAATGGTAATAAGTGTTGTGCTTTGAAATGCTTGCGGTGCATAGTTGATAACAAGGCCATTGAGAGAAATCTCATTGGTCTATGTCTGAAAACCTTGACAGTTTTTTGATACACAGTCCCTTCCAGTAACTTTTAAGCACATGAGAGAAGACTGGTGTGTCTGTCTCCTCCTCCACTCCCATCACACCACATCATTATATGTAGCCCCCCGCCAACATTTCCAACTCCCCCTTCCCTTCTGTCTCATTAAGCCATTAATTGGCACTGTAGAAGCCATTAACATGGAAGAACTTTTTCCTTGCTGTCTCCGTCCTATGCAGCTACATACACATATCACAACCAGTAACTTACTTGAGGGCCACTTGCTACCTAGGTTATGTAACTTGAGCTGTACACTGACTTGGCTCTCTCACTCCTAATACCCACCCCAACCTGGGACTCCTGCCTCTGCTTCAGCCAGCTTCCCTAGTCATATCCCAGGTCCACCAGTGTGCCCCCTCCCCTTACTCTTGCACCCCGATAACCCTTTCCTGCCTGGTGAGCACTTGCATGTGTAACTTATTTTCTTTTTAAATATAGTTTCACTTTGACAGAGGCAGACTTTTCCCCATTGTTTACAGTTCATTCTCAAGATTTCTGCCCCGGGTTGGTTTCAAATTTCAATTTTGCTAGAATCTGAATTTACTGAAATACTGGGTTTATTTTTTTTCCCCTCTAGGGTTGTGTATCTTGGGAACCCCTTGCTTAAATGACTCCTCATTTGGATCAGTCACCTTACCCTACACTGCCATGACTCATAGCAAATTTCAAGACAATCTGTGTAAGCATATTGATTTTAGAGCGTTTAGAAGTCATCTGTTAAACAAGGTCTTCCCCATCTTTGCTAGAGCATAACTGGCAGTCCACTATAATATTGTATGAAATTAGAGGGAGAGTAGTGGGGAGAGGCACTGCATAACACCTCTCTGAGCTGATGGCTAAGTGGCTCATCTCAATGAGATGTTCTCCTCTGAATACGGTCTGAAACAATAGAGCTGAGATGCGTGATGCATTCATGACAATGAGTGTTCCCTCCTCCTCTTCCCCAGTGCTGGAGAGTTTCTTATGTGTGTCAAGTATGCTTATTCTCGGCTCTTCACTCCAATATTATCAGTTCATGTTCTGAGCATGCCTGCTCTCAGCATGTCCACCCAGAGGGGCAGCAAACTTTCCCAGCTCACATAAAAGAAGCAGGGGGTAGGGGTGTCTCATCCCATAGGTTGGCTGGGGCTCCCAGATTGAGGCATGCACACAGGAGGGGAAAATAGGGCTGGAGTGTGCCCCTTCCCAGTGTCCCATCCCTTTCCCCCATTCCCACCTGCTCTTCTACCCCAGTCACCCTCCCCAGTGAGCATTTGCTGGTGTAATTTATTTTCTTTGAAAAAAGATAAATAGCTTCAGTGTCTTCTGAATATTGTGCTATACTCAGATTACATTTCCTCCAAGTAAAAACAAAAACAAACCGAACTTTGACAGAAGCATATTTGGAGCAAGATACCCCCTTTTTTATTTCAGATTTCTGCTCTGGGTTGGATTCAAACTCTCAGTGGTTGGGGTAATGCTTGGATTCGATGAGCATAACGTACCCTCAGAGCCACGCAGGTCCTGTGATGTAGAGGTATTTTTTCCAGATGGTTAGACTCTCTCTCTGTAGATGCAAAGTGTAATTAATTTGGCCTGTGAGCCTTAACTACTTGGTGTGCATCTATCTGGAGAAGCAAACTTGTTTTCAAATAATATTTTAAGTTGATTTTTCTCAAGGGGTTGGTGGGTGCCAAACATAGTTGGAGTGAATGTCAAGTACTCTAGAATATGGCATGATGATCTAAGCCTTGGTTTGATCTCTCTCTGTGTACAAAAAAGTGTTCTCAGAATAAGTCAAAACTGGGAGGGATTTGGTGGAGGGCTATATCTCAGGAATCCCTTGCCCAAAGAGCCCCGAATTTGGATCACTGACCCTTCTTGAACCCCATGAGACACAATTTTTAAGCCAATCCAAGTAACCATATGGATTTTAGAGCACTTGGAACAGTTGAGTTTTAAACAGAAAGCTGGTCTTGATCTTAAATATATATAGTAGGGCTACCACTGTGCTATGATGATGCCAGGCAAGAACAACATTTTAGCAGATGACTTGAGCTAAAGTACTCAGCACAAGTGATGTCTCAAGAATGCTTCAGAGAGGGGGAACACCCAAATTTTATTTTTTTCCCAATAAAGAGTAATACAGTATCTTTCCTCCCAAAGTGGTGGTGATATTAGCTCCTTGAGATGCCATTCTTCTGAACCAGAACAGAGGGTTTTATTGTCTTGTCCCTTCTACCTCTGTTGCCAAGAGTCCTCGGGAAGATTAAACAAGATAGGCTGAGCACTAGACTAGGAGCCAGAAGACCCCCTGGTTTCTGTTTCTCTCTCTCACTGACTTGCTGTGTGACCATGGGCAAGTCATTTCACTACTATATTCCTCTTTTCCTCTTCTACCCTGTGTCTGTTGTTTTGTTTTTGGGGCAGAGATTTGCCTCTTCCTGTGGTACAGTGCCTAGCAAAATGGCTCCTCAATCTTAGAACCCTTAGACATTACTGTACTGTAATATAAATAATAAAGAGCTTCAACCTGCAACTTGTTAGATATAGTTCTGAGACCTCCTATCCCTTATGTAAGAACCTTCACTTGCCTTTCAGATCTCTAGATCATCTTCTTTCATGTCTGAAGCCCTGAGTCTTTCAACCTGGCTGATGGCATGTGGTTCTACCTCCAAATGGTTTACGTGAAGTCCATTGAATCCTTCTGAAAAACCATACATTTTCCAGTAGAGAAACTTGTGTTTTAAAATACAAGAGGTTTTCACTGTGGGTCTTTTACCAAGGATTTAATCCTTCAGCTTTCGCAATTTCTTCATGTTGGACTTGTTACTGAAACGGTCTGGACGGTGTATGACTATTAAGAGCCTGGAAGGCCTATTACATTTTCACAGCTATTTGTGAGCTGCCTCCTCCTTTCTGGCATTTGAACCAATCGCTGTTTATCTTAGTCATTTATGAGACCCCCTCTCATTAAAGTATCTGAGTGCTTCACAATTGTTGTTATAGTTATCATTGTAACATTCCTGTGAAGTAAGGAAGTATTCTAATCCTCACTTTACTGACCGAGAAATGAGACACAAAAAAACTAAGTGTCTTGCCCAGGGTCAAACAGGAAACTTGTGATGGAGGGGGAAATTGAATCCAGGTTTCTTCTTCGAGTGCTTGCTTATGTCCATTCCACTATAGGTGACTAACAAGCAATACCTTTGGAGGTGGTCGGAGTAATCGGTGAGCTGCCCTCAGCACTGCTCTGCCGAATCCCGCGTCCTCTTTCTCCTGCTGGACGATGGCGTAGTGGGATGTGAAGGTATGCACCGACGACCAGGTGGCAGCTTCACAGATGTCCTGCAGGGGCACTTGCTCCAGGAAGGCTGTAGATGAGGCTTGAGCTCTGGCTGAGTGCTCTGTGATGGTTCCCGGAAGCAGCACCTTCACCTGTGGGGACTTCGAACGGCCTGGCCATGCCCTGGTCGCTGGGATTCAAGCCGTGTGCCTCCTGCGAGAAGGCCTTCCCGCTCAGCTTACGACCGCTGCCTTAAGTGCTTGGGGGAAGCCCACAGAAAAGAGAAATGCAAGATATGCAGGGCTTTCAAACCGAGGACTCAAAAGGACCGAGAAATTCGGTTGAAAGTCCTGTTGATGGAGGCAGCGCTCTGCCCAGTGTCTGAGCCGACCCTCTCCACCTTGGTACTGAGCATGATCTTGGTACAGAGCACACCGTTGGCACCGCCCTCGACTCAGCACCACACAACATTGCTGGCACTGAAGAGGAAGAAGCAGCGTGCGGCGCCCAGACACTCCCCTGCGCTGTCGGTACGGGCAAGGTCGAATATGTACTGGACCCGGCCCGTCGAGACTTCTCTGGTGCCTGCATCTCTGGTCAGGGAGCTTCCCCTGACTCCTGGGAGTGGGAGAGTGCCCCTACCAACGCCTTCGACACCAGAGGCTTTTCAGGTGGCAAGAGCCTGGTTGGCCTTGCCTACACTCCCACCCTCCCCCGGCCGAGGGAGAAGGGGCCGGTGTCACAGGGGAAACCCTCTGAATGGCAGTGGAGATCCCCGGTATGGGGAAGAAGATCTTCCGCCGGACAGTCTCCCAGGGTAGAGCAGAGCTGCTCCCCCAGTAGTCGCTCGAGGTCGGCATTGCCGAGCCAACCTGCTCGGGCACAGGACGTGGAGTCTCCCTCTTGGCGCCGAAGTAGATCCCCAGCACTGGAGGCAGTGCATGCCAGGAGGCGGCACCGGTCGAGGTCTGCCAGGTGGCGCTCAGACAACTCCCGTTCCAGATCCTCGGCATCGAGGAGTTCGCCTGTACCTAGATGGCGCAGAACCCTGTCACTGTCGGAGGACCCGGTACCAAGGAGTTCACCCGCACCGAGACTGTGTGGAACCTGGTCACCGGAGGAAGACCCGGCACCGCACAGTCCACGGCATGGAACCAAGTCACTGGAGTCCAGCTTGGCATCGAGGAGTTCGGAGCAGCGCCAACCTCGGTTACTGAAGGTGTCTGCAGGGCCGCAAGGCAAGCAGCAGCAGAAATCATTGGTACACCTCCGTTCATCAGCACCACTCGTGGCAATGGAGGCAGTCCTCATTGTCCTCCAGATCGGAGGCGTTGAGAGGGTGGTCCCGGCACGAAAGGGTGCCCGGGACCAAGGACGTACCCGGCACCACCGGTCCAGGGCCTCTGTCTGAGGATGACTCGAGGTCTCCCGGGGGGACGGTCATTGGGCGAGCCGACACCCCCACAAAGCATCACAGCCTGTGGCGCAGTCAGCCCCAGATTGGCCCCAGGGACAGTGGCCGCAACAATGACCTTACTGGGCCCCATGGGGTATCCAGGTGGTTCCGGGGCCCCAATCCATTATGTCATCAGGGGTGCGGTCCATGCCTCCGGCACAGGAGAAGGCCCATAGACACTGCTTCTTGGACGAGGAGTCGGACCCCATGGAGGGATCCTCAGCGGGCGCACCCGCAGGATGCACCTCAGCAGTCCTCTTCCTCTTCACCAGATGAGGCAGTCCCCTGGGACCTCTTGGTGCCACTGGAGGATTTCAGGGTGCACCAGGAGCTGCTCAAGAGGGTGGCCTCCAACTTGGAGCTGGAGGTGAAGGAGTTTAGAGAGGCTATCTTCGGCCTCTTTTATGTGCTGGCGGTGGCTGCCCCAGCAAGAGTGACCCTCCAAGTCCACGAAAGTGTCCTTAAGATTGTAAAGGCCCTATGGCAAACCCCTTCCTCAGTTACCCCTACGTCAAAGGCGGCTGAGAAAAAATGCTACGTCTCAGCAGAGAGTTTGAGTATTGGTTCACTCACCCTGCCTTGGGAATCCTGGTAGTAGATGCGGCTAACCAGCAAAACAGGCAAGGTCAGCCAGGGTCAACTCCCAAGAACAAGGACAATAAGAAGCTGGACTTGTTTGAGAGAGAGATTTATTCCACGGGAAACCTGCAGTTCAGGATTGCCAACCATCAGGCCCTCCTGGGCAGATATAATTTCAGCCTGTGGGACTCCCTCAGGCAGTTCGCTGAGGCCTGCCCAGGACCAGGCTGCAAACTTTAGCACTATCATGGAGGAAGGAACCATGGTAGCTAGGGCAGCGCTCCAGACGTCCTGTGACGCTGCTGACTTGGCGGGCAGGGCCATAGCCTCCGCCATCTGTATGAGAAGGTGCACGTGGCTGCAATCCTCAGGCCTGTCCCAGGAGGTGCAGCAGTCTATTCAGGACCTCCCTTTTGATGGGTCGGCCCTATTCTCCGACCAGACCGATGTGAAGTTGCCTGGTCCGAAGGACTCTCCAGGGCCACACTTCGCTCCCTGGGCCTTTACACGGCCCAGTTTTCCAGGCGTCCGTCACGGCCCCAGGCGCAGCAGCAGCCAAGGTCTCCGCCCAGGCCTTTTCAACCCTATAGGAATAAGGGGTTTAAAAAAGAAATCAGCCCCCTAGCTAGTCCTCAGCTCCCAAGCAGGGGTCCCCCAGGAGGTTGGGCAACCAGAGGAGGCAATTTCGATGGTGTGCCCAAGGTTGGTGCCCCAACTGCTCTCCTGGATCTACCCCACCCCTTCCTAAACAGGTTAAGGCTCTTCTATCCCGAATGGGCAAAAATCACTTCAGACCATTGAGTCCTTGGGATAGTCTCAGGGGACTTTGCCCTACATTTTACATCTACTGCCTCCAACAACCCTCCTCCTCTGTCCCTCTTCAGGGACCCCTCTCACGAGCAACTCCTTTTGCAGGAGGTGGAGACCCTCCTCAACCTGGGAGCGGTGGAAATTGTCCCTCAAGGCAGAAGGGGGAAAAGGTTCTATTCGAGGTACTTCCTCATCCCCAGGGCGAAGGAGGGTCTGAGACCCATATTAGACATGCATCGTCTAAACAAATGTGTCAAACGACTCAGGTTTCACATGGTCTCCCTAGCTGCTATAATCCCTTCCCTGGATCCAGAAGACTGGTATGCCGCCCTCGATTTCAAGGATGCATACTTTCATGTGTCAATCCTCCCCAGCCACAGGCGTTTTCTCCGTTTCATGGTGGTTGGCTCCCACTACCAGTTTACAGCCCTACCCTTTGGCCTATCTTTGGCTCCAAGAATGTTCACCAGGTGCATGGCCAGTAGTGGCTACCCACCTGAGACGAAAGGGTGTGCAAATTTTTCTTTACCTGGACGATTGGCTGATCAGGGGCAGGTCCAGGTCCCAAGTGCAGGAAAGCATGACCCTCACTTGCTCCACGTGCAACAGGCTGGGGCTACTCATAAATGAACAGAAGTCCACACTAACTCCAGTGCAATGCATAGAATTCATTGTGGCCATCCTGGACGCTTCCCAGGCCAGAGCCTTCCTGCCTTAGCCATGTTTCGATGCGATGGTCTCTCTCATCTCCCAGCTGCACCAATGCCTCACAACAACAGCCAGGCGGCCTGCATGTATGTAGTGAGACTAGCTTGCCTGAGGCGTAGACTGCTTCAGGCGTGGTTGGCCTTGGTATATGTGCCAAGCAGACACCCATTGGACCGGGTGGTCACAGATCCCCTGCCCATCTTAGCCTCTCTAAACTGGTGGCGGACTCCCAGGGCAGTGATGAAGGGCGTTCTGTTCAGGGAACTGGTCCCGTCGGTCACCCTAATTTCCAACGTGTCGGATGTAGGATGGGGAGCCCACATCAGCGCCAACCTAGGCATTCAGGGGCTCTGGTCGGGGGAGGGAGAGGCGCCTGCACATCAACGTGAAGGAGCTGAGGGCCATTCGCCTAGCGTGCAAAGTGTTCGTCGGATTCCTGAGAGGTAGAGTGGTGCAGGTGCTGACGGACAACACTGTAGCCATGTTTTACATAAACAGGCAGGGAGGAGCACGCTCCTCAGCCCTCTGCAAGGAAGCTATCCGTCTGTGGGACTTTGCCATGAAGCACAATTTCCACTTGACTGCCTCTCATCTCCCGGGAGTGAGGAACGACGAGGTGGATTGCCTCAGCAGGTCGTTTCTACCCCGCCACGACTGGTCGTTGCACCCAGAGTTGGTGGCTATGATCTTCCAGAAGTTGGGTGTTCCTCAACTGGACCTATTTGCGTCAGCCTGGAACATGAAGTATTCGAGGTTCTGGTCTGTCTGGGGTCCTGAGATTGGGTCGATTTCCGACGCGTTCCTCATGGACTGGACGGGGACCCTCATGTATGCGTTCCCGCCCATTCTGCTCCCACCTAAGGTCCTGCTGAAAATAAAGAGGGACAGGGCAAACGCTATACTCATTGCTCCGGCCTGGCGGAGACAACACTGGTTCAACATGCTGCTGGACCTTTCGATCACCCCACCCCTGGAGCTCCTGAGGCGACATGACCTTCTGTCCCAGGACCACGGTTGCCTGTTGCACCCCAACCTGGACTCCCTGCACCTCACAGCCTGGAGGCTCTGTGGCTGACGGAGGGAGAGAGAGCCTGCTCAGTGTAGGTCCAGCAAGTCCTGCTTGGCAGCAGGAAGCCACCTACACAGGTTGTGTGTATCGGGCTAAATGGAGGCAGTTTACCTGTTGGGCGGCGTCCCGGGTATTCTACCCAACCTCTCACCTATACAGGCAATCCTGGAGTACCTGCTCCAGCTAAAACTCCAGGGTCTGGCACTGGCCTCGTTGAAGGTTCACCTGGCGGCCATTTTGGCCTTCCATCAGCTGCTAGAGGGGTGATTGCTGTTCTCCCATCCCATGTTGGTCAGATTCCTCAAGGGGGTGGAGAGACTTTATCCGCAGGTCTGTGACCCGGTGCGTCTCTGGGATCTCGACCCGGTCCTCTTGAGACTCACGGCTTCATGCCCTCTGCTCATCCTTTCATGGAAGGTAGCCTTCCTGGTGGCTTTTACCTTAGCCAGGAGGGTCTCCGAGATTAGAGCCTTGACTTTGGAGCCCCCTTATACAGTATTCTATAAGGACAAGGTTCAGCTGAGGCTGCATCTGGCCTTCCTAACCAAGGTGGTTTCCCAGTTTCATTGTAATCAAGCTATTTTTCTCCCTGTGTTTTTTCCCAAACCTCATGGTTCAGAGGAGGAGAGGAGATGGCATTCGCTGGATGTGAGACAAGCCCTGGCCTTCTACATTGAGCACACAAAGCCTTTCCGTAAATGGACGCAGTTCTTCGTCGCAGTGGCTGACAGGATGAAAGGGTCACCTGTCTCCACCCAGCGCATCTCCTCGTGGGTCACATCATGCATAAAGTTCTGCTACGAGCAGGCGAAGGTGCTGCTTCCGGGAACCATCACAGCGCACTCAGCCAGAGCTCAAGCCTCATCTACAGCCTTTCGGGAGAGAGTGCCCCTGCAGGACATCTGTAAAGCTGCCACCTGGTCATCGTGCATACCTTCACATCCCACTACACCATCGTCCAGCAGGCGAGAGAGGACGCGGGATTCGGCAGAGCAGTGCTGAGGGCAGCTCACTGGTAACTCTGACCCACCTCCAAAGGCATTGCTTGTTAGTCACCTATAGTGGAATGGACACGAGCAAGCACTCGAAGAAGAAAACAAGGTTACTTACCAGTTACTACTATTCTCGAGATGTGTTGCTCATGTCCATTTCACAACGCACCCCCCGTCCCCGCTGCTGGAGTTGGCAGAAAGAAGGGACTGAGGAGGCGCAGGGCTGGCAGCGCCTCATATACCGCGGTATGTGCGCGGGGCTCCAGGGGGCTCCAGAGCCGGCCCTATGGGCTCTGCTAAGAGGGGAAAAAAGTTCCGAGTAACCGTGCATGGAGGCATGCACCCACCTACAGAGGAATGGACATGAGCAACACATCTCAAAGTACATCAGTTACTGGTAAGTAACCTTGTTTTTCCAAGTTCAAAGCTAGCACCTTAATCATTGAATTATCTTTTCTCCCTTATTTGATGTCACTGTTTTCAGCCTTTAAGAACATTCTCCGTGTACTGTCTCTCTGTCAAGATTTCATTTCTAGAAGTGAGAGCATCAGTTCAGAAGATCATGAGATCCAGGTCCTGATTTGACACTGCCCCCTCTCTTCACCACCACACAGTATTCTGAAAGGATAAGGTGCAACTCCTCCTAACTAAACTGGATTCTGAACTTCATTTTAACAAATTCATTAACCTCCTGTTTCTATCTCAAACCTCACTTGTTACCAGGCAAGTCTGGGTTACAAATCTTGAATGTTAAAAGAGCTCCAAAGCCAGATTTTGAAAAGGGCTCAGTATTCATCTGCTCTCATTATCAATGGAAGATGTTGAGTGCTGAGCACTCTTTAAGATCTGTCCTTATGCTATTATCTGGAGATGAAAAATCACTTAATGTTAACCATCTCTAGGTTTTCTGTAGTCTGGGAAAGACCATTGGTTTCAGGCAAACATTGCTTCTTCTGTAAAGTCCCGCTAAACTGGTCAGACCTTTGTGTGTAAATATATTTTGAACTTGCAGGTGTGTCGATGTCTGAGGATCTTAGAACGTACTCTTCCAGGTCTATGGTATTCTTTATGGCATGAATTAGAAATTCTTACATTGATGACGTATGTACAGTTAAATGCATACATTGCCAGCAGTACTCTCCTGATTTGGCTTTCAGGACTCGTGTCCAATCTGGGAGAGCAGTCCTGTAATCTTTAACTAATTTTCCTTAGATGCATCTGCTTTGGAGGTGGTCAATACTAGTAAATCTCCCAAGAGACGGGTTCTGTGACGGTCATTCATGAAGAGCGGTTACTTAATAAAACTACAGTTCTTTGAGTAATTAGATCCACATTCCTCCATCCTTTTGAGTATTAGTACGCAATCTGAATAAGCAGAAAGGAATTGGAGTTGTCATGTCTGTGGCTCCTTGTCAAGTTTTTGTGTCTGAATGCTCAATTCTTTGAGGAAATATGAGCCCTGAGAGCCATGGTTTCCCAGAGGATTCCAATCTCTGAAAATAATACATGGGCTCCCAAGATTGGGAATCTATGCTGTCAATCTACTCAAAGAATTATTTAATAGATAAAGAACCCTTCTTTTTTCTTATTACTGTTGGGAAGGCAGTGATACAGAATTTATGATCTTTCACAGACTCAAGAGTTTTGAACAATGTTGTCTGAATTTGCCTCTGCTTTCAGGAAATATATTATTTGCTTTCTTAGTAGGTACAACATTTTGATGGGACTCTGGTTACAAGATAGCAAAAGAATACGAAGCAGAGAGCTTCTTGCTCTGTGTTGTGTTTTGGAAATAACCATTTTTGTTGTCTGTGTAGGTTTGGTCTCAGGATGCAGACTTGAAATGGCTGGGGAGAGAGAAAGAGACTTGCAGTTCTAATCTTTCCTTGTGTTGCCTCTGGTCAGGCACTGGATTATTTTTCTGTTTTTGTTCTTCCGGGTGGCATCTGTCTTCAGGAAAAGTCTCCTTATAGCAAAACACAGACTGCTGAACTGTGCTGTTTCACTATTGCTGCTAGGTTGAATTAATTATCTGAGCAGTTATAATTAGGGATACGATTTGGTCATGGGGATCACAGATTCTGTGACTTTCCAGGACCTCTGTGACATCTGGGGTAGGGTTGGAGCAGCTGTCAGCCCTGGGGCTGCCCAACAGCTGACCGGTGGCCAGCATGCCGGAGCAGCACTTGAGTTAGGTCAGCTCCTGCCGCAAGAGCAGTGATGGGGCTGGAGCAGCTGCAGGCACCAGTAGCTCTGTTTTTCCCTTTCCCCCCCCGGGTATTTGTAGTAAAAGTCAGGGACAAGTAGCAAGCATCTGATTTTTTGTTTATTGCCTGCGACCTGTTCCTGACTTTTACTAAAAATACCCATAACAGAATCTTAACCTTTGTTATAATATAGGTGCCTGAAAGGTTTGTGACTTGTTAGGGAAGGAAAGAGGTGTTAAAAGAATTTCTCTTTCTCTTCTTCCTCATCTCTGCTTTTTCACTGATTCCTGAATAACCTCTGTCTAATAAAATTCCATAGTTCACATGTGCAGAATAGTTTTTGTGCTACTTGGCATGTGTTTTGTTCATACTAGCATCCTCCTCTGTGGCCTTATTAGATTCATAGATTCCAAGGTCAGAGGGACCATTGTGGTCATCTAGTCTGACCTCCTGTATAACACAAGCCATAGAACTTCCTAAAAATAATTCCTAGTACATACCTTTAAGGGAGAAAAAGAATCTTGATTTTAAAAATTGCCAGTGATGGAAAGTCCACCATGACCCTTGGCGCATTGTTCCATTGGCTAATTACCCTCATTGTTAAGGTGTAAATTTTTATTTCCAGTCTGAATTTATCTAGCTTCAACTTCCAGGCATTAGATCATGTTATACCTTTCTCTGCTAGATTGAAGAGCCCATTATTAAATATTTGTTCCCCATGTAGGTACTTTTAGACTGTAATCAAGTCACCCCTTTACCTTCTCTTTGTTATGCTAAATAGATTGAGCCTTGTGTTTCTCACTATAAGGCATGTTTTGTAATCCTTTAACCATTATTGTGGCTCTTCTCTGATCTCTTTACAATTTATCAACAGGCTTTCTGAATTGTGGACACCAGAATTTGACACAGTAGTCCAGCAGTGGGCCATCCCATTGCCAAATATAGAAATAAAATAACTACTTTGCTCCTACTCGAGATTCCCATGTTTATGCATCCAAGGATTGCATTAGCCCTTTTTGACCACAGCATCATAGTGAGAGCCCATGTTCAGCTGACTATCCACTATGACCCCCAAGCCATATTTTCTTTATCATATGTATTTCAAATATTTGTATGCAGTGAAGCAGGGTTTTTTCTCATGTCCCTAATGGATAATTACCCAAGTATAATTTCATTTTTTTTGTTCTATGCATTTTATATTTATCAAATGTACTTTGTTTCTTTAAGTATGTGTACAAAATGGTTTAAATAATAATAAAAATTGTCACCTGGAGGACTCAACCTAAATTCCACTTTTAAATGCCTCAGTAAAATAACCATGCTAAGGCTTTGTCTAGACTAAGATAAAAGGTGTGTGTTTGTTTGTATTAAAAAAAGGAGGGGGGGAGGTAGAGAACAGGTTTTAAAACCCTGGTGTAGATTGAACAAGTTGCATTTTAACAAGTGCTTGGTCAATAGAAGTGTACTCTCTCTCGAAACAGTGGAGGGGCTGATTTCCATGAGAGATCCTTTCCTTCGGAGTTCACTGCCGGCAGCTCCCAACATTTGAACCATAAAGGGCTTTATAGGTCAAACCCAGTACCTCAAATTGCAATTGGAAACAAATTACAAACCAATATAGACTCCAGAACACAGATATCTTGCTTTCTGTGTGAGATATAAAAGTATGTCGCTGCATTCCATACTAGCTCAATTTTCTTTTGTTCTTCAGGGGTAGTTCCATTGCAATAATCCAATCTGAAAAGAGCAGTGATGGAGGAGAGGGCTTTAAATGTTCACTTGATTTTGGTGAATGGAAAGTTTCCCTGTCAGGCATAGATACTATTGCCATATACTTCTGCAGAATGTAAGCTTTCATTTAAAAAAAAATATATTCCATATGGTTGCAACCTAACCTTTGAGCTATAAAATGAATGTGCACTGATGCAGATTTGTTATGCTTTGTCTGCAGATACGCTACTCCAGTGCTTCTGTTACTGCTCACAGCTTTGCCAGATAGTGGCAGAGTAAAATTAATAAGACTTGTTAGTTTCATTGCTGATATTCAGAACCTTGTGGGCAGCAGAGAAACCATAAAGAATGTCATTTTCATGCTGCAGCCATTCAGGACGTAGCACATTTTCAAATGATAACCTGTAATTAGCTCTGCTGAGAGCATAACAAAAGGTTGGCTAATGTTAACCTTTTGTTATGCTCTACAGAACCAAATGTTTTTAAAACTGTAGGAAATATCTTTGTTTTCCTTAAGCCATAGCCATATGGTTACATGTATGTATATTGTATGTGCTGGGTAATGTAATCTGTTTTCAGTTACTAGCTAACAGGAGTATTTCTCAAAGTGGGGCAAAATTAATTTGACTTACATTTGCAATGGAACAAACGTTAGTGATGGAGCTTTTTTCCTCCTCCTGGAGAAGAGTGCCATTTGTTATTTTATGGAATCTGTACTGAAATCCAGATTTCATGGAAATGTATGTTTTGAAGCTTAATACATTGTTTGTAGTGTGCTTTGAGCTTGCCTGATGGAGAGTGCTTTAGAAGAGCCAAGTACTACTGCTGTTTCAGATAGAAGTTAAATGTCTGTATTTCAGCATGGACCATTTAAAAAGCTGCATATTGCTCCAGTTAAGGTTGGGGCGAGTTTTCCTGCTGGCACATTTTGAGAGATGTTTGTCCAAGGAAGAACTTTAAAAATAGATTTCAGTTGAGTGGGGAAATTTTCCCCCCTCCTCTGCAATGAAAAATACTTTCCCATGGAAGTTGGGAAAAGCCTGATTTCAGGTCCTACCTGTCAGGTAATAAAATTACTCTCTGGGTCACCAAGGCTACAGAGTATACCAGTAGTTCCCAACCTTTGGCCTGGAAGCCAAAAGTGGTCCGCGGGGTCTTTCAAAGTAGCCTGCTGCTACCCTCCTGCTAGCTGCAGAAGGAATCCACTGCTTAAGGACTTGGGCGGATTGTATTGCCATACGGCTACAAGACTGGTGCAGGCTCCTTGCTACAGCCAAGGGGACAGCAGATCAGCGCTCCCCTCCCCCTGGCTGTTGCAGGGAGCACAGTGAAGTGCTCCTCCTGGTTCATAGGCACTGGGGTCCCTGCTGGAATTAGAGGGAGGGGAGATCAGCACTCCCCTTCCCTGGCTCTAGCAGAGAGCAAAGCACTCTGCCTGGGTCCCTAGGCACTGGGGTTCCTGCTGGAACCAGAGGGAGGGGAGCGCTGATCTCCTGTCACCCTGGCAGCAGAAGGGAGCCACTGCCTAGGAACCGAGGTGGAACACACAGGGTTACAGGATGCATGCAGTCTCCCTGCTGCAGCCAGGGGACAGGAGACCAGCAAGGAGGCAGCATCCTCGCGGAACTCCTTCCATCTAGCTGTAGTACCTTACAGTTTGGCCTGCACTTAGCGCGCCACCCACCGTGACTTAGCTGCCAGGCCATGTGTTTCAGAGTGTAGTGACAGTCACTCATCTACACTAGTGCTTTGTCTGTGAGTGTGACATATTGTGAGTAATTTGTAGGTGTAAAATAGTGAATGTAAAAATGAGCACAGTAGCATCAAAATGTTTACTTTAAATATGTAGTGATTTGTAGTCTTTAATGGTGTATACGTCAGTGCGTTTTTTATGAGTTGATAGACCGGTGGCCCTTCGGGGTTGTAAAAATTGTATTTGTGGCCCTCGAGCCAAAAAGGTTGGGAACCACTAGAGTATACCATGATGTTGAACGGACTTTGATTAAACTATACTTGTAGCTTTTTTTTTCCTGCTCTGTATGAAACAGATTCTTTGAAATTTGCTCTCCTAGTGCATACTGTTTTAGCCCTTGTATCAAGTATTTCCATTCTTTGTACCTCCTCCGAGGTAGAACTTTTTTTTTTTTGCTTTGTATTGACCTTGGTTGACTGCGCATTTGTGGTGCTAACAAGCTAGATTTCAGAGACACTGGCCTGTTCAAGTCAAAGATGAGATGCCCAGTATATTATGGGATGGCAGAGACGGCAAAGAGAGATTTGAGAGGAGGGTAATTGCTGTCTTTCCATATATCCTTAACCAGCAAAGAAAGAAAGAAAGCGAATGAAAAAGGCAGTATGCTTATTCTCTTTGGGAATACATTTTAGTTGTTAATATTTCTATGGCTATTTACAAACATTAATTTAAATAACTAGTTTTATTGAGGTACTATGATATATTCAACTTTTTTTTATTAAATGCACAGTAGCATGTCCATCTCTTGTTTCTTTTGTGCAAAACAAAGTACTGGTTTTAGATTACTTCTTCCCAGAAACAGGCAAATAGCATTTAAATCACTATTCTATGATTTTTAAAACCATCCTATCAAGGAAATTTCATAGATGTAATAACCACTATGAAAATCAGCTGGGAGATTGAGAAAAACAAACAAAAAAAGACATAAACATATGTCTTACCTACTTTTGGCTAAGAACCTTCCCCAAGTTGATTCCGGGTCAGATCTTGATCAACTTGGTAGTAGGATGAGGTAGTTGTCCTTCCACATTCAGCAGCTCCCACATCTTCTGGTATGTCTGTGGGAGGAAGTTTGTACAAAAATAAAGGTCCTGTGGAGCAGCGTGATTGCTGATGAAAATATCCCAGACATAATGAAAGGTTTTGAGTGTGAATGGGACATCTCCATCTCTAGTGGAGCTTTTGATAGAAATCAGTTGCCTGTTCTGTGGCTATCACAGTAAGTACAGCAGTATATCAGTTAAATGTTACTGATTTCTTGTGTTGCAGTCCTTCATGATCAGTTGCTGGATATTTGTGTGGGCTAGCTGAGCAGCTTTTAAAAATCTCACTTCCATGAGAAGGAACAGTGACTGTAACTGGGTGTTCTAGCCTTTGAAGGCTTGTTAAGGGCTCTATCTCTTGGTATAGTACTACCCGACTCCAGAGTTTGCCTCTTTAAAAAATACCGGTATACTTGTGGGACAGGAGATGTTTACACTAGGAGAGAAGTGATCTTGGGGAGGCAATGTGTGGTTTGGGGGAAAACCTAGGCTGCAAACCCTGTTTTTAAGGCTTGAGAACAAAGTCCCACCAGCTGTACTGCTCAGGGATGAAGGACAAGGCTGGCTCAGGTTAATTCCCAGCTGTTTTGTCTGTGGTCCACTGGATCAGGATTGTGGGAAAATGTAGTTCCCTGGTAGCTAGGTTGTAATCCTGGACTAGGGCAAGGCATCCTGGGTAAATGATAGATTTATACAATCCCTTTGTGTTCAGATGGAGAGACCTGGAAATGAGTTAGGTTGTGCAGAAGGATCTCTCCTAAAACCTAGGGGCAAATTAATTCACTCTTTGTTTTTGCTTTTGAATAGTTTTGAGGCAGACATATTTTTAGTGGAATTTGAACTAATCCCTAAAAAAAAGACTTAATAGCTTGAATTACTCTGTTTGGCAAAGTTAAAACAAAGCTCTGGCAAGGGAGGGTATTTTCTATTTTATAAACTCCATCAACATGGCTTCTGTCTTTATTTGGGCTGAACAGGGATGCTATTCTCACCACACACTGTTGAATAGTGTCCGTTCAAAAAGTGATGTGGTAGGCTTGCTTATTGTTATTGCTTGCTTATTATTGATCCATTGGCTAGTAAAATTTAACCAGATTATTCCAACAGACAGGCATCGCTTTAGCTACTTCTTCACCTGGGGGTGAGGTGGAAATGTCTACCACAACTGTCCTTGAATCTTGTTTTAACGTTGCTTTTTGCACTATACTTGTGATAAGTAGGAGAAGTTTTCTCTAGTGGAGTGGGTTGAGGAGGTAGAAAGAACTACTACATTTCACCAGTTTGAAATTTCTAGGAGTCACATTGCTGTCATTACCAGGAAGGGTAACCTGGTAATGTACAACTATTGCCAGTAACGTAGTAGCAAAGGAAAACCATTAACTGGCATCCATTTCCAACAGCATTTTTCTCTGCTTATGCATAACATTTTATTATTACATCATATTTTGTATGTTGGTGAGCTTTGACAGTGTAATTATCAACTACTTTGTAGAAACCTCCTTTATGAAACTCTTTAATGCATTCCAGATATTATGCAGTTTCCTCAAGATGAGTAAAACTGGCAGATTTTTCTAATGGACACACAATGAGGTTCAGGGAAGAAATACTGTATAGGTTAGTTGGGGTTGCTTGGTAAGGATGGACTTGTTTGAGTCTGTGACATCTGTGATTGATATAAGGAGATCTATGTTTTGCACCCTCTGATGCATGTGAGCTAAGGGAAGAGCTACCATGTGTACCTTCAGGATCCAGTATTTATAATTTCAGTGTAGAATTGTGTATATGTTATAATTATCAGGGTAGAAGGTTTTATTACAAAGGGTATTGTCAGTAGCAAGCTGAGATATGAGAGCAGTCTAAGCATGTATTATCATCATGCACTCCCAGTAAAGGGAGTGTGGTCAGTGTCAGGTGTAGCTGTACTGAATGGTGGAGGCGGTAGAGGTGAGTCTGTGAGATCTGTGGATTACTTTGAGGTGTGTTACATGACAGAGTTGTGACTGATATGAGAGTTGTATTTTCCACTCTTGTGTGAGGAAAGAAAAGAGGTGCATGTGTACCTTCAGGATGCAGTATGTATCATTTCTATGTGGAGTTGTGTAGGTTATGTTGACAACAGGACATAGGGCTTTTAATATAAATATATTGTGAGCGGTAAGGTGGAATATGAAAGGATTTGAATGCTTTAATGATGGTTAAGTGAAAGTCAGAGATGGTATCCTGTGAGTAGGTGTAAAGGAGTTGTAAAAGGATGCAAAGCATTTGCATGTGGTATTCCTTCTGGGGAATTGGCCAAGTATGAGAGTGTAAGTCAGGATCTGGAACCTCCTGAATCTTATTGTGCCACGGTCCAGTGTGAGTATCAATACTGAAGCACTGCTTGAAGAGGGTAGAGGGAAGGTGGCATGGACAACTTTTTTTTCTCCTTTTTGTCCTTTAATTGTGTTAGATGGAATTTTGTCGGTGAGAGTGAATGAGTTATAAAAGAAGCTGAAAAACTTGTACATTTCAGCACCTGTGGGGTTGGCAGAGTAAAGGTGTGTGTTAATAGAGCGCATTGGGGCATCACTGAAAGAGGGCAGAGTTAAGGTTGTGTGAGTAACTTTAACGCTGCATTTCCTTGTTTTCAGAAGTTTGAGTTTTGCTCAATTTAATGTTCTGCTATAGGACGAAATATTACTAAGCAGCCCTAACTCTATATTAATGACATTTTTTGCCATTGAATATAAATAGATTTGACTTAGTGCTGAATAGCAATTTAATTAAAAAATAACAGCTATACAAAATACAGCACATTGGCTAACTGAAAGATCCCAGTGAAATGGGAGTGTTTTTAATAGGGTTCCCCAAGTATCTCTGCTTGGCCCAATACTTTAATATCTCTCTCAGTGATCTTGAAGAAAATATAAAATCATTGCTGATAGAGTTTATAGATAGCACAAAGATTGGTGCAGTCCAGATTGCCTGGTAAAGTTGCCTTAATCAAATTTGTGTTTCATTTCATCAATGTAAGCTCATGCATCTAGGAGCAGAGAGCATAGAATACACTTATGGGATGGGGGACGCTAGTCTGGAAAGCAGCAACTCCAGAAGGATTTGGGAATTGTGATGATGTATTCAGCTGGTAATTGAATCTCCCAGTACGAGGTTATGGCTGAGAGGGTTAGCATGATTTTTGGAATATAAACATGGAAGTATAAATTGGGATTAAGAAGGTGGTGGTACAGTACTACCACTGGTAAAATCATTACTAGAATACTCTGATATCCACACTTTAGGAAGGATGTTGACCTATTGGGGAGATTTCAGAGAAGAACCGAAAGAGTGATTCAAGATTTGGAAATCCTGCATTACCAAAAGATAAATTTAAGAAATTTAAATTTAAGAAGAGTAATCTATTTAGTTTATCAAAGAGAAGGTTGAGAAGTGACTTATCGCAGTCTGTAAGTACCTACAAAAGGAGAAGCTTTCTGATAATGAAGAGCTGTTTAACCCTGAAACAAAGACATTACAAGCTCCAACAGCTGGACATTGAATTCATGTTGTTTAAATCCATAAATGAGGTATACATTTTAAACAATGAAGATAATTAACCACTAGAATTAAGGGAAATGGTGGATTCTCCATCCCTTGGAAATTGTTATTTCAGAAAGACATCCTATCCTGATTTATATGCTCTAGTTCAACCAGAAGCTAAGGCCTGTGTTATCAGGAGGTCAATCTAGATATGACCATAATGGTGACTTCTGGTCTTAAAAATCTAGGAAAAATCTCCCCTTAAAATGTCAACATTATCTCATCCACCTTGTCCCTCTAGTTAATTTTTTATTGGACCAACTTCTGTTTGGTGAGAGAGACAAGCTTTCAAACTAGAAACTCTTTTTCAGGTCTGGGAAAAGTACTCAGTGTGTCACAGCTAAATACAAGGTGGAACAGATTATCATAAGTAGTTAATGCATATTCTAAGGGATCATTCAAGGTGAAGCAATCCGTTAACTCCTCTGCAGTCATAGGACAAAAAAGGGGGGTTAGTGGTTTTCAGTTTGTTGTAATAAGCCATAAATCCAGTGTCTTTATTAAGACCAGGATTTTTTTGTGTTCAGCAAAGTTATGAATTTAAGCTCCCAGGCACATCTTTTGAAGGTGTTGAGCAGATTTCCTTTGAGGATGACTGAGAGGTCAGATATGGATTGATCATTCTGTGAAAAGTGTTAGTTTGCGGTTGATATGGCATCTTTGTACTTTATCATTTTTCTGTGCGAGTTCATTTGAGAGTTTAGTGATTGTCTCATTTCAACGACATAGTTGTTACAGGAGTATTTAGTACACTGGAAAAGGGACATCACGTGATGTGATAGGCATATGTAGGACACATGGATCTTGAAAGGTGTGTTGTGGGGTATTGATCATCATAGCCATGGAGATATGTCTGCAGGTTTTGCAACTGTTATGGTAGGATCTGGTGCCACTTTGAGTTGGTGGACTGTGGGGACATCCTGGACTGTGGGGAGCTTGCTTCTAAGGATGAGCTTGGTGAGGTTGGAGGGTTGTTTGAAGGCTAGAAGAGGGGGTTTGAGAAAGATTTCACTCAGGATGTGGTCCCAATCAGATATGGGTTGTAATCGTTTAATTGTACCCCATATGGGTTCCAGTGTAGGTGGTAGGTGACAACTTGGGGTGTGCAGTTGGAGAGGGAAGGGCAAGATTCTTTATTTAAGCAGGTTCTCTTGGGGTATTTGGATTGTCTGCTCCAGGATGCAGTCTGATTCATGATGGAATGCCCTTGTTTGGTGAAGGCAGTTTTAAGTGTATTAAGAAAGTAGCTCTCAACCTTTCCAGACTACTATACTGCTTTCAGAAGTCTGTTTTCTCTTGCGATATCCCAAGTTTCATCTCACTTAAAAACTACTTACTTACAAAATCAGACATAAAAATACAAAAGTGTCACAGCACACTGTTACTGAAAAATTCCTTGCTTTTTATTTTTACCATATAATTATAAAATAAATCAATCGGAATATAAATATTGTATTTACATTTCAGTGTATAGTATGTAGAGCAGTATAAACAAGTCGTATGAAATTTTAGTTCGTACTGACTTGCTAGTGCTTTTTATGTAGCCTGTTGTAAAATTAGGCAAAAATCTAGATGAGCTGTGGTGCCCCTGGAATACCTCTGCTTATCCCCAGGTGTATGCATACCACTGGTTGGGAACCATGTGCTAAGGCATGTATCCTGGACTCTTTCCTCAGAGCACATTCTGTGGTATCTGAGAGCCTGGCTGTAGATAACAGATTTCTTAGTGTTTGGAGTGGCTTCTGGATCTGTGAAGGTAGGCTTGGTGATCTGTGGGTTTCTTGTGTATTGTTGTCTGTAGAGTTCAATATTTGAAGCTAATGTTGATGTCCAGGAAGTTGATACTGGTGCGGGAGCATTCTAAAGGGAGTTTAATGGATGGGTGGTAGTTGTTGAAGTTGTGATGGAAATCTATGAGGGCATGTAGGTTGACTGATGATGAAAATATCATGGATATGTCTTATGTATATCCTTGTTTTTGTCATGCATTAGACCAAAAATTCTTCTTCAAGGTAGCCCATGAAGAGGTTGGTATATTAGGGAGCCCATCCTAGTACCCATGGCTGTTCCCATGGTTAGAACAGATTGGTTGTTGAATGTAAAATTGTTATGGGTGAAGATCAAATGGATGAGTTTGGCGATGTGTTTGGGGTGGTTATTGAAGTGCTGTCCATTGTCTTGTGGATATTTGAGGCAGGCAACGATACCATCATTGTGAGTGATGTTGGTTTATAGGGAGTTGACATCCATCATGGCAAGATTGGTGTTCTGAGGGAGGCAGTTAATGTTACACAGTATGTGGAGGACGTTGGTTACTGCCTGGAGGAAGTTGGCTCTTTGCATGGTGAGTAGTTTGAGGATGGTTTCTGTTAGGGATGTAAAATATTGTTTAATTAAACAACCGTTTAAACCATATAATATTTTACATCTCTAGGGAGCTGCGGGGGAATGCCTGGGGGTTGGATGGGGGGCGTCCACTGCTTAGGGCTGCAGGCCCTCCAGAGCCAGGGTGCCGCCACCCTGCGCCCACAGGAAGGAGTAATAAGACATCTCCGTGCTATGCCCACCCCCCAAGCCTATCCACCCCCCACCGCACCCCTGGCCCTGCCCCAGCACTGGGGACATCCCCATGACCTCTGGACCTCCCAGACTCTTCACCTAGGTGCACCTCAGCTGCTGCTGCCTGGATCACTGCTGCTGCTCACTCAAGCTGGCACTGCCACCGGCGCCAAACCCCTGATCCGCCAGGGCTCTCCCCTGCATATGTATGATTAACAGCCCTGCCAAAAGAAGTCCTCTCTTTGTCCACAGTATAGACCATCCATAAGCACTTTCAGTACAAGTTTCTCCATACTACCCCATCCAGAACCATTCAATACATGGTGCCTTTGAGACTGCCAACAAGGGAATAATTTAGTGCTGTAGTGATTGTGGTGGGTGGTTTTTGTTTTTGTTTCTTATCTGAACAACTGTCTATTAGGAATTGCTGAATGGAATTTTTTTCCCCCAAAACTCACTTCAGATAGGTTATTCAAGTCATTGGGTTATAGTGGCTTTCAGTAACTATTGGGCTGGACTGTATTTGAACCAGTTACTCAGATGAAAAAGCTCCACAGTCAGTTACCACAGATTGACATTTTTAAAAGGAAATAGGATTTAGCTTTGGTAGGATATCCAATATCTTATTTAAAAAAAAAAAAAAAAAAATCCCTGCTAATCTTTGTTCTGTTGGTAAAGGAGCTCATTATTGTAATTCTGGCTGTCTTCTACCATTGGCTAATAGGTTAATCTTGTATGAAATTAGTCTCAACCACCTAAAGGATATGTCAGTGCAATGTCATCTGTACACGCCAAAGGTATTTTTTTGAAGACTGAAGATAATGACACACTGGTTCTTTGAAGTCCATATCTATCCACAGATCTCGAATATTGTTATAGTACTTGTGTGTTAGATGTTTCTTTTACCTCCGTTTTAGGAAAAACTGTTTCTAAATTTTAAAGTCCAACTAAGTGTCACATCGGAAATTTATTTAGTGGGGAAATTAAAATCTGAGTGAAATCCTAAGGAAAAGAATGATCTTACTGAGCTTGTTTATTGATGGTTCACAGACTCCCAAGTGGAATTACTCTGTTTCTTCCAAAGTCCAAAAGGAGAAGAAAAAGATAGTAAAACATAGAAGAAAATTCATGTTATACACATTTTTTGCCTTGAATGCAAAACTACACCTATTTGAATAAGGTCCATTGCAGTTCTCAGTGTATGTAAACTTATGGCCTACTGAATAGGACGCTACAGATAAGAGCCTTAATTTTTAATTTCCTGGCTGTTGTCAGTTTAAGATGGACCCTTAATGTTGTTGTAATGTGGTTCTGAATTATACCAGCCCTGTACTGAGGGGAATTAGTAATCTTTTTCTAATGAATTGCAGAACTCTTTCAATTCAGTGGCCTGGCAGTCATCAATTTAACAGCATATAGCATGTTTCACTTACCCAGTGGTTGTACCCCATTAAATCTGTGTGTCTGGTCACTTTATTGTCACCAGCTCAGCTTTGAAGTGCTGCTGATTAGTCTGAAGGGAAATTTTGAAAGGAATTGAGTGAGTGAGTATAGGAGAAAATTAAAACTAAAACTCCTTAACCATTTAGCAGCTTTCAAGATAGTGATGGATTATGGGATTGTTGCCACAGGTATAACAGATAAATCTTACAGGTTTTTTGTATTTTATTTGTACATGTGGTAATGTACAGATAAAATTCATTGGCTCATCACAATTTACACATTAAATTCCTCTCTCGTGAAAATAATTACTCTCTTATGAATAAATGTCTGTCATTCTTCTGCTTTGTGAGTGAGGACTTGGTTTGTCAGTCTTGTTTGTACAGGCCAGGTTTTGCACTGTGTGTTTGCCCTACTGTCTTTGACAAATGACTGGCATTTACAGTGTGTTCTTTGTCATCTGATTAATCCAATGATGGTCTGTGCCGCCATTTTGGAAAGGAAGTTCAAGCACAGCTGACTGGTCTCCAGTACATTTTTGTTTTAATTTGTTTTAATTCCAAGGAGCAGAGTACAGCAGCTTGTTGACTTCCAGATTTTGATCCATCTTGGGTTTGATTCTATAAATGTTAAAGTTAGAGTAGAAATCAAATAGTGGCAGCATTAAGAGGTAGAGGATGTCTAATGAAGTAGTCTTTAGAACTTGACAGGAAACGCTAATACTAAAATAGGAACCAAAGCATGCCACATAACTCTCCTTCATTCTCCTATATAATTGATTACATTTACAGATCCACAAGTATCTTCTAAACACAGTAGAGTTTTAAACTTCATTATTTTTACTGAACAAGTGCAAGCTATTTCTGTAGCAGCTAATTTTCTCCTGTTCTGTTGATGATAAATCTGATAACAAGTCTGAGCAGCCCTTAGTTTTATTTTGCTATATTAGTCAAGGAAGGATTGGATGGGTTTTTCTTTAAATGCTTCTTTTACAAGATACTATAATTGGCATTTCATTCAGTTTTTAAACTTTCTAGTCAATCTGAGGCAGATGCAACCTCTTTCTTATTGCCAGCTGTGCATGTTGCTATGGGAACTCAGTGGGGACTATCTGCCAATTACTGTTCTGGGGACCACACCTGGCTTATTTGCATTCAATTTAAATTGGGGGAAATTCAAAAGAAGAAAAGGGGCACGTAGACTAGCCAGTGGGCAGCCAGAAAGTGATTGTCATTTTGAGACTGTCACCTTGGACAGAAAAGCTGTTCTTATTCATCAAATTTCCTGCAGACCCATGCAGGGGTCTGAATTTGATGGACATTTTGGGAGGGTGTGTGTGGATTTGAAATTAAATTTGATGCAGTTTCACATATTCCTGTACCACTGTGTGTCATTTCTTAAATCCTAGCAAATTTCATTATATGCTCTCCATTTTTAATAGGTGATTCAGAATGGTAGTGAAGGACTGCAAAGTGAATGTGGATTACAAAAGATCTCTTCTTTTTTGTCTTTATGAAATCGCATTTCAATCTATACCTTAATGCAACATTAAAATATCAGTGTGATATCAAGCACAGCTGGGGAATTAAGGGTGAATCTTTTTTTAAGTTTCTCTTCCCCTTTCACTGCTGAAATCCCTCCTCCCTCAATGGTGACCATCATGACTTCTTAGTGAAAGGGCAGTGGAACTTTTGAAAGACGTGCCTGTACCTGTGCTGCCTATTAGAATGGTCAGCAGCTATGTTCAGACGTTGATGTTGCCTGACTGTGGTAGATTAGCACCTCTGAGTCAACTTTTGCTACTTGGATTCTTCTCCAGTCTTTCACATTCCTTTGCACGTCTGGCTTTCCAGCCAATTCTGGACTTCATGATTTTCCTACTGACTGGTGGAGATTGGATACAACTGGTCAGTCTAACACTGAACATAGACTTGTTCTTTGTGCTTTTTCTCTGCTGATCTTTGTCTCTGCTAGGTGAAACTGCTGTTGCAGTTGTGCTGTAGGGTTGAAAAGCTGGCTAAGTTCTTCATTGGAGGGTTGTCGTGTTGGAGATGTTTTTAAATACCAGACTGACAGGGCTGTAGGGCCTGGGGAAGGGTCGGATATCCACTCCACCTTTGCTAAATGTAAACTCCTGCAAGGCTTGGGAGGAAATTATTAGTCTGCCTGTATATGTTCTCTAGCCTGCATCCTGGACTTTTTTATCTTATTGTTCTGATCACGTTTGGTTCCTGATTCCTTGTAGGATTCAGACTTCAATTCTTAGGCCTGGTCTACACTGCCGCCGGCAATCGATGGGAGATACGCAAGCTACATAAAGTAACTTGCATATTTTCCGTTGACTTACATTGCCATACTGTGGTGTCTTCACTGCGCTGTGTCAACCGTAGATGCTCTCCGGTTGACCCAGCCTTACTCCTTTCGGGGAGGTGGATTAATCGAGTCAACCAGAGAACACTTCCAGGATCGATTGAGTGGGACTCCACAACCTGCTCAGTTGACCCCGCTGCATCAATCCCCAAGTCACTGGCAGTATAGACATATCCTTAGTGTCCCTATTGTAGAATTAATTTTTTTTATTGGGCATACATATTTCCTTCAGACTTTTTAAGGTGATCTTCCAAACTGTAGCAAATTAGACAGGTCAATTGTGCAACTGTAGAATTTTTAATACTTCTTTTGAGATAATTCTATATCATTCTTTGAATTCTCTGGAATCAGTCTCCTTCATTAGGCCAGGTCTACACTAAGAAAGGTTTGCTGGTAATAGCTATACTGGCAAACCCCCCTAATGTAAACTCAGCTTATACACAAAGAAGTACCTTTACTGATACAGCTTATATTGGTTTCCCAAACGAAAAAGGATGTCAGCTAAAGCACATGTATGTTGATATAACTATCAAAAGTTGGACTTTTGCTGATATAGAAATGTTGTTGCAGAAAAATCACAACGCTAACCAACATTACTATGGATAAGATTTTAGTCATGGTAAAATAAGACAAAATTCACGGAACAGTCATGGTATGGTCACAGCAACAAAAAATGTGTAATAATTTAACAATAAAGTATTACAGTGTAACATTTACATGAAACAAAACTTAATGCAATAATTTTCACTTCCTTCACAAAGTAAACTATTTTGAAATTATATATACATATTGTGCAATCATTTTTCAAACAAAAATAATGAAAAACTATAGAAAAAAAATAATTTATTCTTTTTAGTAAAGTCCCTTTAGCAAACAGTTGCAATTTTGGTATAACAAGTTATACTTAGTTAGATGGTTGTTTTTTATGTGGCGTCTGTTGTCCCCAAGCACATTTTTATAAAATGAAAAGGGGCATTCAGTGTTGGCAAGTTTCAGAACAGCTGTCTTACCACAATGCAAGATCATGAATTGTCATTTGTGACTTGATGAGCATGTACTGTGTGCCCTTCATAATCTGTGATCGTGTTCATGATTTGGGGTGCAAACTCTTTTAGAGCCTCGAGACTGCAAGGCTCCTCCCCCCATGGCAGCTGAGAGCTCTGAGATCCCTGCAGCCCCCAGCAACTGACGGAGCACAGGGGTGAAACTGAAGAAGCTAATTTCATGGAGGTCTTTTGAAATCATGGAATCTGAGTTCCATGGAAAAAATCTTACCCCCTAAACATACCATACTTGTACTGTAGCCCTGGCTGTAACAATTAAATGGAGTGGAAAAAGTCCCTGAAAGAGAAGAAAACTGGGAGCTAGATATAAAAAAGACAAAGGTGGACACAAGGAAAAGGGAGAGAAAGCAAAACATCATATAATTTGATGTGATGTTGATAATTTGTGTTTTAATGGTTATAAACCTTTAACTTTCTGAAATCTCAATGTCTACTGTCATTAAATAATTATTGTGCTACATCCCCTTGTAATTTCCCACAGCTATGAAACATTAAATTGATAAAAATAGGAAAAACAAGCTTAAAACCATAATGTTTCACAACTGTGAAAATTTAAATAAATACAAATCTTTAAAAAACTCTTAAATATTCTTCGGGTGATTGCACATGTCCACTCCACTTCGGGTGTGTATAAATCCTATGTACTAGAGACAGATGTTTTCCTTTACTGGTACCTGTCGGGGTGGTGCATGCACCATTAACAGGCTCATGCTGTTGACGGATGGTATGAAGGGCAGAGTGGCCCCTCTCAGTCCTTTTTTTACCACACATAATCGGTATATGGAGACTGTTGACTTGTTTGTTCAAGTTTTTCCCTATAAATCAGTGATTTTTCTGTATCTTTGTATAGTGGTACTAATTCTTATTGTTAGTCTAGTTTTTCTTCTTTCTTGGTTGTTCGACAATAAGTCCCTCTTAATGGTCAAGTGTTAACTCTTAATATTGGGGCATACATGCTTTAAGTCCTATACTGGTTGCAAGAACCAGGCTAGTGAGTGACCTTCATTCCAAGTGCCTAAGATGTCTGGGTGAGAGTCACGTTTGAGGCTGCTGCCAGATTTGTAGAGAATTCCAGTTATGTACAAAAAAGGACAGGAAGGTGAGACTTCCCTGTGTTCTTATGGAGGTTGCCTTTTGTCCACTTTTAGAGCTTTCTTGAGACTGTGATCACTTTTACCCATGCTCTTCTCCAGATTCCTTAGTTGTGTCGGTGGTGAATGAAAGGTTATATCAGGGATGACCTTCTACCCCAAAGGACAAAGTAGTAAAGAAACTAGATTTTTTTTGTTAGAAAGGTTTATTCCACATCTGGGAATCAATATTATATCTCCAACCACCAGGCCTTATTGACTACATATGATTTCTTAGTTTGGGACAAAATGTGAAGTTCTTGGACAAGTTGCCAGAGGAGACTTAACATGCCTTTCAGGCCATGATAGAGGAGATTAAACTAGGGGCTAGAACCTCCCTGCAGGCAGCCCTGCCTAGTGCAGACTTGGTGTTTAGAGTCCTGGCACCTGGAATAACTACGTGCAGATTTATGTGGCTGCAGCCTTCCAGTCTCCTGCTAGAAGTTCAGCAGACAATCCAGAATCTTCCCTTAGTCCTCCTGTCTTCTCTTTAAAAAAAATCTTATGAGTTGTTACATAGTCTCAAGAATTCTAGAGCCACACTGAAATCCTGGGTATTTACATGGCTCTTCATAAAAGGGAGCAATTCTGCCCTAAGCATCTTCAGAGGTACCCATTTTACCTGCCTAAGCATCCTGATCAGTTCAGAAAATGAAGCAAGACACACAGGAGGAGATGACCGCCGCCTCTTCTTTCTTCTTCTAATGCAGGTTCTTTGAGGTAGGTTGTGGCCTCTGAACAGGGTTTCTGTCTGTTTTGTCAAGGACAGGGTACCAGTTCGCCAGACTAGGGATTCTCTCATCCCTATTTTTTCCAACTGGGTATCTCATTTCCTATGTGCTTGGGCCCTTGTTACCACTGATTGATGGGCTCTAAGCAGCATGGAACTGGGATACACCCTTCAGTTTATTTCTCTCCTCTCACTGCCCCTTCCTGTTTCCTCCTCAAGGACCATTCTCATATTCTCTCTATTTTTATCCAAAAGGTGCTGTTTTTTGGGGGGGGTTAATTTAATTTAATACAGGTGGCACTGTAGAAGAGGTTCCTTCTCTCCATTGGGGAAAGGGTTTCTACTCCTGGTATTTTTTTATATTAAAGGCAAAAGGAGGTCTCTGGCCTATTTTAAACTTGCGAGATTAAAACAAATGCATAGAGAAAGCAAAATCTCTCATGGTCACCCTGGCCTTAATCATCCCCTCCCTAGATCCCAGCAATCAGTACATTGCCTTCGACTTGAGGGATTCATATTATCATATGGCTATCCACCAGAGTCACAGGAAGTTCCTGAGACTTGTGATCCACAACACTTATCAGTTTGCAGTTCTGCCCTTTGGCTTATTGGCAGACCTGTGAGTTTTTACAAAATGCATTGCAGTGATAGCAGCATTTCTAAGAAAAGCAGAGGTGCAAAGTATATACCTGGACAACTGCCTGGTTTGGGGTGAGGGGAGGGAGAGGAGGGAGTTCACAGAGAGCTATCTATTTGCCACTCAGCTGAATAGAAAATACTGCGTTTTGTTCCAAGGCAGAGCACAGTCTGGGCTCTTTGATAGATGCTTTCCTTCTCTTGTGGAATAGAAAGTTGCTGTATGCCTATCCTCGCATTCCTCTGCTTCCCAGCTTGTTGTGCAAGCTCAAACAGGGCCAAGCTTGCATGATCCCCATAGCACCAGCCTGGCCTCTTCAACATTGTTTCTCCAGTCTGCTGAACCTTTCTATTGGGAGTCCAGTACCACTACCTCAGGATCTCGACATAATATCCCAGAACCACGGTCAGGTGTAGCATTCCAACCTGTGCACCCTTTGTTTTATGGCATGGATACTCAGTGGTTAATACCTCAAGAGGCTGCATATTCTGTGGACTGCAAAACATCTTCCTAAACAACAGAAAGCTGTCCACCAATTATGCTTACCTGATGAAGTAGAAGCGTTCTCCAAGTGGTCCCAGCAGAATGGTATTTTGCAGATCCTGGCCACTAGCCAACGTATCTTGGATTATTTGCTTCACCAAAGCATCAAGATCTCCCTGTTCACTGAGTTAACCGTGTGGCTATCTCCTCATTCTATCTACCAACAGAAGGCAGATCGGTGTTACTGACCCTATGTCCATCAGATTTTTAAACCGTTTGGACAGACAGTATCAGATATAGTGGATCCCACTTCTTCATGGCATTTGAATTTGGTACCAGCTGCTCTGATGAGTCTGTTTCTTGAGCCAATGGCTGCTGCTTCTTTGTAACATCAGTCTATGAAGGTGACATTCTTGGCTGTTACCTCCAGGAGGAGGAAGAGGAGTTAGTTATGTGCCCGGATTGCTGACCCTCCTTACAAACATATTTTTTGTAATGACAAAGTATTTGTAAATCCTCATCCAAAATTCCTTGGTAAAGTTGTCTTGGGGTTCCCCCTTAATCCAACCAGATACTTACCATCCCTTTACCTCATGAAGAGGCTTCATGCTTTGGATGTTGGAAGGAAGCAAGTGTTTTACTTAGGCAGAAGAAGGTCTTTCAGAAGGTTTACCTAGCTGTTGATTTCAGTGTGGACAGAATGAAAGGCATCCAAGTTTCATTATGATTTTCATCCCATATAATCCTATATTATGACAATGCCAGGGTGCCTCCACAAAGCAGGGGAGGTATCTCACTCTGGAAGAGTCCAAGCAGCTTCCACTGCTTTTCTGGCTCAGGTACTGATGAGACATTTGTAAAGCTACAAAATGTTCATTGGTGCATACTTTCACCACACACTATGCTATGTCTTAACAATCCAGGGATGTTGTCAGATTTGGGTGAGTAGTTCTTCATTTGTTTTTCGGGTAGACTCTGAAATTCTCCTCCAGTCTGAACTGCCTGTGAGTGACCTGAAGTGGAATGGACATGTGCAATCACTTGAACAAAAAAACAACCTGTTTCTGTAACTGTTCTTCTTCAAGATGTGTTGCATATGTACACTCCATGACCCACCTGCCTCCCTCTCTGTAGAGGAGTCTATCTTGTATAGAGAAATTGAGTGGGTCAGCTGCACCCTTTATACCATTAGTCACTAGTACAAATATGCTAAGGCACATGCACGGCTAAGACAAAAACATCTCCAGCTTTGGTGCACTGGGCGCGCACATACCTGTAGTGGAATGGACATTTGCAACTCATCTTGAACAGTTACAGAATAGTAATAACCATTTTTATCCATTATAAAAATAAGATTTTGCCAAGCCTAGTACTTGAAGAACTGGATCAGCATCTACAGTGTGGATAACTTGGCCTCTTTCTTTTCAAGGACTGCATCTGTCAGGCTTTTTTATTTAACTTGTGACAAGTAGAAGTTTATCAGAGATTCATTCTTTTTTTTACTTCAGAGACCATGTAATTTAGGCTTCAGAAACAGTATAATGGTGCCCCCTCATTGTAGATATCCCTTAGATATTAATACTTGTCACTTGAGCACCGAATTCAGAAAAACAGTATTCTGCTCCAGGGCTGAAGACGAGAGAAGTCCTAAGGAGGGGAGAGCAGGTGCAATTTTTGCTAAGCATTGGTTATGCCAGTTAGTAATGCAACTTCACAGTAACCCTTCACAGCTAGTGGGAGACATGCTATTTCCATTCATCACTCAGTATATAGATCCAGTTAATATTATATCTTGGTTCTGCTTATCTTGACATTTTCTCAGAGTTCCTCCAGGATATGTAATAAAACTACATCTGTGACTTTGATTTATGTATTTAAAGAATGAACTGTGATTTGTTCAATGTCAGGTATGGAGACTGGGATAAGTATTGGGCTGAAATGCATGGATATTGAGTAACAAACTGAACTAGTCCATCCTTTGTGGATACCCTGTTCATCAAATCAGGCTAATAAATTACTATTTTATCATAGAGTGAAGAAGCAAATCCATATGTCTGTGTATTGTTTTCATTAACTGACTGTTTCAAAAATGTCTCTAAAATGTTGAGATCTTATCCCTGTTAGATAGCGGACAGTTAAGTGGGGGCAAAGCTTAAAGATGTTTTTTGGGACTATGTAAGGTGATATTTTTATGCAAGTAAATTTATTTCAGCAGTGTGAAAGTATAAACTGTGACTGTAGTTAAACATTTAACTAGAGCCTGGCATAGACAGTGTCAAACAAATTGAAATAAACTATTGATTTCCATATTTTGTTTCATAACAATATTAATTGGTATGCATGCTGTACATTTTAGTATTTTTGTTAATTTCCTTGTTTGTTATTTAATGGGGCCACCAGAGTTCAGGAACTCCACTGTGTCCCTAATTCCCTGGAGTTTAGTACTTGGGAGCTCATCAGGGTTCCATGCCTGCTCGTAGCTTTTGCTTCCCTGCAGAGATCATGAGCTTTCAGGGCTTCTTACTCTCTTCCCCCACCCCCTTTCCCTCCAGTTACTGCTATTCTACAGAGCTGCCCTTTGAAGGCTCTTTGGCTACTCTGGCTTTCCTTGCCCTGCTAAATTTTGAAGTTCCACATATGCTCCAGGTTCTCAGTTCTCCCCTGCTGTACTCTATTGCAAGGATCTTAGGAGCAATCTGCAAGTTTCCCATTCCTCCTCTGCATATATTTGGACAGCATGGACTTTCATAATGCATCAAATCAGGCCATGCAAACCTTCTGAAATGTAATCAAACAATAAAGCAGATTTTATTGAATAGGTTTTTAAAATTATTTGTATATATCTACGTCTTAGATTTTAGTGATATTTGACTGTATGTAGAATTCAAGTTTCACAAGCAAGTAGTTTTAAGGGGAAGAGGGACCCAAACACACATTGGAATAAAATTTAAAAAAGATGTCTCTAACCCAGTGGACCTTAAACTTTTTATGTCATGCCTTCCCCTCTTATCCATAATGGAATCTATCCACGCTCCCCTTCCTCCCCATCCCCAGGAGCTGCAGTCATGACTTCAAGTCAGGGTCCAGGGTCGTGGCTGGGAACCGAGACTGGAGCTGCAGCCACAGCTATGGCCAGGAGCTGGGGCCGGGGCTGAACCTGGGGCTAGGGCTGGGTGGCGCTTCATCCCTTTTCCCCTTGGGGGCTGGCCCGGGCCCCACCCCGAATATTCCTCTAAGTTGCCCTGAGGTACGTCCCACCATTGCGCTAACCATTCGCAATTTTGTCTTCAAATTTTTTTAGAAAAAATGTTGTACACCTTTAGAGTAACCACAAAAATACGCTTGTGTGCACATTTACAAGGGGAGTGAATATAGGGTTTAATCATAGAAACCTTGTTACAATCTTCAAGTATGAAGCTGCTGGTTGAGTGATTCCATATTCATGTAATTTTTTACCTTAAAACTCAGCTTGACCAACTTTCTTCATGCAGAAAAAGGTTGGGTGCTACTGTGAAAATATACAGTTCTAGATAAACAAAACAAACCCAGTGTTGTTATTGACCATTGTAGTATTCGGTGTTTTTTCTTAATGTCTCAGTTCCTAGAGTCAGTGATTACATAAGAATTTCAGTTCTCATTTTAAAAAAATAGGTAAATTTCTAGCCACCATAGTTGTGGAGAAAAGCTTGAAATGTGATATGAGTATAACTGAAACTCCCAGAAATCAGAAGGTAAAAATAAAAAGAATCCAATATTTATTATTTTATAAAATGTCAAGATTTTTAAGCCAGTCTCATGACTTTTCAACTGGACTCATTATTTTTGAATGCTTGACGTTGACAGTACTTTGAATTTGCTAAGCTTGTTCTGGAAATCTGGTTCTTTAGCTATGGCTACACTTAAGTCGACGTAAGTTCTGATACTCAAGGGTGTGAATTAGCCACCCCCCCTAAGCGATATAATTCATGCCCAGCTGAAGCACTGATGCAGAGCTTCTCCCACCAACAGAGCTATCACCGCTTGCAGGGGCTGAAGTAATTAAGCCAACAGGCAAGCTCTCTCCCTTTGGTTTAGAGAGGCTACACTAGAGAGCTTATGGCAGCGCAGCTGCACCGATGCAGTTATTTACAACAGTGGGTTTTGCTGGCATAGCTAGGTGGCAAGAGGATGTGGTTTTTTCACACCCCAACAGGCAGACAACTATACTGACAAAACTTTGTAGTGTAGACCTGCTCTTAGCCCTGGTTTACACATGCAAGTTGTACTGACAACTGTCGGTTAGGGGTGTGATTTTTGTTTTGTTTTTGTTTTTGTTTTTACTGATTACAGTTAAACCAGTACAAACCCTAGTGTAGATGCAACTATACTAATGTATTTCCCCCCTTCCTATACAAGAATAACTGTAGTCGTGTTAAGCACCGTTATAACGATAACTGTGACCATGTTGGTTAGCAGTTGTACTGTACAGGTATAGTTAAAGCAGTACAACTTTCTAATATAGATATCCTTACTTTTCTTAATTTTCTTGAAATGTGGTATGTGCATGAATTTTGAAGGATATTTAACTACATGGAAAGTTTGAAGTGAGTTGTGTTTGAGCTAATCAAGGTGATAGAAAAATTAGACACAAATTACAAATTTTAAATCATAGCAAGTTTGACCTGTAACTCTAACAGATCATTTTATTTGACTTCTGCAGAAAACTGCTCTTCAGTCTTTAGCTCTTTAGTTTAGAGTAAACTTAAGGCTTATCTACACTAGCACTTATGCTGGCAAAACATTTGTCGCTCAGGGGTGTGAAAAAAACATATCCCTGAGCAACATAAGTTTTGCCAGCATAAGCTCTTCTGTGGATAGCGCTATATTGGCGAGAGACGCTCTCCCACCGACATAGTTACTGTAGCTTGTTTAGATGGTTTTATTATATTGGCAGGAGAGCTCTCTGCCGTCAATATAATGCGGCTACACAAGTGCTCTTACAGTGGCACAGCTGTACTGATACAGCTGTGCTGCTCTAAGTTTTAAGTGTAGACTAGCCCTTAGGGCTGTCTATACTACAGGTGTTACAGTACTGCCGTTATACCTCTGTAACACCATCGTGTAGACATTTGCTATAGCGATGGAAGGGGCTTTTCTGTCAATGTAAGTAATCCACCCCTGAAGAGGCGGTAGCTAGGTTGATGGAAGAATTCCTAGTGTTGTTGACACCAGAGCTTAGGTCTACTTTAACTGTGTCTCGTGGTGTGAAATTTTCATGCCCCTGAGCAGTGTAGCCAGATCGGCTCAGTTTTAGGTGTAGACCAGGGCTTAACAATTTTTAGATCAAACCAGTTTTGCTAGCCAAAAGAAAGGGTTGGAGCTGAAATTAGAAGTTAGAATTACTAATTGTAATCTTAATTATGAAGAGATTATTGTTGGTCGTTGATTACTCTGGGGATTGAACTAACTTAAATAATGGTTTGTTTTGCTCAAGTGTTTTTTGTTTACAATATATTTTTAAAAAGTAACAGGAAATCTCATCACTTAATTTAAGGAATGGAAGTTTGAGGCCTCAAAATGTAGCTTTTTTTGTATTCTGATGTGATTTAGAGCCTAGTGCTGGATTCAACATATTACTCTTGAAGTATGCTGATGTGTTATGGTTAATACCATGCACCATTTCAAAGTAGGATTCACAGTACCCTGCTCAGGAGCGAGACTAATGTATTTCTGTCCTCAAGACTAATCTTTCAGTATTGTGGCAGAAAGTGTGCCTAGGATGTTTGTAAAGGTCACACTTGTCAAATAGAGATGCCTAACAGTAGAACTTCCTAGGGCATGTAATAAGTGACATTTTACTGATAGATCAAAACTTGTATGTATAAAAATGAAGATTCTTTTTTCCCCATAAATGCATGTGGGATGGGAGACCTTTGATAATAACTTTGCCTCTAATTCTGCCTAGTGAGTGTTGGATTTTTTTCACCATAAGAATGAAGAAGCCATTGAACACAAGGTGTGTTTAATGCTTTTTTTTCTACTTTATAACTATCTTGTTTGTTTTGTATTATTTATACAGTGCCATTGAGGAATGTATTGCTTTACAGACATCATGTGGTCTCTGCCCTAAGGAATTTACAGTCTAAATTAGGCATAACAGATGGCGAGACAGGGTAGGGGGAAGGATTAACCAGGAAAGTCCTGATTTGTTTTGTGCTGTGAAGTGAAATGGGAGAAGGTTACAGTTGTCCAGGTGAGAGAACCAGTCTTTGCAGTGATGACATATTGGAAATGATTTATTATGCTAGGAAAAGTGGTGTAACTTAATGTAGACATAACTTTAGAGGAAAGAGTGACAGGATTTGGAAAGGGTAATTTTATTTAGATCTAAATACAAAAAAAAAAAAAAAAAAGATGCCTGTTCACAACTCAGAGCATCAGGAAATCTGCAGTACCTCACCCCAAATATCATAACACCCAGGACTTCAGCCCTCTCCCCCAAGTGCTAGTAAACAGAAGGTTTCAGTAGCAAAAGGCA
This sequence comes from Emydura macquarii macquarii, assembly GCF_026122565.2. NCBI lineage: Eukaryota > Metazoa > Chordata > Testudines > Chelidae > Emydura > Emydura macquarii. The sequence continues at coordinate 20,518,326 of NW_027131256.1, read as the reverse complement.
ACTGATTCTTGCTATTTTTGACTAAGATGGTGTGTGAAAAGGCAAGGTAACAAAATTATCACTGGAGAATGGAGAGGTTCAGTTGAGATAATTTAGAAGGAAAGAAGAGTTCTGTTTTTGACATGTTTAGTTTGAGGAGGAGATAACTGAGGTCTTGTCTTCACTAGTAAGTTAACAATATTTGAGAGAAGTATATTGTGTTATCTTGACCCCTTGTACTCACACACAAACCCTTTGTGTGTGATGATAGTAATGCAAGTTGGCTGACACAACCGAGAATATGGAGCAGACCTTGACTGAGCCTCCCTTGTCAACTGCCAATATAACGTGTGTGGCATGGACACAGGCTAGTCTGTGACACACCAACCTAGGGGCACTAATCCTAATGCCTTCCCACAATATGCCAGGCACCCCACCCATGTGTCTTCCGTTTCCTGACTAGGAGTTGCCGTTTATTGCATATATGCCTGCTCAGCATTTATTCCCCCTTTCATATGCAGCTTCTAATATCAGCTCCTGAACTCATCCGTCTCTGATACAGAGCGCCATTCTTTGAGAATGGTCCCAAAAAGAGCAATCTCACTGTGCTGGTGACTGGCCATAGACTGGTCGACACCAGAAATGGCTTTCTTTAATGAGTTACTGGTGCCATGCCATTTCTGCCCAGGATCCCCAGATGGATAGTTCTTCCACAATACTTATTGCAAAAACATTCAGAGAATAGCACCGTTTACTTTGAAACTTTCTGAACCATGGGGTTTGCCCCCAGAAGTCTTAGCGTCACATAGGAGCAAGTAGATCACCACTGTGGACACAAACATTACAGTAACCTATTCAACACTTGACTGTTAGTTTGTAGCAGGGATGCTGTCCCTTGTGAATCTGTGGCATGGGCATACCCTGAGAGTTAGGCAGAGAAGAGAGCCTGAACAGAGGGAGAGTCCAGAGTGGAAATAAATTTGAGTCATTAGCACAGGACTGGCAAGAAAAATTTCTCTTTGGTGTGGAGGGGTGGGATTTGAATTTTACTTCATAAAGGAAAGAGAAGAGCAACCAATTAAAGAACTACCTTTTCCGCTACAAATTCATATAAATTTGTATCTGAAAGTGGCCATCACTGCATTCATCTAGTATTGGTCATTGCTTCATCTATTCCTGAATAGAAAATGAGCTGCTGAGTGTTCACATCCAGCCTATGCATTTAACCACTTGATCCATAGAGACATACCTTGCTCTTGCTGTCTTGGAAATTGGATTTTGTGTTTTATATCAGAGATTTTATTTAATAGATGTGGTCTAAAGTTGTGGTTCTCTGTACGTTCATTCTGTGGACCACTTTGTAAGAAATATCTTTCATGGACCATGACCACTTCCAGTCTCCACTCCCTCTTTGCTTGGGTCTCAAAACATTTAATTCTGTGGACTGCCAGGCAAGATTCCGCCAATCACTGGCGGTCCAAGAACCACAACCCTGAATAAGTATCCACCTCCTAGAATCTGAGCTCCAGAGTAAGCCTTATTTTGCTCTCAGTTTATGTGTGTAGAATGGATTAGTAGTTTTTACTTGGAAATCATTTGAAAGTATAAAAATATATCTATTTGCAACTTCACTTGGGATAGATTAGTGGGTGTCAAATGTTACACAATACTTGACATATACACTGCTTTTAATCTAGCATTGCAAAGGGATTAGCAGATAATGAATCATGAGGCTTTTTTGACTGTTTAAAAATAATTGTGCTGCTTCCTTGCCCCTAATGTTGCCCTCAGGTTTTGAGTGGGACCATCTTGTGACAGTTCATGTTAACATTTGGAAAACTCCACATGGATGTGCAAACACCAGGCTGACAGCTCTGTGTTGAGTTCCTACCTTGCTAATTGTTTTCTTGGATTATTTGGATGGTGTAGAAAGCTTTTTCCAAATCCCCTTTATTACTGAAGTTATTGTTGCCAGCAGGAATAAGATTAAAGGTGCTTAAATCTGTAGAGTTGTTTCTAATTTGTACATGTCATTTCAGTGGCATTTTAACAGAACTCTTTCCCCTCCCTGCTCCACTAGTACTGTGCTTGAGTTAGGTCTGAGACGCCAACCTATTGGAAGAAATTTCATTTTGTTCCCTAATTATTATGCTGGCACTTGGGAGATAATTTTTCCCTTCATGCACTGCCAATTAATATGCAAATGAGCTGATAAATATTTATACCATGATTTAAATTATGCAGGGAACGCTTTCAGTGTACTCTGCAAATGAATTGTTCATGGACTTCAAAGTGCTGGCTGCTGTGCTAACGAGGGGAGATTTGCATAAGGCCCTAATCAGGCGCATACTGATTAAGCTTCATTATGGAAACTGCCAGCTGCAATCTTTGTTTCTATTTTATTACAAAAAGGGGAACTTTTCACGCTTCAGTCGCCTTGACAATGTCAGACACAGCTAGTAGGAGAGACTGAAACTCCACAGAGCAACTGAAGTGTCCCTGTTCAGTTGAAGATTGCTATGGTGTACCTGAAGTTGTATTTCTCCCCCTCACCCCAACTCCTTTTCTTGTTCTGTTGAGAGCAGTAACATAAATTTGTTAGAAATAGTCTTCCCCCCCTTTTTTTCCCCGTTCCTTGGACTATCTGAACCGTAGAGGATTTCACAGCAATGTTGGACTGCAGTGACTACGTTCTAGGTGGGTACCAGCTCTGCTCTTATAAGCATTTAATATGGAAGTAGAGGGTGTGAGGTTGACTATGCATAGAGGCTTAGTCATATATGCAGGGACTGCAGACGACATTTTAAAGCTGGAGCTCACCATTGAGCTTCAGTGAGTAAGTGCCTCCCTGCTATTCCTTTTTTTCTTTTTTCCCCCTGGTCAGGAGAATTGTACTTCTTTGCATTGGAAAAATAGATTTGCTCTTGGGTTTGGGTGACATTTTTTGCTTTAGGGATTTTATTCTGTGAAGCATTTGGATTCTGACAGACATCGAGACGAAGAACTTGAATTGCAGATCCATGTGTTCTTACTTTTTTTATATATATATTTTTAAAAACAAAACAGTTCCAATTTCAAACCACTTACTTGTATGAACTCTTACCATAGCCGGTAGTGTGTGGTTTTTGACATAATAGCAAGGTTTCTTCTTGTATAATGGAAAATAGGGTGGAGTTCACAGTTGTTGCCATTGATACCAATATAAGCTATGCTTAAGGTACCTGGATAATCCCTTAGCAGTCTGTCTTGTACTCATATTTCATCACTTTTCTATATTTTAAGTTATTTATAATAATTGCTTGTTGTTTTGCAATAGACAATGTTTTATTTTCGGAGCTCTGAATTCCACACATTGAGTCTGAGTATTTCCTTTTTGGTTCTATAATAAAAGGTATAACTGGACCGTAGTCTGATGTTTTTAAGCAGACGTCTGAACATGCACATTTCCAGATATGCAGCAGTTACAAATGAATCACTCACTCAGACTTACAAGTGACCCATTTGGTGTTTTGCTGGCATTGAGGAATTCCTCTCAACTGTTTGCCAGGGAGTTATTTATGCTGGTTCTGATGGAGTATTGGGGCAGTTTCCCTTGAATGGGTGTGAGGGGAAACAGCATGTGACATTCTGTATTAAGATGATTTTACATGTACATATTGCTTAATTTCCAATTTAGCTAACACTCCAGTCTGGTGCACCCTCTGCTTTTTAGTTTTTCTGAATACCTTTTGAAATATCAGAGGGGCAGTGAAAGCCTGGCACAGTAGTTCCTTGTGTTACACTCAAGCTCTGCTGTCAGAGTACCAAGATGAATGTAAAAGCTCCAAGTTTGATTTCAGTCATGCACCTGCAGTTTTCGATCCTTCCTTCTATGCTTGAAGTTTAAGTTTTTAGATGATATTGACAGAAATTTGCACCCCAGGGCTTTTATTTAAAACTCAAGAAAGGTATAAAGAAGGGGGGAAGTTGAGAGGGAAGGAAGATGTTAGCATCCTTATTTTTTAATTGCAAAGGAAATTTTTTCGAGTATCTACAAATCAAGTACATTATTGTAGGTCTTTGTGCCCTACAGATAAATATGTATTGTGCTAATAGCAGTATTGTGCTTCAGTTGCTATTTACATGTGGTGCTATTTACAATGGACCCACTGGAGTTCTTGACCTTTTATGTGCAAAATAAACACAGAATAATCACCCTCCACACACACCCCAAGGTTTTGTTCAGGCTGATGAAGTAGTAATGAAGGGGCACAATCTTTTTCATAGTGTGGACCACAGCTTAACAGAGAGATGATCTTATGACTTCTGCCTCATCCACTTGTGATCATGCTGACCAACATCTTTCCCATTTATGAACTCATAACATTCCCTGTATCCAGGACTTGAAAACTTACCCAATACCTACTAACACCAGGCTGCCATGAGGTTGAAATACACTGGTATCCCAAGTCCTCTTGTTTAGTCTCCTAGAGGTCAACCATTCAGCATTACTTGGATCAAAGACTCCGGTCTCCTGCTGGCTAAAATCAGAGCCTACAATTAATGCTAATTGCCATTTCCCATGCTTTTACTCAACAAATTTAGTGCTGGATAGTGCCCTGTCCAAGTAAATCCATATATGCTGGTCCTACACACAGACCTATCTGCTAGGGGTGGACCATACCAACAGCTCTTTGCTATAGTGTCAGTGAATAGAGGTTTCCCTCTTCCAGAAACTGACACCAGCACACCAAGGGGAGTTATAGCCTGAAGGAGCCAGATCCCAACCAATTTGTAGACCAGTGGCAGTAGAACCTCTGCCGGCCACCTAGCAGAGGGCTCTTTTATTGGGATGGAGGTGTTGTTGACCATACTTCACCAATTTGATGGCTGTGCGGGGAAGAAAGAGGGAGGAGCTAGAAGGAGCTCTCCATCCACATCCATAGAGCTTTCTACTGGGATAGTTGACTAAGAGCCCTCTGCTGGAGTGTTCTCTCTCCTCATACCCATTGCATCAAAAGCTGGACTGATATATTCCTGTTTCAGGAGATGGAGATGGTGCAAGACACATTCACACCAGTGCTCCCTACTCTTCCTGACAGTGGGAGCCGAGCCTCTCCTGGCCACTCTGAGGCAGTGCCACCTCCCACCATCTCCAGTAACACTGGCACTGGATGTGTGTTGACCAGCTCAGGCAGACATGACTGCATCCATTATACTTGGCTCACATTTGAAAGGTTTAAGATCAACCATAAAGACTAGAATTTATGTCCCCCGTCTCCCTCCGCCCACCAAAAAAAACCCCCAAAAAACAAAAATTGAGATTCTGTAGAAGCCAATGCCCCTCACTTGGGAAAGGTTCCTATTTGTTATAGGTGACTGGATTTTTCAAGCCTTACCTAGGTTAACTACAACAATTATTTACATGGAAAAGTTACATCAGGAAAGTTATTGATGTCATTAATTCAGCTAAAAATACTTCTGACTTAAAAAAAACAAACCCAAAAAACTACTCACTCACTGTTTGTTTTTGCTCTTCACTTAACTTCCTCCTTCCTGTCTCTCCCCTTCAACCCTACATATGCTTTTCTGCTGCCTGGTCTGCTTGTTTTCCTTTCTTCCCACACAAGCTTTCCTATGGCTTGGTTCCCTTCTTACTCACACAGCTGGATATGCTGCCCAGCTCTGCCCATTCTTTCTCCTGCTCCTCTGGGTATGCCTTTCCTGTTGCTGACTGGCGTTTTCAGTGTCAATGGTAGCTGTGATATCTGAGGGTGACTTCTTCTTATAGAAACAGATAGGCTGGCTTCTTTTCATTATTTCCAGCTGCTTTTATAGGCCACGAGGCAACAAAGAACCTGTACACCTGTAGAAGCAACTGGAGCAAGGTAGAGCAGCTAGTGGCAATGGCCAGCCCTCTACAGACCATTGATCAGTGGATCATAGTTTGAAACCACTGCTTTAATGAAAACCCATTACAGAAGCAACCCTCTTAAACACCCATCAAAAGAACACCCTGAATCAAAAGATTTATTTTGAGCTAATTGAGGATGGAGGATCTGTTTAAGGATTTGCCTGTTTTTCTCTGTACAAATTATTTCATTTAACCACTTGACATAGTCTGTCATGTTTTGTCTTGTGTCTAAAATGTGAGATGCTGAGGTTAGAAGCAAGAAATGAGAAGGCTGTGAGTTGGAGTTGATAGTGTGAGCAGCTGTTAAGTACTTGAAGAAACTGTATTCTATACCTGCCACCTGGGAAGGCTTTCTGCCTTCACCATATTTAGATTTCAAAGGATCAGATTTTTACTGATAAATATTGGTAAATGTAGATTTCACCACACATACACAAACTGATGGAAAAAATATTTCTGTCGATAGTAATTGAAATTTATAGATTTGTAAGAAAGTAAGAAAAAAGCTGCTTGAGAATTTATTTGAGTTTGATTTGAGGATACTTAAGGATATTTACTTTTTATATTTTTATATATGATGTTGACAAATTGTGCTTTAGTGGTTATAAAGCTTTAACTTTGTGAACCTCAATATCTACTATCATTAAATAATTGTCTGACCCCTTCTTAAGCCCCCCAATAGTATCCTGCAACTGTGAAAATTTAAATTAATAAAGCTTTTTTATTTTTATCAAAAACCTCTGTTATCCATTAGTTATTTAAAAAAATAAAAATCAAATTCTGCCAAGCCTAACCGTATTAAACTGAAACTTGAAAATAAAGAGAACGCACTTTGAGACAGACCCACAGGGAAACTGGAGGAAGATCATAAAAAATAATTTAACACTGATGACATTCCTGTCAAGTAAAAAGCAGAACTAGATAAATGATATTTCTCCTTGTAGTGACTGAATTTCCTTATTTATTAACAACAAAATATATTTAGACATAGCATAAACCAGTATTTTTGAGTCTTTAAATGGCTGCTTTTTTCACCAGGCCTTTGCTTCTATAGTTGTTTCACAGTATTGTGCACCCTTGCCCTGCCAAGTCCTTTCTGTTGTTCTCTTAACACTTTCTTGTTTTGTATATGTGGCGGCTGAGGTTTATCTTTTTAAAACCATGGCGCAGTCCTTGATTGGAAGACTTACCATTACATCTCTTGGGTTCTGCCTCAGCATGGGGATATAGACTAGATGAGTTCTTGAAGTCTCTTCCAGCCCTACATGTCTGTGATCCCACCCGTGATCATCATCATTTTGTATGAGATATACACCATCCAGGCTTGTAATATTTTATACTTAGATGGCATCAGGATTTTCCACTCTATTACTTTATATCTCTTTACCTCTCTTTTAATGCAGACTCAAGAATGAACAATCCATCAGAAACCAGTAAACCACCAATGGAGAGTGGGGATGGGAACACAGGTAAGAAATGAGCATTTAGTGCTCATATCTGGCCTTCTGGGAGAATTGAATGGCTTTAAAAGGGAGAACCTCCTTTATCTGTGTATAAATACTTGGGCCGTTTTCTGTACATTTCTTGTGAGAGCTCTTTTTTTTTTTAGTCTCAGGGTGTGTTTACACTACAATTAGACACCTTGGCTGGCCTTTTCCAGCTGACTCAGGCTCATAGGGCTCGGACTGAGGGGCTGTTTAACTGCAGCTTAGATGTTTGGGCTTGGGCTGCTGCCTGAGCTCTGGGACCCTGTGAGATGGGAGGGTCCAGAGTTTGGGCAGCAGCCCAAGCCCAAACATCTACGGCGCAATTAAACAGCCCCTTAGCCAAAGTCAGCGGGTACAGGCCTGCCTCAGGTGTCTTAATTGCAATATAGACATATCCTTAAGGACTCCTGCTTGCCATTTAATACATTAACTACAGTATATTTAACTGTTCATTTATGCAAATCTTTGTCTCCTCACACACAATAATATTTTTCTCCCCTTTTGCAACATTTTACCTCCATAGAGAGCGAGGGTTGCTGGTAGGAGCTGATGTAGATTTTTGACACCTATTAGGTTCTTCTCCTCTATTTTCTCTAATACAGCAATCCTAGCACATTTTATGTAAGAGTTCCCCAAAGAGCTGTCTGTAGGTAATGGAGAGTGAAGAGTTCATTGTGTTATTTTAAAACTAAAATTGTATTAAAAACATAATTTAATTTTTTACCTTTAATTCGATTTTAAAAAATACTATTTTGTGCTACTAATTCCTTTCTAGATGTCATTTAACATACTAATTCTTTTTGGAAACAAGGAGTGGAAATTCTGAATTAAAAAGTAAATAGGATGAAATAACTCAGAATCAGTCTCTATCTACAGACAAGTCCAGGTTATGAATTAGAGGAAATTTTAATTGTAAGCGATCATTTCTCATTTCTTTTAGAGAAGTCTGGGTTCATTGTATGGGATAAACCATAATTCTTTCCCTTCACTTTCCTCAGTAACAATAAGAGTATACTTCTTTTATTTCAATCCTAGAAATTGTAATGAACCTGACAATGTGCAGCATTTTATGCTGTTGATTCTCTCCATGTTCTTTATGCAGGGCATTAATAACAAGACAACTAAGGGCAATTGAGTATTCCCTGTACTAAAAAGATTGATGGATGTTTTCCTGCCAATAGATGGAGGCAGTCAAAGTTTTTCAGCTTATTCACATATCTGTTCCCTGTTACTGCCTTTTCAGTTTTTGTAACTTCTACAATAGTGGCAATGCCAGAGTGAATCTAAATGTTTTTTTCCCTCCGTACATAAAAATAATCTGTTATGAATTTAAAAAACTCTCTAGTGTGGTTTAAAAGTTCTGTCCCTTTCAGATCATTTCAAGTGTCCCTACTTTGGAAATGTTAGGCTTTCTCTGGAGGACAGTGGTTCTAATTCTCCCTTTCCCCTCCAGAAGCTGGTGTGTGCAAGGCCTTAGGAGAATATGGTATTCTACTTTAGTCACAGCAACTTCCTGCCTACAGCATAGCCTTAGAGTAGAAAGAAAACACAGAAGTGGCAGATAAGATAGTTCAGTTGTGTGGAACAGGCAGAGTCAAATAGATGATCGTCTCTGGAGGGGTTAGATCCTATGGTAAACTGCTGGGTTATGGAGATGTATATGAATGTCTTTGCAACAGCATAAGGCTATAGTTTTTGTGCCTTCCTCATTTACGTGCCCTAATGATGGGAATCACTGTATTGTATGAGGCTGAACTTCATAAGTATCATCTCTAGTAAATTAAAATATTCTCTGAGCCGTTCATTTTAGGCTCATAATTTATAAACTCAGTGGGCAAGATGACAGAACCCTGAATTTTTAATGGCTGTCTGTATTAGGTCTCATTGTTTTTATGCTCACAAACCAGTGAAGCTAATAATTAGTAACATTTATGAACCATTTCTTCCAGGGCTCAAACACCTTACAGGCAGCACCAGTCAACTGGCAGATGTTAATCTCAGAGAGTTTTATTTTTATCACTTTCAGGGCTAAAAGAAGTGACAAACTCTGCTGGTTTCCCAGTGGAGCTTGTAACTCTCATGAGTTTCATGTATACACTGCCAGCAGATCTCTTAACCACAATGAATCATTGCTGTTTTTCTCTGAATCATTCGTGTATCAAAATCCTATGAGCTGATGGAGCTTGTAATTTTCATGACAGAAACAACTAAGGTGTATGGAATTTACATCTGGCAGAGCTTGTAACTTCAGAAAAAATGCAATAATTGTTGGTAAAGTTAACATACCTTGCAAGTTCTGTGAGACTAATAGCTAAGGTTCATGGAATTTAGAGAAGTGTTGTAGTTAGAAATTAGACAAATTGCAGTTCACGATACTTTAACCCTTTGGATCTTCATTGAGATCTCCTGCACAGACTACAATCTCAACAGAATGCCTAAAATAGATTCACCTTTTGGGGATCTCATGCAGGTTAATTTCAGCCTTGTGCCCGAATGGTACTGTAACTTTTAGTAGGGATCTCATACAAGTTTCTCAGGCACAAAAGGAGCTAATGGCTGCTGAAATTATGGAACTTGTGATGATCACTTGCCCTCAGGCTCTTCTGCAAACTTCTTTCCAAATCTCACTTCTTAACCCCAGTCATGACCAAGAAGACCAACTGGAAGTCCCCTGGAGGCTCTTGAGGGTAGAAAGAATAGCATGCCTCTGGGCATCTCTCCTCACCTCCTAGTCAGGCACATAATGGTAAATTGGGAGCCTTGTTTTGTCCACAAGGAGTGAGAGTGATATAAAATTTACTTGAGGTCTTAAGTCCAATTGACTTCTTTAATTAATGCCTTATATTTCCCAGTGTCTGCACTTTTGAAATAAAATAAATCATAGTTGAGGACTGACCTGGTTTTGATTATCCTTCCATTTAATTTAAACTGAATCAACTCCTGATCACTCAATCCAAAGTTATTTCCTATGACCAACCCTTCTGCTGGCCTTAATACCTTAAAACCAAGTCTAAAATTGCACCACCTTTTTTTGGTTCAGTGACAGTTTGAAGAAAGTTGTCACCTATTGCGTCCAGGAATAACTGAGCCCTTACCAGTATTGTATTCTCCAGTCTGGGTTTTTGTTTTCTTTTGTTTTTTGTTTTAGATTTTCCTCTTGACCAGATGTATAGAGAATCTAAGAAGATCAGCGCGCCATTGTGTTAGGCACTGTACAGACAAGTAGTAAGAGACAGTGCCTTCCCCAAAGGGGCTTACCACTAAGTAGGTAGGGCAGACAGAGGAAAGGAGAGAGAAGATAGTCATGTCCTTGATTCACAGGTGGGGAACTGAGATACAGAGGAAGTGACTTGCCTGAGGTCACACAGGAAGTCTGTGACAGAGCTGGGAATTGATCCCAGATCTTCTGAGACTCAGTCCAATGCTTTAATCACAAGACCTTTTTTTCCTCTTTACTTCCTCCTGTGTGATCAATGTGTATAATCAGAATAATTATCTAAATAGCAGAACACAATCTGAGATCACTGTGAATTATGGAAACTTAAAAATAGAAAAGAATTGTATCCTAAGGGGAGAAAAAGTGTTGGAAAGAGGAAGATGTAGGAATAAAATATACCCAAATGGCACCTCTTCCTCTGAATGTGTTGGGGACCAGAGAAATTGTCTTTGACCTGTCGGAATCTGAAACAGTGAAGATTATCGCAGGTGCATCTGTGATGTGATAATCAAGCAAGAGTAGTTTACATGGGAGATGCAGGAGTCTGACTTGTTGCATGATGTGTAGAGCCAATTCTGGACTGTGTTATCAAGCTAACTGTCTCAGTTTCTAGTTGGATTGGTTAGAGTAGCATTAACTGGGTAAAAGGATAGTCTTTGGACTTGGTGATTTCTTTACAGCTGTGCCAGAAAATGAATGTTCCAGCTATGGATTTCTCAGTATCCACAAAAATAAATTTTTCAGACTTTTTAGCCCTAGGGTATGTCTATACTGTTTTAAAACAAAATCATGGCAGTGAGTCTCTAAGCCCGTGACAACTTACTATCTCACAGGCCTCATACTACAGGGCTGGAGCCTGGGCGCAGAAACCCAACAAAGTGGGAGGGTCTGACAGCCCAGTCTGCAGCCCTCGTGAGACTGTCTACATTGCTATTTTTTAGCCCTAGTCAGTTGACCTAGGCTCCAAGACTTGCTGGCACAGGTTTGTTTGGTTTTTTGTTTTGGGTTTTTGGCAGTGTAGACATGCCCGCAGTCAAAGTAGATTCAGCACATTAGACCTAGGGCACCCTGGATTTACACAGCATTTTCCCCAACGTCTGGTCCACTGCTATTTTTAGCACACACAAACCAGGATGGCAGGGAGTCATTAGGAGACCCACCCACATCTTAGGGCACATGGGTGGAAAGATAGGATAGTAACTGCTATTGTTCAGAAGAATTGAGTCCCTGTCTGCTATCTAAGCAGCACAAGTTTTCCATGTTTAGCTCCTAAGCAAAGTAGAAGTTGGGACTCTCTGGTCCCTTCATGCCCCTTCTGGTCTCTTAATCTTCAAAATTCATGCCAGCTAAAATCCCATCTCACCAGCTGTCTCATAAACTTCTTGAGGTTCACAGGAATGGAGCCCCACTTTTAAGCACTTTAGGAGCAAGGCCCTTTGTACTCTACAAACTGGACTTAAAATCTGAGACAAGGTCCCACTTCCTCCCCCATCCTACTACTCCCTACCACGCCACACCCCACCCACCCTGTTTCTGTGGCAAATTGGAAATTCAGTAGCAGGCTCAGGTAAGGTCCTAGTATTCTTCCCAAAACCAGAACTGCATCCTAAAGAGAAGAGAAACAAGACTCCATACCCTACATGTCAAGAGTACTTCCAGTTTTTATTTGACTAAATCTAAGGTGTTTAGGAAGTTAGTAAGACTTTCTGTAGCTTTTTCCGCTCAGCAACTGTCTAAATGGATTAAGCAGTGCAGTGAGACGTTATATATTAGCTAGGGAGTCAGTACCTCAGAGTCTTGGAGCTCACTGTACCAGAGCTGAAGGCAGTATTAATGGGATGTCTCCATAATTATTTCATCTTAGAAAATAGTGGTACCCATAGAGTTGTCTCAGGTGTCCTCTGGAGTCTCGCCCTCATGGCACTGTATATAGGGCGCTGCCGACCCCCCACCTCTTCAGTTCCTTCTTACTGCCTGTGACGGTTGCTGGAACATTAGTCTTCTCTTGCTCAGCAAGCTCTTCCCCAATGGACTTTTTCATACATACCTGTAAATAGATAAGATTTAGCATTAGTAGTAATAGTTCATAGATTAATTAGAGTGGTTAGGATTCTGCTTATCAGGGCCTTTTCCCCTCTTTCCCCCGTCCCAGGGGCCAGGGCATGCCTCGATCCCCTGGCTTTAAGCTGTGCAGGGCCTGTAAGAAACGTATGCCAAGAAACAATCTACATTCAACCTGTTTGAAGGGTCTGGGAGAGATACCTTGGAGGAATCACTGCAAGATCTTCAGGGGTTTCTGCCCCAGAACCAAAAAGGAAAGAAGCCAGGGACTTAAATTTATCCTAATGGAGGCAGCTCTCTGACCCCTGGAGCAAAATCTGACAAAGCCAAGACCCATCACTTCGGCTTTGGTGTGGAGCACACCAGCATTGTAAGAGATATGGTGCTGAGGAATGACTATCTGCATAGAGACACTCGGTACAGGCATGCATCACTGGCATCGAGGGAGACTTCATGTGGAGAGACATGGCACTGCTCCCAATCCCTGGTTCCACATAAAAAGCAAAAGAAGACAGAAGGAACGCTCGCCGATGCTGAAAATATCTGGACGGGCGTAAAGGCTTGAGCGGAGTGCAACCCACATCAAGCCATTCCAGTCCCAGACCCTCGGGTGTGGTACCGTTAACTCTGGCTCCTAAGCAAAGTAGAAGTTGGGACTCTCTGGTCCCTTCATGCCCCTTCTGGTTTCTTAATCTTCAAAATTCATGCCAGCTAAAATCCCATCTCACCAGCTGTCTCATAAACTTCTTGAGGTTCACAGGAATGGAGCCCCACTTTTAAGCACTTTAGGAGCAAGGCCCTTTGTACTCTACAAACTGGACTTAAAATCTGAGACAAGGTCCCACTTCCTCCCCCAGTCTGATACCCTTTGTCTCCCCACCCAGGAAAAGCTGTGAGGAGGAGTTGCAGCTTCCCTCCACTTTGGAGACCTTTGAGGCTGCAAGAATGTTCATAGTGGGCACGGCATCGATACCCCCTCTTAGGTGAGATCATGACTAGGACCCAAGACCACCAGGTTCAGAAAAGCTCCTGGTGCCATCTAGTGGCAAGCCATCCATGATGCCATCATTGCCTTCCCCACAGCACTGCTCCCTCGCGTTGTCCGGCACCGCACTGCCCTGGTCACCTAGAAGTGAACAGTACACCACCGACTGTGAGGTGGAGTCGTACAGCTCAAGAAGGAGCCAACAGTGTTAGGACAGATGGCATCAGGGTTGAGGTTGCACAACCCCTGTCTATGCCTTGCCCTCCCCAATGGCAGATGCCAGCCCAATGTCCATTCTGGACCCCATGTACATTCTTCCAGGCACAGGGGTCACACTCTGGACGGTCACTCTCACTTGTTTCCAAGAGCAGAACCCTGCCGACTCATGCAGTTGTGGAAATACCATGTGTCACCCGACTCGGTATTGAGCCCAGCACAGAGGACAAGGAATTGGTACTGTGGGACCCCTTGGGTGCTGAAGGGCAAGAGCAGGGCATGGTGCCTGTCAGAGCTGCTGTTTATCCATCTCCAAATAGAAGTGGTTTTGGAGCATGCCGACTCCATGGTCGACATTTTAGCCCCGGTGGGTTCCTCCAGAGTCACTTTGCCATTAATAAAAACCATACGCGATGTACAAAGTCACTATGGCAAACTCCAGCCTCTTTGCCTCACATGGAGTGAGAGTGGAGAGAAAGTATTTTTGTGCCCTCCAGGGACCATGAGTACCTTTACACTCATCCTCCACCGAGATCACTTGTTGTGGCAGAACTAATGAGCATGAGAGGCAGAGTCATCAGAGCCCCCTGTCAAAGGCCTAAGACGCTAAGAAGTTGGACCTTTGTGGTAGAAAGGTTTACTCTACCAGGAGGCTCCAACTCTGCATTGTGAACTAGCAAGCGATCCTAAGCAGATATGCTTTTAACTCTTGGGGGTCCATGTCCAAGTTCACAGAGCCAATACCACCAGACTCCAAACTGGAATTCCCAGCCCTAGTAGATGAATGTAAGGCTGTGGCAAAGGCCTCAGTCCAGGCAGCTCTCAATGTGGCAGACGCAGCAGCTATACCATGTCATCTGGCATAGCCATAGGAAGAAGTTCCGGGCTACAAGCCTCAGGCTCCCTCATGAGGTCCAACACACTATTCAAGACCTCCGCTTTGAGGGATCAGCTCTGTTCGTTAAACAGATGGATTCCAAACTTCACAGGCTTAAGGACTCTCAGACTACTTCAGAGTCCCAGAGCCTTCACACTCTGGTACCTCAAAGGAGGCACTTCAAACCTTAACCCCTGCCTCTGTTTTTTCAAAATCAGCCTACGGAAGACTATAATAGAAAGAGGAGCAGGAATTACAGGAGGAGGCCTCTTCAGCCTTCCTCCAGTCAAGGGCCCAGACCCACGAGACAATCCTCCAGTCCCAAACAAAACTTTTGAGGGTGCACCTGAGGACAGTGCATCAGAGACTCAGATCCACCACCCCTTTTATTTTTGGATCACCTATCCCATTTCTATCATGTGTGGGCCCAGATCATGTCAGACCACTGGGTACAACGCGTGATGGAACTGGGTTACTCGCGCCAATTTTTTTGCCTCCCTCCCTCCTACCCCACCCTCCACGTCCTTCTTCGAGGCCCCTCTCATGAGCACCTTCTACTACAAGAGATACAAGCTCTCCTAAGAATAGGAGCAGTGGAGGAGGTTCCTCAGGTGCTACGGGGCAAGAGATTTTATTCCCGATATTTCCTAATCCCGAAAGCCAGAGGCAGGCTCAAGCCCATCGACTTGTGAAACCTCATCAAATTCATGAAGAAGCTGAGATTCCGCATGGTCTCTTTGGCCTCCATTATTCCCTCTCTGGATCTGGGGGATTGGTATACCACCCTCGACTTGAAGGACACATACTTCCACATGGCCATCTTCACAAATCACAAGAAGTTCCTCCAATTCGTAGTCAGTCAGATCACAATCCTATCCTTTGGCCTATCTGCAGCCCCTCACTTATTTACCAAGTGTATGGTAGTAGTCGCCGCGTTCCTCAGGAAGTGGAAAGTACAAGGCTATCCTTACCTCGACGACTGGCTAATCAAGGGATACACCAGGGGGCAGATGGAGGCAGATTTGAACCTGATATGGTCAACATTCGACAGTCTGGTGCTTTTGGGCAACAAGCATAAATCAACTCCCATGCCCACTCAGAGGACAGAATTAATTGGGGGCAGAAGGGGATTAGACTTGGTTCAGGCCAGGGCATTTCTCCCGGAATCTTCTTTCCTGTCCCTATGTGACGACATAGAGGATTTAAAGTGCTTCCCAACCACCACCATGGCTCAAAATTGCCCTCAGCTGTTGGGGCACATAGCGGCATGCACATATGTAGTTCAGCATGTGAGATAATGCCTTAGGCCACTTAAGGCATGGCTAGCCTCAGTGTACCATCTGGCTGAGGACTACATAGACAAAGTAGTCTCACTCCCCCCACCTCATTGATCAAGATTGGTGACTCAACAACATGCAAGGTATGCACAGGAGAACCTTTCTCCATACCTCACCCCTCACCATGCCTTGTGATGGGTGCCTTGGTGATGAGTTGGGAAGCTCAGGATTCAAGGTCTTTGGTCTCATGCAGCACTCTTACTTCCACATCAATGTAAGAGAACTGAGAGCGGTATGCCTGGTCTGTCAGGCCTTCTAAGTCCATCTGGAAGGCAAGTGTGTATCGGTCATGACAGACAATACAACAGCGATGTTTATATAAACAAAGCGTGAAGCAGGCTCCTCTCCCCTGTGCCAGGAAGTCCTCAGACTATGGGACTCTTGCTTCACTTGATCAATTCACCTAGAGGCATCCTACCTTCCCAGAGCTCAGAACGAGTTGGCGGACAGCCTCAGCAGATCCTTACTCAGTCACAAGTGGTCTGTTTGCCTGGATGTGGTGAGCAACATCTTCCAACAGTGGGGCGTTCCCCACATAGACTTGTTCGCAACAACGCTCAACAGGAAGTGCCTGCAGTTCTGCTCTTTCCAGAATCCCAGTTCGGGATCAATCATGGATGCATTTCTCATCCCATGGATAGGTCAGCTCCTCCCCACCCATTCACTAGGTTTTGTTGAAGATCAGGAAGGAAGGATCCTCTCTGATTCTGATAGCCCCAGCCTGGCCACGTCAACACTGGTATGCTGTGCTTCTCAACCTCTCAATGGAAACCCCAGTCACTTTGCCTCTGGTTCTGGACCTGATCATCTAGGACCATGGCAACCTTTGGTACCCTAACCTCGAGTCTCCTCACCTCACTGCGTGGAAGCTCAATGGCTGAACCCTCTGGAACTAGCATGCTCAAAACCAGTTAGAGAGGTCCTCCTTGGCAGCAGAAAACCTTCCACGAGGGCCACTTATACTAAGTGGAAGAGATTTTCGGTTTGGGCGGCTCAGAAGGACATCCCACCTATTCTGTCTTCTGTAACCTTTATTTTTGACTATTTATTACAGCTGAAGCAGCAGAGTCTGTTGGTGTCATCAGTTAAGGTCCACCTGGCTTTTCACCCATGGGTTGCAGGCCATTTGGTCTTTACTAACCCCACGGTCGGACGTTTTCTTAAGGGCCTAGACAGGCTATACCCTCATATGCGTCAGTCGATTCCCAAATGGGACCTTAATCTCGTGCTGTCAAGGTTGATGGGACCGCCATTTACGTCCCTAGCAACATGCTCGCTCCTCTATCTGTCCTGGAAGGTAGCTTTTCTGGTGGCCATAACTTCAACCAGGAAGGTGTTTGACCTCAAGGCTCTCATATCAGAGCCTCATTACACAATTTTCTTCAAGGAAAAGGTTCAACTTTGTCCTCACCCAGCCTTCCTTCCAAAGGTGATTTCCCAATTCCATAGAAACCAGGACATATTCCTCCCGGTCTTATTTCCAAAACCACACGCCAACAGTCAGGAGTGCAAGCTGCATTCTCTGGATATTAGGTGGGCCTTGGCCTCCTATAATGAGACGACAAAACCATTCAAGAAAACAACACAGCTCTTGATAGCAATAGCAGATAGGATGAAAGGTCTCCCTGTTTTTCTCAAAGAATTTCTTCATGAATCACATCGTGTATCCAGAAGTATTATGACTTGGCGGGAGTGCCAGCCCCTGCTTTGACAGCTCATTCCATAAGGACACAGGCGTCTTCGGCAGCATTCCTGGCCCAAGTCCCTATAAAGGACATTTGTAGAGCAGCAGCATGGTCATCTATTCAAACCTTCGCTGCACACTATTCTATTACACAGCATTCAAGAGACAGTGCTACTTTTGGCAGAGCAGTACTACAATCCACGGGGCTTTCAACTCAACCCCTCCTCCAATGGACCAGCTTTGGAATCACCTACTTGGAGTCAACATGAGCAAGCACTTGTTATAACAGGAGGTCAGACTAGATGATCACACTGGTCCCTTCTGGCCTTGGAATTTGTGAATCTATGTGCCCATCATCCAGGCTGGAGGTGAAGGCACTTCACTGTAATTGCTACAAAGAAATTAAGCTGTCTGATATGCACAGGTCAGCTGAGTGCAGATTTTAGTTGGTCATAAGGACTGGGGAATTTTCTCTGCACCCACCCTCCACTGGAGGGAAAACTGAACAAACATTAAGGTTAAAAAGCAAGGTAGACCCCAGCCTCATTCCAGTCTAGGCTGTTTGACAAACAGGAAAGTTCTGGTTTAAAGAGGAGGGAGGTAGGGAAGTCCACCAGTAGGCTTTAGGACCCAGAGAAGGGAGGTGAGCATTAAAAGTAAGTTTGTTTTGCTGCTGTTTTACTAGTTGTTTTGACTACCATGCTTAATGTTAGTAACATAAACTAAGGCTTAATCCAAAATCCATTCAAATCAATAGAAAGACTGTCCTACAACCCCTAGTTTTTAAACCTTTCTAGCTCATTGAAGTAAATTATTTGAACGGTGTTAAAATTTTAATATTTTTAAGTTGTCCCAGAGGCCTTTGGACATAAACTATTTTTTTAAATTCCTTCCCCTGTTTGGCCAGAAATTGTTTTCTAATTCAGGCTTTCCATGGTAACTCTGTAGTGGAGAGTACAATAAAAGCTTTGTTATGTTCGAATAAATGTTTTAAATTGTAGAAAACAGCAAAATTGCAAAATCCATAATCTTCTTGCAGTTACAATTTTCCAGTGCTCCTGGATGCTAGTCTACTGTATCTGTGTATTATAAGAGTGATGCAAGTAGAGGAGAGACAGCGTATCTGGTGGCTAAAGCATGAGAAGGAGAGTCAGAAATCCTGATGCTATAAATGAACTGCTAATGAAATCTTGGGCTACTTTCTGTACCTAAGATTTTCCTGTCTATAAAATAGTCATTGTACTAATACATTTTTGTAAAAGTTTTCCTTCTGATGAAAGACACTGAACAGATGCATAGTATAGTTGTTACTATTCTTGGTGTAAGTCTCTCCAGTATCCGCCAGTGATTTTCCATTGCTAAGTCCAGGAGTGTTTGAGTGACTGCCATTCAAGAGGTAAATTGTCCCTTATGGTGGTGTGGTTAATGCAGGAATGTACCTGATGGAGGAGTTGATCAATCTGTTGTTGGATTTTGAAGATATGGTTTAAGATGAAGTTTAAATTTGTAACGTTCTCCAAAGAATGAAAGATGAAATGTAATGTTTTAGTGACCTTTTCATTGTATAAAGGGGAGGTCAGTCATAGTAAGTATATTGCATAAGGATAATGGGAGCTCAGCTCTCTGTACTATACTGCATTTGTATTTTCCTGTATTGAATCTCTCCGCCCCCCCAGAAAATTGGCATGATCTGTAGGGTAAACCAGGACTGTAAAACAGCTGATCACATAGATCTCTAATCAAACTATATGTAGGCTAGGCAGGACTTGGAATTTCTTCGAGTAATGTTAATGATCCTATGAGTGCTTCGCTCTAAGTGCACTAGTGCCCCTGGAGCCTTTGATTGTTCATTTCTCATAGCAGTGTCAATTCGGCCTGTCCATGCATGCTAGTCAGTCCCATGCTGTTTATATAGCACTGCACAAGCAAACCTCCCTCAGTTCCTTCTCAACTGCCTCGGCCTGGGAAAGAGCTCTGATAGCTTTCCCCATCAAGATTTCCTCAATGTTGTCCTCATTTCTAATTCTAGTAGTTAGTTGTAGTAGTTCTTAGCATTAGTGTAATTAGTAAGTAATGGTATTTTAGCTTCCTAGTTTAAAAAAAAATTAAACATGTCTCTCATATATATTATATGTAGCTAGATACTGCTTAGTAGTTCTTGTTCACTGGCTGGTTATGCCCGGTTCTCCCAGCTTCAAATGGTGTCTGTCATGTTGGGAGGCGATCCCGGTAAGCAATGAGCACTCCGATTGCATCTGTTGCCTTGGCGAATCACACTTCTGGGGAACATGCAACTTCTTTCTGGCACTGAAATCCAGAGCCACCTCATGATGGCTAGCTCGCTGTGCCTGGCTTCTGACTTAGGCTAAAGACTCCTCCTGTACACCAGTCTCTGAGCAAATCTGCTGCCTCTATAATATTGGAGCCCCACACCTCCAGGGCATCTAAAAGGAAGACACAAGACTCCTTTCATGAGTTTTCCAAGGACCATTCTCCGGGCTCACCAAGTAGGGAATCTGCCTCTAAAAAGCAGAGGTTGTCCGTGTCTTCAGCCACTTTGGCACCATCTGCTCTTCATACCCATGAGGCTGCTGGTTCCTCAGGTATCCAGGGCACCACTAGACTGAAAAACGGCAAAGCCTCAGTCCTGGAGAGGTCATTGATACTGTTAGCAGACTGAGGCAGCAAGAAAAGCTCTTCCTCTGCTTCCTTGGTACCGAAGAAGCCCATTTGGGTTCCGACCACATTTGCCTCAGAATGCCAGAGACCCATGGTACCATCAGTGCCTTTGACCGTCATCACCTCAATGCAGATCATGGATTCAATATCAATAACACACTTGGAACTACAGGAGTTTCATTTTCCCTGAGAACTGGCTAAATCTAAGATGCCCAGTTCTCCGCTGTTTAGCTCTGATGTGCTATCAGTACCAAGAACACCAAAATGGCCTGAAGTTCGCCCGGGACCAGTGATTGCACCTCATATCTTTCCAGGTGCCCCATCATTCCAGAGTGAGTTTGAAGAAAAGGATTCTGATGAAGACCTTGCCTTGGTGTCTCAAATGCCAATTCAGGGTTCTCTTCCTCACTCCTATAGAGGCCCCTTTCCAGAAGTCTCTGATACTATACCTGCTTGTGGCACAAGATTACAAGCAGCATCTCGCTGGTACGAGAACCTATTGGTGCCGCCTCCTACTATGCCTTATGTTTCTCCTCCTTGTCCATATTGGGACCCTTGGGCTGCCTATTGCCCATAATTCTCCAGGCATTGAGTACCACCTGTCACAGAGAGAGGCACCCTGCATCACCTGCTCCTTCCAGGAGATCTGATCCTCGAGAGAAATCCTTTAAGGACCAGGAAGCTAGAGCCGATGAAGAGGTCTCTCCTATGGCCAACATCTCATTTTCATTCTGGATGAAGCTGTTGTGCCTCCTCTGCCAACCTTGGCAGATGATTTTTAAGCATTTCCAGGATCTGGTCAAGAGAATTACTGACTCCTTACAGATCCCTCTTGAGGAGGTTAAAGAATCTCATCATAAGCTACTTGATATCCTCCATTCACTCTCATCTGTCTGCCTAGTTCTGCCTGTAAATGAAGCCCTTCTGGACCCAGCAAAAATCATCTGGCATATACTCCAGTTGCTATTCCACCTACATGCAAGAGAGCGGATAAGAAATATTATATACTTAGAATTTGTTTCTCATTCCTCAGCTAACTCCTTGGTACGCAGCGCAGTTAATGAATGGCTGGCTGCTGAAAAGCCGCTCCCTGGAACTGATCTCTCAGGCAACTTCTGAGGCCATAGATTTTTTTCCTTAAATTGGGCCTGCAATTAAACATTCAAAAATCCACTTTGACCCCTTGGTAAAACTTAGATTTCATAGAAGAATATCGTGATTCAGTAACAGCAAGAACCTACCTTCCTCTGCACAAGTTTTTGTGGCCCTTTCCAGCATAGCCAACACAATTCAGCTCAGCCCCCAAACTCTGGTCAAGAACTGTCTTCAGTTGCTGGGGCACATGGCAGCCAACACCTTCGTCATAGAACACGCAAGAGTCGGAACACTTTGCCTTCAAGGATGGCTCAGAACTTTTTATTCACCAAACAGACACAGTTTAAATATGCTCCTTTCTATATCGACCTGCGTAAAACTATCCCTCAACTGATGGGAAGACCATCACAATGTGTGTACAGGATTTCCCATTTGCGTAGCCTCCCCAAACAGCCGTCACAACGATGGACATCTCTCTGCTAGGGTGTGCATATAGACACTCATGCGACCCAGGGCAAGTAGACGTCGCAAGAGACCATGCTACACAACAACCTCCTGGAACTCAGAATGGTCAGCTATGCCTGTCTCCAGTTTCTTCCACTTAACAGGGGAAAACACATAATGGCCATGAAACCAGATTGTCATCACAGCAGCCTGCCTCCTAGGGGTTCAAAATGTGACCCCGGATGCACTCAGCAGGCACATCTTCAAAGACACAAATGGAAAATAGATCCCAGCATAATACACCACATAGTTTGTCAAAGGGGCTCCCCTCAATAGATTTGTTAGCTACGGAGTTAAATAAGAAATGTACCCAGTTTTGCTCAAGAGGTGGATTGACTGGGTCACCAATCCCTGGGGATTCTTTTCACCTTCATTTGTCAACTCTCTTGTACACATTCCCACCGACTCCTCTAATAGCCAAGGTTACGCTCCAAATAAAAAAGACAAAGTCATAGTCATCCTAATAGTTCCAACCTGGCCCAGATATGGTTTCCTTACTTGATCATTTGCTCACCGATCACTCTCCATGTTGCTTCTCATATTTTCTTCAAGAAAGGAAGGAAGATCCTTTACCCCAATCTCGCAGTGCTTCATCTCAAAGCATGGTTGGTTGATGGTTCACAGGATTAGAGACAACCTGCTGAGAAGAAGTAAAGAAAGCAGTATTATACAACATGGTATTCAGTGGTGTTGAAGCTGTGTTGGTTCCAAGATGTTAGAGAGACAAGGTGAGTGAGGTACCATATTTTTGGACCAACTTCTGTTGGTTAGAGAGACAAGGTTTCAAGTTACACAGAGCTCTTTTTCAGGTCTGGGAAAGGTACTTGGACTGTCGCAGCTAAATACAAGGTCGATCAAATAGTTTAGCATAAGTAGTTGGTACGTATTTTAAAGGACCATTCAAGGTGAAGTGGCCTGTTAATATCCCTGTAGTCATAGGACAAAAACGGGGGTTAGTGGGTTACAGATTTTTGTAATAAGCCATGGGCAGTCATGCATTGGTTGAGCACTTGTATATCACTGATGGACAAAATCTGATAGCGGTTAGGATATAGCACAGTAGTACAGTGATCCTACGGAAATTTTCTCCAAATCTAAGCACATTATTTCTTTTCATTTTAGTCACTCCATTTCTTAGAAAATTAGGGTAATTATAGGCCTGTCAGTCTGACATAGATCCCGGGCAAGATAATGGAGCAGCTGATACAGGACTCGATTAATAAAGAATTAAAAGAGGATAATATAATTAATGTCAATCAACAGGGGTTTATAGAAAATAGATCCTGTCAAACTAACTTGATATCTTTTTTTATGAGATTATAAATGTGATTGATAATAGTATTGATGTAATATACTTTGCCTTATGTAAGGCATTTGACTTGGTACCGTATGATATTTTGATTTTATATCTTTTTAGTTTTTTTCAGTTAACATGGCACACTTTAGATAGATTAAGACAGGCTAACTGATAGGTCTCAAAATGTAATTGTAAATGGAGAATCACATCAAATGGATATGTTTCTAGTAGAGTCCCACAGGGATCAATTCTTGGTCCTACGCCATTTAACATTTTTATCAATTACCTGGAAGAAAACATAAAATCATCACTGATAAAATTTGCAGATGGCACACAAATTGGAGTGGTAAATAAGGAAAAGGACACTGATACCAAGCAATCCAGATCACTCTGTAAACTGGCCTCAAGCAAACAATACACATTTGAATAACTTAAATGTACATATATACATTTAGGAACAGAATGTAGGCCATATTTACAAGATAGGGGACTCTATCCTGGGAAGCAGTGACTCTGAGAAAGATTTGGTGGTCATCGTGGGTAATAAGCTAAACATGACTCCCAGTGTGACACTGGCCAAAAGGGCTAATGCAATCCTTGGATGTGTAAATAGGGGAATCTTGAATAGGAGTAGAGAAGTTATCTTACAGTACTTCTGTATTTGGCACTGATGCAACTGCCACTGGAATGCCATGTCCAGTTCTGGTGCCCTCAGTTCAAGGATGATGTCGCTGAATTGGTGAGTGTTCTAAAAAGAGCGATGAGAATGATTAAAAGATTAGAAAAA
The DNA here is from genome assembly GCF_026122565.2 of Emydura macquarii macquarii. Classification (NCBI taxonomy): domain Eukaryota; kingdom Metazoa; phylum Chordata; order Testudines; family Chelidae; genus Emydura; species Emydura macquarii. The sequence continues at coordinate 20,494,228 of NW_027131256.1, read as the reverse complement.
TATGCTTTATAGTAATAGTTACAAGGAGCTCAGTCGAAGAGACGATAACGGAGTGATTTGATTTGTCTTTAAGTACTTGCATTGGGAACAGTTATTTGATAATGGGCTCACGTAGTAGAGAAGGTATAACATGGTCCAATGCCTGGAAGTTGAAGCTAGTCAAATTCAGGCTGGAAATAAGGTGTGCGTTTTTAACGGTGAGAGTAATTAACAATTAGAACAATGTGCAATGGTCATGGTGAATTCTCTATCACTGGCAATTTTTAAATCAAGATTGGATTTTTTTTTTTTTTTAAAGATATGCTAGGAATTACTTTGTGAAAGTTCAATGGCTTGTGTTATACAGGAGGTCAGATTAGATTATCACAATGGTTCCTTCTGGTCTTGGAATCTATGTACTGTATCATCAACTACAGAACTTCCATGCCATTTTATAAACTGGAAATATCCCTTGCCATAGTCACTATTCGAGTTGAGGAGGATGTTGTAGTGGGTGGTAATAATATCAACAATGTACCCAAACAGTTGTCAGCTAGTGCCTTCACGTAACATGGAGGAATGATTCCTGAAAAGACAATACAGGTGTTTTTAGCAGAAGAGAAACTCTTTTACAATCTCTTGAGGGAAAGTTTCTGATACTTATCATTTCTCTCAACCAGATGTGCTAGGATTAACTTTTGGGGTTTCCATTTTTTCCAGGCCTTATGGGGGGGAAAAAGGTGCAGAGCGGCAATCAGTTCTAAATTATTTCAAAGTGGATAAAAGATGATAGAACTAGAGCAATCTAGTGTAACAAGACGTCTGCACAAATATTCATCGAACACTGGTATATAATTATCAGAAGAACTATGTTTTCATGCAAATGTGGCACTATCATTTCCCTGTTGCCTTCTCCTCCCTCCCCTTGTTGAATAGAATCCTTTTTTCTTAAATACATTGGAGAGTGAAGTGCTTTGAGATCTACTGATTTAAAGCGCTATAAAAGAGGTAAGTATTATTATGTTATTACCACTGTGACCCTTGTTTTTCCCAGAAATCTGAACTTCGAAATTGCCCTCTGCAGCAAGCTATTAAGGAGAGGGTACTTGCAAAACGAAGTATGAGCTTAACCTTAGGCACATACAAAGCATCCTGTTGTGAAACCATTGTAAGCACTGATAGTTCTCAGTGATCCAGGCAATAGGTGTTAAGGTGACTATGAAATTGCTCATGTGTAGTTAGCTCCGAGTATATCTCAATTGGTGGGAGTGACACTGCTGCTTTGATTTCTGGAAAGACTCAAACCCTTGTTGTTGAAGGACTTTTCACTGAATTAGAGTTAGAAATCCAGAGTAGCAGGAGACTTCACAGAGAATTAGATCTAAAATTTCATAATATAATTTCTTTTTGAGTCCTGTTTAATAGTTTTTAAATTTCTTCTGTCTCTCCAGGCACACAGACAAATGGCCTGGACTTTCAGAAGCAGCCTGTGCCCGTTGGAGGGGCAATCTCTACAGCTCAGGCTCAGGCCTTCCTTGGACACCTTCATCAGGTAAAACCAACACATTTTAAACTGGAGGACATTTGGGAAAGAATTTTTTTCCTGCACAGTTGACCAATAAATCCATGAGAATAGTGCAGGGGAGCACTGTCATCCTGAGTAGGTTATGAGAGTTTTTTTTTTTCTGCCTGGTAAATGTTGGAAGCTAGTCATGAATCATTGTACTGATCTGTAGGCCACTCATCAAATAAGATGAGAATTATTATTGGGAAATAGGCTCTTTAGAGAATTTTTAGATAGCAGGTGCCACCACATAGGACAGCTGAGAATACCTATAACTAAAATAGCATATGCCTTTAATAGTTCTTTCAGAAATCTGGAGAATGGTGTAAAAAATGAATACTCCAGATCTGAATAGGCCACTAGGATTTAATGTTCTTTCCTCTTTGGGAAAATGTCCATTAGAATCACAGGTGTCCAAAGATAAAGCCAGGCTTAGTCTCTTCTCTAAGAATTATATTTGCCCAACATGGACCTGGAACTTGAGAAGTGTTGAGAACCTGGAGAAGTGTTAGTGAGGGCAACCGGTACAGAGTTCCAGTCTTTCTGTGTCTTCTCACACTCAAGGGACATTTGAAATGATGAAACAAGGCAAGCATATGTTTCTACAAATTTTTGAGTGATTTTTAGAGAGATTTATTTCATGGAGTTTTGTCATATGATATTTAGGCTTCTATTTCCCTTACCCATTTCTCTACTGCCCCTATTCTTATGGAGTCAAAGCTGTACTTCAGATATAGGGTGAAAGGAAATAGGAGGACTTTTTGTGTGTCTGTCTGATCACACCTAAGGTATGAGAACAAATATCCTAAATATTTCTTTCCCTTCCCTCGCATCAAGCTTAAACTTAAAAATAGTGGAGCTAGTTGGGTGACCCCAAGTATTCAGGGTCTGGGGTTACACAGTTGTTATGGTAGAATTGAGGTATTCAGGCTTTTAAGAGCTCAGAGCTGCCATTTTATTGTACTGAGCATTCAGTACTTTTTTGTCACAAAATTATAATTTTCCAAAGGATGGAGGTTTACCTAGGACTTATGGAGTGACAGTGTGAATGTTTGAGTACATTAAACCAATAGGCTGTTTGAAAAGGCCTTTCTTGCACGCTTCACTCACAGTGCCATGAATGTGGGTGTCAGTATGGTATGCAAATTCAGCAGCTCTAAAGGGCTTTTGCATTTTCAGTACAGCTTGTTGTAATATTCCTTTGTCATGTGAGCTTACCTGAAGTCAATAATTTTGATCAGTACAATATTTTGTCACCTTGCCCTGAAAATTATTTTTAAAAGTGGCATTGGCTGTAACTTTATATTTGATGATGTATGCTGCATTTCTTGAATCTCCAGTTTCAAGAAATCTCCAGGCCTTCTTCTGATGCATCTGGCAGTGACCAGTGTCACACTGGCTACCATCTTAGATATTAACTATTAGTCTCTTCCAGTATAGGAATTCTTAGTGGTGACAGCTATGATAACTCTCAAGATGGAGTGCTTTACAGCTGACCAATGCCAAATACAATGCAAGGTGCCATTCAGAAACAGTCTTATGAAAATACTCTAATTGGAAAGTGTGAGCATAGGGTGGGGGAGGGAACAACATGATCTATGTTCAAGTGTGTGCTGACTGCACTTGAGAGACCTGTGTGTTTGTAGGGTCACCATTTAGTGTGTGAGAGATAAAACTAATAATAATATCCAAGCCATTTCTCTAGGACAGCTGCTTATGATTGTGCTATTTGGACTATTTTCTCTAATTAATGTTGAAGTCTCAGAACACAACAGGTAAGGCAAATTAAACTAAACTGAAACAGTTTAAGGGTGAGGAGATGCAGGGAACTGTCTAGAATCCCACCCAGGAAGGTAGGAAACATTTCAAGACATGGCTCTGTAAGGTCAAAGCCGCCATGGCATGGCACGTGTAATAGAATTTTTGTATCTGGATCTGAACTAAAGCTCTCCAATGCATATAGAGCAACAGGAAAGCAAGTATAGTTAAATATGGTGGTGCTCTCACAAACATCTCAGTGTAGAGTGTCTTCCTTTTCTTAAAGGACAGCATACCATGTTAGATCATTTGTTTTTCTTGTACTCATATTTCCTGGTTTCTAGTAGAGCAGCAGTTTTCAAGCATGGTCAGTGGTGAAATACTCTACAGGTCTAACCCTGACCTTTGAAAGAACTGGCAATTACATTCTTCCTTTGCAGTAGGAATGGTGCTGGTGGTGGTGGTAACATTAAAAGGATTGTTGAAGCTGGCTACTATGTCTGAGCATAGAATTTATGTGGTAACAGGAGAGAGAATCCTTTCCGTTAGTAATGATTTTGTCTTTATCTTGCTCCTTAAAAGTTTTGGAATGTTACTTTCATTTCACTTTCCGGCCCCTACCTCCCTAAACACTTTCTTGGGAGTATGGGACCAGGTCATCAATCACAAAAATTGAGTTTGAGTACACTTCAGTCAATGCTGTCCTTGGTTAGAGTATCCTGTCCTCTGTATGTAATTTCTTTTTGCAGTGTTTAGGGACAGTGAGAGAGCTTGGGTGGTGGATTGATGTGTGAGGACAGTTTTTATATGGTATGTGAGGTTCCTGCTGCATGTGTGAATCCCCATTGTGTGATGTAAGGAAGGTGGTGAATGCGCTATGTATATTTGAGATAATGCCTGTTCTGAAGTTAGGAAGATAGTGAATAGGGTTTTTCTTTTAAAATCTTAGGAGGTTTCCACATAAAAATGATACTTCCCAAAGAAGACTTACCCACCCAAAAATGCTTCATTTCTAGTCATATTTAAATTAACAGCCAGAGATCTTACACTGACAGAATTTTTTCTCAGTAAGAGATGGACAGATAACACTGTGCAAGGTCCATATGGACTTGTCTAATATTTTTCAGCACAACCCCTACTTTCAGCTACTGCAGAATGTTTTAGGGGGCCTGTGTTTTACCTTTCAAAGCTTTTTATGACTGTTACTTCACTTCATTTCAGTTCTTTGCACTGTGTTGTAGGTCCAGCTCGCTGGAACAAGTTTACAGGCTGCTGCTCAGTCCTTAAATGTACAGGTAAGGACTGCCGCCTCCTCCTCTTCCCATTCTCCATCAAGTATCTGTTCCATTAAAGGTAGTTTTTTCAGGCTGTGATCTCTCACATTCTAATTACATTTGTTTGGGCTTGTAAAAGAAAAGATAGGTTGAGTAGTAATCTTTTCATAGCTGGAGACCAGATGGGTGGTCAGCAGCAGGGGCTGTTTAATGCATTGGTGCTAATGATTTTGTGTCAGCAATTAGTGAGCTGTTGTAAATAGTTCTTGTGCTGCATTACAAACTCCAATAATCTCACATGTTCCTTAATTCCAGCCTTATTTTAAACATAAATTACCTTGCAAGATGTTTGTGGAAGCTGAACATAGGGGGCCAATGTAGCATTGATTTTTAAGAACGCTAGTGTGGATCAGTTGGGTTTCCTACAGCATCAAGTAAATTACACCTAGCAATTTAAACATAAATTGGACTACTTGCTCCTCATTGATCTACATGGTCTAGCAAAACATTCAAACTTTGTGTGATGCAATATACTCCATAGCATTTCAATCAACCTACTGCTTCCTTTCAATACAGTATTCAAGCAACATACCAAAAGGGGAAAGGGATGTAGTTTTATTGAAAACTGGTTTCAATACTGCAGTATACTAAAGAACTGGCATAGTGCATTTCATAAAACCAAATAGAACATGGACCGAGTTACATGTGATGATGATTTAGAAAGAAGGGAAGATATAGTGATCTTCCTTTTTAAGAGAAAGGAGGCAGAAAATTGCTTTGGTTGCCATTGTAAACTTCCATTCCTGAGAGAGATGTTGGCAAACAGGCTGTATCACCAGTGCAGAATGTTTACAGTCCTATGCTGTAATTATCTCTCAATGACTGGCAGAATTAATCAGAGGCTTTATGTTAATTAGCCTGCTCTGCAGTCCCCAAAACAGGTGGTGGAAAATATGCAAATCTATGCAGAATTTTAATGCTCTGCATAACCAGTTTTAATTACCATAAAACCCTCTCTTTCCTCTTCAGGCACTCTTTTGCATTTCCTCCCTCATGGCTGCAGTATTTTCTTCTCCATTTGAAAAAAAAAAAAAACTGATTTAAGTAAGACACTGCATAACTATATAAATGCTAAATTTTTTATTTTAAGACAGTTTGTATTGGACTTCTTGGTAGATTTAGTTAAGCATTTCATATCAGTCCTCTGTTTAGTTAGCATTCTATTGACTTAAGGTGCTTAATGCACATGTAAGAAAGAAAAACATACTCCTTCCACTCTCTCCTTCTGGATTTTAGTCAGTGAATAATTTTAAGTGCTTTGTGGTGGGTAAATATTTTTTCTTTGTGGTAAAAAGTAGCATGAACTTCAGTGATGCTGCAGCAAACAAAGTTAGATCTGAAAATATTTCAGGTATAAAAGACTGGGTGTTTTGTTTAAATCCTAAGCTGTGTTAGCTACCCACGTTAGAACAGTCATAACCGAGATGGTGGGCAGAAAGCCATTTCTTAAACCCACTCTTAAAATGAACCCAAGGGCTTTTTGTATGCAGTTGAAAGTTATTTGATGTACAGTGCAGAGATAGTAGTGTACACATTAACATCTGTTTTACACTATAAAGAGTTATATTTTTTTCCTAGTCTAAATCTAATGAAGAATCTGGGGACCCCCAGCAGCCAAGCCAGCCTTCCCAGCAGCCTTCAGTGCAGGCGGCCATACCCCAGACCCAGCTCATGCTGGCCGGAGGACAGATCACCGGGGTAAGGTTTACCCAAGAGAACTGTAGTAAGCCTCCTGTCTGGCAGTACTGCCATCATTCACTATCCAATTAGAATTGCCCACCAGACAGTAGAGTGGCTGTCCAAGGTTACTGTCATTTCATTAAAGAGGAACTTTCACACAGGTGGCAAGGGGAGAGAGAACATTTTATACAAAAAGCAGTCTGCTTGTTAGTAGTTCTTAGTGCCTGGTGTTTGTTATGGATATTCGTATTAGAATTTCTTGGTCCCTATTCATTTTCTCCTACTTGACCCTAAAATGAAATCAAAACCCTATGTTTGACATTAGCCTGTTGTAGAAATCACTGATGTCAGAAAGTCAACATTTTAACTTCACTGTGGGATCAAATTGAAGCATGAGAAGGAAACACCACGTCAAAATACAGGTACATATGTAGCAAAAGTGATGGGAATTTTATTACAGTTTAGATCCCCTAACTTTTTTAATGTTTTGCAAAAGGCATACTGAAGTTTGTGTTTTCTGAGCAACTCCATCATTAGATACATTAAACTTTTTACTTATGCCTAACAGAATTCAGCCCCTCCTTTCAACCAGCCAGTCTTGATTTTTCTAGGATTTTTTTGGTTTGTTTGTTTGTTTTAAATAGTAAAGTTTTGAGGGTGTGGAAGTTTGTTGTTTTGTTTTTTTTTAAAGGCAGTTTTGCTTTTGAAATTGTTGCAACCCCCACAAGTGTTTAAAATGAATTAAAAACACAAACTTGAGAGTAGATTGCTTTGGTTGGAGAGGTTATTTCCATTTCATCAGTTCTTTAGTTTGAGATTTTGCCAAGAAACAGGGAATTAAGAGGTTATTCCATCAATGCATTGGGTCTGTGATTTAAATTGTTGGGTGATGTTCTCTCCAAACTTGAATGGTGCCATGTCTAATTCAATTCTTTTTGCTGCAGAATCCTCAAAGTAGAATAGCTGTGTAAATTATTAAAGCCCATGTTTAATGGGTTTTGTTTAATTTGTATTTGGCTATTTTTAAGTATATTTACTTTCAAAAACAAAAATTAAGTGGTGGAAGAAAGTTATTAAAACCATTCTATTTTTATAGAAGCAGAAAATTATTAAAACCTATTCATTTTTGTTTTGTCTGATGAATGTCTGTGGTACTGAGACATTCAAGACTCCAGGTCTGTGTAGATGGGGATTGTATTAAATGTGGTCCTCAGGATTCATTTACATGTAAAGGAGAGACTGTCACCACCTGTTTCATAGAGATAATGTGTGTTTGGAAAAGGGAAGGGATATGAACTTGCCAACTCTATTCTATTTAAAAAAAAAAAGGCAGATGGGAGGGGAGACTTGGAGTGAAACAAATGGAGCTCATGTTCTTCACTTATGTCTTAGTGCATAATGGAAATGATGGAATATGGCAGGGATTCATGCTAATGTGAAGCAGCTGGGGTGTTATCAGTTCTTTCAGTAGCCATAGCCAGCACTCCTGCTTTTCTTTCATCTGGCTAATCACTTGCTGTTCTGTTGGGTGTACATTTCCTTTCAAATCCTGTCAGGGCTGATTCTTTCTTTTTGCCTGCTAGCTAATTACCTTTTTGCATGAACCTTGGAGCAGAGCTGTGGAGAAGCTTACATGATTCCTCAGGTCCCAATTGCAGCATAACACTTAAAGTTTAAATGCTTCTACCAAAATTGTGCTGTAGGTTGATTGCTATGTTATGTTGAGGAGCCAGCTGCCCTTACATAAAGTACCTATGTTGGCCAGTGTCTAACACCTGATTAATAGTGGGTAATATGTAATGGGAACAATTCTTTCTGCTGTTAATGACTGTTTGTTCTAATTGTTTCTAGCTCACGTTGACGCCAGCCCAGCAGCAGTTATTATTACAACAGGCACAGGCACAGTTGCTGGCGGCTGCAGTGCAGCATTCAGCCAGTCAGCAGCACAGCGCTGCAGGCGCCACCATCTCAGCCTCTGCTGCGACGCCAATGACGCAGATTCCTCTTTCTCAGCCAATACAGATTGCACAGGTGAGCACTGGGCCTTAATTTGGTTGAGGGTAGGAGATTTAACCTGAAAAAACACATCACTTGTTCTTCAAGTGGCCTCTGTATATTTTCACTTGTGGGATCAAGGCACCTGTGCCATAGATTTCCAGATTTTCTGTTGAGCAGTGTCCACTGGGACCACTCATTTCTCCCTTCTTCTCACCCCCTCATGGAGGAGTTCGGGGGGGGGAGGGGTCTAAAAAGATGTGTTTCCAACTACCCCTCAGTTCTATCTCATTGTTGATGGTGCCACGAACTTTTATCACACATCTTATCCTTAACAGTTCTGTCATCGTTTTTCACTTTCTTCCCTTTTGGGGGCTATTTTTGTTTGTAGTTAGTTAGCTTTTCTTTAGAAAGAGGGGAAAAAAGAGACGATGCCTATATTGAATGGGAATTGTTAGGACCAACAGGAGCAGAAGGGCGGCCTTCTTTCCCCACTGACCTGGAAGTGTCTTAATGCTAAGTCCACTATGTGTTGGATTTAGGCAAAGATACCATGTGTATGCTTGATACAAGTGACACTAAGGATCCTGGGTTCATTGTCGTGGATCACAAGCATCAGAGATCCAGCACCCTTTGTTACTGAAGAACTGCTTGCCAAAGTGGTTCAGGTGGCTGGATCCACTCAGGTTGACAGTCTTGTACTAAAGGTCTAGCACCCTTATTTCTGAAGAACTCCTTACCAAAGTGAGACTGTGCCCATCAGGAGTGGCAGTAAAGGTCCTTGGATCTGTTCAGGTTGACATAGTCCACTGGAGGACCTGGCACCATTGATTCTGTGTTCAACATGTACAGCATGGAGGTCTGTGGATCCCTCCAGACATGAGTAACCAAATGTGGACCACAAGATTCTCTAATGCCACCTCTGGCTGGCCTCATCTTCAACATGGAGGCCCAGTCTCCAGGAAATTACAGTTCCCACCATGCAATATTCCATCTTGATCTGAGTAACCTGGCTGCATAATATGCTGGGTCCTATAATCTCCACAGGCTGTACTTCTGTATTATGGACAGGCCTGGTAGCACCACTTATTGTTCAGCTGTTTCTGAGAACAAGGCTAGGGGAAAATATGTTTTACATTTTCTGGTGACATTTTCTTTAAGAATATCTAGCTCCCACATGCTTTGGAGCTAGGGTTTGATATTTGGAAGTGTGGTGGCCATGTGTCACAGATGTGCTTTTTGCTGTCCCTGTGAAAATCTTTCAATTTGGCCAAGTTATAAGCCTTTGAAAAATTGCAGTTCTCACATGCTCAGTAGACTTCTCAGATTTCAGCAGTTAATTTCCCCGGAGATTCCATCCATACACTGGGGCTGGGCAGGACTTTCCCTACAATTGTAGTGCTAGGCTGCTGTAGGCTGTCTTGGGTCTAGTCTCAGTCACTGGAACTGAGATCATGGAGACTTCTCCCCTGTGCACTCAATAACTCCCTGCCTAGCCCAGGTTACATGGAGGAGGAAGCTGCCTCATTTCACCGCAGAGGGGCCAAGAGCCAGAACCGTGGGAGGAAAGGAGGGAGTTATTTGGACAAGAAGCCTGATTGGGGTGCGGGAGGGAAGATTGGGACTGGAGGCTGGCTGCAGGTTTTGGGTTGAGAGACTGGGCCTGGGAGCCAGGTGTGGAGTCCAGGTCTGGCTGCTGTGGGACTGGGAGTGGCTAGGTAAAAACACTTGGACTGCAAATGAATGGAGTGAGACAAAGGAGATCTGCCAAAAAGCTGGGTTGTAAGGTGAAAATTGGGACTTACTGGGTAAAGAAACTGAGACAAGGAATTGGGGTAGATGGATGGACAGGCCACTCGATAGGATGAAGAGCCTAGGAAAGAGATTGGGGAATGTGGGTGAGGTAGGGAGGAGAAATTGGAGGACAGGTGGTGGAGATAAACAAATCAGGTGAGCCAGGAAGGAGGGGATAAGGGACTGGGAGTGGCTAAGTAAGGAGACTGGGGAAAAAGAGCTGGGGGTTGGGTTGGAACTCAGAACGGCTGAGCAAGGAGTTGGGATTAAAAGTCCAGATAGGTAAGAATAAAATTTGCTGGGCAAGATGAATGTGACTGTGATGAAAAACCTGAGGAATGGATATTGGGACAGACTAGGTGTGAATAGGTCTGGAATGAGGAGCCAGGAATGGGAAAGAGATAGAACAGCGACAGGTTGGAAGGAAGGGACTAGGTTAGAAGAGGTCACATTTGGGGGCAATGAGCAGAAGAGTTTGCCAAATAGAGCATGCCCCTTTTCCAGCCTGGAATGGGACCCAAGATTCCTGAGTCTCACCATTCCTCTGCTGTCAGCAAATATCTATGAAACCCACTGACAAGGTGCCCCATTCTCCTGCTAGTAGTGATTAACATAGAGGAGAAGAACCTACTACTGCTATCCGTTAAACTATAATCTGAAGTGGCAAAGGTCTGTGCAGTGGATCTAAATGTTGCAACCCTGCTGATGACCCACGTGAGAGTCAATATGATGCCACATGATGGAATTTCTGTTTTTTAAGTATAAATTCAGGAAATTACATACAAAACTATTTTAAAAAAACATGACTAAGGCTGCAAAAATAAACACTCAGAAATTAGGGAATGCCAGTATTAAGATTGCCTTTGTGTGCATACGCATTATGATAGTGGTATGCAATCAAGTAATTGAAGAGTTACTGTGCAGGACCCTGTCTCTTTCAATACACAGGATGTAACTGCTCTGGTGATTATTTAAGGTTGCATAAGGAAGGTGTCTGTTGTCTGTAGGACCCTTGCTTCATTTGTTGCAGAAGCTGGAAAGTAGTATACCGTGAATGAGGGAGGAGTCTGCAGGAAAAGAAAGGACAATCTTATGGTTAAGGAAGCTGAATGCTCCCCTTGTGGAACGGAATTCTAGATTTTATCCTTGCCTCTGCCACAGAGTTTCTATGTGATTCTGGAGAAGTCACTTAAGCCAAACTTTTCATAGGTGGTCACTAGCTGGGTTTCTCATTTGGGGGTGCTGAACTTGAGACTGTGGGGGTTGATTTGCAGAAATACTGAGTACTCCCATTGACATCAGCTGCAACTGTGACGGGTGCTTTGAACATGTGAAGTGCCATATAATGCTAGGTGCTCTGAAAAATTAGGTTTTAGACATCTCAAATGAGTACCAAAAATTGGTGAGTGCTTTTTTATGTTAATCTTTGTTTCTCAGTTCCCCATCTGTAAAATATGGATAATTCCACCACCTCATTTTACAGGAGTGTTATAAAAGTTAATTGAAGTTTGTGAAGTGCATAGACCCTTGGTTTTCTGGTAAGATGAAAGTGCAGCCCTGTATTGGGTGTAGTTGTGAAACTCTTCATGGAAAACTTGTATCCTCTGCAGTTGCAGATGGATGAGACCATGCTCTGCAATCCATCTTGACACTGATCTGTAAACAGCACACAGGTTTGCTTATTTGCATTGGAATTGTAAACACAGCTGATTACCCAATAGCCGACTGTTTGTTTTAATTGATGATTCTTGAATAATTGATTAACTGGCAGGGTTCTGCAGCCTAGCGATTACCGTATTTATTTTAATTAACTAATTGCACAAGCATGGTTTCTTTAATATGCTCTGCAGTCAGCACAAGCAATCTACTGCAGAGATGTGGGTAAGATTGTTGATGCTGTTGCAGAAGTGCCACTAACAATTGTTCCAAGTTAGACAGTGGACCTTTTGTTCATCTTTTCTGGGATCTGGGGTAAACATTTGAGTGAAGTAAATGTCAAAGAGGGGGAGAGAGACTTAGGTTTGTACATAGGTTATAACTAGGCAGAATGATAGGGAGCTAATAGAACTTCAGATGGAATAGCTTCATCATGGCAAGATCTATGTAGTCATGGAATAGTCTCCTAAAGGAAGTGATGGCAGTTGCATCACACTTGACAAAATACTATAAATCGTATATTCTACAAACAATCATGTTGGATGGACTAGATGACCTACTAAGTGTTTTTCCATATCTAGTTTCTGTTGTTCTTCTCGTGCTGATGTAATACAAGCTTGCCAGAGAGAAAAATGAGATCTGAATAGGAAAATGTGATCAATGGTCGTTTTTGTCACTAGAGTGAGAATTATTATAGTGCTATAATTATCTGAAAAATAAAATGTACTTGAATTAGGAATAGATGTAAATGAAAGAATTTGTATGAATCTGAGAGGCCCATCTCTTCAGCTAGCTCTTCCAACCAGCGTTACCAGCAACATAGCTAGGGTGAGGTTCCCAGTTCAAAAAAGGCTCAACAAAGATGTTAGTTGCCAGGATGAAGATGGGAAGAAAGAAACTTGATATAATCCGTGCCAATCTTCTCTTCTCAGCTAAGGTGAATCAAAGCAAGACCCTTTCTGACCTATGCTCTCCTAACCATCTGGTGGATTGCAAGATTACTTCCTGTTCTGGATTTATGATAGCTGGTTCTTTATGCCATTCACATGTTGTAGAGCAACATCATAGTGGCTCCAGTGGCATATAACAAAAGAAATGTCAAGTGTTTATAATAAATAAATTATCATTACCATGTGTGTGTTTGAGCAGAGAGAGAAGAATAGAACAGTACTATAAATCACATACTTCAGTACAACTTCTGACATTGCTACATTGGCCATTGACATGATTTGTTTGGTGCAGTTTCCAGATTTTGTCAATTCAAATGTTACTGTGTAAGATGATTTCAAATGGTTAAATCCAAAAAAAAATTGTTTTAATGCATTTTTAAGTTGGCACAATTAAGCATTCAGAAGTAATGAAATATGGAAATTACTATTGAAAGGACAACCTTAACTCTTCCCCTGGCATTATAATGCAGTCTTAAATTACCCGAGTTTATACTTTAAAATAGTACATACATTTTCTGTCCTATCTTTAAATTCACATGTGTCTAAGATAAACTCTTCACAATATTTGTAAATTTAAATGCCAAGGATGGAGAGGAATTATTTAGAGGCAGACCTATAACTAACATGATAGATGAGGCAAGACTGAGAATGAGATTTAATTACGAAAGGGAAAATTTATGCCAAAAATCACAAACTCTTTGGCATGAAGTTTATTAGGCTGTGTAAGCCCCATTATTTGGAACTTTTAAAGCTGTATTGGAAAAATAGAATATATGCTGTAGAGAACAATCCTGTAGTTGTAGAGGAAGAGAGAGCATGATCCAATAGATCTTATCCAAGCCCATAGCAATCCAAACAAAAGTAGGTGACTGCTGTAGACACTGTGGGGAGGTGTAAAGAAGAGTTAATCACTGGCTCCCAAATAACCCTAATATATTTTCTCATGAGATGCACATAGAAAGATATAGTGTCTAAACCAGCGGTTCTCAACCGGTGGTACATGTACCACCGGTGGTACTTCGAAGAAGGCTGGGTGGTACACGAGCTGTACCACACCGCCGAATCCGCCGCCGAAAGTTCCCCGCCGCGAAACCCCGCCACCGAAAAGGGGCAAACAGTGGCATGGTTTCGGCGGAGGGCATTGTTCCCCCCATGTAACCCCACTGCCGCCGAAAGTCCCCTCCCGCCGCCACCGAAAGTCCTTCCCCCCCTTTTTTTTTTCCCCGAGTGGTACTCGGGGGGGGGGGGGGGGGGGGGAGAGGAAGGTTGAGAACCGGGGGTCTAAACTATTAAAATATAATTTGGTCCCATCTACAGTTGCAAAATCAAACGCTGTTAATCCACATTCCCAGAATACAGCAGTCTAGTTGAAAGCTGTAGGGCACTTTGAAAACATGAGCTTTAGTCCTGTCTGATTTACACTTGTGTATGAAAAGTAACTCCATTGACATTAGTAGAGTTACACTGGTGTAAAACTGGTGCAAGTTCAAAATCAGATATATAGTTTAAATACTGCTTTCTCCCATCCTCATTGAGACTACACAGTGTATTAAGTTAACCTTGTCAACAGGAGCTTCCATATTTTAACTGAACCCCCCCCTCCCCACTTAGAAACGTAGAACTGGAAGAGACCTTGAGATGTCATATAGTCCAGTCCCCTGCACTCATGGCAGGTGTTAAGTATTATAGATCATTCCTGACAGGTGTTTGTATAACCTGCTCTTAAAAATGTCCAATGATGGAGATTCCACAACCTCCCTAGGCAGTTTATTCCAGTGCTTAACTATCCTGACAGGAAGTTTTTCTTAATGTCCAACCTAAACTGCCTTGCTGCAATGTAAGCCCATTGCTTCCTGTCATCCTCAGAGTTTAACAAGAATAATTTTTCTCCCTCATCTTTGTAACAACCTTTTATGTACTTGAAAACTGTTACCGTGTCCACTCTCAGTATTCTCTTTTCTAGACTAAACAAACCCAGTTTTTTCCAAATTCCCTTATAGCTTGTGTTTTCTTGACCTTTATTCATTTTTGTTGCTCTTCTCGGGACTTTCTCCAGTATGTCCACATCTTTCCTAAAATGTGGCACCCAGAACTGGACACACTACTCCAGTTGAGGCCTAATCAGAACAAGTAGAGTGGAAGAATTACTTCTTGTTTCTTACTTACAGCACTCCTGCTAATACATCCCAGAATGATGTTAGCTTTTTTTTCAACAGCGTTATACTGTTGTCTCATATTTAGCTTGTGATCCTCTATGACTTCCAAATTCCTTTCTGCAGTATTCCTTCCTATGCATTTCCCATTTTGTATGTGTGCAACTGATTGTTCTTCTTCGAGTAATGGTCCCTATGTGAATTCCAGCATGGGTGCGCATGCGCGCCATGTGCTGGAGCCGGAACTGTTGAAAGCAGTGTCCATCAACCCACGTGCATGCCTCACATTGCCCATGTGGTGCATCCAAGGTCTTATATGTCTGCATGGGTCGTCGCCCTCTGTTTCCTCCTACCATTGTATGGCTAGCGTCAGAATATCATCTTCTCCTCTTCAGACCTGAGTAGCAAGTAAACGTTTTCATTGTTAGCAGTAGAATAGTTATTAAATCATTATAAGTTGTTTTAAAAAAAAAAGATCTAGGTTCGTTTTCCCCCTCATTCAACTTGAAGCAGGCGGGCTTCAAGAGCTGCGCCTCGTGCCCCTGGTCCTCAGTAAGTGATGAACATTCGCACTGCTTATATTGTTTGGGGGAATCTCATGTTGTGTCGCGGTGCTCCATCTGCCGCTCTTTCCCGCTCAGAATGCAAGAAGCAAGGCAATTCAGACTCAAAAAATTCCTTATGAAGAAAGCTATGCATCTTAATGCACACCAAGAGGTGGCACCAATGGACCCGTCAGAGCGACCACCTGCACCGATGGCACCAGCATTGCCAAATGTATTAGTACTGGCAAAACGATCAACACCATCAAAACCACATAAGAAGAAACATAGTCATGGGCACAAGAGTGGATCACCAAAAAGGACCACCTCTAAACACTGCGTTCCCTCCCCGAGCCACGACCAGCTGGGTGAGACGTCGCAGGCAGATTTGGCGACTCCAGCGTCCAAAAGAGCTAAAGCTGACAAGAAAACAAAACGTTGTCAGCCCGTCCATATCTGAAGCCCCTACGGAATATGGAGCATTCACAAGTCCACCAGACCCAGTACTTCACACTCTGGGATGGCTATCCCCTTTGATCTCACAGGGGAATGCTATAAACCTGGGGAGGGCTCAGCTCCCATGGATCCCCAGGATAACATACAGCCACCGTCTCTGGCTGATGAACTGCTTCTGTTGTACCACCGTCCAGTGCGAACATACCCTATGGTTCCACTGGTACCGCCAGGACCACAAACACATACGGTCCCACAACCTTCGTAGACAATACCGCCACTACAGTCTCCGCAACCTCCACTGGTTCCGCATGTACCAACGGCACAGCCACTCCTGGAACCATCGGAATCTGACTGTCATCTGAACCAGAGCACCATTTTTCCCCGCAACATAGCCCAAAATGGCATTATGCTTCCTCACAAATGCCACCACAGCAGCAATGGTTTAGGTATCCACAGGACTTTTATGCAAACTCCGATAGACCCCAGTTGCAAGAATGGAACCCTTATTATGACCGGGCAACAGCCTCTCATCTCCCATCAGTATGTACCACTCTGTTGGTATCTTGGGAATACACAGAAGCCTCAGTAACGCCGGTACCGTTCACTCCATTGGGGCTGATTGGATCCACCACCCCTACGGGAGCCTCGTCACCACCAGATGATGTCATCATTTCACCATCTGTGTTGCCACTGGACGATCAGAGCCAATATCAGGAGCTGCTGTGGTGCATGGTAACAACCCTAAAACTAACAGCGGAGGACGTCAGAGTCACAAGATGAGTTCCTAGACATCCTTTAACCAGTGGGCCCAGGTAGGATAGCACTACTGATTCATAAGGCTGTATTACAGCTAGTGCAGGTGATCTGACACACTCCCGCCTCCTGTGCGCCAATACCCAAAGGGGCCAAATGCAGATATCTGGTACCGGCCAAGAATGCAGACTTCTTTTTTATGCACCCACCACCTAACTCCCTGGTAGTTCAAGCTGCAGTACAGTGGGCCAGCAGCAACACCCTAGAGCCGCCCCACCAGACCGAGCTGCAAAAAAATTAAATCTTGTTGGTTGCAAGATATGCTCTTCAGCGGGCCTTCAATTTCGGATAGCCGGCTACCAAGCCATACTGGCAAAATATGACTTCCAGTCTGATTCTAGACTTGCGGAGTTTCAGACCTCGTTGCTAGAGGACAAACATGGAGAATTTAAGGCCTTAATAGAGGAAGGCAAGTTGGTCTCCAAAGTTGCCCTCCAGGCAGCAGTTGACACAGCGGATATAGTGGCACGATCCCTTGCATCGGGACTTATTCTACGGCGTGACTCTTGGCTACAAACCTCGGGGTTTCCAAAGGAAGTCCAGCAACACTTCCAAACAACACTGGAAGATTTACCATTTGATAATCAAAATGGTTTAGTGACAAGACAGATGAGTCTCCATTCCCTGAAGGACTCCAGGGCCATGCGTCAATCAGTCAATCCCTGGTCCCACCAGATTCCAGCACCGACAAGCTTATCAGTCTCTATCAACCAAGGCCCAATTATTAGGTCTATCAATCCTACCCTTCACGGCCTCAGGAGCAGTAATGCCGATAACAAGGATCACAGCACCCTCGCCTCTCCTCAGCTACCATGCCTGTGATCTCTACCCACACCAACACCCAAGACAACACTTTTGACTTTCAACAAGAGAACTGCGAACCACTTCCTGAACCAAACTTGGCCCAACCCATTCAATTTGGAGGCCGTCGTACTCGTTTTTACGACGAATGGAGCAAGATTACCACCGACCAATGGGTGATAGACGTTGTACAACAAGGCTACTCCATAGAATTCCACAAACTTGGCCCAACCCATTCAATTTGGAGGCCGTCGTACTCGTTTTTACGACGAATGGAGCAAGATTACCACCGACCAATGGGTGATAGACGTTGTACAACAAAGCTACTCCATAGAATTCCACACCTTCCCGCCCACCACAAGCAACCACAGCAGATGCCAAACCAATCTATCTTCTATACCAGGAGACTCTAACACTACTGAAAAAGGGATAGAACAAGTTGCCTCACAATAGATGAACCATGGGTTCTACTCCCCCTACTTCCTCATTTCAAAGAAAGGGGGAGATCTCAGACCCATTCTGGACTTACAGGCACTCAACAAATTCATCCACAAATTCCATTTTCAAATAGTAACAATACCGCAAATCACCCTCTCCCTCGATCAAGGAGCCTGGTTCGCGGATCTCGATGAGAAAGATGCATATTTTCATACAGACATCCACCCAGCCCCACTGCATTGTCTCCTTTGGGATGGCTACAACACTGCAACTGACAAAAGTCTTCGCAGTGTGGCAGCTTACATGAGAAGACGAGGCCATTCTCTGTTTCCTTACCTAGACAACTGCTTATTTGTGGCATCATCGCGCGAACGCCTACTAGTAACTATCCAAAACATACAAAATCTGTTCTCTGACTTCAGCATTTGTATCATCAAGGACAAGTCCACACTTGTACCTACCAGAAACCTCACATCCATTGGAGCCACACTGGACTTTCAGGTAGTGTGGGTATTCCTTCCCAAAGACCGCGACATCGCTCTCATAAACATTATTGCACGTGTGCAACGTCACCCACACACACGTATTCAACAATGTGAATCCCTCCTGGGGCACATGGCAGCATCTACTTTGGTCACACTCTATGCCTGACTCCATATGTGCTGCCTACAACATTGCTTACGGTCAGTTTACGACCCGAACAAGGACTACTGGAGCAAATGGGTCTCCCTCCCATCAAAAGTGCTAGCCTCCCTGACATGGTGGCGGACCCCTCCAAAGTTTTGGTGGGAATACCCTTCCGCCAACCCAAACGAGACACGATTCTAGTGACAGATACGTCTCTAGTGGGCTGGGGGGCCCACGTACAGGGCAACGCAGCTCAAGGACTTTGGTACTCCAGAGAAGCGAGGATGCATATCAACATCATAGAAATGAGAGCAGTTCGACGTGCATGCAACACTCTCCTTCCCCTACTCCAGGGCAAACACGTCCAGCTCCTGTCAGACAACATGTAGATGTTATACTATGTAAACAAACAAGGTGGGGCCAGATCCCTGTCCCTATGTCAAGAAGCAATCCACCTATGGACCTGGTGCATGAGGCACAATATAACATTACAAGCGACACACTTACTGGGAACAGAAAACATCCTTGTGGACGAGCTCAGTTGCTCCTTCCATCGCTCCCACGAATGGGAACTCCACAACTCCATTCTCTGGACTATTTTCTGATGGTGGGGAACCCCCACATGGGACCTCTTTGCTTCAACAACAAACATCAAACTTCCCCTCTTCTGCTCCAGGGGCGCCTTGGGATGGGTCACAGGGTGACACCTTTCTCTTTCCATGGAAGCTGGATCTCCGGTACACCTTTCATCCCCTTTCACTCATTCCTTGAGTACTCAACAAACTGAAACAAGATCAGGTGCAGATCATACTCATAGCCCTGTCTCGGCCCAGACAGCATTGGTACTCGGACCTACAACACCTGTTGACCTACCCCCCAATACCTCTCCCCTTCATACCGAAGCTACTTACCCAACAAAGTGGCCGCATCCAGCACCCCAGCTCAGCACCACTCTACCTCACAGCTTGGTATTTGGATGGGGCTTGCAGGTAGACAAAGCCTGCTCCTCCCCAGTGCAATGGGTACTCACATGCAGCTGCCGTCCCACGACCACGGCCATTAGCACTTCCCTCCTCTCTGTGGAGGGTTCCTCTGTTTTCAGTCATCAAACTGTCGCTAGGTTTATGAAAGATTTGTTTAATGTGTTCCCAACTGTCAGGGACCCTCCTGCTTGGGACTTGAACCTTGTCCTTTCCACATTTACTAAGCCACCCTTTGAACTCCCATCTTCCTGTGCCCTTCTGTTTCGCTCTTTCTCATGGCTATTACCTCAGCTCGACGCGTTAGTGAACTAGTGGCCATGATGGCAGACCCTCATTTTACAATCTTTCATAAGGACAAAGTATCACTGAGGCTTCACCCCAAATTTCTTCCTAAAGTAGCCTCTCACTTTCACCTCAACCAAGTTATTCACCTCCCTGTTTTTTTTACCCTAAGCCACATTCCTTTACCAGGGAGAGGGACCCTACACTCCCTCGATGTCAGACGGGTGCTAGCCTTTTACTTACAACAAACTTGCCCTTTCAGAACTCCCCAAAAAGCTTTGTGGCGATAGCAGACCACAACAAGGGGCATGCGCTCTCTTCCCAGCGTATCTCTGATTGAATCGTTCGTTGCATAAAAGAATGCTACTCACTCTGTCGGGTTCAGCTTCCACCTCGTATCAGAGCACATTCCACCAGAGCACAGGCGACCACAATGGCCTTCCTCATCAATGTCCTGTGGCAAGATATTTGCAAAGCAGCAACTTAGACTTCCATGCACACATTCACAGCTCACTATGCTTTGACTAATGCCTCCTCTACTGACATGCCAGTGGGCACTGCAGTCCTACAAACTCTGGCATCTATGGAGCCCTAGCCCTGCCTCCATACTGGTTACAGCTAGCTATTCTCCCACAGTAGAATCCACATAGGGACCATCACTTGAAGAAGAAGGGGAGGTTATTTGCAGTAACTGATGGTTCTTCGAGATGTGTGGTCCCTATCTGGATTCCAATCCCGCCTCCCATCCCCTCTGCTTAGTGCTCGATACCTAAGTGTAAGAGGAAACTGAGGGGTCGTTGACCCATGTAGATATATAAGACCTTGGACTCACCACTTGGATGACTCAAGACGTGTATGTGAGTCAATGGACACTGCTTTCAACAATTCCAGCTCCAGCATATGGCGTACGTGCGTACACACGGTGGAATCCAGGCAGGGGCCACATATCTTGAAGAACCGTCAGTTACAGTAAGTAACCTCCCCTTCCTTCCTAAGTGGAGTACATTGCATTTGTCCTTATTGAATTTCATCTTATTTACTTCAGACCATTTCTTCGATTTGTCCAGATCATTCTGAATTTTATTCCTATCCTCCAAAGCACTTGCAACCCCTCCTAGCTTGGTATCATCTGCAGAGTTTATAAGTGTACTCTCTATGCCATTATGTAAATCATTGATGAAGATATTGATCAGAATCGGACTCATAATTTATCCCTGTGGGACCTCACTCTGTATGCCCTTCCAGCTTGACTGTGTACCACTGATAACTACTCTGATAATTTTCCAACCAGTTATGCAACCACTTTGTAGTAGCTCCATATAGGTTATATTGGTCTAGGTTGTTTGAGAAGGTTACACGAGATAGTATCAAAAGCCTTACTAAAGTCAAGAGATACTGAATTTACTGGTTCCCCCCTATCCACCAGCTTTGTTACCCTGTCAAAGGAAGCTACCAGGTTAGTTTGACACAATTTGTACTTGACAAATCCATGCTGACTGTTACTTATCACTTTGTTATCTTCTAGGTGTTTGCAAATGGGTTGCTTAATTATTTGCTCCGTTATCTTTCCACATATTGAAGTTAAATTGGCTGGTCTATAATTCCACAGATTGTCCTTATTTCCCTTTTTATAGATTGGTACTATATTTGCCCTTTCCAGTCTCCTGGAATCTCTCCCATCTTCCATGACTTTTAGAAGATAATCACTAATGGCTCACATTTCCTCAGTCAGCTCCTTGAGTATTCTATTCAGGTCCTGGTGACTTGAAGGCCTCTAACTTGTTTAAGTACTTTTAACTTGTTCTTTCCCTGTTTTAGCCTCTGATCCTACTTATTTTCACTGGCATTCTCTATGTTAGGCGTCCAATCACTACTAATCTTTTACAAAAAGCCATTTAGCAACAAAACAAAGTAATTTAGCACTTCTGCCATTTCTGCGTTTTGTTAGTTCCAAACCCCCCCTCCCCCCAATTGAGTTAATGGGCCTACCCTGTCCTTGGTCTTCCTCATCCTTGTAATTAATTTTTATGTTTGCTTGTTACCCTTTCTGTCTCTAGCTAGTTTAATCTCGTTTTTGCCTAATTTTGTTCCTACATATTTGTGATATTTGTTTATATTTATACTTTGTAATTTGACCTAATTTCCAGTTTTTGTAGGGCTCAAAAAAAGAGAGTTTCAGATCATTGAAGATCTCCTGGTTAATCCAGGGTGATCTCTTGCTATACTTCCTAGCTTTCCCATGCAGTATGTTAGTTTACTGTTGTGCCCTTAATAATGTCTCTTAGAAAAACTGCCAACTCTCTTGAACTGTTTTTCCCCTTAGACTTACTTCCCATCGGATCTTACCTATCAACTCCCTCAGTTTGCTAAAGTCTGCCTTCTTGAAATCCATTATTTTTATTGTGTTTGCTAGGTTTCATAGCATAAGCAAGAAATAAATCCATATGTTTTCCTACCTTTCTGCCTCTTAGATCCAGTGCTGTCTGCCTTTTTCTCTTTCTTCCCACTCTTTCCTTGAATGTAGTGCTCTCTCCATCTCTGAGATCTCTGTATTCACTTGATTCTTCCCCAACTCCACTGAGGTGGGCTGCCTGTTCTCTTTTCTGGTGTTCCCCCTCACTCTTTTGTCCATCTCCCCTTCTCTAGATTGTCTCTCCAGCACCCCTTTTTTAGGGTCTTTTTTCTCTCTAAGTTCCCAGGACCTCCCATCCTTTGGTTTCTCTTGATTTCTGTTTCCCCTGGGGTGTCTTTTTCCCCAGAGTTTTTGGCTTCCTGTATTGCCCTCTAACTCCCCACCTCCTCTTTCTTCTGCATCAGCTCTTTATACCTAATTCTTCTGAGGCTCTGTCCATGGTGGAGATGTGTTCAGAAGTTGCCTGTTCTTTTCTATAACAGTAACCAGTAGAGTCCTGGATACTCACCCCTGTCATATGACAGAGATTTAACCTTATATTACTCTGACCCATATCATGTTTCTGGGGCTGAGAAATAAAGGTGTTTTTTACCAGCACTTCTGGATGTCATAGCCTCATTGCATGAGGTCAGAACTAAACTAAATCTCTGGCAAAATTAGAGCAAGCAAACTTGGCAGAGAACTGGAGGGAGGTGGGTGCAGCACTTCCAGAATTTCCTGAAAACAAGTGGTGAAAATGAGATTACAATTTAAATACTGCCGTAATGCACAAGAGGGCAAAACTGTGCGACGTTAATGTTGCAATATCAGTTTTAGCATTTAATTTTCTTTTTTTTCTTTTCCTTTTAAAAAGTAAGTCCACAATTGTATAACAGGCATCATTTGGTCAATTCCAACTAACATTTATATACCTCACTGGTAAGCTGCATACATGCTGATTTACCAAGAACAAATTAGATGAATAGGATGTGTTTGTAATGTGGACTAGGAATTCATTTCCATGTGTGCACATGTATATAGCCTTACAAGTGCACAGTTGACAAAATATCTAAGTACTCTTGTTCTCTCCGTCTTCCCTCCCCCCAAATTGTGGTTGTAATTTGGTTTGATTTTGTTTATTTTTAATTTAACAGTTTTAACTTATACGCTGGTATGGGTGAGGGGACAATAAGAAGGCTGGCCAGGAACTGGAAGGTTGCAGTTTTGGAATGTGCTCTCTTCTTGAATTTTGCACTCCTACACATTGCTTGTGTTTTTAAAATGAATACTTCTCCATGTAATGATAAAATTGATTTTGCATGCTCAAAATACAATTTTCAAAAGTTCTTAACTTTGTATAATCAAAACCAATTTGTTTTCAAACTCAGCAAAAGCACTAATCCTTAAAAGCGAGTCTAGTAATGATGTGATGAATAACACAAATCATTTAGAAGGTCAGCAGTTTGCCTCTTGGCCATCTGCATGCCAGCCTTCCACTCCCTAACTTCAGTTGCTTTTAGTATATCGGTGTTCAAATAAAAGAGAAAATTAGGCTAGAATTTTTTTTTAAAGCAGATATATTGTGTGTTTTCACACTCCAGCTCAAACGGGTCAAGAGATTTTCCTCAAAAATTCCTGTTCGGGCAGAGACCAAGCAGCAAAACCTTCACCCTGCAAAATGAATGAGTAGAGGAAAACAGGGGACGCATAATAGTTAAATGTTTTTCTTGAACCTTAACTACAGATATGTCTATCATACCTGCTATAGTAACCTAAGCAATTTTATTTTAAACTACTCAAATAGATGAGTCCACATTATGGACTAACTATGTCCAATATTTAACAATCATTCAGAGTGGAAACTAATAAATTCTGGGTTTTTTTTTTCCTTTTTGCCTTCCCATAGCTCAAAAAATTGCCATTCCAGATTTCTTAAAAATGGTGTTTAAAAAAAAAACAAAACAAAAAAACCCCCTACCAAAATACCCCCATTAGTTTCTGGGCTAAACCCTTGTTTCATCTATCAATGACGGCAGATGCTGCAAACTCAGAAAAGCAGAAGTTTGACAATAGAAGTGCTGACAGCCCCATAACCTTATATAAATGCTGCTAATTTTTACAGTGTTGGAAATTTACTGGAGCATTTAGTCTACTGTGCAGTTCCACGTATGCCAGTGAAAAACATGTAATGGTTGCTCTATGTTTTAGAAATGAAAGAATAAACTAAGTTATTCAGCAGCAAGCATGCTGGTGCTAGTCCCCTTTTATCTCGTCGTGGTAGGAGAAACGTCCTAGATATTTCAGATGTTTTAGGAGTTGTAACTGATTTGAATGATTAATGCACACCTCTTTATTTCATTAAGGATTTGCAGCACCTGCAGCAGCTCCAACAGCAGAATCTCAACCTGCAACAGTTTGTGTTGGTGCATCCAACAACCAACTTGCAGCCAGCACAGTTTATCATCTCACAAACGCCGCAGGGACAGCAGGGTGAGTGTGACCTTTCTGGGAGAAATTCAGAGCTGGGTTCAGTAAGAATAGTCATTGGGGTTCTTTTTGTGACTCCCCCATTGTTGACAATCCTTAATGGAAATAACTGTGTTGGGTTTAGGAAGAGTGTCACAGCGTGAGCTGGCCCTTTTAAAGAATTTGAGGTTCTGCCTCACCTGTGCTACATGTATCCTGCCTTCCCAGCTAAAAGGAATAAGTCAAGGGATCACGTGATGGGAGTCATATTACTAAAAACTAAATTACTAAATTACTAAAAACTTTCAGGGAATATGAAGGCAGCCTGTGTTCAGTCAGAAAGCGTTCAAGGCGAGAGCCTGATGGGAAAAGGACAGGTGATGACTCCCAGAGCTCCTAGGCAGAAGGCCTAGGAGAGAGACTGGGAAGGATCAGGGCCATGTTGAAACACCTACAAAGAGTAGGAGCCTGCTGTGTGGGAAACCCAGTTATAAGGGCTGCAGAGGACTGTAAATTGGAGGCAGGACTGTAAGGACAGGGAAGCCCTGATAAAGGACTACAAAGTCTTTTGAGCCTAGAAGGAGAGCTATGTGGATACTGAAGTTCATTGTAGATTGAAAGGACTAATTGATCCTGAGGAAGAGGGCTGGAAGGTTTGAGTGTTGTTTTATAGTAATGAACCAAATCAGAAGCAGAGGTGTTTTGTGAAAACACCAGATTTAGTTTTTGTTTGCAAGACAGAAGGTAAACTGAGGTAGTGGCAGGGCCTGAAGCCAGACTAGGTAAGCCCTGCTACAGGGACATTTTTCAGAGAACATGGGGCACAGAATTTGAGTTACCTTAGAACTGCCAAAATCTGGTTCAAGAGAGCCTCAGAAACCAAATAATCTATTTCTTTTAAGGGAAAAATATGCACAGAACCACTGTTGAGAATTTTTTTTTAATCAGTCACTGTTTATGCAGGCCTACTGTTTTCATGCTGCTTCTGATGGCTTCTCTTAAAATGGTTCACAAACAAGAAATCTAATCAAATGTTATGTTGTCTTCTGGAAATATGGGGAAAGTTTGAAATGAATTGTGTGCCACAATTCAGAAGAACAAAATGATTAGAGAGAGAAATTTTCTTTTCAAGTTTCTGAGGTGGAACTTCCACCAAAAAATAATTTGATATTGTCTCTTCAAGAAAATCATAATAAGTTTCTTCACAAACTTCTCATTTACAGTTAAGGTCCTGTTTATCTGTGACCCTGTAAGTAAACACACACATTTAGATATTAACCTGCAGCCTAAACAACAGAACTGCTTCAGAAACACAGGAGGATTTACATTTTCTATTTAGATCTTCAGTTATTAGTGTGTGACACAGTTACAGTCTGAAATACTTGAACATGTCTACCACTGTTCTTGGAAATAAATTAAAGTAACATGTATGCCATAAATACATCCCTTATCTCATGTTTTTGGGGTGGCTTTTGCAAGATTTCAGGGTTAATGCAGCAGTTTGAACATCTAAAACACCGGTTCACCGATTGTGAGGGTAGGCAGACTCAGAAACTGCCTTTTGCTAAACTTGGTTTTCTGTGGTGTTCTAAACTTATTGCTCCATCAGTAAATTTCTTAACACAAAATTAAAGTTACTTCTGAGGTCATTAACACAGAGGTGGTTCAGAGCTTTTTTTTTTAAAGCAAGCTTAAAGCAACTTCACTTGATAACCCTTCATCATCTGGAGTGGTATTTAGACATCATAGTGACAGGCACCTTAAACAGAATTTATTGCAGTATGCAGAGATTCTCTGTCTGCCAATGGAAGATCTCTGCTCTGAATGCTATTTACAAAAACTGTCTTTAGTTTCTTCAGAGAAACCCCTATTGCAGTTTGTGTATATACACACTGCTTTACTAACCACAGAATAACTTTAGATTTACATAAAGCACTTTCTGTCTGAGGAAATCGTGTTTTTCAAGGAGTGTGTGTGTGTGTGTGTGTGAGAGAGAGTGTGTGTGTGTGTAAATAAAATATATCATTGTAGCCACCTATGAAGAGAAACATGGTAGCCATTCTCTGGTGTTGACATTACATGTAATAAGTGAGAGAGTGAAAAATAACTTCTCCAAACAAAATTTACAGGGGATCTGTATAGCAGAGTTACACTTTTCTCAAGAAAAAAGATGTTAATACCATCATCAGTGACCACAACTTGGTTCTTGAGGCTATCTGTTCAAATTGAACCGCATAACTCGATCTAGCAGAAACTCAGATTTCTACTTCGAGTAATTGCTCATGTGCATTCCAATATAAGTGAGAGCACACCACCGTGCACGGGTTCCAGGAACTTTTTTCCCCATAGCAGACCCCGTAGGGTCGGCTCTGGTGCCCCTGGAGTGCCACGCGCATGCCGCGTTATATGAGGCACCACCAAACCTACGGCCCCTCAGTTCCTTCTTTCCGCCAGTGACGGTTGCTGGAACGTCTCTTGCTTCTCGAAAGTACCTTCCCCTTGTAGAACTTTGTTATTGTTGTTTAGTAGTTAGGTGTTAAGTAGTGTTAATAGAGAATAGTTAGCAATAGAATAGAAGCCCTTGGGGGCTTAGGGTGACTGGGCCATGCCCAGGTCGGTCTCCTGGCTTTAAGCCTTGCACTGCTTGCAGCGGGTCTTTTCCAAATAGTGACCCTCATGATCGCTGCCTCAAGTGCCTGGGAGAGCAGCACTGGAGGGAAAAGTGCCAAATTTCTAAAGCTTTCAAGCCTAGGACTCAGAGCAGGACATTCGGCTGAAAGCTATTTTAATGGAAATGGCACTCTGACCGGTTTCCGAGCTTCCCCGTTTCACCTCAGCACCGAGCGTCTCCTCGGTGCAGAGCACACCGGTACCAGAGTCATCTCAGCACAAGGAAACATCTCCGGTGCCATAGAAGAAGAGGCGGCAGTGCACGGAGCGCACACACTCCCCTGCACCATCGATACGGGCGGGGTCGAGTGTGGAGGTGCACCAGCCACGGCCTGTAGAGCATGCTCCGGTGCCTGCATCTCCAAGCAGGGAGCCTCCCCCGACTCCTGGGGGTGGGAGAGTGCCCCTGCAAGTGCCGTCGATGCCGGAGGGCTTGTCAAGCTGCCGAGGGAGAGAGGGCTGGTGTCCCGGCGTAAACCCACACTGGGTCCCCCCGGAGGGCTGGTTGAGACCCCTGGCAGGGGGAAGAGTCTCCCACCGAACGGTCACCGAGTGTAGAGCATGGAAGCTCCCCTCTCAGCTCCGAATCTGGCTCGTCGAGCGGATCCTCCCCGCGGTACCAAAGTCGGTCCCTGGCACCGGAGGCAACACGCGGCGCAGAGACAGCCCTCGCTCCCAGTCCCCGGCACCAAGCCATTCATCCAGGAGGCCCTGGACCCGGTCACTGACACGGAGTCCGACCCCGAAGGGCTCGCCCACCTCAACGCATCATAGATCCCGGTCTTCGAAGTTGGGATCGGCACCGCAAGGCTCCCGACGGCATCGTTCCCGGTTCCCTAGGGGCAAGTGGCACCGCAAGTTGTTGGTGCCGAGACGGCAGGCGTCATCCTCAAGCTCCTCGGAGCGCACCTCCTCATGCTGGCACTGTTCGAAGTGGCACCGGCGTTCTTCATCTGCCTCCTCGGAGTCATCCAGGGGTCGGTCTCTGGCCCGGAGCGGCACCAAGGGCCGGAGATGAGCTAGGCACCGCCGCTCTGCGTCTCTGGGTCCTGGAAAGGCAAGGACACTCGGGGGTCCAGCAGTCGCCAGGAGGCTCCTCAGCTGGTGCTGATGCCACCCCTGGGTTGGCCCCAGGCTGGCAGTGGCCCTATTGGGACCATGTCCGTCCCATCCTCAGGGACGCAGTTGGTGCCCCCCGCACCAGACAAGGAACACAAGGGCCATTCCATGGATGAGGAATCGGACCCAGGGGAGGGATCCTCTACGGGGCCCAGACAACGGGGGGTGAGTACTCACAGTCCTCCTCCTCTTCCCCAGATGAAGCAGCTTTTAGGGACCACAGGGCGCTGCTGAAAGACTTCAGGGCGCACCAGAAGCTGCTGAAAAGGGTGGCCTCTAATTTGAATTTGGAGGTCAGGGAACTCTGAAGAGGAGGATCCCCTTTTTGGTGTTCTGGGAACAGAGAGCCCATCAAGGGTGGCCCTGCCGGTTCATGATGGGGTCCTTAAGCTGGCTAAGGCCCTGTGGCAAACCCCTGCCTCCTCGCCCCTACATCCAAGGGCGCCAAAAAGAAATATTATGTCCCAACTGAAGGGTTCAAGTTCCTATTTACTCACCCGGCCCCGGGAACCCTGGTGGTGGAGGTGGCCAATCAGAGGGACAGGCAGGGGTACCAAGGTTCCACTCCCAAGGACAAGGAGAACAAGAAAATGGACTTGTTCGGGAGAAAAGTTTACTGTACCTGGGCCTTAGAATTTCAGATTGCAAACCACCAGGCTCTATTGGGCAGGTATAACATCAACCTCTAAGGCTCCCTCTGACGGTTTGCTGAGGCGTTGCCCCAGGAGCAGGCAGCGGACTTCGCCACGGTCCTCGAGGAGGGGATCACGGTGGTGAGGGCAGCACTCCAAACTGCCAGTGATGCTGCAGATACGGCGATCAGAGCCATGGCCTCTGCCATCGCCATGAGATGGTATTCATGGCTGCAGTCCTCGAGGCTCTCACAGGAAGTACAGCAGTCGATACAAGACCTCCCCTTTGATGGGTTGGGCCTGTTTTCAGACAAGACTGACGAGAAGCTGCGTGGCCTTAAGGATTCACGGGCCGCGCTGCGTTCCTTAGGCCTTTATACACCTCAAGCCTCAAGGCATCAGTCTCAGCCAAGGCCTCAGCAACAACCTAGGCCGCCGCCTAGGCCCTTTCAGCCTAGTAGGGGCAGACAGGAACAGGGGGTTTGGATGGCGTAATCGGCCTCCTAGCCCATCCTCAGCCTCCCAACAAGGGCCCCCCAAAGGGTCAGGCAACAAAAAAGGGCAATTTTGATGGTGCGGCTGAGGGTGGCACCCCTACCATCTCCCTTGATCCATCCCGTCCCTTTCTGGACAGACTAAAGCCCTTTTACGATCAATGGGCAAGCATTACATCAGATCACTGGGTCCTCAGAATAGTCCTCTGAAGATACGCCTTACAGCTAACATCCTGCCCCCCAAGCAGGCTGCGCCCCCTCCCGCCCGGTCCCACTTCAGGGACCCCTCTCACGAGCAACTTCTCTTGCAGGAGGTAATCACCCTCCTTGACCTGGGGGCAGTGGAAACAGTTCCCCAGAACGAAATAGGGAGAGGTTTCTACTCCAGATACTTCCTCATCCCCAAGGCAAAGGGGGGCCTGAAGCCCATATTAGACTTGCGCCGTCTAAACAAATTCATCAAGCGGATCAGGTTCCACATGGTCTCCCTAGCCTCCATTATCACTACTCTGGATCCAGGAGATTGGTACGCCGCCCTCGACCTGAAGGATGCATACTTCCATGTATCTATCCTTCCCAGCCACAGACGTTTCCTTCGGTTTATGGTGGCTGGTTCCCATTACCAGTTTGTGGCCCTGCCCTTTGGCCTTTCGTCCGCCACCAGGGTATTCACCAAGTGCATGGCGGTAGTGGCCGCCCACCTGTGATTCAGGGGGGTATAGATTTTCCCTTACTTGGACAACTGGTTAATCAGGGGCAGGTCCAGGTCCCACATACAGGAAAGGGTGTCCCTTACCTGTGCCACAGCAGGTTGGATCTGCTCATAAACGAGCAAAAATCGACTCTAACCCCGGTGCAGCACATAGACTTTATTGGGGCCACCCTGGACCCTTCCCAGGCCAGAGCCTTTCTCCCGCAACGTCTGTTCGAGGCTACGGCTGCGATTATCACCCAGCTGCACAGGTGCCCCACAACGACAGCCAGGCACTGCCTACAGCTGTTAGGGCAGATGGCAGCCTGCACATACGTAGTGCAGCTAGCTCGCCTCAAGCTCAGACCGCTCCAGGTATGGCTGGCCTCGGCGTATGTGCTGAACAGACACGCCTTGAACAGGGTGGTCACGGTCCCCCCGTCAGACCTAGCCTCCCTGAATTGGTGGAGGACTCCCAGGGCAGTGTTGGGGGGGCATCCCCTTCAGGTATCTTACCCCGTCGGTCACCCTGATCTCAGATGCCTCGGATGTGGGGTGGGGAGCCCACATCAGTGCCTACCTAGGCAGCCAAGGGCTCTGGTCGGAGGAGAGGCGCCTCCACATCAATGTAAAAGAACTCAGGCCCATCAGACTGGCGTGCAAGGTTTTCCTCAGGTTCCTGACAGGCAGGGTGGTGCAGATCTTGATGAACAATACCACAGCCGTGTTTTATATCTACAGGCAGGGGGGAGGGGCGCGCTCCTCGGCCCTGTGCCAGGAAGCCATTCGCCTATGGGACTTTGCAGTGAGGCACGACTTTCACTTATCTGCCTCTCACCTCCATGGGGTGGGGAACGATGAGGCGGATCACCTCAGCAGGTCATTTTTACCCCTCCACGACTGGTCGTTGCACCCGGAGGTAGTGACTTCCATCTTCCACAAGTGGGATATTCCCCAACTGGAACTGTTCGAGTCGTCCTGGAACAAGAAGTGCCTGAGTTTTTGCGTGCTCCGGGGTCGCAAGCCGGACTCTATATCCCACGCGTTCCTCATCGAGTGGAAGGGAACCCTCATGTACGCATTCCCCCCTATTCCACTCCTGCCCAACGTCCTCTTGAAAATCAAGAGGGACAGGGCAGACATGATACTCATCGCCCCAGCGTGGCCGAGACAGCACTGGTTCTCCATGCTGATGGACCTGTCAGTCGCCCCACCAGTGGAGCTCCCGAGACGACACGACCTGCTTTCCCAGGACCATGATCGCCTGCTCCACCCGGACCTGGACTCCCTACACCTCATGGCCTGGAGGTTCTGTGGTTGGCGGAGGGGGAGAGAGCCTGCTAGGCGCAGGTCCAACAAATTCTGCTGGGCAGCAGAAAACCTTGAACATGTCGTGTACTGGGCTAAGTGGAGGCGGTTTACCTGCTGGGCGGAGTCCCGGGGAATCTTGCCAAGCCTCTCTCCTATCCAGGCGATCCTGGAGTACCTGCTCCAGCTAAAACTCCAATGTCTGGCACTAGCCTCCCTGAAGGTCCACCTGGCAGCCATCTTGGCTTTCCATCAGCCGCTAGAGGGGAGATCCCTTTTCTTCCACCCCATGTCTGTCAGGTTCCTCAAGGCAGTGGAGAGGCTCTATCCACAGGTCCGTGACCCAGTGCCTCCCTGGGATCTCAACCTGGTCCTCTCCAGACTTACGGGCCCCCTCTTTGAACCCATGGCTACATGCCCTCTGCTTGTCCTCTCATGAAAGGTAGCCTTCCTGGTGGCCATTACCTCGGCTAGGAGGGTCTCTGAGATTAGAATTTTGACCTCGGAGACCCCCTACACCCTGTGTTATAAGGATAAGGTTTGGTTGAGACCCCAACCAGCCTTCCTGCCCAAGGTGGTCTCCCAGTTTCATTATAACCAAGATATCTTCCTCCCCGTGTTTTTTCCCAAACCACACGGTTCGGAGGAGGAGCAGAGATTGCACTCGCTGGATGTGAGGCAAGCACTGGCCTACTACATCGACAGGATGAAGTTGTTCCGGAAGTCGACGCAGCTCTTCGTCGCAGTGGCGGACCGGATGAAAGGATCACCTTTCTCTACCCTGCGCATCTCCGCGTGGATAACCTCCTTCATCAAGTGCTGCTATGAGCAGGCGAATGTGCCACTCCCAGGGGACATCACAGTGCACTCAACCAGAGCTCAGGCCTCATCTGTGGCCTTCGTGGAGAGGGTGCCCCTGCAGGACATCTGCAAAGCCGCCAACTGGTCATCGGTCCCACTACGCCATCGTGCAGCAGGCAAGAGAGGATGTGGGATTCGGCAGAGCTGTGCTGAGGGCAGCTCACCGGTAACTCCTATCCATCTACAAGGTATTGCTTTTTAGTCACCTATATTGGAATGTATATGAGCAATCACTCGAAGTAGAAAACAGGGTTACTTACCAGTAACTGTTGTTCTTCGAGATGTGTTGCTCATATCCATTCCACACCCACTCTCCGTCCCCACTGTCGGAGTTGGCAGAAAGAAGGGACTGAGGGGCCATACGGTCGGCGGTGCTTCATATACCGCGGCATGAGCGCGGCACTCCAGGGGGCACCAGAGCCGACCCTACGTGGTCTGCTAAGGGGAAAAAAGTTCCGGGAACCTGTGCATGGTGGCGTGCACTCACCTATATTGGAATGGATATGAGCAACACATCTTGAAGAACAAGTTACTGGTAAGTAACCCTGTTTTCTATTTAAGTTTTTAGATCTAGATTCCAAACATTCATTCTAATTTGTTTAGGATTTGAATTTTTCCAGCTTTCCCCAACATGTAGCAGATGATAAATTTTCTATATAAAATTATCACTATATATCTAGTTTTATCAACAGATCAATTTCTGTCTGATTGCTGTTAATTGAGTGGTTTATATGAAACAAGTTGGTGGTTTTTTTTCCTCTAATATACAGGTGAATCATAATAGGCATAGTTGTATACATTCTCAGTAGAGGAGCCAAAAATTTAATGGAAATTTGGAATTCTTTCATCCATCGCGATTATTTATCCAGATCTTTGTTAAAGCACATTGGTAGCCCAGTGTGGTGGTATTTTGCACAATTTTTGCACATTCTGTGTGTCTTCTGTTAGTAATAGAAGACATCCATCTCTGGAAGTAGCAGTGTGCTACCTTTTGCTATCATTAAAATTCTCTTAAAAAATAATAAAATTGTATCTCTCATTGTGATGAGCTTTGATTGGCTTTTATACAGAAAAGATTTGATTGCATGAAAAAGTCTTTCTGGGTTTGCAGTAATAGTCTGCGCAGAAGAGGGAAATTATGCTGTCTTTCATATAATGGAGTTTAATCTAATCCAGCAAGGAAAGATTCTCAAGGCATAGAGAAATCAACACCAGATAGAAGACTAATTGCCTTTGGACAAAACTTGCATACTATGGTAATAAAGCATGGCTTTAATATCTGGGACAGGCAATTGGTAAGCCTTTAAATGCATGATAGCCGGCAATCAGTTATTGCCAAAGATGATATTCGTTATCTCCCAGCTGCTAATCTCTCTGCAGGCCAGCTCCAGTAACATCCTCTTTCAATATTCTAGACCCTTTCCAATTGTTTTATAGCCCTGAAAGTAGTACAAAGACTTCACTTTTAGCTCTGAAAAATTTTCTTTAGGACAATGGATAGCAGTCAAATGGATAGAGACAATGGATAGAGGTCAGACATTCATCCATGACCATTGTGACCCGTCCATGCCTAGGGTAGCCACCTGTAAATGCCAAGGTCAGGGCAGGCTGCAAAAGGAGAGCAAATTCTCCCAGCACTGGTGGGTGACATTGAAGTCAGACTTCCCAACCAACCACAAACAGTGCTTCTGATTCCCCACACTAGTTATCAAAAAGCCAAAATAAAGATATACACAGCCCCCTTCACTGCATTTCAGTCTCCGGCTCCCAGTCAGCCCCTTGGTCCAATAAAGAGACCAATTATTTAAACTCTATGCTCTTTATCAGAAAGGTTTCTCCTGACCCCAAAGTGTCAGCCACAGTACCAGATCA
This sequence comes from Emydura macquarii macquarii, assembly GCF_026122565.2. NCBI lineage: Eukaryota > Metazoa > Chordata > Testudines > Chelidae > Emydura > Emydura macquarii. The sequence continues at coordinate 20,459,918 of NW_027131256.1, read as the reverse complement.
ATATAAGTTTAGATCTTACCCAAAATACCACACTGCCAGCCAATCCTTTAGTAAATAAAACTAAAGGTTTATTATAAAAAGAAAGAAACAAACTATAAGAGAAATGTTAAAGGATTAAAGCAATCAGATACATACATATTATTTGAAAGTCCATATATATCAGGTTTCTAGAAGAACTGTGGAGTTTGCAGGCTTGTATAGTCCCTCTGGTATGCATCCATTACCTGGATGGGTCTCAGTCCTTCGTTTCACAGGTTCAATAGATGAGTTGACCCAGAGGTAGGTGATGACTGAAAGACAGACTAAAGACTGGTGACTGAAGATAAAATGGATCCCAGGGAGCTGCCTTGTATGTCCTTTGGTCTGTGCCATGCTGCTTGTGGAATTTTGCAGGAACCAAAACGGAGTCCAGAGTCACATGAGTAAGCCCTGGCTTCTCCTCCTGGGCCCCTTGAACCTGTGAATTTCTTAATGGGCCATTAAGCACACTATCGCTGCAGCCATCCTGTCTGGGGTGTGTCCCAGACACAGCACAATTTGAAATACAGATATATCAAACATATCCATAACTTCCATTACACATATAACACATGAACATAAACATTATCATCTTACTTAGTGCATTATAGCCTTTCTAACAGTATCTGTCATGGCATATCTCGTATGAATTATGATTTTGACATATTGATGTTAAATAATATAATAAATGCCCCTCCCCCCAATCCAGCCAGCGTGACACTCATACTTCTGTATAAATCAGTGACCTTCAATACCATCAGAATTAGACTCATAAACTTTAAGGTCAGAAGGGACCATCATGATATCTAGTCTGACCTGCACATTGCAGGCCATAGAACCTCACCCACCTACTCCTGTAATAGACCCCTAACCTCTGGCTGAGTTACTGAAGTCCTCAAAATCATGGTTTAAAGACTTCAACTTTCAGAGAATCCACCATTTACCTGTGCCACCATGCTGCAGAGGAAAGCAAAAAATACCCCAGGTCTCTGCCAATCTGATCGAAGGGAAAATTCCTTCCTGACTCCAGATATGGCGATCAGTTAGACCCTGAACATGTGGACAAGTCCAACCAGCCAGACACCTGGGGAAAGAATTCTCTGTAGTAACTCAGAACCCTCCCCATCTTGTGTCCCTTCACTGGCCATTGGAGATATTTGTTGCTAGCAGTCGCAGGTCGGCTACATGCCATTGTTACATGAAGTTCTATAGAACATGACAGGAATGGATGAAAGCATTTTAAGCTGTCTCTGTTCCTTTTGCTTAGATATATCAGAGTTATGATGGACAGCTACCCTTCTGAGAGCCTGAACCTGCTGAGTCCCATGGGGTTCAGTCTTCTTATTTTACTATTAATATATATGTGAGTCTGCTGAAAGTTAATAAAAGCTGTAGACTTCAGTGCCAGCAATACACAGATGAGAATACCCAGATTTTTCATCTTACCAAACTCTTAATGCTTTTTATTTGCTGAACCAGCATCTGAATGAAGTGGGAAGCTGCATGAAAAGTAGTGGCTCAAGCTCATTACAAGTAAGATGAAAGAGTTGTTAAATGGAAAGAGGAAGCACTTGGAAGAAATTGCTTAAATTGTGACCTCTCCTATCGCTGAAGGCACCTATCTTCAAGCAGAGTGGAATGATTTAAATTAGAGCAATTTAAAATAATCAGCTTCAGTCATGATTTAAATCAACAAGTGAGAAATCTTAATTGAAAGCATGAGTTTTAGTCTTGTTTTGCATTTGTACTTTTTAGTTTTTTTCCTCGAAAGATTGATTTCTCATTTGATCCATAACCATTAAAACATATTGGTTTTAAATACAGCCTTTACACTAAATGTAGTGCTTCTTTGTGCTAACCAAGAGGATATGCTATAGCAATTATATAGCTTAATTAACCTGTATTCAGATTCTTAATTTTTACATTGTTTGTTATGTTAGAAAATGATAATTTATTTACTAGATTAATTTTTTACTTGTGATTTGTGTCAAGCTCTATTTAGATGGAAATTCAAATTCAATTTAAAATACACACAAATGGCATTTTAAAATTTGGCTTTTATTAAATAAAACTACCTTATGTGCTGGAAGCATAAGGAAAAAGTATGAGTTCATCAAAACCTGATTTGCATTTAAAACTAATTGGTTTATTAAACAAGACTATTTTTTGTAGTTAGGGAGTTCAACTAATTATTTCAGGTCACCATGTCTTCAAAATTTTAGAACTAGTAGATCTCATCCTCTTGCACCTACTTTTTTATTCGTAAGTTGAAAGAGGAAAACAAGCTTTTCTACTTTTCCAGCTGCCTGTATGAACTAGTCATTGAACTGAACTAGTTGAATAAATTGAAATAAAGAAAATAGTCTCTGTTCCCTCAGAAGAGGCTACTGCTAGCAAAAGCTGACTTAGTGCTTCAACTAACTGTAGTTCTAGGTGTTTATACAGTGACTAAGATGCAAGTTAGTGCATTCTATCTTAAAAAGTGAGAGGCCAAATGTGAACTCAACATCAGCTCGCTTGATATGAAACTTACTCATTCCATAAGTCCTGAATATCTGGTGTTATTCTTGACCACACACTCTTCGTTAGAGCCTGCATCGAGAAAAATGAAGTCAAGGTTAGCATACAAAACAATATTCTCAGCAAGATGTTTACTTAAAAGTGAGGTGCAGACTTCTCTACTCTCCAGTCAACAGTACTGCTGCTTTGCTGCTTCTCTGCTGAATATGCCTTTGCAGTGTGGGCATGATCCCCACACGCAAAGAAGCTAGACCCTCTACTTGACACAGCCTGCTGCTGTATTACAGGATGCCTTAAGCCTATTCACATCAACAGCCTCTACATCCTCATAGGTGTTGCTCCTCCTGCTATATGCCAGGAAGTTGCTACTAGCGTAGAGCTCACAAGATAATGCACAGGTCCAAGACATCCACTATATGGTATGACACTGAGTTGACTGAAGTCTTGGCAAGGTTTTCTTGCCACCATTAAATCCCGAACATTGTCACCCACACAGACAGAGAACAATTATGGCAAATGAGTAGAGAGTGACCCTGTATCTTATGCACTCTGACTCCCACCAGCTGAGCACCTACCACTCAGTGCAGATCAACCCTGGACTACATGGCATTGCTTTAATCAATTCTTCAGTGGCATTGGCTGGTCTAGAGACATGATGATCAGGTGGGGCTACATCACTAGCCCAAGTACCTGTGATTGCAGCAGAGATCCTCAAAATATGAAGCATCTCATGCAAGGCCAGCTGCTTGAGCATGACTCCTATTCCAGCGACATGTTGAAGTGCAGTGATTTGGGCAATCACATGTGAACAGATGTGGCAGGAAGCAGTATGAGGACACAACAAGAAGAAACCAGTGATTTCTACCAGTTCAGTTGTTTGACTTTCTTGAAAATTTGTCAGCAAAGATGTACTGCTTAAAATTTTATTTAAATAAGGTAATACATTAAGTTTAGGTCTTAACATAGGCTGTCATAATTTCAAAATCAATTTTAAATAGGTTTATTTTTAAAAAATCTGTATTTAATTTAAATAAAAATATCTGATTTAAACAAAAAAATCCAGTTTCTAACGTGCTTTGTTTATTGCCCTGCCCTCAAGTCTTCCAAGAGGTGCTTAGTGTTGAAGTCCTCTTGGAATTCTCACTGCTTCTAGGCATTCAGGAGTATCAGTGGCTAAAAATGCTGCCTTTCATCTTAGACTGGCAATGTAACTTCACCCTTCACATTGTATTTAAGTCTCCCATCAGTAGAGCCCTGCAACTATGCGGATATCTGCATCCGTGGATGTGGTTGTATTGTTTACCATCTTTGCAGATCGGATGAGGATCCAAATTTTTGTATCGGCACAGGGCTCTATCCATCAGAAAGCAGTTTTTGGGCTGGACTGCTGCAACACATTCTGCCTGAGTCTGACACTTGTAAACTGGAAATGGTGCAGCATGTCATAGTTTGTCATCTCAGGGGAGCAGATTGGTGGGAACACGTCAGATCAGTATTCTGCTCCTCTGCACTGGCTCTCAAGACAGTTTCAGATATGGTTGTTCAAGGACCTGGTCCTAATCTTGAAATACTTTAATGTAATAGGACTTAGTTATAGCAAAGACCACCACTGTCTTCAACCCTCTTCCCCTTGAAAGAGCAACTACTCTCAGCAGAGATGCTTCAGATAAGTGTTTTATGTATAAAGTGTACTACATTAACCCTTTCTTCTCCACATATTTCTCAATTAATCTTGTTGTGAATCAATCTAACAATGCTGTCGTCAAAGCTAACCTCTGGGGTATGACCACTAGAAGATAAATGGCTTTACGGAGGAAGGGGGAGAGGAGTTTCTCCTTTTTAGATAGAAAATATCCCTCTGTTATGAGATCAGTTAGATATGTGAATTTTGTATTACACATTTGGGCCATTTTTTAAAAAATTACTCTATGAAAGTCTACACTAGAATTACTTCAAATTTCCTGAGTTCATTTTAGACAGTAACAACAGAGTCTCAGATCATTCCTTGGGGGTTGCTGGCTGGCAGGGAGAGTTTTTGCCTTGGGCTATTAATTCCCACTGGTCATTAACTGTTCCAGGAAACTTTGTGAGCTGAGGTAGCTAAATTGGTTTTAATTCTTTAAAATGAAAAGTAAGACGGATGTCTCAAACACCCTTACCTTCCCAGGCACATTCATTCTATTAGAATACCATATGTATTATGATGGGTATTGCTGCTCTAATGGCAATCACACTATCATACTCTTAACATCTGAGGCAAGAACTAATCACAAATGGTTTGTGTTTCTAATCTTGTCAGAGTTAGAGTATTTATTTTTAAGTGAAGAGCCTAATGTGTCATTAAAAAATCTTAAATTGCTCTTCTCCTAGGAAGATTTTTTCCTACTTGTAAACTACCTAATGCTACAGAAAAGTTAATACACAAAATCACATTAATTACATAAATGGTGTGTTTTGTACATACGTTACTCCTAAAAGGTGAAATAAATCATAGTCAAATTAGCTGATTGAAAACTCATGTGGATCCAATAGACAAACCATCAACAAATAAATTTAAAATAACCCTTAATTTCCTGAAATTTCCAGAATATTCTATTAGTAGTAATATTTTATACATAATTAAATGTAATCCATCAGAGAATCTGAATGCTTGACAAACATTTTATTTATTTTGGTTTCAACAGATGACATAAGGCTCTAGACCCTTACAAATGCTTTAAAATGTAAATTGCAACAAAAACAAAAATAGTAGCAGATGAGCTGCCAGACATAAAAAGCAAAACATCTACACAACTGCTCCCAGAAAGCCCAGCACATCACACACTTTAAGCCCTCCCAGAATGCCTTCTCAAACAAATGGACTTTGCAGTGTGCCCTGAAGATCACTAAATGTACGCTATTTCAGACCAAAGTGGCGAGTGAATTTCCATGCTGAAATGCCCTCAAGGAGAATGCCCTGCTAGCAGCTCACTCTTAGGGCTTGTCTACGCTTACCTCGGAGATTCGGCAGCAGTCAACCGGAGTTACGCAAACTGCGCAAAAAACGTGCGTAGCTCCTGTTGACTTCTGTACTTCTGTTCTGCGCTCCGTCTTCAATGTGTTGCGCCACTTGAGGAGGTGGTCTTAATACATTGATTTCTGGATCAACTGAGCGGGTCTTCACTGACCGCTCAGTTGATCCAGATAAGTTGATCTGATGGCGGCGAATTTGCCACCATCAGTGAAGACATAGCCCCAGTGTCAAAGGGGCTGAGCTCTTGCATCTCTGCTGATTGCGAGTGGGGCAGTATCGTGTAGAGAGAAGCCAGTCTCACAAGCAGGCATGTCCTAGTCTGATTTGGTCTTTATAGGTCAAGACAGAACTTTAAACACCAGAAATCAACAGTCATTTAGTGCTCATCCTGCAGTACTGGTGGTACAGTTACTTTTCATGGCAAGGTGCTCCACTTAAAAAGTACAATGTCACCTTCTGCTCAGCTTCAGGTTTTGAATAGCTTTTACGTGTAGCTCCATACAGAATGTGTTGCAGTAGTCTAATCGCAATGTGATAAAGACTGGATGATGGTAGTGAGATCCATATCCAAGAGAAGAGTTACAGTTTCCTGGCTAGGGAGTCTAACAAGACCCCCAAATTATGAATTCATGACAGCTGGTTGAAAGACCCTCAGTCAAAGGGACAAGTATAATATTCTTTGGTTACTACTCCCATCCTATCATTATTACTTCAGACTTATCCAGAATGAGCTTCAACCAACTTGTTCTCATTCATTCTCCAATCTCAACTAGAAACTGAGAGGTACTTGGTCATGTTTTTTGGGTTGAATAAAATGAATATATAAAGCTTAAATGTGCTCGCTATGCTCAAAACACTTCAGTTCATGCCTCCTCACTAACTCTTCTAACATATGCACATAAGAACAACATAAGGCAGAGAGTGGAATTCTGTTTGAACCCTGCAGTAGAATGTCCTTAGAGCAGAAGAGATCTTGCCCAAAAACTAATCTTCAGGATTTCTCTGAGAGAAAATAACACAGTCACTAACGACAAGTACAGTTGCCTCCTACAAGCACCAGGTGAGTCAAGGCCTCATGATTAGGATGGAGTGAATAATTTATTTTTTGTTTGTTTGTTTTGGGGCCGAACCAAAAATTTGGTCTGGGTGGGAAGGAATCAGCCACCTTGGTTTCTTTCTAAACCAGAACTGATTTTTTCAGTTTTTCTTGCTGAAGTTGAAAAAAATCAAAAACATCTTGGGTTTGAATGAAATATTTAATTCAACCCAAATTTAAATTTTTTCAGTGGTTCATTTCAGGTTGTTTTGGGGTGTGTGTTACCTTAGTTTTGTTTTTCAATTAGCTACATTTTGAAACAAAACATTCTGAAATGGTCAAAATAAACATTTCAACTTCAGAATTTTTTTCGATCAAACTGTTTGCCAAATTGGACCTGAATTTGTGAATAGTTTTGATGCCCTGAAAAATGCATTTTTCAGCAAATATATTCACATTTTTTTTTGCCAACTTTTCTCATGATCAGTTGTGTTAAAGTCAGTTGAGAAATCTGATGATATCAGCATGGACATCTAATTCTTATCCATCATCAGTATCTTGCCAAGTGGCATTACCAGGCCAGTCTGAGCCTTTCATCTTTATTTTACCAGTTGGAATTCATTGCAGATCAGTAAAAGTGAAAAGTCCATTACTGCATGCTGGCTGACTGATTTAATAATTGTAACTGGGATTCCTTCAGTCAAATTTTATACAGATGTCCACATCATAGAAACCGCCACCACTATTAGAACTAATTGGACAGCCTCTACAGAGGCTCAGAGGATAAATTAGGCCATGAAGACTGAACACCCTCTTACTTTCGATGGTCCTTCAGGTGCAGGGTGCAATGAAGCACATTGACTAGGTGTTATGAAGAAGTTTGTATTACTACTGCCAATGCTGTACCTCTTCTGTGCATAAGCAGAGGGCTTTGCTCTTCATGAATATCAACCCTGAACATTTCAGCACCACTGTATTTTATTTCTTAGAAGTTTTAATTAACAAATTAAACATTCTCCAGTTACATTTTCATTTTTTTTAAAAGTTGTGGTTGAAAATGAATCAGGCACAAGTAGAGTGAACTTTTTAAATTAGCAACCACTCATTTTTGGGACTAGAGGTCCCTAGTGGGTGAATAGATAAAGAAGATTTCATCACCCAATACAGTTTTAGAAAAATATTACTTTTCAAATTTGAGAAGTTAAATGTAATCCTCCATTTACATTTTTTAAAAGTGAATACATAGGGAAATAAGTTATGACATTGATGCAAGATAATATTGAGACTTCAGCTCTTGAAACTTTTTGTTACATGAAATGACATGACTTTGTGCTAAATTAAATATGTTATTTTACCACGAATCCTTTCACTTGAGAAGTGCATCGTATTTTCTTGGGTGTCCTGAGAGAAAATAAAATAAATCAAACATATGGGGAACTCTCCAAGTGTTTATGTGCGCCATGTGTTCATGTGTTCAGCCCTCATACTTGAAATGTTCTGGGTAGTTTCCTCTGGTCTGTTAATGTACAATGTCTCCTGTAGGTTCCATGATTTTCAGTACTAAAGGACCTAAGATTTTCATCTTATTTCCTGAAGGATTTCAGAGACTATGCAAATACTTAGCTACAGGGAAGTCTGTTTTTGAATGGCTGCACTATGTTCATAGATCCCCTTATTGCTGGAAGTGGCATTTTTAGTGCTTAACATTGGCTTTAATTGTTGATTTGGAACCAATATAAATTGCATCACTGTTGACTGCTCTTTGAATGCTTCCATCTTTTCCATAATAGTGGATTCCGAGATGTGTTCCGTTCCCTGTAAAATCTACCTTCTTCCAAATGATGGTCCCTATGTGTATTCCACATGTGGGGCACACATGCGCACCATGTGCCTGAGTCCAGAATTTTTTGCAAGCACTCTTCATTGTCTTGCCCGTGTACCATAGCTCTCCTTGTGCTCCAAACAGAAGACATAAAGGGATGTCTGGGCCAACACCTCTCCACCTCTTTCTGAACTCCCCATGGTCTGAGTTGTAATCTTTAGTATCCTCAGCTCTTTCTTTTTATTGCATCATTGCTATAAGATATTGCATATAGTTGTTGTAGGGTTAGTAGTTTTTATAATATAATCTACATCAGGGGTGGCCAGCTCGCGAGCTGCATGTGGCTCTTTGCTCATACAAATGCGGCTCTTTGCATGCAGCTCTTTGTGGCTCTTTGCTCTGCGCATTGTATGGGGTGCCAAAGTGAAATTGACAAGCTGCTGCCGAAATTGAGGGATCAGCACCAGTTTTTGGTGGAGGGTAAGAGAGGAGGAGAAAAGTGAAATTGACAAGCTGCTGCCGAAATTGACGGATCAGCGCAGATTTTCAGCAGAGGGTAAGGTAAATGTGGCTCTTTGCGGTATCTATAGTTTTTTTTTTGTTTGTTTGTTTGTTTTTTTGGCTCTTCGTCTCTGACTGGTTGGCCACCCTGGTCTACTTAGTGGTTTTTTCCCCATTTTCTTCTCCACCTGGGGATTCCCCTTGCCACTTAAGAAGTCTGGGATTATGCCCAGGGTTCCGGGTTCAAAAACTGTTTTCTGCCCTCGCTCATTTTCAGTGTGTGACAAACATCAGCATTGCCTCTACTGCCTGGTTTAGGCTCATATTTCTGCAAAGTGAAGCATCTGCTGCTCTTTTCCTCCCAGAGTTCATTAGGGTCAGGAACTGAGACTCAGAAAACACCTCATGGAGAAGGTGATGAAGCCCCAATCAGATACGGGCCAGCGATCCCATCCAGTGTGTCAGTCTTGCCAAGCTGGCAGTGCTCCTCTGAACACAAGTTCAAGAATGGTGGCTCAGACTGTTAAACCTAAGGAGAAGGCTTCACATGAGAGCAAAGGTCACTTTCATAGACCTAAGGACAAGCCATCTTCATCTAAAATTGCTCCAAAAAGAGGATCCCTCCCCGACCCCATCAGAGTCAGGAGACCGCGCATATTGGTGTCAAGGACTTAGACCTGAGGAAAATCTCAATAGGAGAACGTGGTGTGTGAAGGTATGAATCCAATGGTTCCGACATCTGCTCCAGTGCTTGGGATAAACAGCTCCTGGTACTTCCATTCATTTCTAAAGCCAGTGTGGTATGCTAGCAATACTGCCCTGGAGGGAACCAACTGCCACAGTGACATGAAAGCTCCAGTTCTGATAGCTCTGCCAGCGGACTCTCCTTGTACCCCAGGGTGGTCAGAGACCTGCATCCTCCCCAGAGGACAACTTTGCTCTTTTCTGTCTGCGTTTACTGCTCCTATTAAGACAGTCTCTATTCCTCAATACACCAGAGGAAGAGAATATCCCTATAAGGCAGTGTCGTTCTCCCATTCCAGCCTTGAGGTGCAACTATCAGTACTTTCGGTTCTGCCAGAGATAAGGGATCTGGCTTTCTCTTCGAATGAGTCTGAGGCCTCTATCGGAGTCTGCATCATTGGGCAGAGTTGAGACGAGACGAGCCCCGGAAGATCAGGGTTGCAACCTCCAATCAGATACAACTAGCCAAGAGACAGGTGGTACCGAATGCCATGGAGTCCTTCTCCACCATTTGATTGATTCTAGTGCAATATTGATGACCATGGGAGCCCTACCTGAGACACCCAGGATTTGTGCAGGAGTCCTGTTTGCCATTTCCCTGACACCCACAGCCAACCCTGTTGGAATATTTGGAAGGGGAAGGTGAACCAGATCCAAAAGATTGCCAGAAGCTGGGAATGGGCAATAGAATAGATCACTTGATGATTACCTTTCTGTTCATTCCCTCTGAAGCACCTGGCACTGGCCAATATTGGAAGACAGGATACTTGGCTAAATGGACCATTGGTCTGACCCAGTATGGCTGTTCTTATGTTCCTATAAACCTGTCAGCAGCATATTTATCAGAGATACAGAATTCTCTACCGGACACCTGAGCAGACATTTTTGTGCAAATCAGGAATGGGAGATCCCATTGATACCACAAGTTATGTTGAAGATCCACCAAGGCAGCGCTTAAGTCATCCTGACTGTGTCCGACTGGCTGAGGCAGTTCTGGTTTATGGATCTGTTGAAGCTTTCAGTTCATCCACCCACGTTGCTGAACCTTCTAACACAGCACAAAGACAGGTTCAAGCACCTTAGTCAAGGACTGCTGCAACTCAAGGCCTAGTATTTGGATGGGCATCAGAAATAGAATGCTCATGTTCTAAAAGGGTGCAATACAGACCAAAGCAGAAAAGTGTCTACTAGGAGCTGTTACTCAGCAAAACAGAAGCATTTCTCCTCTTGCACCCACCAGTGCAACTTGTCTCCAGAATCCACTAAGATCCCTCTCATCTTAGAGTATCTACTTACCGTTAAATCTTCGAGTCTCGCACTCAGTTCTCTGCATGTGCATATAGCAGCAATCATCACTTTCCATCCTCCGGTGGATAACTGTACAATATTCACTTATCCTGTCACAGCTAGATTTCTGAACAGGATTCTCAGTTCTTTACACCGTTGGTGAAATTCACATCTCAGTGGAATCTGTTTTATTTTATCAATCGCTCATTGCCACTCCCCCCTTTTGAGCCACAGCCACATGATCTCTGGCCCATCTGTCCATGAAGGTGACCTTTCTAATAGCTAGAAGAGTCAGTGAGGTGGGATCACTCATGGCAGCCCCATCATATACTACATTCTATAAAGAAAAGGTATTGTTACAACTCCACCCTAGATTCATTCCTACAGTAGTTTCCAAGTTTTATATGAGTCAAGTAATCCATTTATTAGTATTTTTCCCAAACCACATGCCTCGGATGGAGGCAGCTGGATACTCTACATGTGTGAAGGGCTTTGGCCTGTTATCTGCAAAGAATAAAGGACGGTAGAAAGACACACAAACTATTTGTTTCCAGAGCAATCAAGGGGTCAAGCTATATCAACGCAGAGACTTTCAAAATGGATTTTGATTTGTATTACCCTTTGTTACCAACAAGCTCATATCTCCCCTACCCCACTTGAGGAGGTGAGGGTTCATTCCACTAGAGGGCAAGCTACTTTGATTGCATAGCTGAGAGACTTACCCCTCCTAGAGATGTGTAGGACAGATATTTGAAGCTCTTTGCGTAGCTTCACAAGATGACACTCTGATCCAGTCGTCAGCTGTGGATATAGCTGTGGCGGCAGTAGTACTACAGTCAGCAATCACTTCTGTGTCCTCTCATCCACCCCCTGTTGACTACTGCTTGTTAATCTCTCATATGTGGAATACACATAGGGACCATAACTCAAAAAAGAAATGGAGGTTACTTACCTGTAACTGGAGGTTCTTAGAGATGTGTGGGCCCTATCTGTATTCCAATACCCACTCTTTGTCCCCTCTGCTGCAGATTATTTGAACAGTGGTAATGTTGGGAAACAGGAGAGGTGTTGGCCCGCACCACCTTTTATGCCCTTGGTTTGGAGCATGAGGAGAGGCTCATCCACAGACCAATGTTACGGCTTGCAAAATATTCTGAATGCAGGTTCACCGTGCACGTGCATATCCCACCTGTGAAATACAAATAGGGACCACACATCTTGAAGAACCTACAGTTACAGTTAAGTAACCTCAGTTTTTGTGGTGCAACTTAAAGAATGTTCAGTGCCTTATCTAACATTTGATATCTAATTACTTCTTCCTAAAGATTCAGTCTTTCTGTTTTATATCAGTAACGGAATGGGTATCTGTGTCTCCTGTGTGTTGTACTACTTTAGTCTGCTAAAGGCACTTCAATTCTTTTAAGGGAGGGAAAAGGGATGTTCCAACAGCTGAAATGTATTGTGCAAACTGTAACATTTAATCACCTTCATCAATGGCTTCAAATTATTTTTACTTGGCTGTTCAACCCATAACTGTCTACTAGCTGCTTAAGTACCAAACCAGAAAGGGGAAGTAAAGTCACACCTCCAAGGCAGTAAGCTGAAATGACAGTACTGTCATTAGCTTAAACAGTTCCTACATATAATATAAGCTCAGCCCCAGTCAGCACTTAGTGTCTCTGTATCACAGCCAAAGTAATGCTGAATTTCCCTATACTTTAGATGAATGCAGGGAAATTGTGGACTGAGAATTAAAGATTTTGAAGATGTTAGCCTCTCATCTTTTTTTCTTTTTTCTTTAAGTGCTTCATTTCAGCCAGGTTCTAAAGTTTCTGAAACCATTTGCCAAACCATCCCCATCTCTTTCCAGGTCTCCTGCAAGCGCAGAATCTCTTAACGCAACTACCTCAGCAAAGCCAAGCCAACCTCCTGCAGTCTCAGCCAAGCATCACCCTCACCTCTCAGGTCAGTTTTCCTCCTGCAGCTTTTTAGCAGTTCTTTGGGGGACTCAAGTTAATGTGCAAGACTGGCACCTATATGTTAGTTGCAAGAATAAAAGTTGAGCTGCTTAGTTATCTCTCTGTTCTAGATCAGTGGTTCTCAACCAGGAATAGATGTACTTTTGGGGTTATGCAGAGGTTTCCCAGGGGTAGATCAACTCATCTAGATAGTTGTCTAGTTTTACAGCAGGCAACATAAAAAATACTAGTGAAGTCAGTACAAACTAAAATTTCATACAGAAAATAACTTGTTTATACTGCTCTATATACTGTACACAGAAATGTAAGTATAATATTTATTTTCCAATTGTTTTTTACAGTTCTATGGTTAAAATGAGAAAGTAAGCAATGTTTCAGTAACAGTGTGCTGTGACACTTTTGTATGCTTATGTTGATTTTTTTAAGCAAGTAGTTTTTAGGAAAGGTGAAACTTGGAGTATGCAAGACAAGGGTATACAAGACAAATCAGACTCCTGAAAGGGGTACAATAGTCTGGAGAGATTGAGAACTACTGTTCTAGATGGCTACAATATAATAAGTGCCAGCTGCAGTGATAGTTAAGTTTGCATAATAGCTTTCCTTAAAACTTCCCTGTTTTCATTCACTCATAATTTCCCAAACCTTTTACTGTTTGGGCTGAAATTTTCCATGCTTGGTCTCTTCCTGAAGATAGAATTTTTTGGTAGATTGAACAAAAATGGTCAACTCAATTTTGAGTACAAGTAGAGTGGTAGAAAAGTACGCTTTTTCCATTGTAATAAACATTTTTGCAGCTTTGTTTTTAATAGATTTAAAACCTAAAGGGTTGTGGATAATGCATTTAAATTTGGCATGGAAATAGCCCTCATCGAGTAAAATGCCTTTAATTGTTCTAGTGAAAAATATTTTTGATTCGACTAAATTACAAGACTGCAGACTTCATGTTATATAGTTAGAGTAATTTTTTAATATGCTTTACACTGCTAAAAGAGGCTATGCTATTCAGGAGTGTGCAGTTAATTTAGCTGCTTAATTGGCAGGTGTGTGGGACTTAAGGCAATGTGCCCATAGGAGCATTTGCGTCAGTCCCTCCACTTCTTGAAAAGGTTCTCAGAGTTCCTAAAACATATAGGAGAAGGGCTGGGGGCTTTCTAAAGTGTGCAGGAGAGGGTTTCCCTTCTGGAAGTTTTCCAAATATCCTGGCACAAAGTGGTCTGTTTTCTAGCTAAAGAGTTCTAGATTGTTGCCAATCATTTGCAAGTCAGTAGAAGAGTAAAGCTTATTTTAGTTATTTTTTCATTATTTATTTCTTTTTTAAAAAAATAGAAAATTAACTTTTAAAAAAATTGTTTTAAGAGAATGTAAAAGCTCTATGATTAAGCTTTCAAAACTCAGGAAAAGTGATATTAAAGTGCCTGCAACTACAATAGTCTCTAATTATATGATCACATACTATTTCCAAAATAGAATATCACACAATATTTTTCTAGTAGTATTTTGTAGCACAGTTTTGTAGCAGTCTGTGAAAGTCCTATATATGAAAAGTACATAATAAGCTGTACTAGTAAAACTTAGTATGTTTTCTGTATGCAAATTAGAATAATGGAAATTAGTCATTCTAGTTCACAGCTTGGGAAGCTTCACGTGTCCCTAACAAGGGTTTGATCTTTTTTTAATATGTAACATAGAAAGTAGAGAGTTTTTATAAAAGGTTGACATCAATAAAGATACATTGCTATTGTACAGTATAGTTTAAGTAGGTTTAAAAAACATTACAGTGTATGATGTATGTATCTATAGTTCTTGAAAATATTTTATATTATTTGAGCAATAATATGTGATCATGGAATTAACGACCATTGGTTAAATCCTTAACCACCTTCTCTGCATTGCAGAATACTAGTAGCGCTAACCAAATAGAAAGCCAACTTAGTGAGCCAGTTGGAGTTTCAGCTTTGTAGGAAACATGGCTGTAGCACTGCAGTGCTGTGGAATGGCCATTTGGGGGCTATTAGCAACCAGTGCAAGTTAAAGCCGTCTTGAGGCTGCTCTGTGTTACACTGGTGGCTAGAGAGCCTCAGAATTGGACTGAGGGCATAAAACCATCCTTGCTCTCAAGCCCCTCAATTGCACTGAGTGGAATTTGGCCACAGCATAGGATTCAGTTCTGCATTGTAATAGTGCATACACTCAAGGAGGTGGAGTAAAGTGCTCAAAAGTCAGGAAATTCCAAAATTCAGGTTGTATTCAAAACCTTAACTGTGCTACCCCATATGGTCTCTTAATGTATTTTGATTGTGTGAAACCTCACCCGACTGAGGTTTCCATAGTGCATAGACATATCTCAGGCTCTTACTAAGGGCCTATATTCCTACTTTTATATTGGGAAATGTTGTCAGGAATGGCAAACTTTTTGCTAGTTTCCTAGGAAACTATCAGGTTATGCTGGAGAAATCAGAGACCTAAAAGGTTGTTTTATTTATTTTTAAGAGGTATTATTGCCATAAAATGTCACCATTATAACTACTCTTCTTGTTAGCAGTTTCAGCAGAGGTTCCAAGGAGACCGAAGTACTCTTTCCTGCCTGGAACTGGTCCCTCCAGGTCAAGGTTGAGTCACATTCACAATGGGCAGTGTTAGGGATACTTGTGTGCTGCTGCCCCTGCTTTCCTTGTTCCAAGGAAAAATAGAGGACTTGAATATGTAGAGCTATCAACTTGATACTTTGCACCTGCAATAAATTCAACTTTAAAATAATTAAAGGGAATGAATGCCAAACTCTCTGGAAGCATTTAAATATATTGAGGACTGTTGAGGACTGTTCTTGGAGCATCTTAAGTCGCAGGTGGAGGGCACTGGTAAACTGGTGCAGTGCATCTTTTATTTTTCCTTGTTTGGCTTTAAAAGAGTCCTTCTTGAAAGACTGTATACTAATACAGTACAATGGATTTTTGATGGCCTTTATTTGAGAAATGTCAAGAAATTTGAGAGCACTTCTGGATTTGTTGGAAATGGTAGATATATTGGTATCCAAACTTTCTCCTGTAGGAATCTAGAGTCATGAGTTAGGTTTATTTCCACTATTTTGTGTTCAGAATATTATTTTTCATTTTTTTTGTCTTCCTGTCTCCTCCCCTCAACAGCCAGCAACCCCAACACGCACAATAGCAGCAACCCCCATTCAGCCACTTCCACAGAGCCAGTCAACACCAAAGCGAATTGACACTCCCAGCTTGGAGGAGCCCAGTGACCTTGAGGAGCTTGAGCAGTTTGCCAAGACTTTCAAACAAAGACGGATCAAACTTGGATTCACTCAGGTAAAATTGAGTACCTTAGTGCCTCCTAGTATGGGGTTAAATCGGCTTTCAGATCTGGAGGGATGGGATAGTAGCACCCCCTCCTTGCAGTGCCTTCTTAAATAGAGTTAAGCTGTCATCTTTCCCTTCTGTATGAGGGTTCTAGAAAAGAACAGAAAAGGCCATACACATCTTTCCTGCTCTGTTGCTGATTTTAAAGGGTAGCCATTTTCCCAGCAGGTGCATGCATTTACCAGCTCAGGCTTTCATTGACTGTGCACTGTTTGGCCTATAGGGTTTAAAATGAATAGGTCAAAACACTTTAAAAGCTGCCCTCAGAAGTGCAACCTCTAAAGTCATATAGCACACTTAATAGTTAAGTGTTTAAAGATTGTGTCAAAACTGTGACGAAGCTGCTTTGTATGTTGAACATTTTTATCATTTGAGCACATCTTCGCATTAAATATCAGTGATTCTGTATTTGAAGTTTAAGGCTTGCAAGGGTCTGCAAATGAGAACTGAAATGGCATAGGCGAAAGCTTAAAAGATGATTCAGAAATAAGTTTTGAAAAGAAGTTGAATAAGAAAATAGTAAACTTGAAGAAAGCATTTGAGGTTTGATCACCACTTTGGGAATAGTGTCCACACTGAATACTCTGAGGACAAGATTATCAATCAGCTTTCCTCTACCAAGTTCATATGAAAACAACTAATGATAAGGAAGGAACTGTTTTAGTAGTTAGAGCAAGGGGACTAGATGCCCAGACTCCTGAGTTCCAAAAAAAACACCTTTTTAAAAAAAAAAAAAAAAACCCACTTCTGCTAATAAGTATTTAGCAGTGTTTAAGTGAAGACAGAGGAGCAAAATTAAGGGAAAGCAACTCCCAACCTATTGGGCTCACCAGAGCAGATGTTCACTTGTCTGCTGACCTAAAGCCTGATGGTGAAATCCATTTAGGTGGGTGGTATCGGAGCAGAAGTACCCATCAGGATGAGGCTGAAGAAAGTAATTTTGAATATATTGAATATGTTTGGATGAAAAGTGCTATTAGAATTGCAAAGTATGATCCATTATTCTGTTGCTGAGAGAAGCTGTGCTTGTATCTAGGAGTTCCTTTTTAGTAATACCAAAAATGTTTTTTTCCATCAAAATTAAAATCATCTATCCAGATCAAGAAGTCTGGTAGCACGTTGTTAAACATGAGCATGTTTTGCTAGAAGAAGGAGCAAATGAAAATCATAAGTGGATGTTTTACAGTATGAACTCAAAGCAGCCAATCCAATTTTTTGTGGATTCAGAATAAGTGAAACCACTGTCACTGAAAGCATGTGCCCAAGGTCAAATTTATTTTTCTGACAAAGTTCTAAATGCCTGAAAAATCGGGGTTCATAATAGAAGTTCCTGGCAGAATCATCATTATCACACAAGAAATAGTAAAATGAAGAGTGTTTTGTTGCCATGAGCATGCTTCACTCCCTCCCTCATGAGGGGAAGGAGACACTCAGATATTATGATGAGCATGGTATAAGAAACTATATTGAAAATAATAGCTTCTCTGTTGCTTGACTGAGGTTTTCTGGTTTGTGCCCATCACAGTCGTCAGTTAGCCTGCCTGGCTGTGTCACTGTGAAATGATTATGCAGCAGAAACCAGGATTTTTAAATTAAGGGTTAACTCTCCTTACTGACACTGTCCTGACTTTGTACTTTGGAGGAAAAAAAGAGACACAAGAACTAAGGTTTCTATAGCAGCCTTTGCTTTTGATCTTAGTGTCACAAGCCCAGTATAATACAAAGGCAGCTTTTTGTATTATATTTCCCTTCGTTTAAAATAAAAAAACCTCAGTTATAAATGACATAGTATTTACTTGATCAATCCATTGTTATTCTTTGAGTAAATAGGTACATAATTAGGTGTTTTTTAATTATAACAATTATCTAATTATGTAATTGTGTAGTAATTAAGGATCTTATTACTAAGGTTTCCTGTAGTCACATAATTAGACTGTATGCCAAAGGGTAACAGAAAAATTTATTGCTAATGACATAGTATGTTATTTTCAAACTCAGCGGATTTACTTTTGTTCTTTTAAAAAATAATTACAAGGATCTAGTTTGTATTGTACACTAATTGCCTATTACATTCCATTTTGGGGGTAATAAGCTGGTTTTGACTTGCAGAAGTTCTTTATCATTTTAAAGTAAGTATCCAAAGCAGATGAATTTTGGGGGTTTTTTTTATATAATTTAATTTTTTTTTTTAAATAGCTGCATGTTTGACACATTTAAACCCAAGCGAAGTATTCTATCTGAGATAGTTGATAATCCTGGAAATACAGACATGACCTGTATCCACACTGAGTAGTTAGAGAGATGTTCTGTACAGAGTGAACAAATAATTTGTCATATTATAATATCTTGTGATATAATGCAGACAAATTGGAAATATCTCTTCTCACCTTTCTTCTGGTACAAATGGTGCTATTGTAATGAAGTGGAACTGGTCGTAATATGCTCCATATTTGTTTTCATTGGTCAGTAAGAGGGTTCAGTCATTTTATGAAGTGGGTTAAACTTGTTTATTGCAAAGTACCTTTATCCTCTACTTCATTGGTGAGTGTCTCTTTGCTCATTCCCATAGAGAAGTGTTTCTCAGTTGGTGTTCCGCAGAACCCTGTTAGGGTTCCGTGAGAAAGTGACATGGCGCTGCTGAGAGCAGCTGTTCTCTGCGCTGCCGAAAAAGGGAAGATGTCCTGGATTTTTCGGCGGAGGGTATCAAGTATGAGTAAAGGGTTCAGCTGGAAATTTAATTGAGAAACGCTGCCATAGAGTAATCCCTTCATCTACCATTGAAATGATACTATCTTTGGGGGAAAAGGTTCACAAAGAAATGAATAACTAGGAGTGCTCCACCTCAGGATGTGTGCTCATGCATGCACTCGTGATTGGAGACTTTCATCATCTGTATCTATAGATCTGTGTCTGTGCCCTAGATATCCGTGTGCTCCAGTATGAAGGTATTTGGGGGAGCAGTCGCCACCACTGCAGTTCTTTCTCAGATACATGCAGCCTGAGACAAAGCGTTGCAGTGTCTGTTAGCTTGCCAAGCTGCTTGCTATCTCTCTTGCTTATTTTTTCTTATTCTTTTAGTAATTTATGTTGTTTGTTTAGTATAGTTTGTGCTTGGGGTGAGTGGGGTAGGAGGCCTTGGTGCAAATATTATCCTATCCAAACTCATTCACTATCCATTAATTATAAACCTATTAAGTTAAACTAATAAAACTCTTATTTTTACTATTCAACAATTCTTCATCTTAATATTTCAACATCATAAATCAGCATGTGTGTATCATGCATACCATCCTACCTTATTCATTAACCTTTTTTTTTTTTAATTTGAAGTTATGGGAAATACAATGACTTCTGTCAGTATTTCTTGTCTTCTTCAAACATGGGTTTTCAGGGGATTTTTCCTCAGAGTTCTAGCATCACGCTTAAAGCGTTGCCAGTAATTTTACCCATTGCAGTTTTGAAGGGCACCTTTTATTTTAGGGCCTTGATAATCAGTTTTCCCCAGCAAGCCTCCCTCCCTCCCAAGATGCACTCTGAGGAAGAAACCTCCTGCAGGACATACAGCTGGCAAACCTGACAATGACAATCCTGAGGTGCTGTCCCTTTCCTTTATGACCCATCTCAGTGGTCTTATTGGAACCCATGGCCCTCTTATGACAACCAACTCTACAAGGTTCCATCTCATAAGAGGATGCACCAAAAACCGCCACCACCGTGCTTGGACCTTGCTTCACAGAAACAACTTGTAGAAGAGCTAGTGCCAGCAAGGGAAGAAGAAACACCACCTTCCTACAAAGCCTCTGGCGAAGCTGTTGCGCCTACCCCCACCATCTTATACCAGTGATTTCAAGGCCTTTCAAGATCTCATTAAATAAATAACAAAGAACTTACAAATTCCGTTACAGGTGGTAACAGGAACTCTGATGTTCCTTGTTGAACATCCCCCGTATGTCTCTTCAGGGCAAAATCGACTTGCCAGTTGGCTTTTCTGGTCCAGCCCATGTCGTATGGCCAACTTCAGCCACAACGCCACCTACATGTAAATGGGCTGATACAAAAAATATTGTATTCCACCTAGAGGCTTGGGGTTTTTTTCCTCCTACCCTATGTCTAACTCCTTGGTGGTTGAGGCTGTCACAAATGAAATAGACAACATTGATCCCATTTGATTCCATCTGACAAAGAACTGAAATAGCTAGACCATTTGGCCTGCAAAAGCTAATCCTTTGCCTCTTAGGAGTTGAGAGTAGCCAATTACCAAGTCCTAACTGCAAAATTTGATTTTACAAACTATTCCAAGTTTTCATCTTTTATTGAACACTTGCCACAGGACCAGAGGGAACAATTTCAAGACCTCATAACAGGCCAGACAATCACCAAGCCTTCTCTCCAAGCCTCACTTGATGCCACCAATACAGCTGGATGTTCCATAGCTATAAAGGTACAGAAAGCAACCAGAAAGCTCCTATTTCAGTTCATTCCTGGGCCTCCGCTTCAGTGCAGAAAAGTTGGCACTCACCACTGAATTCATTGACTTCATTGGCCACTCTGGACTCGTCCACTGTCAGAGCATACTTGCACAAAGACAAGTTTGCTACAATGTCCAGTCTTTTTCCAACAATACGGCAGAGCCCGCAAACCACAGCAAGTGCTTGCCTACAACTTCTGAGCCATCTGGTGTCCTGTAAGTTTGTGATGCCCTTAAGCAAGACTACACCTTCAAGTGTCTTCAAGTGTGGCTGAGAACTGTCTACACCCCTCCCCCCCAAGCATAGTGTATCCAAGCAAGTGTCCGTGTCTTGGACGGTCCTTGGTTCTCTAATTGCTGGAAGGAGCCACAAAATGTATCCGTGGGAGTTCTGTTCTTGCAGCCTCCGCCCACAAGGATCGTCAGTATAGATGCCTTTCTGATAAACTGAGGTGGGCACTTTTTGAACTTCACAACTGAGGGCATATGGACCTCTTAGAAGCCAATCCTTTATATTAACATATTAGAGCTCAGAGCAGTTCACTATGCTTTCCAGATCTTCCTACTCCCCATCAGGGGCCACTCAGTACAAATAATGCTGAACAAAGCAGCAATGTATTATATCAGTCAACAAGGAGAAGCAAGATCCCAGTCATTATGTGCCAAATCCATAAGACTATGGAACTGGTGCATATCAGAGTATATGCAGATTTCAGTGGTTTATCTACCAGGATTGCAGAGCAGTGGTGGATTCCCTCTGCCACCATTTCCACATCAGCCATGAGTGGGAGCTAAATAATGAAGTATTCCAAAGGATAGGTCTTACCTAGGGTAATGTGGAGATAGATCTCTTCATGACATCATCCAATGCAAAGTGCAGATGATTCTGTTCAAAGGGAGGGCACAGCCGCAACTCAATGGGAGATGCCTTAGCCATCCTTTTGCCTCATGTATTGCTATACAGTTATCCTCCAATGAGTTTACTTCTCAAGATCCTAAACAAATTGAAACAGGAGAAATTAGTAGCTATCCTTATAGCACCATTGTAGTTCTGATAGGTGTAGTTCTCAGAGTTGGTTTGTGTGAATTAGCAACTGCCTCTTTCTGCCTTTGCGGATAGCCGATTTCCTCACTCAGGAGTCAGGATTCATCACGCACCTCAAGGCCTGACTACTAAATGGCTCTCTCATATAGAACAGGACTCCTCCCCAAAGGCACAAACAGTGCTGCTTAATAATAGAAAACCCACAAGAAAAACTTCTCTGCTGAAGTGGAAATGCTTCCAGTTTTGGTGCAGCCATGATCTATACTACTTCTACAGTCCTGCCAGACACACATTCTTGATTATATTCCAAACTTAAAAAACACACATTTATTGCAGCGCTTGATTAAGGTTCATCTGGCTGCTGAGACAGCCTCTTACCCACCCCCTTACTGAAGGGTTTTCAATCTTTATTCACTCAACCACTATGAGATTTATTAAAGTTCTGCTTTGATCTTTTTCCTCCTGACGAAGAACGCAGTCCATCATGGGACCTCAACTTAGTCCTCTGTGCTCTGAGGAAACCCCCTTTTGAGCCTATGGGGAACTGTTCCCTCCTTCATTTGTCCCTCAAGACTTCATTCCTCATAGCTGTCATCTCAGCCAGGAGGGTGAGGGAGCTAGAGGCTCTATCATGATTTAAGTGACTCTACCACCTAATTATTGCGTCCTGCCTAAAGTGTCTTCAGAGTTCCACATTAATCAGGAAATTCACCTACTGGTGTTTTAACCCAAGTGTCACTCTTCAAGAGCAGCGTATACACAACGTAAGAAGGGCTCTCTCCTTTTACCTCAACAAGACTAAGCCCTTTAGGCTAATCCTGATCACAGAACAAATGAAGGGGCATACTATTTCTACCCAAACACTGTCCAAATATGTTTCAGGATGTAGCTTAATTTGTTATAATGCTTCGGGGACTTGTCCCCCTTCTAGGTGCTTGCCAATTTCACCAAATGTCAGTCTAACTCTGTGGCACTACTGAAAAGCATACCTTTCTCCGACATCAGCAGAACAGCCATCTGGTCTCCAGTGCATATATTTTCCCAGCAATATGCAATTGTGCCTGTTTTCAGAGCTGATGTAGCTTTCAGTGATGCCATTCTATGGTCTGTACTCAATCTACCTTATCAGCACCCTCCTCCATAACTGAGGTGTTGCTCAGGAAAATCCTGAAGTGGAGCATCCATAGGGACACTATTTGAAGAAAAAGGAGAGGTTACTTACATTGTATGATACCTGGAATTCTTCAAGATGTGTACCCTTGTAGGTGCTTCGCTACTCACTCTCCTTCTCTTCTGTCTCGGAGTCTTCTCACTAGACTTTCTTGGTTGAGAAGGAACAGGAGTGGATCTGCCCCCCATATATCCTTGTACCGTAGCATAAGGATATCTAGGGCACAGATGCGGACCCACAAACACTGCTGATGAAAATCGCCAGTCAAGAGTGCACAGATGTGCACATTCTAAAATGGAGCACCCATAAGGAGACACATCTCAAAGAACTCCAGTTACTGTACAAGGTAAGTAACCACTCCTTATTTTAGTTAAACTAAAGGTCAAATATTGATAGGAAGAATATAAATACCAGAGTTGGAAGTTGTTCAGGGGACTGTCACAAGCCTCATAATAAATCTATCCACTCTAAGCACAGATCAGATCTACCTCCAAAGTGGCTGAAACAGCAAGGTTAACAGCATAAACGCTGCAAGAGCATCCACATTGCCTCTGTAGGAACCAGTTAATGAGCTTTGAATGCACAGAATTATGGGACATACGAGGTAGCATCTCACAATTCAGACGTTTCCTCTTCTGACCAGGTAGCTTGGTGAACCATCAATCATTTTAGTTCACTTTTCAAATCCACATTAGTATCTCCCTCCCTGCCCCCTTTACATGCATTGTGCAGTTTACCAGACTGTCATTTTAATTCCTGGACTGGAAGTAGCCACTCTTCATTCCCTTATTTTGTAGGTATCAGGCTGGGTTGTGAGGACTACCTTTGGAGGAGAATACAGCACTGTTTGCAATCCAACTAAACCACTTTAAACTACACTGTGTTAAACTCAACCAACCCCCTCAATCTGTTTTTCAGGATTTTTCAGCACTGTTGTAAAATGGGTTTTAAATTTTGTAGTGTGGATGCAAACTATATTAACTATTCCTATATCATCCTGTTTTCTTTATGGTGGTTTAAAGTTATGTACCATGGGCAAGACCCTTTCACTTGCAAAAAGAGCCAAAGGAATTTTAATGACCACAAACAGGAACAAAATTTTCCAATGAAACTTTAAAATGACAGCTCCTGCACAACACTGCCCTTGAACCACTTGCAATATGGATGACTCAATACTGACTAAAAGGATAGAGACACCTTCTTCTGAGGCATCAGGCCACACTGGGCTTTCTTTGGAGGTCTCCGGTCCAAGTACTGATGGGACTCTCTTATTTAGTTGAATTTGATAAGAGCCCACCCGGAGTGAAAAACACTTTGAGATCCTCATGTATAAATGCTAGTGCAAGCACAATGCTTGATGTAGAGTCAAAACCTGAGGTTGGAAAAGTAAGAACCCCAGATAAAGAATTGGTAATGATGGTTTGGCTGGCTGTAAATTTCCTGACTTCCCTTTGGACAAATGTGATGGTAGTGGAAACCCCCTAATTAACCATTATTGAGAATAGTTGAATTTTTCTTCTGCTTCTTAAATAGATCTGCTAGAGAGGCTCAGTTTGAACCCCAAAAGATTAAATCCAGCAGAAGTGGGAGGAGCACCTTGGTTTATGGACAATTATTATCCTCTCACCATCTCCAGAGTGTTACGCTGAATTGTTGCACTCCAGTAATTAGTATTTCCCAATTTCTATTTGAACTTCTCTTTTTTAGTGTTAAGTAGGTACAACTTCACTTCTGCTCCCAAGAATTATATTGTTTGCTCTAATTGCTTGAATTAATATTCAGTGGGATGTGGTGCTCAGTGATAATGTGGAGACCAAGTCAAAGGTATCTGAGATCTCCTGAAAAGAGTTGAGATTAAATGGAAAGAGTATGAGGCTTGGAAAGACTGAATATTTTTTTATCATCTGGTTTGTCATGAACCTGTTATCACTGAGCAAACTTCTATGAACCTGAAGCCTTATGTAGAAGTGGGGTCACCAAAAGGTGACACAAATGTTTGTCTCAGCTAGAGCTTTGTGTCCTCTGTGTCAGAGGAGGGACTTCTATAGCAAAGAGTCATATGTTAATGAATCCTTCTCTCTCTCTCTCTCTCTCTCTCTGCAGGGTGATGTTGGGCTCGCTATGGGCAAACTCTATGGAAATGACTTCAGCCAAACTACCATCTCTCGCTTTGAAGCCTTGAACCTCAGCTTTAAGAACATGTGCAAGTTAAAGCCACTTCTGGAAAAGTGGCTCAATGATGCAGGTGAAAGTCTGGGGACTTCGTCACAGTCCCACCACAAATCCAGTGGGATTCTGAAAATTTGCTTTCGTGTTCTGTTTGGTTTGGGCCTTAAGTTGCTTGTTACAAAACCCATGAAGCTTCCCTATCTCTTCTTGGGACAGGTAATTTACAAGGATAAAAGTAACAGTAGCATCAGTAACCACTCCAAGGTTCCACAGGACTCTGAAGCAACTCCTGTATGGCTTTTGGCTATGTGCTTGTACAGTCAGTGGAATCAATGTTAGTGTAAGAGAAGAGTGTACACCATATGCTTTTTTAGTGTGTGTTTGTGCATATAACTTCTAACTGTCCTAGATTCCTTTCCCAAGTGGGTAGTTACAAGAGGGTTGCTCACTTTGTAGCTAATGTAGGCCAAGCTCACTGAACACACTAGCAGCTCTCTGGATTTGACCAGTCCCCCCACATGCTCCTTATGTGCCAGCCTCCCACCCATGCCATGTACTCTGTGCCCCCCATTTCTCCTTCCCTTCATGCTAGGGGCTCTGTGTGCCTCTCCTCCTCCCCAACACCCCCACCCTCTGGAGTGTTCCTTTCCACCACATAACATTTCTCCTTTTCTTTCTCTCTGGGATATAACTCATTTAGGACGTTAACATTTTAAATTCTATTGAGACAATGGGCAGAGCTGAGATCGGGTTATTGTTATGCTTGAAGATGTTAATGGCTGCCGTCAGCTAGTTCTTTAATCTGTAGATAATAACCGACCTGGTTGAAGCTGTGGGTCTTCTAACCAGCTGCTGGGGCTCCATATGTCTTCCATTTTCTCCTCCTGGTTTTCCAGTTTTCACCAAAATCAATGGGAGTTCTACTCACTCATGCCTAGAACATTACATGAAATTTTGGAATAGATTGAATGTGGTGGTCAAAAGTTATTGCATTACAGACAAACAAAAATATCATCTAGTTTAATGTAGGGCCTCACTTTGTTTAGCCAACAAAGAAATATCAGCAAAAAGTTATTGTGGCATCCAACACCAAGGTTTCTCAGTGGGTGCTCCCAGCCCCTAGGGCAGTAGTTCCTAAACTGTGGGTTGTAACCCCAAATGGGGTCACACCATCAGCAGTTGGGGTTGCAGTGAACTTGAGTGTGTGGAGGATGCCATTTTGCTCCCCAGAGCATGACCTCGCATGTATGGTGTATTCAAGGTCACAATGTATAGAGGATACCATTTTGCTCTACAAAATGGCATCTTCCATACATTGTGACCTCGCATGCACCATACATAGAAGGTCATACTGTGCAGAGGATGCCACTTTGTTCTACAAAATGGCGTCCTCCATGTGACGTGGGCACACACCATAGGTGCAAAGTCACACTGCGTGGAGAGCAAAATGGCATCCTCCATGTTGTCTGGGGTCCCAGCAGGAAATATTTAATTAAAATGGGGTCATACTGGCAAAAAGTTTGGGAACCCCTGCATTAGCGTTTTATCCAGCTACAATTAAAGTCAATTGAAAGACTCCCACTGACTTCAGCAGTAGTTTAACTGGAACCTAATTAGAAGTACATAGAAGGGAGTAGCATCACAGCCAAGGCCCTGTGTATTCCATGATTGTGGAATTTGCTACAGAATTGTGCTCCAGGATTTCTGCTTTCATTTAAGAAAAAGTAAATCTGTGGCCCTCATGGTTGCAAAGATAACCTTGGAAATATGAACTGAATGCAAGTGATGTCCATCTGAGTCTGCAGAAAACCCAAAACAGTAGTCCTGAGTGGTGTGAGCTGCCATTTTCATCTCACTCAGGGCCTGTGGACTCCATGATTCTGCAATTGAATTCATTATTTATTATTCCAGCATTTTGTTTCCTACTTGCCAGGATTTAGATGCCTCTTGTTCTGCACACTTTCCTACAAGGGGAATTAACTGCATTACAGTGCATGCTTTCTTCCATGTTCTATAGAATCAGACAGAGGGTAGGGAGGTCAAGAAGTCAGAGCTCAAGTCTAGCTTTCAATCAGGGAAGGGGGGAGCCAGAAGTGAGTTCTGGCCATCTGGGCAGTCTAGAGAATATAGCATCAGCCAAGACCTTAGTAGATGAGAGGACAAATGACTGAAGTTGACTACAAGTTCCCTGCTTCCCAGACGCACATGGAGCAGAGAGATTCTTTGCTAGGCTGCTCAGACAACTGCTGAAGATCAAAAGAATCATTGCTGAAAATAATTGTTGATGAACTGTACATGAATGAATATTTTAACTGCACCATAGTAAAGTGCGTTTGAAGTGGAAGGGATGGGAATGAAGGATATTTCACGGAGATGCAATAAATTAACATTGATGTGGAATGTAGTATTCCCCAAGTAATATCCCTATGCAATAGCATCCCCTGTGCCTTCGACTGGATATTTCTCATAGCAGTGTACATGTGGCCCACATGTGCATTAGTCTTGTGCTCTGTCCCGTTGTTGTGTACTGTGCAGTCGAACCGCCCTCATTTTCTTCTCAACCATCTAGGCCTGAGGCTGGGCTCTAGCAGTTCTCTTCAGATTTCCTCAACCTTACCGTTAGTGTTCATGTTAGTATTAGTGTTACTTGTTCACAGTCAATAGTTTCCTTTATTCTAGCTTCTTTCCTTAAAAAAAAACCCAACAACTCATTTCTATATTCTAGAAGTTAGATATTTTATGTTTTAGATGGTTAGACATATTCTGTCTGTGGTAATGCCTGGTTCTCTGGGCTTTAAAAACTGTTCATCATTCCAGTAGGCGATCCCTGTTAGCAATGGACATTCACATTGTATCTGCTGCCTTGGGGAGTGGTACATCACTCAAAGTGTAACTCTTTTTTGCCTGGCTTTGAAATCAAGAGCCAGAAAAAAATGAGAAATGAAGCTTTGCCTCCTTATGATGGGGAGCTTTCTACATCTAGCCTCCAATTCAGGTCTTGACCTCCACTGTACACTAGTCCCCATGTAAGTCTGCTATCTCAGAGCCCCACACCTCCAGGGCACTCAAGAGGAAGATACAGGACTCCTCTCACAAGCCCTCAAAGGAACGTACCCTAGGTTCACAGGTAGAGATTCTACCTCAAAAAAGCTGAGGTCATTGCTTCCCTCAGCTACCCTAGCATGGCCACTTTCCAGTCAGGTACCCATGAGGCTCCTGATTCCTATAGTACGCAGGGTACGACTAGTCTGCGTGGCAGCAAGGCTTTGGCCTCAGAGAGACCCTCGGGACTGGCATGGGACAGAGGCAGTAAGAAGAGCCCTCCCTCTGCTTCCTCCATGGCAAAGAAGTTCACTTGGCCTCCATCCGTGCCTCCCTCAAAGCTCACGAAGCATTTGGCACTGTCAAAGTCTATGGTATTGGCAACACCCCCAATCATGATTATTATACTATACTTGTAAGCCTCAAAATGGATGTCCCTCGCAGTACTGCAGGAGTTCTGTGTTCCCGGAACCTGGCTGTATCAGAGACTGGCAACTCACCACTCGTTGACACCAACATGCTATCGGTACCAAGGACATCCAGATCATCAGAGGTGTACC
The DNA here is from genome assembly GCF_026122565.2 of Emydura macquarii macquarii. NCBI lineage: Eukaryota > Metazoa > Chordata > Testudines > Chelidae > Emydura > Emydura macquarii. Next base: position 20,431,175 of record NW_027131256.1, on the reverse strand, counting down.
TGGTACCAATTATTTCACCTCAGATTTCTCTAGGCTCTCCGTTGTTCCTGAGTGAACCAGAGGAAGAGGATTCTGTTGAGAACCTCATCTGTCTCACAAGCATTGGTTCAGGGCTCTCCTCTCTCCTGCAGAGGTCCCTTTCCAGAGGCTTCGGCTAAAGGTGAGACTGTTCATGGCTCATATTACTACCAGTGCCTTGCTGGTACAAGCACCTTTGGGTGCCTCCACTGATGCATTATGCCCCTCCTCCTTGGCCATATTGGGACCCTTGGGCTATTTATAGTCAACAATTCTCCAGGGCATCTAGTGCTGCCCACCATAGGCAGGAACAGTCAACTTCACCTGCTCCCCCCAAGAGACCTGAGGCTCTGGAAGAATCTTTTGAGGAGCAGGAGGCTAAAGCTGATAGAGATTTCACCTGCAGCCAACATCTCCTGTTCATCCCCGGATGAAGCAGTTATGCCTCTTCCCTCATTCTTGCTGGATGATTTAAAACTTCCAGGATCTGAACAAGAGAGTTGCAGACTCCTTACAGATTCCATTTGAGGAAGTTATGAAGCCTCATCATAAGCTGCTCAGTATCCTTCATTCATCTTCAGTGCCTGTGTAGCCTTCCCTGTTAATGGGGCTCTTTTAGATCCAGTAAAGATTGTTTGACACACACCAGTGTCCATTCCACCTACGTGTAAAAGAGGGGACAAGAAGTACTATGTCCCAGCAGAGCACTTGGGATTTTTATTTTCCCACTCGTGACCTAATTCCCTGGTAGTAGATGCAGTGAATGAACGTGGTAGGCAGCATCACACTAAATCAACACTTCATGATAAAGGCTACAACCAGCATGGCTCACGGGTAGAGACAACCTCTTCAGACGATGTAAAAAGAGTGCTACTGCACAGCAGGAAACTCTCTATTTGCTACACGTATTGTCAGAAATGGTCGTGTTTTGCCAGAGACTCAGACTGCATTAACTCCTAGTATCGATCTTGTAACGTTGAGCTACCCTCGCTCATATGCACCCATTCGACAAGGTCCATCATCCTTCTGCGGCCTTTCTCAAAAACATACCGATCATTGAAATATGTCAAGTTGCCACTTGGGCTTCTGTGCATGCGTTCTCCAAACACTGTGCAATCACGCGAGGCTCTGCCTCCAACACAATATTCAGCTGTACTGTACTCTGTTGTACTGGATTCGACTCCGATGCCCCGTCCACCTTAGAGGGTACAGCTCAGCAGTCACCTAGTGTGGAGCATCCATAGGGACACTACTCCAAAAAAAAAAAAAAAAAAAAAGAAGAAGAAGAAATGGGTTACTCACCCTATGCAGTAACTGTAGTTCTTCAAGATGTGTCCCCCTATGGGTGCTCCACTACCCGCTCTCCTTCCCCTCTGCTTCAGAGTTCTCTGCTATAGGGCTTCACGGTAGAGAAGGGATTAAGGGCAGTTCACCCGCACAGTGCAATATAACAACAGGCTGGGGCACAGGACTAACGTGGACCAAAAAGACACTGCTATGAGAACTCTCCAATTGAAGGCCCGGGGGGGCACTATTGCACCTAGAGTGGAGTACCTGTAGGGGGGGACATCTCGAAGAACCCCAGTTACTTCACAGGATGAGTAATCATTTCTTGTTTGTCCCAAGTCCTTCTCATAGCTTGTAAATTGCAGGTATAAGTGGTCATACCAGGTTAATACTTCTGCTGTGAAGAAACCAGCCCAGGTCTGTAATGAATATAGGGTACATTCTGCCCTCTCTTACACAGATAGCATGGGTGGGATCCTCTAATCAATTGCAGTGCACTGACACAACATCTCTTGTTGATTCATGCTCTCTTCTGCTCTCTTTCAGAAAACCTCTCATCTGATTCAGCTCTCTCCAGCCCAAGTGCCCTGAATTCCCCAGGTCTGGGGATTGAGGGCTTGAACCGTAGGAGGAAGAAACGCACCAGCATAGAGACCAACATACGTGTGGCCTTAGAGAAGAGTTTTCTGGAGGTCAGTGAATCAGTTGCTCTCCTCAGCCCATTGTAGAATAGTGGTTTTGCTCAAGAACATGTCTATTAGGGTGAAAAGAATTCTGCAGCGAGGAGTTGTATTAAGCAGACTTAAGATATGCAATGATTGTTGTGGATACAGTATAAGAAATAATATATTTAAGATGCATATCAAACATAATAGACATTAAATATTTAAAATTAGTATATCATCAGTCTGTATCATCTAGTTGTTGGAACGGGGGACTGGGAGTCAGAACTCTGCAGTTCTCATGCCTCATGTTCTGTCACTGATTTACTGTGACACCTTAGGCAAATCATATAATCATTCTGCCTCTGTTTCCTCAGATATAAAACAAGGTTTGTGAAATTTCATGAGCTCCTCAGCTGAAAAGCACAATATAAGTTCATTGTTGGGTGCATGTGGTGATATCTTTTGCAGTGTTGGTTTGTGTGTTTGTACATTTGTAGGAGTATCAACCTGTATGTTGTGGGCATGTTGTTGCTGTTGATGGGTGGGGAAATAGGTTGAGCGTACTGCAAAACAGTTACAATGTATCTGTCACATGGTGAATTGCCCTATGCCGCTTCCACTGGCCAAGCGTGTTGCTGTAGGTTTTCCCTCAGTTTCCCCAATATCATCAATAAGTTCATTGAATCTTTACATAGGAAAGGGGGTCTTGTTTATTAACAAAAGGCCCAATGAAAGCACAAGCAAAACTTCAATCCAGCGTCTTAGCTTGGAGCCAGACAATCTCAGTTTCTGTTCTGTTCTTGCTTGGGTCCACCACTCCCCTCCAGCAAGGTTCTGTGCCTTCCCTGGAGTTTGACTTCTTGCCACTGTCTGGGAAGAATCCTTCCCCAGAGCCGAGGGTCTGCGGAGATCTTCAAATGCACCTCTTTTCTGGGGCAACAGGTAGTTGGGCTTCCTGCCACTCTTTTGGCATTCCCAGACTCTATTGACCTCTCCTGGGAGCTACTTTCCTCAGAAGCTTTCTCTCTCTAGGAGCCCCAGCAGAGCCCTGATAACCCTTTATCATGCTCATTAATTAGCTGCCAACCAGCCACCTATGAATTTAATTACTTACAAATAACTAAATTGGCTTATTCTCCCTTACAGGAGCCTGTCATGGGTAGGCAGGTCCCTGACTTCCCTTAAAGGCCCAGCCCCCATGAGAGTATCATTTCATCAGAGGTTTAGAGAGGGCCATACAGAACTAAAGTGAAACTAGGCAATCTTTCAGTCCACTTAGTAAAGTGTAGGTGCCAAGGAAGGGGGAATAGTAAATATTGTACCAAGCAGAATGATCTATATTCATCTCACTTTAATAAATTAAAAAATGTAAGTGCAGTCCCATTGTTCTTGCCAACTCTGTTTCCCCTTAGTTTCTTATTCAAGGGTATCAAGCAGTGGATTAAGGCCTGATATTATGTACACCAGGAAGGAGAAAAGAAAAAGAGATAAGCATCTGTGCACTTGGGGAAGGTGGAAAGAGAACTAAACATCATTTATGTTTAGACTCTTAGCGAAGTTACATGCAGTTAACTAACTTAAGTACTGTAGCCAGGATACATTAGAATCCAAGTCCCATCTCTTCAGTGGGCCTCCTGAACATCATTTTGTTGTGGTCTAAGTACAGAAAACTTGCAGATCATCTGATCATCACTGGTGCTAGCCCTTTTTCCCTCCCTTTTCCCTGTGAGGTGATGAAAGAACCTCCCCTTTCTGTGAGGTCTCAGGCTTCATCTCTGGCTTTCTGCCTTCCAGGAATTATGGTTTATCCCCTTCTCTCTGAAAAGAACACATGAGCTTTAATTCCCTCACCCAGCTACACTGGACATAGCTTTCATTAGTGTTTCTTGTGACCAGAAAGACAGAGATTCTTTCTTACGATCCAAACCCTGTATGTCGGGGCCAGATTCTGGACACAAATGGCCTATCGAGAATTGTCCTAATGAAAGGGAACTTTCCAGTGGCACAGAGCCAGCACTGCCAGCTCTAGCCCCATACACACCCCTGTTTAGGGCACACATCAGGTGCATAGCAGAGCTTCACTTTGCTGGACCTTCCCTGGCCCTAAGGTCCCTTATAAACCCTATGCAAGTAGTGTAGGTTAGTGCAAGCCCAAGGTATCTCATACTAATAATGGGGCCAGTAAGACCAGCCCCCATGTCAGGGAGCAATAACTGGCACCCTGACTGTTTGAACGCAAAGGAGAATCTAGCCCTGGAAATGCTAGAGGAACCATCTATGTTCTCTATCAGCCATGTTGGGAAGGTGTAGTCAGGCAAAGTGCAAGGAGGCATTTCAGGGAGAATGCATACCTCTGACAAAGCAGAATTGGTTTGGGGGGCAACTTAGAAGAAGGAGCATTTGGGGAGCATGGAGAGAATTGTAAAATGACAAACGTGGAACCTGGCAGATAGGAAGAAAAAAATGGTCTGTTTAGTTGCGGGAGCTGGGTAAGAATAAGAGAGATCTGAGTGTTGGGGATGCTGAACAGGAAAAAAGATCCATCTGAGGTGAGGGGATTGGGGAGATGGTCCATCAGATCCCATTCTTTCTTAATCCATTCCTGACAACATCTACAAAAAACAGGAAGGTGTATTCCAGCTATATGTTGTTCCTTTTTCCAGTTCTTTAGTTTAGAATCCTGCTATGTTGGATCCATAATGCAGTACTCATCAAAGTCATTTCCATGATTTTCAAATATTATTTCTCTTTTTCAGAACCAAAAGCCTACCTCGGAGGAGATCACCCTGATAGCTGACCAGCTGAAAATGGAGAAGGAGGTGATCCGCGTTTGGTTCTGTAACCGGCGCCAAAAGGAGAAAAGGATCAACCCACCCAGTAGTTGTGGAACCAGCAGCTCTCCCATCAAAGCAATTTTCCCTTGCCCAACCTCACTGGTAAGAATCAAGAAATTAAGATGGCTCACCACATTGGAAGAGATCAGTCACTCCTCTCCTCCTAGCAGTAATGGGAATTACACACATTTTTCACCTGTTCTGTGCTGTAGACTTGTGCTCACAAATGTAACAGAGATACCTAATTGGCATTTTCAATGCTACATTTACTGGTTCCCACAGTGTACTATGAACAAAAGGTAAAGGTTACAAATCAGCCAGTGGGAATGCATTATTTAAATACCCAAACTGAACACCTAACTTGCTCTGGCAGTAATTAAGAGGTGACTGAATACAAGCCAACAAAGATGAAGTTTATATCACTACTTTAGACATATGCTATCAAATCATAATTCATGTCTGAATTCTTTTCTAGATCGGCTTACTCATCCAAAATGCTTTCGGTAAAAGGAAAAAAATGTTATCAAGTTCCATCCTTTCCATCTTGTTTCAGACACATTAATGCATTGAATCAACAGTAGATCCTATCAGTTGTTAGACAGTAGTTTGCAGACGAAGTCCCCCAAACCTGATTCTGCTATTTTTGTCCCTTTTGGGCAGAGATAATGTATGTGAAAATGCAAAAAGAGTTTATGTAATCTTTGTAACTCGTTTTCAAAACCTTGTATTTGCCTAAGGCAAACACAAACTTACTGAAAACATAAGTAACAAAGCGCATGCATCAAGGTTCCTTCAGCCCCTTGCTACCATTGTTCAGGGAGGTCTGTTGTTACCTGGAGACGGTTGCTGTGTTCTAATAATATGAAGTCTGTGTGGATTTCATGTAGCCTGTAGCTAGTCTAACCTATATAGGATTTTATACTGCCCTCATCACTGTAGTATCTTAGCACCATCCTGTAGTGTGTTGAATGTCATGACTAACATCTCTCATCTGTGGTTTGTTCTTTTCTCATCCTCTCCTCAGGGAGGAAATTGTGTGTACAGTGTAGTGTTGGTTTTAGTGGGGGTTTTCTTCTGTTTTTTTGTACACGTTGCTGTGTATTTGTTAGAGAAGGCAAGGTTGAAGAAGTGAATGTTGCACTTGGAGCAGAAGGTGGTGAAGGTTAGTGATGGTTTTTTGTTCCTGTGGGAGTTCTTTCCACAGTCTCGGACAACCCCTTGAGAAAATTCCGTCTCTTGCATCCACAAGCTTTATCTTGTGGTGTTAAGTTCCACTACGCCTGAAGAGTAAAGTGCCAATCATGGTTTTTTATCTGGGAGCTTTAGGCAGTATCTCATGTATGGTGGGCCCAGCCCAATGAGAGCTTTGAAAATAAGGACCAAGACCTTGAACTTGACTCCATGTTCTATCCAGTGCAGAGAGTGGTGGACATGTTTGATGTGCTCACAGTAGTGTGTGTTGATAAGGAGATGTGCTGCAGCTTCTAGCTCTTGTTTTTTGTTCATAAAATGTTGCAGCAAAATGCTACCAGGTCTAATTCATCCTTCCCCAACCTAATTTTAAATATGTCAAGCTACAGAGGCCATCACTTCCTTTAAGAGAATATTTAGCAGTCTAACAGATCTCCCTATTAGAAAGATTTCTTGATAATTTACATAGATTTTCCTTTATTTGGTGGTATCTCTTATTCTTAGTTATACCCTCTTGGAAAACCCAAAATGATTACTTTCTTTCATTTATGTTTATATCCTTCATATGCTTATAGATAAGGTTTACAAGTCTGTCATGGAGGTCGTGGAAGTCACATATTCCGGGACATCCAGAGACCTCCCTAAAATTATCCTCTTCAGCTTCTGCCCTGGGGCAGCGGGGCTGTTAGCTGTCAGCTTCTGGGGGCTGCAGGGACCTGGGAGCTCTGAGCTACCACAGGCGGCGAGAGTCCCAGAGCTCTCAGCGGGGGGGGGGGACAACTCTCAGTTGCTGCAGGTAACCTGCAGCTCTGAGTTGCTGCTGATGCATGAAGGGTCTTCAATCAGAGGAAATGTACTAGAGCTTGAGAGGTATCAGAAAAAGCATGTACAGAGATTTTTTTGGTCCCCTAAGTCTCTTCTCTCTGAGAGACTCTCCATGAAAACATGCCTCTTGTTGAATGAGGATATTTGAAAATTCTGAGATGTTGGATGTATGTTGGTTAGTGCCTGGTGAACCGCCACTCAGCTATTTAATGGCATTTGGGACAGTATGTGTGTGGTGGATTTGCTGCTGTTCGTTGTTAGGTCCCTGAGTGGAGCAAGTGTCACTAATATGGTCCCAGGCTCTTTATCTGTTGAAGCACTAAAGCAATTGAATGAAATTTTAAAATGTGTGTAGTATTTCCCATTATCCTCTTCAGTTGAGGATGAGGAGAAAGGAACCCAAGCTGCGTAACTCTTTTTCTTATGAGTTGAGCAGTTATATTCTCTTCTGACCTCTAGGTGGCAACCACGCCAAGCCTTGTGACAAGCAGTGCAGCAACTACCCTGACTGTCAACCCTGTGCTCCCTCTAACCAGTGCTGCTGTAACTAGTCTGTCAGTCACAGGTAAGATACAACCCAGGCTGCAGCTGCACAACAACATTTTCAGCAAACCCTTGCAGCAAGGGATAACCAATTCAGATAACAGCATGGGAGTCCAGTGGATTATTGATAGTGTCCACAAATCAAACAGATAACAAAGATTTTAAGATGAACACTGTTTTGAGATTTCTGATGCTCCTGTGTTTGCAGTCTAACATTTGGCATCTGTTAGTACCGTTTGGATTCTGCTGCCTAATCTCCATAGAGAACTGGCTCTTGGGTTTGTTCTACCTTTGTGGGTACATGTTGTGTAGGAGCCTCAGAGGCCCATAACCCACCTAGCTAAAGGTAAAAATGAAGAGCAAAAGGAGTGCTTTGTGGGAGGCAAAGGGTTTTCTGGGAGCTGACAAATATAGCTTAGGTATATAGGTGAAAATTACTACTGGGAAAATTCTGTGCCACTGTGCGCGTGCAGAATTCATTTCCCCTACAGGTTTCTTTGCTTCCTCGCAGAAAAATGACTTTCTGACGGGGAAGCAAAGAGAAGCCACAAAAGCGGTCACATTACCCTCCCCAGCAGCACCGGTGTGTCATTTTGGGCACCCGGAGCAGCCAGCAGACAGGTAAATCACTGTGGGCAGGAGACTGGGGATGCTCTGGCCGGCCAGTGGTTTCTACACTGCCCCAGGCTCAGCCCCTCTTCCCCTGCCATGAGCGACCAAGGCTGGGTCAGAGCCACACTCAGAAACCTCCCTGGGCTGCAGGAAGTTCGCACCCTCTCTGCTTCCTACCCTCATCGCTGCTTAGCCATGGGGGATGGGAGGGCCACTGTATGGGGAGCTGCTCCCCTATCCGCCCAACCCTCGTGCACCCAGAGCCCCCATCCCACTGAGCCACACACACCCCTGTACCCAGAACTCCCACCCTGGCGAGCCCCACCTACCCTGCATCTGGATCCCTGCTGAGCTCCACTCCCCCTGCACCCAGACCGCCCCCCCCCCCCCACACTTGAACCTCCCCGCTGATCCCCAGACCCCCTTCAAAGCCCCAACCATCTTCACCTGGAACTCCTTTCAGAGTCCAATTCCCGAGGCACCTGGAACCCGCAACGATCCCCTGTGCATCCACATCCCCCCCACACACACATCCGGATTGTCCCACTCAGAACCCTCTCATCCCGCACCTGGATCCCTCCCCACTTGGATTCTGCCAGGCTGAGCCTGCCTGCCTCACACCTGGATCGGCCAAGGCTGTGTGTGTAGTCCCTCTCGCTTGGTGCACCTGGCGCCAAGGGGCAGGGCCCTGGGATGTTTCTGGGGGAGGTCCAGCCTGTGTCTGTGTCTTTGGGGGCAGCCTGTAGGTAATCTCCCATTTCTGTGCAGCAAGTGGCCTATGCTTCCCACTGCTATGCTGGAGCCTCCACATTTATTTATTGACAAATAAAATATGCAAAATTTTAAAATATTGTGTACAGAATTCCCCAGGACTAAAGCAATACAGATAATTTCCCTTCTCACTGCCCAGATATTTGACTCAACTTCAGTTTGATTTCCTTCCTCTCACCTCACTCCCACCTTGCCCCTTATAAACATTTTTAATTAAAAAGCAGTACTGTGCTGATGAAAGGTTCTGAATGGTCAGTCGTAGAGAGTGAAGTCCTCTGTTTTACCACAGAAATGGCAGTGTGAGCAATGGCCATGCAAGCTTTCCTTAGACTGCCCTGCCAATGTACCTTAGTTCTATGTTGGAGTAATTAATTTTTCATGACTGTTCAGTCGGGCCTCTCTGCTGAGACTGGCAACCTCCAGTGACCTAGAAATGAAAGGCGTTCGCATTACCAATCTGAGCCACCCAGCCTCCTCCAGAAGAGACATTTTAATTGTGATCTGAGATCCACACTCACCACTCCCTCTCTCTTGAATTCACTGCGTCCTTCAGTCCCATAGAGACATGTTGTCTCACTTCCTCTTTCCTATGCTGTCCAGTCCAGGTGGTAGAGGTTTCCAGTTCCATTCAGGCATGCCTGTGCTTTGGACTGTTCTAACTGAAGTCCTCCTTCCAGGCACAACAGAAACCACCTCCAACAACACAGCAACCGTGATCTCCACAGCACCTCCAGCTTCCTCAGCAGTGACTTCACCCTCGCTGAGTCCTTCCCCTTCTGCCTCAGCCTCCACTTCCGAGGCATCCAGTGCCAGTGAGACCAGCACAACACAGACAACCTCTACTCCTTTGTCCTCCCCTCTTGGGACCAGCCAGGTGATGGTGACGGCATCAGGGTTGCAAACAGCAGCAGCAGCCGCACTACAAGGAGCTGCCCAGTTACCTGCAAATGCAAGTCTCGCTGCCATGGCTGCTGCAGCAGGACTAAACCCAGGCTTGATGGCACCCTCACAGTTTGCAGCTGGGTAAGGATTGTCTTTGCATTTTAGATGAGAAATGAAGAAAATGGCAATACTTGGAATTATTTACATGAGCTCTATTCATCACCATTTTAACTATGCTTTGCACCAAGAGCATTTTTCACCTACCCTTCTCTAAGGGTTTTATGAATACTAATGGATTAAGCATTGCAACACCTCTAGGAATGTTATCCCTATTTTACAGATGAGGAAGCTGAGCCACAGAAAGGTTCAGTGACTTGATCAGTTATATGTTAAGTCAGTGGCCGAGCTGGGCATAGGACCAAGGAGGTCTGACTACTGTTTCTTTGCTGTAGCCACTAAACCATACTACCTATGATGCCAACTTTAAATTGAATCTGCATCTTAGATTTCCTTCATTCCCTTGTGTTCATTTTTGTTCCTCTGGGACCCATAGCGAGATGGAGAGCACCTGAATATTTACTGGAAATCATTCTGTTGACGCTGTGTGAACTAAAAAAATACTGCTATAAATGTTTCCTTGCGGTTCCTTCCGTTTCTCTTTATCCTCATTTCCTTCCAATAGCTCTCTAAAGAGTTGCAGCGTCACAAGATGTCACTCAGAGCAGCAGTACACTACAGCTTGTGCTTTTGGGTGCTTGCTCTTCAGGGTTGTTGTTAAGCACAGTGTTGCAAGGCAGCTGTGAAGGGTTTATCCAAGCCCACGTTGTGGTATGGGAGAAATTAAAATATTACAGGAAAAGTTGGTTTGGTTTGGTTTTTTTTTTTAAAACAGACCCTTGAATTTTACCTTTTTACCTTCTTTTTCTGTATGATGTTGTCTGAATAGTGACTGCTGTTACCTAAAAGTAACGCAATCTTCCCTGCTCTGTCTCCTCTCCTGTTCTTGGATTCACAGAGGTGCCTTACTCAGTCTCAATCCAGGGACACTAGGCGGTGCTCTAAGCCCAGCTCTGATGAGCAACAGTACACTGGCAACTATTCAAGGTCAGTGAAATTCCTTTTAATATATAACTGATTTTGTTACTTGTGTATTTTACTCCCCCCAAAAGAGGGGCAACTTGTTCTTCAGCACCAAAATTCAGTGTTCAGGGACAAAATTTAAAAACAAGTCCTCAACAAGTTAAGTGACTTTCATGTTATAGTGGCTCCCATTCTGTGTGAATAAATGTTCCACCCCTTTTCATTTCTAGGTTCCTTGAGAGTAACCCTTTCTCTATCCGGTAGGATGGAGCAGTGTGTCTCCCACTAAGGTCCTGATGCAAACACATTGAAGTCAATTAAAAGACCCCCTTCACTTTCAACTGGTTTTGGATCAGTCCCTGAAAATATCCAGAGAAGACTTCAATTTTTATTCATAGATAGGCACTTTATTTTTACATTTTTACAAAAATTAAGAACAGCTTGTGCTTAGCTTCAGCTGCTCAGCCTTTGCCAGCAACACCCAACCAGGTGGCAACTGGAGCTGCTCAAGGTAGTATGAAGTGATGCTCCAAAGACATCAGGTTCTACACGGTTGAATTATGCCACATGCTTGCACAGTTACTTGCCTACGTGAGGTGGACACCATGCAATTACTGTAGAACATATCCTGTTTTTTCATTGAAAATGAGTTAGGATTATACACTCTTTATATAAGGCATTATTTAATAACTATTCCTTTCTTTTATGTGGCATATCTTGTTTTAAAAAAGCTCTGGATTTCTTATAGATAGGGAAATGTGTTAGGGAGATATGGGTAAAAATGAAGAGCAACATTTTATTTTTTACCCTTTCCTAATCTTTGGGCTAGTGCTTAGCTCTGCCAGCCTCCATAATGCCAAATCCCATTTTCAACTGACTTTGTGGATCTTTTTATGCTGGGTTGAAGTAAGTGGAAGGAATCTTTAGGCACGGAGGGAGCCCTATGCTCATAGGAGGGAAATCCAAAGAACTGTTGCACATTGCTGCATTCCTCTGTGCTGTTAATGCTAATGTTCTCTGCCCTGCCCTTTTCTCCCTTTTTAGCTCTTGCGTCTGGTGGCTCTCTTCCAATAACATCACTGGATGCAACTGGGAACTTGGTGTTTGCCAATGCTGGAGGTACTCCTAACATCGTAACTGCCCCATTGTTTCTGAACCCTCAGAACCTTTCTCTGCTCACCAGCAACCCAGTTAGCTTGGTCTCTGCAGCTGCAGCCTCCGCAGGGGCTTCTGGACCAGTCGCCAGCCTTCATGCCACCTCCACCTCAGCTGAGTCCATCCAGAACTCTCTCTTCACAGTGGCCTCTGCCAGTGGGGCCACTTCCACCACCACTACTGCCTCCAAGGCACAGTGAGCCGGGCTGAGCTGTGCTACCACCAGCCTGTTTCACTCTGCAGTGGGATTGGCTGCCAGCTGGGTTTATAAACTGAAAAATGTGATCGGCTTCCTCTCGCCATGTTGCTGGGGACAAGGGAGAGAAAGAAAAATATAAAAACAAAACAGGAAGGATTTAAAGCTGGGACAGACATTTGCCTAATTTTATAATAAACACTGTCTTTTCAGGATCGCTTCATGGATCGGAGAGCTTTCTAACCAAAAATGTAAAAAAACAAAAAACAAAAAAACAAAAAAAAAAAAGTGAAAGGACTACTTATCATTTCCAGCAGTCACAATGACAAGTTAAGGTGGGTTATCAACTCAAACATAGGAAGGGGATTTTCTCATTTCTTTTGGTCTAAATATCTTTCTTTTTTTTAATTATCATTTTATAGGTCTGTTGTACAGGCCGTTATGTCATACAAGGTGTTTATAATCGTATCAATCGTGTTGGGGGTTCCTTTCTTAACTGGTACAATTTAGGCAGGCCTGTATTACTGGTGTATCTCTATTATTATTATGGTTATTATTATTATTATTATTTTTATATATATGGTTTGGACGCATTTGTCTTTGCTCCTGGATTGTTTTCAGCGAGCTCCCACATCATGAGGAGGGGGAAGAGGAAGAGGGGAACGTGAGGTTTTCTGTCCTAATCTCCTGGAAGTGTTCCTCACAGTTTTCTCATCCTTGAACTTGTGTTACAGTGAATTATACAGAGGTATCAGGAGAGATTATTTTCACCACTTTAGCAGGAAACTCGGTGTAGAGGCAGCAAGTTATGTGTGCAAACCTCCAGGTTAGTCTATGCTTTTGTTGTGAGGGAGGGGGGGAAGCTCTTCTGTACTGCAGCTCTCCTTCTCCCAATTAGTTAAGCTAAAGGCCAAATTCTGCTCCGAGTTGCATTGCTCTTATGGACTTCAGCGAGCATGATTTGGCCCTTAGAGCCTAGACTATTTGACACCTGTTTTGGTGGTTCTACTGTATTGTTAGGATTTTTGCCCCTTTTTTTAAAAAAGAAAAAAATCCTAGAAATGCAAAGTTGCCTGACTGAGGGTGCCAATATCAGTAGTATCCAAAGGCATCCACAGTCCAAGATTCCTACCAGCTGACTTGGCACAGGATTTCGAAAGATCAAACTGGCTTTTCTAATCAAAGGAGTATTCCTTTGCGTGTTCTTTTGTTCTGTACAGGGGGGCTGTATTGGAATAGTTTTTCCACTAGCAAGTGCTTCTATCTACAAGAATAGGTGTCAGGTCTATTGGAACAGAAGTTGCTGCCATCTTTCATGCCAACACAGCCATGAGAAAGCACTTTTGACTTCCTTGCCCCCTTGTTCTGTTTTAAATAGCTTGTAGGTTTCTTTTCTCCACCACCCTGCTTGGTGTTTTGAAAATAAGAGGCAGTGACCATCTGGAATTTTACCAGTCTATCTAGTCAACACTGGGACTTTGCACACATCTTGGTGTTCTTGTGTGGTCTCTGAGCAGTGATGTTGCTACGTTGGTCAGAATGGCAATAAGCATATCTCTGACTAGAGACTCAGAGTTGGCTTCTTGTTGTAGCTGTGTTTCCAGGGTTGTTTCCAATCCACATAGCAAGGAGCATTTGAGAACAGAGAGCTTATTAGAGTGGGTGAGGAAGAATAGTGGGTTATTCAAAGGTTAGTGATGTATATTCTTTAATATACCAATCTAGTATCTGAACCAAAAAGATTTCTAAAAGAGAAGACTGGATCGCTGCAATGCAGTTCACTTTGAACTTTCCATTCCTGTTGGATTTAAAGGTTTCTGCCATGAGTTTAAAACACATTTACTCTCAGCTAGGGAGGACGTTGCAAGTACCTCCTCTTTTTTTTGGTCACCAGGAAATTACAAGATAGCAAGTTTTATGTAGTTATGTTTGCTTTTGCTGATGATCAAGGGGGATCTTTGAATCTCTCACCACCTGAGATCAACAATACAGCAACTTAAATTCAGCATACACTTTGGTCTGTGACTCAAGTGTGTGGGATTTACATTTATACTCAAATGGCAGAAACTCTTAACTCTTCTTTCCCTCCCTCATGTTTTTCTCTGTTCACGTCTGACTCTCTCCATCTTCCTGTTTCACAGATTATTTAAAACAATTATCCATAAAATTTCAAAACAAGTGAACTGCAAGCAGGAAAACTAACAAATGTCCGTCCACCATTTTAATGTTTTTGATTTTTTTTTTTTTTAAACTAAGCTTGAACCAAAGTCAATTTCTAGCAAGCTGCTGTACTAATGGACTAGTTTGTATAAGTGCAGTTCAGACGCAGAGAGGCGATAGATGCTACTGACAATTTCTTTTTCATTTTTCTTGTTTTTTATTAATTTTATATAAAAGTTGCTGCTTGTTTTAATCTTTTTGGGGGGTGTTGGTAATTTTTGTTATCCTTGGGGCAGACTCTTAACTTGATTTTTAACTAGTTTTTTGTTTGTTTGGTGTGTAAATAGAATGGCAATGTAAAGTGATTACTAATCCAAGTGGTCCCCCACCCTTCCACCCCGCCAGTTTAAATAAATCTAAATATTCTGGTATGATTGAAGTCTCTGCTACTTCAATCTGTGCAGAAGATTTTAGGGCTATGAATAATACAGAATATAAATTGCCAATAGTAACTGCTTTGGAGCCGTAAAAGATATAGATGGGTGTAATACAGGGAGGGAGAGAGGAGAAGTGGAAGAGGAGATGCTGGTACCCCTTATGTTGGTCTAGAGGTCGTAGCATTGACTATAGTTTCTACCAAAGGAAATATCGGTCTCTTGTGACTTGTATTCAGCCAAATAAGAGGGCAGGAAAAACTGCAGCTATAATGTTTGTACTTGGGTCTGAAAATTCCCAATCATCTCCGTGCACACTCAAAAGTAAAATTTATCAAGAGCCTTTTTGTTAAAGGGCATTCTGATGATCTCCTCTCCACTGTATCCTCTGTTCTCTGATGGATCTGGGACTGGGTCCTGGGCATTTATCTAGAAAATACAAAGAATGTGGGCCTTAAATCAGCATAAAATCTCTCTCCACAGTTCTGCAGGGACTGTGCAATCAGCTGTCTGGATGATTTTTAATTTCCCATTCTTGCTGGTTTGTGGCTGAGAGAGGGCCATGATGCGAACATATCTGGAACACTAATGCAGCTTGGATGGTTATTTATTATAAAAAAAAGAAATATCTGATTTTTACTGACTCCTTTCGCATTGGTCACACGGCTTTGGTGTGAGCACCTTAAACCCTCCCTCTCTCATCCTCTGCTACCCAATCACCCCTAAGGGGCCCAGACTCCAGGGAGCTTCTTAGCGGTCTTCTCTGAGAGAAACTGGAAACTTAAAGTAGCCACATGTCCAGGGAGATTTGACTGAAATGCTCTTCTTTTTGCCCTGGGGAACTGGCAGTAGATTGTCCTAACCCACCACACACTCCACTCCCCACTTGGCTCAAACCCAGTGTGCTTTGATTTGATCTCATACAACATGCCACTGTCTGATTGTAGCCATGTTGTTCAGTTGATCTGCCTGGACCCTGCTTGTCATTGGTAGTATTGTTTTCTCATGTGGACGTTGGTCACTTCTAGTATTTTATCTAAAGGACAGAGCGGAAGAACCCAGAGATGAGGTTAGCAGCAGCAGTATATTTGCCTAGTAAGACTATATGTGCATGCTCTTTCAGAGCCTGAGATGGATGATCAGGTATTGGAATTTAGTGGAAGTTGCTGTTTAAACCTTAATCATGACTGCAACAGAAATTGAAGTGTCTACAAGGAGATTCAATGGTGATTGATTATATATGGACTTGGAGAATGAGAGATTATGTCGGAGGATTTGAGGATTGGAGTGGAAAAGTACTGTCCCGCAGATTCAAAGATTGGCGGACAGTAGCTGAGGGCATTATTTTGCAGTGGTGGTCACTTTTCCACCCCAAGGGATGGATAGTTTATTCTTTATAATCCAAAAATATAAGTCAAGAGATGTCTTAGCAAAAATGCTTTCCTGTTACCCACAGACTTCCCCCCCCCCCCCCCCCTCTCTGTCACACACACAGTAGTTCAAGGTCAGAATAAATTCTTAAAGCCCTTGCACATTGAAAGGAAAATTGCAGGTCCATAAAACTCCATGTATGTAGGTGTGTGGGCTTGTTTTCTCATTTCCAAGCATGTCTCATGTCAGGCAAAAGCTAGTGGGACAGGCAGATTCACTTTTTCTCCAGGTACACTTAGGAGCTGTATATTAGGCCTAGGGGAGGGAAATATGTATGAAAAAACACAAGAAATAAGCACCTCCCCCAAAAAAGGTATGGAGGAGGGGAGATATTCAAATATTTCTTCAGGAAAAAGTCTTGAATGGTGGTGATCATGCAAATTTTGGTAGAGAACTCGTTCAGGTTTGGTTTGGACAGATCTGATCCACTCAGTTCACTCACCCTCCAACTACTGAGGCAGGGAAGATTCATGTACTGTTTGTACACATTCACATACTCATCCTTAGATGTACTCTCCTGACAAATGTGAATTTTGTGAGGAATCCTAAGACAGTTAAAAAAGTTTAATTTCTTTACTGACTAGTCACCTAGAATAGATGCAGGAATGTTGTATATAACGTGTGCGTGCACATGTTTTCCAGTTAGTACTGAGATGCTCCCTATATAAGAGAAATCCTGGTTTTTAATAGTTTTGTATCATGCTGATAGCCTAAGTACAATATAGTTTCCATTTAAAAAAAGGTTTTAATTGGGTGACTCATGACAACACACCATTGCCCCACACTTATTCAAGCAAAGCATCTGCCTTCAATAAGTGAAGTCACACAAATTAATTAAAAGCCATATCAGACCAAAAGAGCCACTTTGCCATGAAATCCGTAACACTTGAGCTCTGATGGACCATCAGTGAGAACATAATGGAAAGCAGAGAGTCCTTGTCTAAAACAGGCTGCTGGTAATCCAGGACAGCTGTGTTCCAGTCACTAACAAGACTACCTCAGCAGATTTTAACACTTGTGATATAGCCCAGGCATGGGGACATTCTCTCCAGTAATCTGAATCACATACCCTTGTAGGGCTTCAAAAATTACACCTTTGAATTTCAACTGGAAGTGAACTGGCTGTTATGCTCTTAATGGAGAGATTTCTAATGAGAAAACATTCAGGATGTATGCGATAATGCATGTGTTAACTTACTATGAAATGCATTTCAACATTTGTTACCCTTTTTGGGGTAAACAAATCTTGATATTGACCTCCTGTTGACCTGTATTGTTTGTTAGGAACAATATGTGAATTCATGTTAGGATGGTCTTCCCTTTGTGCTGACTGAGGGATTCCCCTGCCCCTCCACCCTCATCCCTGTCTTGATCTTCTTTCCTGAGCAGTGTGGGAGGAGGTTATTTTAGACTGTAGATTAAATTAAAACAAAATGTAACTTGGATCTCCTAGTGGTGTCTTTCCAATGGACTTAACAAAAATCAAAGTAACTTAGAAACTTTAAAAAAGGGGGGGGAGGGGGATAAGAAACTCTCCTTGTGCTCCAGGGGGTAGTGGAGGAGTATCTATTACCAAAACAACTTGAAAGAATTCTCCATGCACATCAGTAACAATGATTAGGTCAATCAATGATAGTGATTTACTGTTTTCTCTGAGGTCACACAGCATAAAGCATAGGTTCAGTTCATCCATATCCTTAAGTTGTGGCCTATGAAAATAAGTAGCTACTATTAGAAAGAACATCATTGGAGAGTTGGATTTTTGGATGTTCCTCTTTTGGTTTAAGTAGGAGATACCTGGCAGTCCACTAGGGCACATTCCATTTTTCTTCCTGATTGAAGTGTTGAAGGTGCAAGAGGTGCTAAGTCCTCTGTGATGCATATGCTTGGAATAGAGTAACTTTCAATAAAACAAAAAGACCATTTTTTTCCCATAAAAGAACAGAACATCTTATCTCCATTGCAGCTGGAGCTATATCATGGAGGCACAACAAAAATTACTTCCAATTTACCTTAATTGTCAACATCTAATATTCTGCTAAATAAAATGGTCTCCTTCCCAATTTGAAATCATATTTTACAAAATTGTCAGAAAGGAGCTCTTTTTGGTCATGTAATGGATGTAAAGGCTTTGGAACAGCCTATTTGGTCTCATGACATTTGGTTCAAAACAATAGTGTTTCCAATTCCCTTATGGTTATCTGTGGGCAAAATCCCAAATGTAAACTCTCAACATGTCCATTTAACTGTGTTATGGCCAGTTAATCCTATCCTCCTCCAAGAAAGTAGAAGTCAGTTTGTCCTCAATTTGTTTGTACATACCTGGGGTGAGTGGGGGTGTAACACACACACACACTGAGGATAAACTCAGTTTTATCTTTTGTATACTCTCTTGTAGATTGGACATTATCAAAGAGGAATCTGGCTGGTTGATAAATGCATACATTATATAGTAGTCCATATCTAACCAGCCTGCTCTAGATTTGTTAGCCAGTTGTTATACAGATATGATCCAAAAAGTTGTTAAACAATATGCACTTCAAGAAGTGCAGTTGTAGAGTTCTGCTCCTTAGAGTAGTCAAATCTGAACTCCCATTGATGTCAGTAGGAGTCTCCCTCATGTCCAATGGGAGTTGGATCAGATCATAGAGTATCTTAGACACTGGACAGTTGATCTCCTGCCTTAAAGAGCAGTTAGCATTCAGATGTATTAGGTATAACCACCCTTATTCGTGTGAATTATTGTTAAGATACAGGTATTGCATGTGGACATAGTGTCATCTGCTCTTTTTTCTAATCTAATGCAAATCTGTTGTTTGACTCATGGTTTGCAAATTATTATTATATTCAGTGTCTTATTTATTGCCACACATTCAGAATAGGATCAGATTCCCTAAATGTAAAAGCAGTTTAAGCTGTACAGAGCAATGAAAGAAAGGAAATGTGTATACATGCACGTGCACCCATATAGCTGTGTACACAGACAGTACAATATGAAAACTCGATTGATCTCTTCTGACTTTCATCATCAATCAGGAGGACGAATGGAATAATCACCACTTGCTGTGTGGCTCTGTCCTGTCTGTGCTTTGGTAATGGAGTTGAGCCTTCATGCATTCTTTTTATATCAGTTTGATATGAACACACATTCCTGCTTTTATCCCTAGCCAGTACAATTCAGATGTCAATCTGGTTGCATACCTGTATTAATCCAACTCTGTCCTCCTTTTTCTTTCATTCTTTCTCATGCATGCCCATATCCTTAATAGACAGACTACTCTGAGTTTTCATCCCCTTGGGACTCCCATCTGGAGGGTTTTAGAGACTGCAGTGGAACTACCTATAGTTTTATCCTTGGAGGAGAGAGTGAGTGGTTTGACAGAATAGATCGGTATGGTCAGGTATGTCAAACCCACCAGACATGGCTTTTCTGATTAAATTCATGTATATGGGCTTTTTGCCAGTACTCCTTGCAAAGGATGCTTTGCTTGGGTGAATCTCCTTGGGAGACATTTCAGTTCCTGTCCCTGAATAATTGGCTAAGTGGAGGGTCCCCAACTGGAATAATCTGGGTCCCACTCCTCCTCTTCCCTCCCCCCCCTTCAGTAAGAGAGAGCACCACAGAGCTGTGAGAAAAATGCTTGTGGGTAAGCAGCTGGCTTCTGGCACCTTCATAAAATACCTCAGCATAGCTTAGTATTGTCACAGAACTGGTTTTAAACTGAAAAATCAGAAGAAGAGAAAACAAACTTTATAAATAGTGGAGATAATTAGCTGTAGAGTTTAGTTGAACTGATGTTTATTATGATCGATAAACATGATTATGCTGTATGTCTTTGAGATCCTGTTGATCGGTTACAACTTTATAGGGTTGGGTGGGGGTGGGTGGATGTTGGGGGGGAGAGAAGGGAGTTGACTGTTAGAAGGAAAATGTTGCTCATGAATTTTTTTCCTTGTATCTGTCTTGCCAAAGGAAACATTTTGTTGCTCCTGGATTTGGGATTGTTGTTTGGTTGGTTTATCTGTGGTCTAATCTGCAGCACAGCACGTGATGGCATGCAGGTTACAGGGTGGGTTGCTGTTCAGGGTCCTTTAGGGTGCACACATGCTTTCCCCTCTCTCCCTACCTTTTCCTTATGAATAATAAGGGCCTTGTAGGGATCTAAAGATTAGGCAAAGTGTGTGTATATTGAGGGAGAGGACATGGATATATTGGATCAGATTCATCCCAAGTATAAATCCATTTTAGCCAGCGGAGTTGCGCCATGGCATTTACGTTTGGGAGAGGGAGAACAGTTGTTGCATCTTAATCTAACTGAGAGAGCAAAAGTGAAACAGGTTCCTTTTATCCCCCTTGTTGTGTTACTGAATGTAGGGCTTGTAGTGCTTGATAATAGGTGGAAAATTTTGTAAACACTTCCTTTTCTAATAGCAATGCTAATTGTGTCTAGACCAAAAACTACAAAAGAAAAACCAAACTGAGAAGTGAAAGCTAACCTGCTCCTAGCACCTGGCTGGTGTACCTGAAAGGATTGAAATACTGTGAGTCAGCCTGTGGTGGGAGGGAAGGTTGTTTGTGGGGGAGAGGTGCATTCCTCTCCCGGTGTTCGTCTTGGCAGTGGGGTAGGAGTACTGGGGGAAGTGGTGATGACTTGGGAGGGATTCCTAGCCTCTTCCATCCTGACTTCAAAGCATCCCTTCCATTCTTCCAACTTCCATTAGGGGGGTGGGAGTGAACGAGTGAGTTTGAGTGTTTGTGTGAATCTAGAGAGGAAGATTTCTAAGGCGCTCAGAGCTCCATTGGGATGGGAGAATTTCCAATGGCTTGGTAGGGAACCAAAGGCACTGATAAGTAGTCAGCTCTGCTGTTGTCAGAGCAGGTAAGAGGAAAAGCTGGGCCTTTTTCAAGCTTTGGGTGGGTGTCTCTTTCTGTAAGGATCTTGTCTCCTGTGGATGTTCCTGCCTTTTTGTGCACAGGGCTGTTTTGGCTCTGTGAGGACAAACTGCACGTGGGGATTGCTCAGTGCAGCAACCTTGGTCTCAGCTGCTGCTGGGAAATAGGAAACACTGTTTCTTCCCTTCAGATGTGGAAGCAGTGTTACCCAAGGGCAGAGACCCTTCAAACATCCTGCATGTGTTGTCTTTCCCTTCTAAAGATGGGGGACCCAGGAGACTCCTTTCTTTACTCCCCAAAATAGCCTTGTACATTGTCATGTATTGTGCTATTGGGTTGAGTTGTTTTATCAGTGAACCTGGCGAACTCTTGTGAAGAAAGGGAAAGGGTGGAAAATAGATTAATTGTCCAGCTACTCTTCCTCCGGAAACCAATCGGGTTGCAGAACTTCACTGAAAGCTTTACTAATAGAATTGTTGTTCTGACATTATGTAAAAGTGGTATTAATATTGTGTGACTTTTCAAAGAGCTAGATAGATTTATAGGTAGGTAATAGGGATATTGAAGAAATGACTTCTCAATTATAAGAGCACTTGGAACAAAAGATGTGGAAAACAAGGTGTGCTTTAAGGTAAACAAATCTGAGGAAGGAAATGAAACAACCTGGGCGAGGGAAGGGAGGATGATATCCTTTGGGATTCCTTAGTGCTGCTGAGTTGTTCTGCCCGGGGATTGGAGCACCCCCTCTGCCTTATTTCATCTCTTTACCAAACAAGACATTGTCAAATAGCTCAGGCCAAAAATGTAATTTACCTTAAAATTGTTCTAGTCTGCTGGGGAATGTTTCCTTCAGAGTTGTATATAGACCATAAAAATAATGTTTAATCCACCCCTCTATCCCCAAGAACTAACCTCCTCCTCCCTGAAAATTCTCAGTCTAGTATTGTGTGACCCACTAAAATTATGTAATGCCCCCTGCTGATTTTTGTAGCAGCATCTAGTTAACAGACATTATTCCCTGAGCTGTGCTAATGTTATGGATGGTACTGGCATGCTATGATGCTATTGAAATCCTATATTACTAAACAAAGAGAATCCTGTTTTGGCTTCGTCCAGGATGCTAGAAACTATGTATGTCAAATTGTAAACCATGGAAAGCGCACAACCGCTGTCAGAAATGAAAGCTCTTTTAAAAATCAAACAAAGCAGCCTTGACAGTGGTCCTTCAGGACAAGGCAGTGTAAAAACATCAGTCCTTCCTCATGGTCACCCTCACTATATAGGCACTTGTGGTCTTGGTGCCTTCTTTGCTCAAATGAGTTGAAGGGTGAAATCTCAGCAAGTTGTGAGACAACCATGCAGACTCATAGTCTAGCTCTGCCACCTTTTGAGAACTGGGAGCAGGATTGGACCCTCATTTTGCAACAGGGAGAAGGAAAGGGTCACTGCAGAACTGCCTGCAGTTGGTTTGGGGTAATGTGAATAGAGTAGTTCTGGTGGGGGGCAAGTTCTGATTGCCTTGGAGAGCATTACATGCGCACTGTCTGAAGGAAGAATCAGTGCTGTAGCCATCCCCATGCCTGCCAGTGCTGCTGTTGTTCCATTTCCTTCCTCTGCAGTAGTGTCTAAGGCTAGGTGTGAGTAAGTGTGGGGTGTTTATCCGCCACAGGTACAGGAGCTGTTGTATACCTCATTTCTAACTCGTAACTGAGTAACTTGCTTTAACTTTCTCCAAACCCTACAGAGTTGCCAAGTCTGCCCTCCTTCCCTTGATTAACATTGAACTCTGGCCTATAGCATTCCGTGACCTGCAACCTGGGGAGTGACCCCCTACAGCCTCTGAATGTCGCTGCTTAAAAGCTACTGCAAACTGAGGGCAAATTGCAATCTTATACTATTTCTTTTGGTTTCAAGGGGTCCTCTCAATTAGTCTGTGAATATCCAAAGCCACCCTCCTTCCAGTCTGTGCATGAAACTTACACAACTGCCTTTCCCCGCTCCCCTGGTGAGCTGTCAGGGCTGCAGTGAAACTCCAGGGCCAGGCAGATCCCTGAAGGCTTCTTTCAGCTGAGTGCTGCATACACACGACTCACTTTTTAAAAAAAAAAAAAAAAAGACCAAAAAAGAAAATCCTCCAAATATTTAATTTTCTTTTTTATTATTTGACAATCTTGTATCCCCCCAGGCTGTCCAGAAGCTGCATCCTTGAACCCTTCCACCTTTACTTTGAATGTAGTTCCTCCATCCCCATGGGAAAGAGAAGCTATGACAGGTCACGGCGCACTGCTATAAGCCGGTGGGGGGGCGGTTTCTTTGTTTTGTTTTGTTCTTTTAAAATTTCCAGCCAAAACCAAAGATTTCCTAATGATTGTATAAACTCAAAACAAACAAACCAACCAAAGACAAAGGGGCGTCTTCAGCACCAATCCCATCTGTGAGGCCAGCCCTGGTAGGGGAGGAAGAGATTCTCAGCAGTCTGCGAAAGTGGAAAGAATGGCTTCCTTTAGCCCAATTCTGTATGGCTACTTCCATAGCAAAGTGGGCTCAGCCTGCACCAGGCAATTTCCATCCCACCCTTTGCTAATTTGTTCTGGAGGGAACTTGCCCTTTAGGCTCACAAAAACCCAGGCTTCAGCCACTGGGAGAAGTGGGTTCAGAAAGCAGGTGGGTTGCTGCACCAATGGGACTCCACAGATTGGTTGAGATGCTGAAGACATTGGTGCATGATTGGCTGCTCTGATGGGTGCTTTAACCCTTTGGGGGCTGGGTGATGTTGTTGATTAATACACGCTGAGGTGCACTTCTGAGCTTTTTTCCCCTCCCCCACCCCCCTGTAACTGCTTGGAAGAGGCTGTCCTGTTGCGAGAAATCTCTGAAAGAAGATAAAGCTTTTCATTTCTCCTCTAGGTTCTTTTTTCTATATTTTTATTATTTTTGCAGCACCACTGTGCAACTATGCATTGTATTTCTCAACCTTATATGCTAGGTAGATGCCTGTGACTTTTTATCTTTTTGGGGGGGAGGGGGTTGCAAATGAAGGAACTTTTTACATGGATCTTTTTAATCTCAGTTGATTGGGGGGTGTTTGGTTCTAGGGTCATACAAGCTCTATCCCAAAGCAAAATCCAAATGTTAATAATATTAGCCTGATGCAGATACCAAAGATAATTTCTTTCCTGCAGAACCTTAGACTTGTGTATTAAGTACGATTACCCAGCACTTGCATTAGTCTAACCTCAGTAATTCCAAAGCTTAGATGTATATTTTGGTATATTTCTGGGATATTAAAAAAATTGTTGTTTAAATTCTTGTTTGTTTCAGTGTAATGCTCTTAAAGTCATAGCATGGAGATAACTGAACTGTCCTATTCTTAGTAGTTTGAAATAATAGTATTTTTGTATGTTTTGGGTGTGTCTATGTATGTATTAACATAACAGTTTTCACTGCCTAGGTGTTCATAATTAAAAAAAAGAATTAAAAAGTTCTAAAGTGTACATAATATTCCATAATGAACTTTCACCAGACCGTCAATTTGGATTGCATTTTCACTGATTGCCATTCCCAGCTGGGATTCCTTTTCTTTTTTAAGGAGACAGCACCCTTAAAGACCTGAATTTTTTTTTTAACGTAACTGGGTTGAAAGTTGTTTTCCACTGTTTTCAAGAGAGAGGCCAGTTAGAAAGTGGCCCAAGATTTATTTAAGAAAAATTGTGGATGCACATTAGGTTGAAAACTATCAGTTTCTCTTTGACTGGAAAGTTGGAATTTGGAAAAAACCCTTTCTGCTGAAGCTGGCCAATAGCTTTTAATGAAGCAATGATTTGTAAATATTGAATAGCCTGTTGGGGAATCCTTTTATGCTTCTCTTCAGCGAAAGATAAATTTGCAGTCTTGGTGTTAACCCTTTTTCTCACTTCTCCTCCTGTACTATCACCTGTGCACCTGGGGTCAGCTGAACACTTGAAGTCAGGGACCTTAATGCGATACTTGTACCCAGATGAAACACATTCTCATCTGGTCTTGAGACTGAAATGTGAAAGAACCCTATGATTTTGAAACTAACCGTTATCTCTTGATGGGAGGATAAAAGGGATGCTGTCTCTTTAAAGATGCCCTTTATTATTTTTTTCCCAGTGGCTGCCTGCAGGTGCCTGTAGGCATTGAGAGATTGTGTAGATTACAGTGAATCAGGATGAAATGGTAGATTTTGTGTAGATGCATTTGTCTGCTGTAATTTTTATATATATTAAACTTACTGTAACTGTACAGTTCATTTCTGTTGTAAACATCATTAAACCATTTTCCAAGTGTTTTAACATGTATGCACTAGTTTGTGGTTTTTAAAAACATGTCAATAGTGGGAGGGCAAAATCTCCCTATTTCTGTTCCTTAGCTCCACCAAGTTGGGCCTTAGAGATGTTCCCTCTGGCTATTTGTCAATTGTGCCAATAGACTGCAGGATATTCCAGGTGATCAACTCTCATTGAGAAGCTTTTGGTCTGGCAACATTGCATTGTTCACTCTTTTTTCTAAAAAGAGAATCAGCAGCCGAGGTTGTGTTCTTGGGCCTGTGAGCAAAGTTTCTTGACTGTAAAGACTGAATTTGGAAAATAGGAAAGGATGCAATTACTGTGTGCATATCACCAGGGACAGCTCCCACCCCCGAAATCAGCTTGTTAGGCTTTAAACCAGCTTGCATGTTGGATGCCTTGCAAGTGCTGGAAGAATTATTAAAGGGAACTTCTGGGAGCTACGATCCTCCTATAGCTAAAGACTATGTAAAGGGAAAGTTTCTTCTTAACTCCCCCACTTTAGAGGTTATCTTATTCCCAAACACGTGAGATTAAAAAAAATAATCCACCCTCCCCCCCATTTTTTTTAATATGAAGCTCTTGGTGTCTCGGTCTCATAGTTGTAAGGGCCTAGCTTATTTGTGTTGTGTAAAACAATTTCTTTGTCAGTTGTAAACTCGATTTCTTCTAATTTCAGTGACTGGCGGCTTATTCTTATATTGTGAAGGGCAGTAAATGTGAGTGCTGGATTACCTTCTCAGTTATTTTAAGTATCTCCCTAGCAAGTCCCCTCTTTACTCAGTCTTTCCATGCCTCTAATCATTTTGTCTCACAACAGGAATAGTAAGAGTCCAAAAATTTATCTCTGAGAGAGCCTGCTAATGCCATGTCAAGGGACTTGTTTACACCCAGTATTTGTATTATACATAAAATCAAGGTGGTACAAAAAAGTGGTAGAACGCACCCCCACTGCAGATCCATTTATATCATTCAAAAGTTTGCTTATATTGCTATAGCTCATTTCAGTAAATGTACCTGTTTCTAAACCAATTACTAAAGCAGTGCAAAAAATACCTACATATAGACCCAGGCCTAAAGACATTGCTGCCACCAGCACAGATTTCTGCAACACTTGGTTGGCGCCTTCCCAGCAAGTACTAACCTAGTCCAGCCTTGCTTAGTTTGACATCACATCTTGTGACTGCATAGGTGCAGGCACTCCTTGTGGCAGATAGCAACAGCAGGAATGGCACAAGGCTCAGTTAGACACATTTACACATCCAGGGTGTCCCCATCAATTTTATTACCTCATCAAAAACCATCTGAATTGCTGAGCCACCTTCACTTTTGTGTTGAATCTGTGCTTCTCATCTTTAAAATGATCCTGCAAGGTATTTCAAAATTCTTACATTTCTTTTGGCTTTTGTACACTTGTCTTAGTAAAATACTCATCATTTGCTGGCATTGTTTTATATAACAAAATACAGCACTGAAGCATGTTCCTAAATGAGGAAAGAACAGCTCTTAAAGAATTTTGTGAATTTAGCAAAAACGAGGGAAGAGAGGGGTCAAGTTTTGGATTGTCTATTCAAAATCATCCTTTTTTAATTTAATCCTAATTTTCCCAGTGTTTTCCAGTATTATTTCAATGACAGTCTTTACAGAGGTCTAGTCCGCTGGCTCCCATCATCATGGATTGGAGGGGGTGGAGGGGGAGTAAATCTATATGCTGCCTCACTTCTGTTTTTACCAAGGAACCTTGCTGGTAAAGGTGCCCTAGCATTCATGTATTTCCATTAACATTCCTGGATGCAGTCCATGTCCTGCAAGAGCTGGTTACACTGGGATGTTATTTTCTTGATTGCTTGTTGCATCCTACCACTGATTTCTCTTCACACTGTAAAAATAGAGCCTGCTTTCGGCATTTGTCTTTCACTATAGGAACTTGTCATCATTTACAGTAATAAAAAATGTCCACAGTTAAAACCAGCTTAGAAATAAAGCTAAATTTACAGCAGAAAAATATTTGAGCTAGACGGCTGTAGTTATGCTGATGCAGATTATTCTTCCTATAGATAATACTGAGTGTAGCTACAAGCACCTTCCATTGGAGGACTTTAAAAGTGCTTTAGGCAGTAATTAAACCTCAATATCCTGTGAGGTAGGTAAATGGGGTGGTGTTTGGGGTATTTTTTAAACAGCCCCTGAAATTGAGTTAAGTCAGGAGAAGGAAGAGAACTCAGAATCTCAGTCTCCTGCCCCATCTACAATACTTGCTCATACAAAATTCTACCTAGGAAACAGCCGCTATCATTGGGAATAGTTTTACAGATACGAATATTTAAAAGCTAAAGCTTGAGCTTGTATAGTTTGAGGGGGAATGGAGGAAAGGAACTAAATCCAGACTTGTCCCTACTTTGTGCAATGAACCATGCAGAAGTAATTTGCTGTACTGAGAAAATAGGTGTTGACTGAAGCGCCTTTTTTGGTTTGATGATTGTTTCCCTTCTCTCCTCCCCCAAAGCATCTGGGCTTGTCTCAGTCTTGCCCATCAACTGCATGAATTCCTCTTAGTGAGGAGGCAACGGCTGCATCTGGAGGGCATCATATGTATCCTTAGTTGCAGAGCTGAGTCCCTGAAAGAAGAAGAAAAGGTGGATGAAGTCTCCTGCCCTTAGTCTTGCCTGCAGTGGGAAGGCAAAGGCTCAGCAAACTAATTTGTTCAGTAGGAGTGATGAGAGGCACTTGTTCATATCACTATTTCTCTTGTCACATATGAAGATGAAAGGTGTATGGCCATCAGTTAACATAAAGGTCAGATGCATGCTGAATAAGGATTAATGAAAAATATTGCTACAGTAGAGTAACTCATCCTGATAGGTGTCTCAATGATTCACAATACTAACTTCAGCAGAAGCACGTTCACTTCTGTAGTGGCAACATCTGAGCGCTGGACAAATGTGTCAGCTAGTTAGCTACACACCGCTGTCAGCTATATCCAACTGAAAGTACATTGTCTCTCTAAACTTTCTTCTGCACTCACCCAAGTAGGAATTTGGGCAGGACACCTGCGTTAAACACCTTTAGCTCTTGCCACCAGCCTGGTGCATTTGGTATGGGTGCAGTACTCCAGATGGAAGAGTACTCATCGATCCCTTTCTCTCCAACTCAGTCCATAGAATCATAGAATATTAGAGTTGGAAGGGACCTCAGGAGGTCATCTAGTCCAACCCCCTGCTCAAAGCAGGACTAACCTCAGCTATATCATCCCAACCAGGGCTTTGTCAAGCCTCAGCTTAAAAACCTCTAAGGATGGAGATTCCACCACCTCCCTAGGTAACCCATTCCAGTGCTTCACCACCCTCCTAGTAAAAAACTTTTTCCTAATGTCCAACCTAGACCTCCCGCCCTGCAACTTGAGACCGTTGCTCCTTGTTCTGTCATCTGCCACCACCGAGAACAGCCTAGCCCCATCCTCCCTGGAACCCCCTTTCAGGTAGTTAAAGGCCGCTATCAAATCCCCCCTCACTCTTCTCTTTTGCAGACTAAACAAGCCCAGTTCCCTCAGCCTCTCCTCATAAGTCCTGTGCTCCAGCCCCCTAATCATTTTGGTTGCCCTCCGCTGCACTCTCTCTAACTTGTCCACATTCTTTTTGTAGTGGGGGGCCCAAAACTGGACATAAATGCGGCCTCACCAATGCCGAATAGAGGGGAATAATCACTTCCCGTGACCATCCGTAATCTGATTTTCTGGTCCAAAACAGTCTTTAATAATGCCCAATTAGCTGTGACAAGTGGCTTTATTTACTTCATATATAACCGTATTCTGGGTGATGAACAGTCAGCACACAAAAT
Organism: Emydura macquarii macquarii; assembly: GCF_026122565.2. Classification (NCBI taxonomy): domain Eukaryota; kingdom Metazoa; phylum Chordata; order Testudines; family Chelidae; genus Emydura; species Emydura macquarii. Next base: position 20,402,050 of record NW_027131256.1, on the reverse strand, counting down.
TCTGGGGGTACTTGTGGTCCAAAGGCTCCATCTACAGTTAACTGAGCAAAGAGCAATAAGCAGCTGGCACTGCTGTTAGTAGTTAAAAGCAAGATGCCCTGTGTAGCTTTAACGGTCTGTTTCTCAGCTCATTTGTTGATGCTGAACATTCGTAGGCCCAAAAGGCCCTAAGTGACACCTGGCTTGAACAGAATCATTGCTGCTGGTTGGAGTTGACCAGCAGATGACAATTCAGTTTCGTGACAACGTTTAAGGTAGGTATGTGTATATAAATTATGCTGGCTTGGGGTGTGGAAGACCCAGGTTGTGGTCTTTGTTCTTCGTGATTGAGATCAGAGGTTTTTCCCCCCCATCCCAGCTCACTCCAAATCAGGCAGAGTAGAGACATTTAGCCTGGGTCTCCCTGATCCCAAGACAGTGCCCGAACACCCCAGCTCCATTTCACTTCAGCAAAAATGTGTTCTTCTGCTGGGGAATCTGTAGTGATCTAGCCTGCGAATAAGGTCTTTGTGGAGCAAGCGTCTACAGGAGATTCCACTCAGGCCTCAGCTACAAGTATAACCACCCTGGCAATAGCGCTCAAGGGAAGTTGAGAAGGAAAAAAAGCTCTTCTCTCTCCCTCCCACACTTTGAATCTCCATGGGGGACTTCTGTAGGGAATTTAAGATGAGCATCTGAGCTTCGGTGCCTTTAATACATGTGCCAGGCTGCTCCAAGAGCCCAGATGAACTTCAGCACTGGAGTAGGACATCTGAGCTGGTAACCAGAGGTCAAACCTGTATGTATTTTGGTTCACACTTCAGTTGTGCTTCAAGCCACCAAAAACAAAAAAGTTGGTTACCAGTTTGAACCAGTGTCACATTGAATTTACTTCTAAAACTGAAATGTGAAGAGTTGAAATTTAAAATTGAAACTTTTTTTATTTGACCATTTATTTATTTTTCAACTTTACATGAGTTTTCCTAGTGTCTTTGTTAAAGTTTATGAACATTTTAGTTCCCTCAGATAACGTCCTTGACTATTTCCTCTTTCCTATTGAACCTCTGCAGTGAAAGGATAAATGAGTTTAGGGCTTGGGTCCTGCCTCAAGTGGGGCATCTGAAGGGAGGCATCGGCACAGGGGTTGGAGAGCTATTACCTTTTTCCTTGGGCTTAAAGAGCTATTAACTTCTGGGACCAGCGACCCTGTGGGGGAGCCTCAAAGGGTATGTCTACACAGCAATGAAAGACCCATGGCACAGCGTCTCCAAGCCCAGCTCAGTGAGCGCAAAGGGCTCAGCTTGTGGGGCTAAAAATAGCGGTGTAGATGTTTTGGCTGGGCTTGAGCCTGAGCCAGCTGACCTGGGCTCTGGGACTCGCTGCCAGGGGTTTTTATTGATATATGAAAAGGGTTCATCTATCTTTGGGCCCTGTGCTGCCTCATACGGTGTACAGGTAGCTCTTAAGCTTCCCTCTCTCTCTTTATGCTAAGGCTTGGTCTGCACTAGCTGTCCCCACAACACAGATATACCAACCTAACTCCTGGTGTAGCCAGCAGTATGTCATAGACTCAGACTCTAAGGTCAGAAGGGAGCATTATGATCATCTAGTCTGATCTCCTGCACAATGCAGGCCACAGAACCTCACCCACCCACTCCTGTAATAGACACTAACCTCTGACTGAGTTATTGAAGTCCTCAAATCACGATTTAAAGACTTCAAAGTACGGAAAATTCCCAGCAAGTGACCAGTGCCCCATGCTGCAGAGGAAAGCAAAAAAACAGAGGGCTTCTCCCATCAAGACAGCTACTGCCTCTTAGGGAGGTGGAGTATCTGTGCTGACAGGAGAAGCTCTTCTGTCAGCATAGGTAGCGTCTTCACAGAAGTGTTGCAGCAGTTAAGTGCAGACAAGCCTCAAAACAGGCTTTGTCGCAGTCACCGGCCTAGTTGTTGTCTAATGAAAATAAGTTCACAATACTGTAGAACCTCAGTTACGAACACCTCAGAAATGTTGTTTATAACTCACTCTGTTCATAACATTGTTCATAAAGGTTGTTCATAACTCTGAACAAAATGTTATGGTTCATTTATGTTTGGTTCATGTTATGGTTTACAACTGAACATTAACTTAATACAGCTTTGAAACACTACTGCGCAGAAGAAAAATGCTGCTTTTGCTCTTTTTTTTTTTAAGTAGTTTACGTTTAACACGGTACTGTACTATATTTGCTTTTTCCTTTTCTCTCTGCAGCTGCCTGGTTGTGGTTGACTGGTCAGTTCATAACTCTGAGGTTCTACTGTAGCTTAAAATGCTGAACCTTTATTTTAAAGCAGTAACCCACCTATTTTTTTCGGTTCAGTTTGGGTTCAGGTTCAGTAGGTAGGACATAGTTATGGTTTACACCAGAATGAACTGGTTCAGCGGTTTTGGTTCGACTCTCTGTTGCTAACCTACCCTCACTGCTAGTGGCCAGTGCCACATGTGCAAAAGAAAATGAAAATCCTCTAATGCATCTGCCTGTTCAATAGTGTCTGATAATGAAAGTTGCTTATTGACTGTAGCTGGTAGTCAGTGTCTCCCCTAAGCGAGGAAAACTAAGGTTCTGGGCTAGTTTTAACAAAGGCTTAAAGTCAGGTTGTCTTTGCTTTGAAGTTGAATAATCAGCGACATATTACTACTAATCAGACAGACAGACACACTCTAAAGCCCCATAGTATCATCTATGAGCAAACTAAGGTTAGACATCTGCATCAGAGCAGCAATGAAGTCACTGACTTAGATGAGAGCATTGCTAGGTATGCACTCCTTACCTGGTAAACGCCATCAGTCCCTTTGCCTCGCCGCCTCTGGTGCTTTGGGAGGTAAAAGAGAAGCCCTGGATTAATAGACACTCCTGCTTTATCTAGTAGGGGGAGCTGTTTGTTGCTCTGATTTACTGTATTTAAATATGTAGTGTTCACAAAAGTGCCTCTTATTTTATAAGCTAAATAAATACAATTAAGAAATAGCCCTCATTAATTGAGTTGTGACTGCTGCATGCAACGTGGGGACTGAGAGACACTATACTTTATTAAATACAGAGGACAATGCAGTAAGTTTTCTAACCTTCAGATATTCATATCCAGCATTAATTTTTTGAACAACTTATGATGCAGAGGAAGCACTCACAGGTCTTTTAGGAAACAAACTCAAACAGCATTCAGTAAAATGACATGAATCTAAATAGCCTCGGCAGCTGTCTGTATCTCTCAGATTTCAAAAGAAAAATCTGTCTCATGCCCGTCACTGAAACATTTCCATTGGAATAGTGTTTTGTCAGATCAACAACCTCATGCAAGATGCAGATTTTCAAATGAACCAAGTGTGACATTTCAAAAAGAATGGCCGCAGCAGCCGTTGGGCACTAGAGTGTGTATGTATGAGAGGGTTAGTGACAAGGTGCGTGCACACCCCCATCTGGGCTTTGAACTGGTGCCTGAGGGATGAGGTGAACATAATGTGACAGTGACAGCTGTAGTGCCCACTATAAAAGTTTACACCAACTGCCCCTGTTTTCAGAGCTTTCTGAAACAAACATTCCCTTATTGAGGATGAAATTCTCCAGTTTGTCCTTTTCTGAAGATGAATTTCTATTTGGAACTTTGAGAACCAGCCCATTACTGTTTGAGTGACAGGAGAGGGAAAGTCATTTTCCTTTTTAAAAACAAGTCTACTGCCACCATTTTAGCAGACTCCCATAAAGATGCTTGAGAGCTAAAACTCAGCAAGGGCATGGTTCTAACCAGGACCCTGACAACCTTTGTTTGGTTTGAGAGGGAAAATTGGAGCACTTGAAAACCACCACGCAGGCACAACAGATTTTTTTTCCAATTATGTCTGCACACTGACACGTATTCCAAAATTTGCTTGCCATTAAACATTCATAACTTTGAAACTACAGCACTGCTTTTCTTCAGATGTGGGTTTGTTTCCATTTCCCACTGAAACTTAAATTAAGCTGGGAAGGAAGAAAATTGGTCTAATAGTTTTAAAAAATCAGCACATTTAATTGTTTCCTTTAAATTATTCTGCAGGCACAGATCTGAATGTCCTGGGTAAGGGTGGTGATGTATCAGTTTGTTTCTAGTGCTGATGGGATACCACCTATCGTCTAACCTCTACTTTTCTGTTCGTGACTTGAGTGCAACCCTTAAGGTTACATTAATAATACTACCTGGCTTTTATAGAGTGCTTTTCATCAGTAGCTCTCAAAGCACTTCAATCTAATGTATTATCTGTTTAGAAAGCACTAGTAGTCTGTGGCTGCTACTGAAAAGAAGTAAATTCTTGCTTTAGTGGGGTGGTGGTTTTTTTTAAATTGGGATAGTCATGTGGATGCATTTGTCATAGGAACCTCTTATATGGGATGGAAAATTCTTTTAGCACCATTATACTGCCTTTGTTGGAAAGAAAGGTACCACTCACCTCTCCCTTCTTCCCAATTTCACTGTATGCCTCGCCCATCTTGTCCTTCTGCAAAGACTGGCAACCAAATTTAGAGAATAGCATTAGCACTGTAAGCAGCTCTGCTAACCCCATTGATAGCCTCAGCCCCCCTACAGAGTTGCTCCTTTTCCTCCCCTCCCCTCCCTCAGATGACGACTCCTTCTAACCTTGGGGTATGTCTTCACTGATGGCGACAAATTCACTGCATCAAATGGATTTTTTGGGATCAATTGAGCAGAAGTGGAGACCTGCTCAATTGATCCAGAAATCAACTTAATAAATCCACCTCTGGAAAAAGAGTAACACTGCGTCGAGGGGAGGGCATTTCCTATCAGTGCAGTGTAGTGGGGACGCCATGCTCATTAGAGTTTAGAAAGTCGACGGGAGATACACAAGCTACGTAGAGTAGCTTGTGTATTTCCCGTGTATCTCCCGTTGACTGATGCCGAATTTTGCCGTAAGTGTAGACTAGGCCTTAGTTCCATCTATATGAAGTTGGTTCTTTGAGACCTTTTCCATTTCAGGCTATCTTAAAGCACTTCCTTGGAAACTCTGCGACTAATTAAATCCTTGTATATGACATCCATCCATCTAGTTCTGGGTCTTCCAACCTATCTCTTATGCTCCATTTTTAAGTTTAGTGTCCTGTTTTATATATAGTCTTCCAATCTTCTCCATCTTAACACATTCCTTTCAACTATATTCAAGATCTGCTTCTCTCTCTTCCTCTGTGCCCAGCATTTGGAGCAATACAAAGGTGCAGGCCTCATTACAGTCTTGCAAAATCTTAGTTTTCAATTAGAGAGGCATTCACCTATTGCAGATCACTTCTCCATTTAGTCCATGCCTTTCCTGTTCTGCTTAAGTTCGCTGCTGAGTTCACCTTTATCCTGTACTATCTACGTACTTGAACTTCCATACCTGTTGGTAATGGCTGCCCTCCAGACCTATGCGTGTCATCTTCTTGCAAGGTATCAAATCTACAGCCCTATACTCTGTTTCACTGCTGCTTATTTTCATGCCATTTCTTTTGAGTATGCCCCTCCATCTCTCTAAAGCTTCTTCCACTTCTTCTTTGCTCTCCCCCACAAGCACAACATCAGCTGCAAAAAGCATGCGGCAGGCTGCCACTCTCTGGCTGTTTTCTAAAAGTGCATTGAGCACACGTGAACAAAAAGGGACATTTTGCCAAGCTATGCTGTACTCCGACTATTACTAGAAACTCTTCAGTTTCTCCACGTGACTTGTAACTATGGTACTAGCACCCTCCTACGGATTCTGAAGGAGTCTGATTAGCTTTCAGCCACCTGTTTCATTCTCGTACAACACCAGATGACTTCTTTTGGACTGTGGTCATGAAGCTTCTCAAGACAGATAAATACCATGTGCAGGGTTTTTCTTTTTTCGTGCCTCAGAACCGTGGCTCTTTGACTGTATGGCACACTGCATGGGGCAAGCCACTGACTATGCAGCATGGATGGAATCACTGTTTATTCTACCAGTACTTCATTCATCGCACCAATTCAGCTAAACTGGTAATTGGCTCCTTCACTAAAAAAATCAGTGTTGAGCAAAGCTCAGCACAGTTCCTCTGTCTGTGACCATGCTAGTCATATCACCAATGCTTCAGGACACCCCATTGAGAAAGAGAAACTGAACTGAGGACCAGGCAGAGGGTACTACTCAGGCTCTAGCAGAATGGAGAACTACACCATCAGAAGGAGATGGAAGAGGATCTCCTCCATGTAGTACGGGAAGGGGTGTACTAACTTTCTGGGCCCTGCTGTGATCAGAACCAGTGCCAACTTAGAGACTTGCAGCCCCACGTAAGAAAAGCAGATGGAATCCCAGGTGCAGCTGTCAATTCCCTACACATGCTGAAAACCCAGCGAGAAGCTGAGCAGGACACCAGTGCTAACTCTCCATGTGACTACTCTTAGCTGCTACCCCATAGGGTGGGATGTTATTGGCCTTCACTGTGGTAGTGTGTTAATGAACCAGTATCCTAAGTAAAATGCTACTGGGTTGCAGCTAGTTATAGGGGAAGTTCTGCTAATGGTGCTTCAGAGAGGTCAAACAGGGACCACTCCCAGCTGGAAGCAAAGATATTCCATAGATTGGGGCAGCAAGTGCTGGGAGCAGATGATATATCCCTGTGCAGTCCCCATACGAAGCAGGTTCGTCTACTTCATTTGGGGGACATACCCAAAAGCAGACCTGCACAGCCTCAGAACAGAGACGTCTGAGGTGAAAGTGAGTGTGCACGTATCAAACACTGCCTTTAGCACCTAGGCGCGCTCCTTGTTTACTCACAGTGTAAACAGTGTCCTGAGACTTCTTTCTTCTCTGCTGAAAAACAAAGGGGAAAGAGCTGATTACACACCACAGTATCAGCATCCTTCACCTCTCTGCAGCTGGCTGTGTATTAGCCATGCCATTTTTCATGGATGTGGACAGACAAGTTTCTATATATCCAGCCAACAGAGTGGATGCATATTACTGCCACCTTTTCCTACATACTTCTCTCCAGCCTGGCACCAGTACAGTGTGTAAAAGAGCTACTGCAGCTTTGGAGGAGGGTTTTTTTTTTATGCTTACCGAAACCCTAATCCTTCCTTCCTCCCTTAATCTGTATAGCTGTACTTTGCAGAAAAATCCTGAACTACCCTGAGCAAGGGGAAGGTATCCCTCCCTCTTCCTCTTCAGCAGCAGTGAGAGTACAGCCAGTGCAGTTACTGTGATTCTTGGTACTTCCCGGGCACTTGCTAAAGTGTCACACAGATGTACAGTGAGACATTCGGTGCTCTGCCACCACATCCGGTAGGTTTGAGAGGGAGTGTGATTTCCTATTCTGGGCTGTCGTGAGCTCCTAAGAAAGGAGCCAGCAGTGGAGATTTTATGGTCTGCACATTCAAATTTCTAGTCTGATGCTTTGTTAGGATTCTGCTGTCTGTCCAAGTCATCCCTTGCCTCATGAGAGACATGAAGAGTTAACTACAGGCTGCACCATGAGCAGCTAGCAGCATGTGTTAGGCTAAAAACTTTTGCTGGCATAGCTATGTTAGGGAGGTTATTTTTTTTAAAAGTAGGGGAGCTCTACTAGCAAAGCCCTCCTGGGGGAGGGGGGGCACACGTATGCTGCCAAAACTGCACTTAGGTCAGTTCCCTGAACCAAACACACAAGCTGGTTGTGCTAGTAGGACTTTCTGCAGAAGGGCCTGTGCTGGCACAATGCTGTTGGTGTAAAAAACAAAAACAGAATGTACACACACTTCAGCGTAGCTACGCCAGGGAAAGGTTTCAATGGTTTACGTGAAACATGTCCACCCCTAAGCTCACTCTGGCAAAGGGCACGTAGGACCTTCATGACAAGAGGGCAGGCAGCTGCAGGATTATGACAACCAAGTCAGTTTATATTCCCCTAACCAGCAGCCCTCAAGTCTAGCCACAGCGAGGCAGCACGCCAACTGCAAAAGCCTTCTTAAGGTTAAAACTTAAGCTGTCATTAGAACTCAAAATGAAACTCTCTAGTAAGCTGCTTTAGCATTAAGGCAACTATCCAGGTTATGAAGACATGCCAAGGCGACAGCATAGTCACACACATCTGATGTGCCATCTAACAGTGCCATGCACACCCTAGCCACTACATTGTGTGAATGGTACTTGCACATCTGGAGAGAGGTTGAAGTGCAAAAGGAAGGAAACCAGGTTAAACAGGAGTGCAGGTGAAGGGAAGTTACCTGATTTCTCCCTCCCTTTTCAAGGTCAGAGCCTCTCTTTTTAGTTCCCAGAACATCATATTCATCTCTGGTTGTACGAGACAATTTCTGCAATGAAAAAGCAAAAGATGTCAGAGATCTGGACTTAGTTAACACCAGAAGTGAATTCTAGTTCAACATCCAATTTATTGCACAAGTTATAACTGATAAGCTAAAAAGTGGTTTTAAAAGAAAAAACCCACTAATAATGTATGGCTGTATGCAACAGCCACCCTGCTTGCTAGTTTGTTCAATAGAATGGGGATCTTCCTGCCCCAGAACCACAGGGCTCTCCCCTGAGAGCAAAAGGTGAATCACCATTAGTTGAAATAGGATTATGGCTTTTAGACTGTCTCCCTCTAGTAGCTAGAGGTCTGCAAGCTCACACTGGAGCAGGTTTGATTCTGTTTAACAGACGGTAGCCTGGTGCCCTGTCTACATCAGCCATGACATTACATCACTGATTTTTTTCCTTTTAAAAAGTCTTGATTTGCGTTCAGTAAATTCAGGAAACCCTTTGCCTGAGCTCACTCTTGGTTGGGAGTGTTTGTGAAGTAGACAAATATGAAGGGGTTGTGATAGAAGTACACAAAATAAGGCATGATATAAAAAGAGTAGATCAGGTGCTGCTATTCTCCCCATCTCACATCACAAGAATGAGGGGACAATCAATGGATTTGAAAAGATGACCAATTCAAAAGAGAGAAAAAGGAAATTCTTTTTCACCCATTCAAGAAGTAGATAAACTCGTGGCCACAGGCTGTGGTTGAGGTCAAGCAACTTGGCAAGATTCAAAGAGAGGACATTTATATGAATGACTATCCAGAGCTGTAATAGTTAATGGTAAAAAGATTAGTGGAAGGGATATACACCTTCATGCTTCCAACCTTAAACTAATCTCTAGCTATCTGGGGTTAGGCAGATACCAGCGTGAGGGGCAGATTCTCACATCTGCCTACTGTGGAGTTGCTTTGTCTGCTGCAGCATCTGATACTGGCCACTATAAGAGACAGGATATTGGACTAGAAGGACCATGGGTCTGATCTAATCTAGAACTTCCCATGACTAGACTAATGGAGCCATGGTGACTAATGAGCCACAGGAGCTACTGATGGACTTGCTTAAAGAAGAGCTAGAATTCGCCCATGGTGCTCAGATTCTGTATACCTGAGCCCACCCCCCTCTTCCAATCAACTGAAAAACCTGGATGTGGGCAGTTGCTACATGTGGGGTCTAGTTCTGATCTTGCCCAGATGCTCCTGCCCCATCTTCCCACTAGATTCCACACTCACCCTTACTGTCTTCGGGAAGGAGGATCCACAGGGCACCAGCCTTCCTGGCCTCTGCAGAGGGGAGCCAGCTCAGGAACTGCACAAAGGCTTTGGGGTGTGCAGTTCCTGGGTGGCACACCTGCAGCAGGGAGCAGATGCTGCTACCTCTGGCTGCCCTCACTGGAGAGAAGAGGGTCAAGCCTATTATCAGCCCTTGCAAAGTCCCTGGTACCTAGGGAGCCAGGTATGGGAAGGAGTTTGTGGATGCCTCATTCAAAACACAGGCGCAGTGGGCTGGGGGGGCCTGCAGCCACATAGGATGCGGGGAAGCAGGGAGGCAGGCAGGCAAACATAGTGGAATGAGATTTCCACCATCTGGATTCTAATGCTGGTCCCAAATTCAGACCCAGACAGCAGTCAGGGTTAAATAAAAATCCAACCCCAAATGTTAATTCAGGGAGGTATGTGAAGTTAGAGCTGGACCCCACCCGGTCAGTGAGTCTCCAGGTTGTACTGATCCTGTACTGAACAGCAAGAAATGGATGAATTTCATTGTCTGGCCAGCAGGCTTTTCCACTTACTCTGATCACACCAAGCTTGAGAGACAGGTTAAAACATCAATACAAGCATATTCCTTTGATGCATGAATTCTGGTTAATTACAGAATCTCTCTCTCTTCCCCTTCCAAGGAGTTCACTGTACTAGTGCCTTGCCATGGTTGAATGGAAGATAATCACGCCCCTGTGTTGTCCCATACTGTCCCTCAGAAAGCTATCAGCAAAGAGAGAGAAACTGACAGGGCCCAAGGGGGCAGAAGAAAAGCTATAGAACAGAACTGATCCCTCAGCATTAGCCAGACTCCTTAGCTGAGGAACAGGTAAAAATCAGTCTAAATGTAATAGTTTATAAATCTTTAACCACATTCCTTCATTTCTAAAGGTGAAATAATAAAATGCTGGTCCAGCTACAAGTAATTCCTGTCTGGAGACCAACAGCACACTGAGACATTTATGTTTAAAAATACATAATGTGCAGTAGCTCTAAATACTGTGCTATCACTGTTATAAGTGTAGTGCTCTGGTCCATTACTAGAGTACTCTTAAGTAGGCATAGAGGTCAGACCTGGTACCTTATAGGCCATCTGTGATCAACTCTCTAGCTACAGTGCAAACAGTTAATAAGTAATCTGGGAAGAGTTCACATTTGACCCTTAGTGTTGCATTCCAGATAACCGTATTCTAGTGATCCTATCACACTGAGCAGTGGGACATCTTGAATGCGTGAGCAGTGAAGAGACATAGGTGACTTAAACGGGGCTACTGAATTACGTACATACTGCTCAGAGTGAGGTAGTACCGCCAGGTCAGACCCTGTAGAGGAAAGCATATGCAGATGGGCATGGGTGTTTCATAACTCAGTCAGTACTCTGTGATCTGCACGCCAGCTCCTGTGCACATACTGGACAGGCTGCGTCTGCCAACGGGAAAGCACCAGCTCTATACTGGACTTAACTATTCCCAGAGCGCCTGCTCTTCTGATGACTGGACGTGCCAAGTGCATCTCCTGCACATTAATGTAGTCAAGCCTTAAAGCAGAGTGTTCTGTTGGTAACATCTTTCCAGGTGAGTGAGAAGGAAGTTTCCCGCAAGGTGAGCCTTTAGGAGTTTGCCTCAGTCGGCAGTCGCTTCCCTTATAGCTGCTACCCTGCCCACCTGTGATTGGTCCTCATTAGTCTGCCTCATCCAACCCATCCCTGAGATCCTACAGGCCAGAAGAAAGCCACCTCGTTCAAAGACAGTTGGAGGAGAGAGTTTGGCTGGACGAGCAGATTAAAAAATGTTGACATAAGAGCAGCAGTCACTTACGTTATATACGTCGTTCTGGTCCTGCAGAGCCTGGGCTTCAGGGGCTTTGCTGAACTGGAAGAGAGCGAAAGCAAAGTGAGCACCTGGCAATGGCAGCACAGTAGATGCAGGCCCCTGGGGAGTTATTTTTACCTTAGGTGGGGCACATACAGACTAATAGCCTGTGGGCCTGCCAGTGCCATCAAAGGTTTACCATCTTGGGTGCCTAAAAGAGCCAAGAAACTCTGGAGAGCAGGGCAGGGATTTGTATAGAGAGCTTTCCTTTGTATTTCAGTCTACTCTCAAGGGATTGGTCAGCCTTTTAATGGTGCTTCAGGACAGCCCTTTGGAAGCTTAAATAGACAGGATTGCCTACGGAATTTTCCGTCCACCACACGTGTGCACACCAGCGTGTTACTGCAGAGTCACTGCTGAGCTCCTAAAGGTGGGTGCTTTGCCCATGCCATTTTGAATCAGACACAGTAGGACTCTGACTCTGTGCCAATACATTGGCTCCAATTGCACCTCTACAGAACAGCTGTGCTTGCCATTTTGGGGCATCCCTCACCTCCAGTACCTAGAAGGGATGCAGGCATCACTATATACCTGTTAGCTCCACACCTGCAGCTAAAGCGCCTACAAGTTATGAATGTCTTGTCTCGGGCATGTAAGTTCTCTGTGACGCCAGCAGCGCTCAAGTGAGAAGGGGGCTGTCGCAGTCTGCATGGCGCTCACAACCTCTGCAGTCTGAAGGTGCTTGGTGGCTGCTGTAGAAAGGCTTAAAAGGAGGCTGGAGCAGGTGTAGTCTCAGATCCTGCCCAAGAAAAGATGGCCAAAGCAGGCTGAGGGCTGGTCAGGGGCCATCATCACTGCATTGAAATACAACTCCATTACTGGGCTGTGAGATAGCCAGCACTGCCTTGAAGGCCCCGCCACTCTGCTTATGCAGCAGCCATGAGAGGTACCAGTTCTACAGCCCAACAGCTAAAGCAAAAAAACAGACCAGCTCTATGGACGTGCAGCGCCTCTAAGACAATGCAGTGCCAGTCGAGGCATTTACAAGACCTGCTGGGGAAAGGGTTACATTTTTAAACCCATTGATGCTGCTCTGGGTCCCCTGGGAAATTCAGCAAAGCCTCGTTGTAGCCAGCTTTGGACACAAGAAAGCGGCACACAAAAAGCTTTCTACCCTCTGCGTGCCTACACTGCAAAAGGTTAATGGAGGGATTGTCGACACAGAAGGGTTTCTAGACTTGATACAGGGGAAATTGTAGTGGCTTGTGATATACAGGTCAGACTAGATGATTTGATGGTCCCGTCTGGCCCAAAACGATGAATTGGGATGAGAGATTTGCACTGCAGCTGTGTACAGCACTTTGTATATAGATTCCACTTTCTAGCAGGAAGAACACCAGATAGAAGGGATTTGTGTGTACAGACTCCTCTTGCTGGGGGTATGAGAACAGCAGGGCTTCTCTTTGATCTCCCTATCATGATGCTGTGAAGACTGCATACGCCAAGTTGTTAGCTCCCTCTTAAATAAATGGAGTGGTATATGGGATGGGATGGGCTTGTCCTCCAGCCTCCTCCTCTGAAGCAGGAACTTACTTATTCATTATCCACAAAACATTACTGTATACACATTTGGTTAAGAGCTAGACACATTGCAGAAGGTAGGCTATTCCATCTCATAAGGGTAAAATCCACTGCCTTGGACATCTCCAAGCAGACTACATACACGGGCTACCACTGTTCTAATCACCCTTCAAATCTTTCACTAAGCTTTAACATTAGAAGGGGAGTGAATTGCTCTCACTTTGGTTTCTCACTTTTGCGGAGTTCTAGGCTGGGAACAAGCAACTGCCAGCTAGTTCACCCCTGCTTCAGCATCTTGCTGCTCCACAAGCTCCTGGGCAATTTTACCAACCCCTCCCTCATGATCGCTGCCTTATCCCAATAGCCGGAAGGGTCCACTGCTCAAGCACTTTCATCTGTCGGTCGGGATTTATAATGGCAGCAAAACAAAACAAAAAAACCCAAAATATTACTTTCTGCCACTGCTGAATTCCATTAATTTCTTCTAAAACTTTCTTCCTTCTAATTGTTGTGGTGAATTTGCTGCCTTGGGAGACTGTTTATCTGTGGAACAGATGAGTGCCCGCAGCAGCAGGGCAAGCTTCCTCTCTACCAGCCCCAACCAGCTCACCTCAGCCCTGACTGGGCGGGACCTATGAGAAAAAAGATCTGGTTCCGGGCCTATTCAATCCTTGGCTTCACTGCTGGAGGCTGACAAGGAAGGTGCCAGTTTTGGGTGGTTTTGGGGCTGAAGCCACTGATTAGAGTAGACTGAAAGCAGAGAGGGATTTCTCACTGCACCAGTCAGAGAGAGCAGAGATGTGGGTAAGAGCTGCTTGCCTAAGTCAGGGAGAGGAGCGAAGCTCCTCTGTGCTTTTAGCAGAAAAGGGGGTTTAACATTTCCCCTCCATCCCCCTTACATTGGCCTTGGGGGGAACTGGACTGAAACTGCCAACTTGTTTCATGGGTCACTGAACAGCCATCAGATGGCAACAACAGCCCATCACCACCCACTTACCCTGTCACAGGTCCCAGCTGGAGCTCAAGCATCCTAAGACTCCATGTCCCCATTACCAGTCCCTGACTCGACATCTGGAATGGGGTTGTTTTTTTTAAAACAGTTTATAAGCTTGGGATTTCTCTTAAGCACTCACACCCTGTTCCTGAGGTCTCCCTCGCCCCTTTATCCTGGTCTCTCAATTATTTTCAAAGAGGCGTGAACCAACTCAGTGTTGACCCAGCATTTCCTGCCTTTTCTGTGCAGCATCTGGTACCGTGTCCACCACAATAGTATCAGAGCTCCACAAAGAGTTAACAAGGACAAAGAGCCACAAAGGTATTTCAGCTCCTCACTTCCACTGAAGTCAATGAAAGTTAGGAGGCTAAATACCTTTGTAGCTCTGGGCCAAGCATCTATCACGTGATGTTTCCTTTCCATTCTTCCCCTTTAGGAAAAGGTTATGTCCAAGAGCGGTCACCCGAGACAGCCAACATCACTTGTCACTTTTGAGACCAGTTGAACTGCATGGAGGCCTATATCAGTTAGAGTTCCCCTACCACTGGTGTTCAAGTTTCCATCCATCCCTCTGACACTGCCTCCTCTCTGGCAAAAATGTCCATCTTTACTGCCTACTTCTCCCACCCCAAGACTTGTGCAGGAGGGGGGAAAAAATATTTTCCACCAAAATTAATAGACTTTATCCTTTCTCAAATTCTTCCTCTGCTGTGATTCCTGCAAACACTGCTAGCAGAGAATGGCAATAAGCAGAGGCTACTGTTTATTTTGCAAAACCATCCACATTTTACCGTTATTGTGTCCCCCATCCCCACTCCTGTTTGTCTGTTTTACCCACCCATTGTGTCTTGTCACAAATGGAGATTGAGGCAGGGACCCATTACCCCGACTGGGCCCCATGGCACAACTATAATATAAACAACAACAAACGTGCTCATAATGGCTACCAGACCCACAATTCCTTGGTCTGTTGGCAAGCTGTGGAGGGGTCCCTGAGTCTTCAGCGATGAACCATTATCAGATGGCTCTCATGTTGCCCAGAGGCAGAAAGAGCTCTGACCTCTCTTCGAATGAGGTGATCTCATATATGTTCTTTATGTTGGTATTTAATTCAAAGACCAGATCAAAAATGGGGCTTGAGTCAAAAAAATAACCTGCAAGTTCTAAGATGGAAAGAGAAGAAATGCATTTTGGATTTGAGATCTAGTGGATGCAGATGCTGAATCCCCTCAGGACGCTGAATCTGGGAAAACTTGCCACCATCACCCACAGTGTCTCAGCTGGCTACTTTCTGATAGCCCAGGCCCCACCTTTCACTTTCCATATCCTGATGGTGAGTGGGTGAGACTCTTGAAGGAGCATGACCTATTTATTTTTAATTAACCCACCAAGACAGATCATCAGCTGCAACATTTTATGCTTGGGACTCATGCACTTCGGAGCCCTGCTCTGGGAAAACAAAATCAGTTAAGAATACTCACAGCCCACTTCAGAAAAGGAAAGACCTTACCCCTAAGGAAGTTACAATAATCCTACCAGCCTTTCCCTGCACTTTCAGTGCTCAAATACTGGACTGCTTCCACTCCTGCCAGATCCCAATGTTCAAGAACAGGCTCTCAACAATCAAACTGCAAACCTAGCACTTCTCATTTGCAATGGGAGCCAAAAGACTGTAGGATTATACATCTTTCAAGCCATGCAGTTATCCAAGAAAATCTGATCTCTCCCGACCACTTCCCAGCCCATAGACAGCCTGGATTATGACAGACGGACTCCAAATGGTTCTGTGTTTTGAGGAGCTATTGGGGTGATTATACTAACCTTAGCTTTCAAATAGAGGGCCGTAATGATGACTGCATAGATGAAGAGGATTCCATCCAGGATGTAGCACAGTCTAGGATCTGTCAGTCCTGGAACTGGTGCAGCATCTATATGGAAACGCCAAGTCCATTATTAAGACAAGGTCATACATATTAAAACAAGGATTATAATATACAGGCTGGGGTGTATGTGACACTGCTGCCCTCTGCTCAACGGAACAACAGCCACTACCGTGTGTGTGATTATGTACCCCAGAGTGGCTGGAGGCCTACAAGAGGAAATAAAAGATCGAACACAACCGATAGTAGAGGAAGACTCTCTTTTAGCTCAAGAGGCTGAAGATGGTTGTTATGAAGCAGAAAGTCGGTAAGTTCTGTTCCTTGTGGTACGTGTCATGACTACACCTGTTCAGAAAGAACTAAAAAGAGGAGCCAACAGTTCTCAGCTGTGGAGCCAACCGTTCAGGTCCAGAAGCTGGGGCAGTCTTAGAGCCGGGGTTCAGCTCCAGAACCATCTGTAGAGGAAAGGTTACAGTGTGACAAAGGGTGACAAAAACAGTTAAGGGTACGGAAAACCCCTATATGAAGAAAGATTGAAAAGTCCCAGATTATTCACTTTAAAAAGTAGATGAATAAGAAGCCAGTATATAAAATAACGAATGGTCTAGAGAAGGTAGACTGGGAACTTCTGTTCTCCCCATCTCATAACACAATGAAATTAAAAAGGTGGCAAATTCAAAAATGACAAGGGAATACTTTTATACACAATGTGCGATTAAACTATAGACCCACAGGAAGTTGAGGCCAAGACTTTAGCAAGATTTAAACTGGACAGTAATATGGCTATCAAACATATCCAGAATTAACATAATTAATGATAAAAATTTTAGAAGCGGTATAAAACCTCATGCTTCAGAAGGGCTGGCCCTAGATCGGTGGTCCTCAAACTTTTGGGCTCATGCCCCCCTCCACTTGATCTGTGCCCGCCTAGAAGTTACAATCGGGAGCCAGGAATGGGGCCAAAGCCACTGTTGGGGGCCATGAGTGGGGCTGGGAGCCAGGCCCCAAGCTGCAGATGGGGCCAGGGTGGGGGCTGCAGCTACAGAGCCTGGGGCCATGAACAGGGCCAGGATCTGGGGCCCTGGACCAGGAGTCAGGGTGTGGGGTATGGGACGCAGCCAGGAGTGGGGCTGAAGCCAGGGGTGTGGGGCTGGAGTGGAAATAGGGGCAGATTCCTCCCTGCCCCCATAAGGGCTAGCCCAGGCCCCACAGCAGCCCCCCAAAGGTTCCTCCACACTCCCTTAGGGCAGCATGCCCTACAGTTTGAGGACCTCTGCCTTAGATCAAATGGCACCCCAGGTGAGGAGTGTCTTCAGCGCGTCTACTTCCATTGGTTGAAGAATAACTAAAATGTAATAACATCAAAAAATTGAACTGTGCACCATCATTGGGTGGATCAGTATCAAATAGAGTTATAGTAGGTGACATGGTAGGTAGGCCTTAGAACATGAACCCTTTTCCTTTAGTTCAAAAAATCACTTTTCTCGCCTTTGTCCTCGCAAACTGAAGCACAGCATCAGAGAGAGCCAAAGACTGGCCAATGGCATTTGCAAGTGGTAAAACAGCAGGTGATGTCAGTCTCTTGTTGGCCATTGTCGATTGAAGACACGTTTTAAAGAGATGGAGCTTCAAAAAGCTGCGCTCATCACCCACCCCGAGGGCATGGCTGACAACATTCTGGGAAGTTTGAGGAAAACATAGTTCTCGGAAAGTCTGGAAGGTTCCACAAGATTCTACAAAGGTCCAGAACACTCTAGAAGGTTAGTGAAAAATGCATCCATATATGGAATACCTGAGACATTTTACTTCAAAACAGTCTATTTTCCCTTTTGTCCTCAGCAACAAAAACAGCACCCTGAGCCCACCGCCCCACAAGACTGGCACCCCAGGCAATTAACTGCCCCTAAATCTGGCCCTGTGCTTCAGTGTCTAAGCCAACCTCTAACTATCAGAGGTCAGGATGAGACTCACATCTGCTATTGCGTGGTTCTTACACTTTCCTCTTTAGAATCTGCTGCTGGCCACTGTCAGAGATAGGACACTGAACTAGGTGGACCTCAGATCTGATCCAGTCTGGCATTCCCATGCACCAAAAGTGACAGATGTTAGTCAGTTGCTTAATACATTACTGGCACAGACACCGATACGATGGTTGATGAGGGCAGTATAGGGAACTTTACAGAACAGAATGTTCCATATGCTGGATCTTTAGTCTGATTTGTGCTCCCACACAGGCCACTCACTTTAAAACTAACTCTAGTTAGAAATAAACATTATCTGCAAAAACAAATGTGTAGATGTTTATTTCTATAACAGACATCAATGTGAGGAAATCTTTCTTCTGAAGGATCAAAGTGTCCAATAAATTATGCATTTGAACTTTTAGTCATATTTTAACACCTGAGAATACAATTGTAAATTCTAGTGTAGACATTATACAAGTATTTATTCCAGGACACAAATGGTTGCTGCTAGTTGTGTTTAAACTGAAGGGGTTATTACACTGAGGCAAATGAAATTGTCAATACATTAAAATGATTTTCTAAAACCAAGAATTGACATTCAATTCAAAACATTTTACATGCTTAGAAACACACACTTACAGGGTATTCTACACTTTGAGCTGAGGGAGCAATTCCCAGCTTAAGGAGATATACCCATGCTAGCTTTGATGGATCTAGCGTGCTAAAATTAGAACATAGCCATTGCAGTGTTTGCAGCAGGAGGGGCTGAATAAGTGTGTAGCATCTCAGACAGGTATGTATGCAGAGCAGCAACTCCTCCACCACTTTCATTGCCATAGCTACACTTATGCTCAAAGTACAGACATACCCAAACACCAGTTAGGATCATATACCACTTTCTTTCCCTAACACTTCCATAAAACATCTTTTAAAGAATACTCAAAGTACTTTACAAATATTAATGAATTATCTTCACCACAACACTCGTCTGATGTAGGATTATATGCCACTTCCAAATGGGTAAACAGAGGTAAGAAACAGTTAAATCGTTTGCCCAAGGTCCTACAGTAAATCTATTGCAGTGCTTGGAACAGAATCTGAGCATCCTGACGCCCATTTTCTTGCTCCAGTCCTTCATTAGGCCGCACTTTGTTATGCAGGCTTAGCTCAAGGCATGCACCTTGTGTACAGCAGCACAGAGCCCTTCACTTTGGGAGGCACCCTGTTTGCCAGGACCTCAGACCCAGGACTCCCCATTCACATAATGGCATGCCTCAAACCTCCCACCAGCTTGAAAGATACAGGGGCCCGACCAGCCTCCCCATTGCTCAAATCCTCTCAGGTTCTCTTTATAGCTGATTAAACCCTTTTGATCCTTGCCACCTCAAAAATGACAAGGGACCTGATACCTTCTTGCTTCATTGTTAAAAAGTTGGTCATACAAGAATACATAAAAATAGGTTTATAAATGGAGACATAAAGTCCAAGAACATTCTGACTCTTTGGCCTAAGACAAGCCACTTCCTTCATTGTATTCCTTAGCCCTGGTCTACACTTACTGGGCGATTCAGCAGCAGTCGATGGGAGTTATGCAAGCTATGCAGAGTAATTCTAGTCAACTGCTGTGCTTCCCTTCTGCGCAGTGTCTTCACTGCATTGTGCCACTGGAGGGGGTGGTTTTACTACATCCTGATTGATTGAGCGGGTCTTCATTGACCACTCAATCGATCCAGATAGGTCGATCTGACAGCCGTGACTTTGACACCATCAGCATAGACATACCTTTATATTGGTAATAAGGAAAGTTCTGCGTGAAGTAGCAGGGATGTGTCTGACCCTTGTATACCCATTTCAATCAGTACGTTTTAAAAAGACACAACACATATTGGAACCAAGTCAGAAGTAGGGATGAAAATGGATATAGAGCTAAGCACACACTGGTATGGTCACTTGATGTTCAACCCTACTGATGAATCCCAACTTTGTTTTCCTCCCTTGACAGAAACTACAGGGCCCAACCCTGCAAATCCTTATTAATGTGAACACCTATTAGTCCCAAAAGTCACTTCAGTAGGATTGTTGTAGATTGAAAGCTCTTCAAGGCAGAAGCCATCTTCTGTTCTATGTTTGTATGGTGCCTGGCACAATGGGACCCCGACCAGCCTTTAGGTGCTACCAAAATAAAATAGTATTTGTGAGTGAGGATTTGCAGAACTGGGCCCCCAGACTCGGACATAGCGAGAGATGGCCTGGGACGATGTGAATGACAGGCAAAGAGCCATCATAATCTAGCCTGACCAGGCCAATAGGCAAGCTGCTCATGGTGAGCCAGCTCCTACCTGCTCCTCCCCACCCCAGCAGACAGCAAAACAAGGAAGGAAGGGGGCAGGAAATGAACCTGCCACAGAGCTGCTCAGGCCACCACACAAGAGGTCTCCCCAGAATGTCACACAAGTAGATCAGAATCACCTTCTGGGAGAACCATATATTGTTTGTGTATATTAACCTACTTTCTACATGTGCAGTGTATGGTGAACACAAATACATATTTACGTATTCTGAAACAAAAAAGAAATTAAACCCTGCACAAGCGTCTTAAATGGCTCCTCATTTCACAGCTTGGGTGCTGTGCGAGTATAATAATCTTTTGATAAATGGCTTTTTTGGCTTTGATAATTCACACACCTTGTACTCATTTAACCACAGAAGCTGCAGGCTCATGCTTACCGATATTTATTTTTAAAGACTTAACAGGATGGGAATATTTATACTTTAAGGCGTAATCACTCATCAATGGCTCAACGTGGATAATCAGACCGTGAAAGTGTGTGTTCATTCACATTCATATATTAACATACTAAGACACTACTACAATGACATGCACTGGACAGTAGCCTATTCTCTCTCTCTCCCACACACACACACAAACACTTTTAAAATATGAACATATTTTCACAGACTAAGGACTTAATTTAATAATCCCCCTATCTGATTCTTACCCTAAAACAAACAAACAAACCCCACCACCCAAGGCTCCTTTAATATTAATGATTATTTGTAGTGGTGCTCATAGGTCCTGAGTACTCCACTGTCCTGTGCTCATTGCATGTTCCCTCAAGTGGCCAATCCACAGAGATTTATGAATCTGCTGCTGCTCCCAGCTAGATGAGTCCAACACCAGACAACTATATTTTTAGAGGTTCCAGCTTTAAACCCTAGTGATGGTCTATGTGGGGCGAGGTGCTTTCCGAAGAGAGAACATAGCACAACCCCTGCCTCAAGGAACTTAAACTAAAGATAGACAAATAGAGGGTAGAGAGGGAGCTACTGTTATCTCAATATTTTAAATACGTAACTATTTCCAGATTACTCCTCAGACAGTCGGCAAGTTCACCTTAGGCATCACACACAAGTAAGTCTCTCGGCGGAACTTAAATGCAAAGATGCTCAGGGCTTTGTGGATGAGCTCAGGTCAGGCAGAGGTTCCACACCTGAGAAAGCAGCAAGGCCAGGTATTGGGAGGTTCCAACGCTAGTCCTGGTTCTACCACTCACTCACTGCGTGGCCCTGGGTGAGTAACTGCATCTTTCTAGCTCAGCTTTTCTACCCTGCTAATGGGGACATTTACCCACCGTCCTCACTGGGGCACTGTGGGGATTAGCGACGACCTACCCGGTGCTTTGAACATATACGTAAATGCTCAGTGGCAGCATAAAGACCCTGCACGAGAAGCTGTCAACCCGGTGGATGAGGCTGGCACCGTGGGCAGAGCAGAGGGATGTGCGGAGACATGAAATGACACAGGGTGAACAAACAGGAGGGACAGAGTCAGGCAGGGCTTTGTAAGACGAAGTTTGAACTTGTCACAGTGGAACACGTCTAGTGTTTAAAATGGCTGGCCGGGCTAGCCTAGCCCCCAGAGAAATTTCCTTCCAGCCCTCTCCCACAGACAGACCCATCTTCCTCCCAGGGGAAGCAGCTTGCCCCTCCAGCTGGCAGCAGCCACTCTTTTGCACTGCTGCAGACTTCCTCCCACATCTAGGTCCCCTCTGACTCTGGAGTCCAAATACCATACCACTGAGCCAGCCTTAATCCACCTCTGCATCTTGCTCTGTATCTATAGCCCAGAAAGCAGGAACGTGAGAGGCTATTCCCACTAGGGTAACCCACTCGCACTTTTTCTTTAAAAACAAACGAAAAAAAAAACACCACTACACTTCTTAGTGAGAACTGAGTGAAATAGTAACTAAAAGGAGAGGAAGCCTGTGGGCCTGAGAGAGAGGGGCCATGCTGAAGGCAAAGCAGAGTTCAGCTCTGAACACAGCCTGAGTGCTCGGTGTGGTTACAGAGAGCAGTTTCAACCCCTCCACTCAGGGCTGACAGCTGTGTCTCTTGAGCGCGAGGTTTCCTGTGCTATGTTGCAATCCCAGGGGCTTATCTCCCAGTCATCTATATATACGACGTACACATAAACGCAGCACAAACCCCTCCCTGCCCCCCGCAACCCCACTGACGTGGAGACAGAGACTGACAGGCTCACAACACTGTCGAATCCTCTAAAATGAGAAAGTTTTCATGAATGCCATTCTCCAGTGTCTCCTAGGAACTGGTCAGCGCTAACAGCGTGGAGCCCATTATGCTAAGGCTGTGCTTTAGACACCTTAGTGGAGCAGTCTGAAGGAAATGAGCCAAGAAGGGAATGAACACAGAGACTGGCTACCTCACCCCTCTCCAGTTAGCAAGTGCAGAATTGTTATGGTCTAGTAAATAATGCTAGGAAGTCAGAAATGAGTAATCCCAAAAGTAAATAGTTCTGTGCAGAGCTGGAAATAAAAACTCAGGAGGCTCCCCTCTGTTTACGTGCAAGGGCTATCGTGTGCAGATGTGCTTCCAGACAGAGATTTTCCAGCTCTGCCTTTTCAAACCAGACACTTTCAAAACCAGCACGTGAATGTGCCAAAAGCCAGTGATGTTGCAGCAACCGATTTCCGCTTCCCAGGTGGTATTTTAGAACTGAAGAGGAACTCTGTATTTACTATCGGCTCATCACCACCCATTTGCGTAACCCACAGTAGCCAAAATGCAGTGGGCACCCCACGGAGTTCTACAACAGGACCTACTGTTGCTTTCATCTTTAAAATGGAAGGACAGCCCACAGACAGACTGCAGGGCCCAGGATGCAATGCTCTTTCTTAGCCAGTCAGGCTGCTTAGATCAAGATAAACCATTGCATGCTGGTAGTCTCCAAATGCTACACATCCTTATGGAAGATGAAGGAAGTTACAGACAGCTCCATTTCACATCGTCATTTTGTGCAGCCCTCGGGTTCCTGGCGAGTCCTTGGAGTCTCAGTGTTTGGGCACACTTGAGGCAGACACTGATGGAAATGTTCATCTAATGGAATAAACATGATTCCTTTTGACTTATGAGGAAAGTAATAGGTTCAAGAAAGGGAGGGAGGGGCACTGTCTTTCCTCCATGTGTATATCCACAGCTTAGAAAATGTGTTACAAAAACACAGAGATCTGAGCCCTTCCTACACACCACAGAATAAAAACCACTGATAAAAGGTCCAGCAAATGGTGAGAGAAGCAAGCCAAGAGAGTCTCCTCCCAGCTGCCTGAGCTATTTCAAGGGGTTACAGTGCACTCACAAGCATGAGAAATCACTTGCCTTCTCAATCTGAAGGGATGTGGGGGAGAGGAAGAGGAGGGGAGGAAAGAAATGAACTTTCAACATACCCATAAAACACAGTAACCATCCTCATCTCTGAATGTCTCCTGATCTTCTGTCAGAAGCGGAGGGGAGAGAGAGTCTCGCTCCTCTCTTGAAGGGGACTCCTAGCTTCAGTCAGTCATTCTCAGAAAAAGCAACTGCTTGCAAAACTGAGAAATGAAAGAACTCTGCACAGAGGGCTTTCCTGAAGCAAACCTGATTAAGGCTCCTAGCAACAGTATACTGAGTGATAATGCAAACAGAACTCTCCCATCCAGCAGCTTTAGGACGTGGATGTAAGCCATGTAACCCGTTTCAGCTCTTACAGGTGTATTAGACTAGACAGGGGTTCTCTCGCTAGTGAGCATACAACCACATTCAGAGATGGAAGAGACCTTAGAGGTCAAATCTAGTTAATACAGGACTGTTCCCTACAGTATATTTTCTACTGCTTTGTCCAATCTATTTTAAGTGACCCAATTGACAGAGTTTCTACCACTTCTCTTGGCTAATAGAATTTACAGTCAGGAGCCCAAACAAAATAGATTGCATAGGCTGCAGTGTAGAGATTGTTTGAAGCTTCCAAGTCCCCTTGTGGAAACCAAAATCATATTCTATAGGAATGCCCAAAGTGTACTGTAGTGATACTGTCGCAATGAGGACTATCACTATTGTATTAGATTTTCCAAAGGTCACTTCCAGTGTGGTTACTTCTCCACTTATTGTGTGTGTGGTGGTTTTTTGGCCCACCTTCCTTCCTCCCCTCGCACACATTCAGCTCTCCTCCTTACCAAATAGCTAATGTATCAGCCTCTCTCTTTTGAAGTGACATGGTTTTTTTTTAAACAAAAACAAACCACCAGTACAGAGTAAATACATGAAGAGTAAGACCACGCATGAGAGGGTGGGATAAGGATGACAAGAGTGATCGAGCGCAAATATATTTTTGTGCATCTATCCAGTCACAATCAAGGTGGCAAATGCATCAGGCTCTTTCGCTGTGGAATCAATCACTCAAGAGAGATGGAAGTCCCACCAATGTGGAATTTTAAAGTTAGACTGAATGAAACAAAGAGTATTAAGTACTAAGCACCAAGATGCAGGGACTACATCTGGGACAGCACCCAGCTTTCTGCTTGTGCTTAACATAAATGAAGAACTGCTAATAGCACAGAGAGCAGTCTTGAACTGGGTAACCTAATAGGTATCTGCCTCCCTCCCGCAACCCCTCCTATCTCCATCTTCTAAAATTCAAAATGACTGACACAGCCTATACCTATTCCTTGGATGGGAAGTTCCATTAGCTGGATGATTTTAGTAATAAAGTTAGCTGTGCACAAATACTCAAAACTGAGAGGTGCAATTGGACTGCTAACGAGGAGCCCATTTAACACCATCTCAGCATAGCAGTCACGAATCTGAATGGGCCACGGAGCCCAAATGACTCTGTCACGTCTAGAGGTGAGCTCATAAAGGCAGAGAGCTGAGGCATAGTTGGCAAGGGTACTGAAGTGTGCTTTTGGGGGGTGGAGAGGAGAGCCTTGCTCTCTCACCTGTCATCGAACTCTGCTCAGACAGACGCTGTCTTCCAGAGCTCCCTGGCTTTGTGTAAGAAGCACTGCTCCTCTCCCCCGAGGTCAACGCCAACTCCAGTGACCACCAGACAGGTAGGGCAAGTCGGGAATATGTTCCAATTCAGGACTCCTGAGAGACCGAGGGACAGGAGGAGAAACTACGGCAGCAAGTGTGTTACAGACGTGCTTCTGGGGCACTCCACTCACCAGCCTGAAGATGACACATGAAGAGCTACAACGTCTGAGCAACTTGTTGCGATGCAGTCAATGTGGATCAAAGCCGCCGCAGCTGCAGGTGCTGCTGCTGGTGAGTACTTGAAAGAACTGCACACAACACACACCCCATCCTGCTGGCATGAAGCCAGTTCCTCTTCTGAAATCAACTGCTTTCTACACCACTTGTGAGTGCCAACTCTAGCTCACGCTAGAGGGCAAAGGCACATGCAGACCCTTCATTTACCTCACGGCAGGACACAGCCGCCTGACATTCAAAGCTATCCAAATTTGGATTCAAGTTATAACACACACTCTGCACTTGGAAGGTGTCTTTCATTCAAGGTTCTCAATAGACTTTATAAACATTAGTGAAGGTTCACAACCCCTGTGATGCAAGCAAGTACCATTACATCCACCTTATAGATGAGTCAGTAAACCAAACTAAGGTACCATAGAATTAAGAGACTTGTTCAAGGTCATACAGGAAATCAGTGGCAGAGCTGGGAATAGATAACCTTAACTCCCAGTCCCCTGCTCTACCCATTAGATGAAACTGTCATCTAGCAGGGAGGAAGAAATGACCATCAAGAGACATTATTGGATTTGTTAAGAAACGTCCCCAGACTGAGTGTGCTACCTGAAAAGCAGGTTCTTCTCCCTGCCCTGGATTTGTATACCTGCAACAGGAGTATTCGCCTAACTCAGACACGCTGCCATGTAGCCGGAAATTAGATTTTAATCATCAGCAGTTGGAGAGAGATCCTAGGATTTCTGCTGGGGAGTTCAGTTGGTTTGTGTTGCACTGTGTCATAATGAACTGTAGGCATGGACTCCAAACAGCTGCATCTCAAGATGATTTTATACTTGTTTGAGTATGGATATATACTTGCAAGCTGGTTTCTTTGTACTTTTATAATCAAGGGTGTAGATGCCCGGGCAACTGCACAGCTGAAGCTTGATGTCAGGCAGGGAGAGAGTTAAAACATCCTGATGTGGAGGGAGCTGTGTGTCAGGCAGAAAGAAGTTTACACCAGCCATAAGGTCTGAGGCTATCTGACAGGCAGGCAGAAGGTTAAAAGCAGGCCTTTCCATTGCATTCAGTCCCCTGCTGCTGACCCATTTAATGAACAGACATTTGTGTCACTTCCCCTGCCTCTGGTCCCTTCACATGTGGTGAAAGAGAAATGTGGCCAGAATACACGCAGCTACACTAAATGCAGAGAAAAGAGAAGGGGTGGGTTGGAAAGCTGAAGTGGGGCTTTTTCATTTATTATCACCATCATCACCATCACATATTCTGCCCTCAGCGTTCTCCCAGCATCTCATCCTTTTCCCTGAACGTAACTTTGAACAGTTGGGCATTCCACAGGCCTTATGTAAAAGGAGCCTGTGAAATAATTAAAAATAAATATCTATAACCAACAGCGATCAACTGTGCTTGGCACCGCCACAGAGCCTTTCAGAGCGCCTGGCAAATACTAACTAGTTCAACCTCACAAATCTCCTGTGAGAAGATAGTGATCCCTTCATCCTCCTCCGCAATCATCTTTTCCTCTGGGGCTGACAGCAGCCGCTATTTAGCAGTGCACCGTGCAACAATTTGTTACATACATTTCAATTTAAAATCAATATGAAATACTGCTATACAATAGGCGCATTACACCCAGTTTTGGAGAACACCAACTCAGATTACAGTGTCATTGTGTTAGTATTGTAATACTTTACATTTACCAATTTTTGTGATGTACTTACTTATATTATATATATAATCAAGGAATTCTGTATGTGTGAATGTACAGAGTTGGGACTTTGCCAGTTCCCAATAATTTAAATTTGCTACAAAATTATGCATTCTTGTAGCATGAGAAGACCGGTGGGCAGAAACACCCTCTTCTCAGTTCTGCCACTGACTTTTGTGATGTTGGACAAGATGCTTCACCCCTCTGTGCCTTCATTTCTTCATCCATAAAATGGGAACAACAAAATTTAGTCACCTCTCTCTCATGCTCTCAAAATGCCAAGTGCTAATCATTTGTATATGATTAGATACTTCAGTGCTGGGTAGAGCTGGTCACAAATATTTTGACTAAAGTTTTGTTGAAAGATACCGAATTATCAAGACCTAAACTATTTGCGGGAAGTGGGCTGGTTTCAATAAAATTCTCATTTAGAAAAAAGACAGCTGAAAAAGAGAGTTTTTTAACTGAAGTGTCCTGTTTCAAAATGACTTTTGTTTCAGAATTGAAGTTAATTTATAGTATATGTAAAAAAAAAAAAGTTGAAATCAAAATGAAACATTTCAATTGACCTAAAATACATTCTTTCCAGATTTTTGGTCTGTAAAATGTTTTGAGTGAAATCACATCCCAACCTGGGATGGCAAAAATTTTTTGAAATCTCAAGAGTTCTCCTCAGATGAAAAAAATCTATTTCCTGCCCAACTCTAGTGCTTGATGCTGTAGAAAATGTTCAGATAGAACTATAGGTATCCCATGGAAAAAGGGAATTCTCTTCAGATTTACCAGACAGGCCCAGATCTGTCCTTGATGTCAGACAGTGTTGGTGATAGACATTCAGGTAAACAAGCATATCCATAGGTGTAAGTAAATTCATGCAAACTAATATTAATTTTATCAACCAAATTTTTCTATTCATTGCATGTATCAATTTTTATTACTAATAAAATTAACTTTATACATTCATGTACAGTGTTAATTGTTAGTCAAAACCAATTTTATTAATCCCAGATTTTATTCATGAGTGTCACTTTTTTATTAGTTGAATTTCTATTAATTTGTGTTAATTTATTCACCACATTTAAAAAATTGATACAACCAAACAATTAATGATGAAAGTGCACAGCTATCCCTAAACAAAATTACCTAAAGATTATTCTACTTGGAGTGATTGCTCATATCCATTCCAATGTAGGGGACGCCACCATGCACTCACCTATATTGGAATGGATATGAGCAACACATCTCAAAGAACAACGGTTACTGGTAAGTAACCCTGTTATATGTAACCAAACTTTACACGGCTTCCTAACCTACACTGAATGAAGTGTAACCTATTCTATCTTTGAAGCAGATTATAAAAAGTTACATTTTACATAAAAACTGAACCAAAAATCCAGCACGTTTTCTGAAAGAACATTTGCTTTTGTACTTAAGACTTTTGGTTCTATTTGTTCCTAACAGCCAAGCAAACTGCAAAGTATTTAAGTGGTTGTTGTGGACCCACCTAAATACAGCCTTCCCAAAAAAATATTCACTTATTCAGTTCTGGAGTCAATTGTCTGACAGTCACTAGTACAATATTTAAAATGGTTGCTGACAAAAGCCACTTTAATTGCACATAGCAATGCTCACCTGAAAATATTGGACCCAATCCTGCAGCCTCTCTATGCATGAAATTCCTATACTCTCATTGGAGTCAACTGTTACAGTTGCAACTGCGTATGTATTTCTCTCTCATGGTCCAGCAAAGACACCCACCTGAGCCTCCAGGCTTTTTAGCCATCACCTCTCTTGTGCAGAGTCATACATCTCACGCTCCTGACTGGGATTTTTCCAGTCTGCAAAGTTTCTTGCCAATATTGAGCTCTCCAGCAAGTCAGACTGCCATAACAGGCCTGCTTTGCTATCTCCTTAGAAGCTAACAGCATAATTCCCCATATTTAGAAGTTACCACACTGCCCTTTCTAAGCAAGCACATTTATTCTAAAGGTGAAAGCATTACAACGAAAAATTAAAACAATAAAAGGAACCTACCCACACGCTAATAAGCTTACCAGGGATCACTCCAACTCCAACAGGCACTCGGACAGGTGATTGGTCCTTCAAACCACACCAAGGGGTTTCTCTATGGCATAGTTTCTCAACCTGTGGTACCGGTATCCCTGGGGGTACGCAAGAGACAGGCAGGGAGTACCCAGGGAAAAACAGAGTGAAGGGAAGGCGGCCGGCAGCTGCCGACTTCTGGGGAAGCCGGGCGACAGCAGCCCGCTTCCCACCCTGTCCCAGCTCCCAGGTGGGAGCCTGGTGGCAGCCTCCTGCGTCTCTTGAGCTGGGTTCACAGCTGGGTGGCAGCCACCCGCGCCCCAGCTCTGAGCCGAGGGACAGCCTCCAGCGCCCAGCTTGAAGACGGGCAGCAGCCGCCTGCTCACATCCCTGGGTCCCAGCCGGCGTGGAAGCCTCCTCTGCCCCAGCTCGGATTGGTTGGGAGTTGCCCATCTCCCGGGCTGACAGCCAGGTGGCAGCCGACTGCAACTTGCCCAGGTGGCAGCTCCCCTCCCTGGCTCAAAGCCCAGTGCCCAGAAAACTTGTCAATTTCACTGCTCTAGCTGAACAGTGAAATTAACAACTGTGACAGCCCCAGATTTCACCAGTTACCCTCTTTTCCTGTCTCTCTCTCACCTCTTCCTCCTCTCAAATCTATGGCAAATATTTGGTGCGGCGCTTTATATTCCCCAGCATTGGCATGCCGCTCAAAGCCTCCTAGCTTTGGCCAACTTCACCTCTAGCCCAGGTACATACTTGAGTTGCGCACCCCTGGTGTAAAGGTGATAACCCTTCCCCCACTAGATCTGACATCTGTCATATCACGGCCTTATATACTCAGCCCTTCTTCCAACACATGGTTCACATTAGTCTGTAAATATAAAATCCCATGGAAAATTGAGTGGTGGGGTACTTATTAAAATTTTCAGAAGTTGGGTGGTACTTGCTACTTAAAAGGTTGAGAAACACCGCTCTAGGTTACAAGTTCATAATAGCTGTTAGCATAGAACACGTGGACCCAGGAATCTGAGACTCTCTTTTATGCAGTTTGGACCTTTCATTTTGGGACCCTGGGAACAGTCAGTCAGCAGACAATAGCCCTTTCCTCAGGGTGTAGCTTCAAAGGGCTGGGTCTTTTGCAAAACCAGAGGTGGGGATGGAGAAAGTGAGGCAACATGCATTCACCTCCCCTTATATATTTCCCAGGAAATCCACTTCACACATATCACCCCAAAAGTTCATTCTTGTCTGCCACATTGATCAATATGGTCCTTTGATCATCCACACCCACAGTAATACTTAACCTTTGCCTGTAATACAATGGACACCAAGGACATCTAAACGCAATTCAATATCATCTCCCAATGATATTGTAGGAAATTGCCCTGTCAGTCACAAGTACTACGCTCACACACACACAAAAAAAAGCTGCAGAACCAGATTGAGTCAGGAAATGGAGTGCTGTAAAAAAAACCCAGATACAATAAAGATGTGAAAAGAAATTGGGGACATGTTAATTTATAGATATTTTGGCCTCAATTAGCAAAATATGAACATGTTGACATTTAAAATAAAAATATTCCTTAAACAAAAAAAACCACCACAATATTCTACAGTAATGGTCAAACAACTGGAGTAATAGCATGGGAGGCGGATGTCATCCCATCTTTGGGAATACTGTAGGATTTTTATCTATATTAGTTTTATTAGGGATAGGTCTTCATAGAAGCAGAACCTTCTGTATACTATTTTAATACAAAAAATCCTAAACAAAATTAACAGACTGAATTACAAGAATATGAAATCAGAACAGAATAAAATACGCAAAAAGCACTGCAAACCCACAATTATCTTATTGATGCACCTCTATGTTACATGGTACTGTATAGATCACGGAGAAATATAGTATATTTTTCCCAGAAGGTCTCTCTGTCCAGGTTAGACAAATACAGGGAGGAATGACAGATTAGATTGTTGTTATATATAATGACAATCACCTTTCCAGGCATAATCTGTGGGGCATGGCATTCAAATGTATTTGTTTTAACTTTGGACCTTTCTGGGAAACTAGATTTATCTGAAGAACATAGCAGAGAGAAATTCCAGAAGCCCACTCCTGCTTTGGTTGCATACGCCTATGCATTCACCTCCATAATTCCAAGAGGAACATCAGAGGTAGTACCGCTGTAGTTAAACTCCTCATATTGCAAAACTTGCTCTATGGATCAACAGACAACCCCCCCATCTTGACAACCTGCTTTAAAAGTATCTCTACGAGCTTGATCCTGTGGTACTAATGCTGACAAAACTCCATCAAGCCAATGGCATTTTTGCCACATTATCTGTATATGCTGACGCTTGAGACAGATTCCAGCACAATTTTGTTCAACCTTCAATTTCTTAGATGACTGTTTATTGCATATCCCTGGAGTGATCACTTAAAATAAATTATATTCATTATGTATTTTTTTTCACTTTAATTCTGTTCCTGTAGAATCCTGGTTTGTATCACAGATCAGTATAAGGAAAAAAAAAACATTTCTTTTTTTCTTTTATGGACTTTAACACTGGTTTCAAGTTAATAAGGTACTAAGATTAAATTTACTGTAGAATTTCTTTTGCTCAATATCTGTCTTTTTGGGTTGTTTCTATGGCCATATATTTTATATTTTACTCTAGAAATAGCTTACAGTAAACACCACTTAACCAGAATTTGTACAATGGAGATGGAGCGCTTAATTGGGATACGTAGCCTGAAACAGTTTAATTTGATAGGCTTTCAAAATCCACTATATCGGGACACCTCTGAGACCTTGTGCTGCATAAAAAGGGTGGCTGACAGCTGACTTTTATTTTCTATGTGCAACTGAAGTTCTTACAACACAAGTGTGAATCTGATAGTTCTGAATTTGTTTCACACAGCTTTTAACTATTTTTAATTTATAAAACTACAAGCAATAAGAGTGCAATTACAAAACTATACCCGTGGTGAGTAATTAAAATGTCTATATAACAGAAAACATTCAAGTGTGTATAGATTTCTAATGTCTTTTATACTTCTGTTGAGCCTGCTGGCTGTGTATCCCACATGAAAACCCTAATACTGCTTTTATACATTACATTTATTCTTTCCACTAAAGAGTCTACTGTGTTGTGTGCTAATTAAAATACATCTCACAGAATAAAGCATTTTTAAATGAATGCTGATTATTTCAAATCCGGATCTTGAGAACTGTTTAGAGAAGTTACCTTGCTTTTACAGACCTCTTATGCTAAATTCTGATCTCACTCATGCTGAAGTAAATTAGGAGTATGTTATTAGACTCTCATTGATGAAAGGGAGATTATATTCAGGTCCACTGGATCCACATAAAATGTAAGCAATAAAATGCAAATAAATGGCACAATTCTGTTCCCATTTAAGGCCCCAACCCTGCAATCAATTCTGTGGGAATGGACCTATGCTGAGCACCCTTGAGCTGAAGGGGATTTGGTATGGGTACAGGGATCCATCTGCACGGATCTGACTGCAGAATGAGTATCTAAGTCAAAATAAATTATTCCATCGACTTCAGATACAGCAGGTTTGGGCTCAAAGTGAGAATGCATTAGCCACACAGGGAATGCAAAAAGACATGAAGTGATACAGAGATATACAATAGTTATTTTTTAAAAAAACCACACTATTTTGGAATATATATAATATTCTGAATATTATACTAACTCCTAAAGTTCCTGGGGCCCACCTGTGACTAAGCCAAAAAAAAACCCAACTATAGGCACTGAATGATAGGGTTCTGTTCACATTGCTCTGTATTCAAAAAATGTTTACTGTGTGAAAGTTTAATTTTATACTGCATGTTTCATAACAGTTATGATTAGTATTACAAGAAACTGTTTACCACTGGAAAGCCATTGTTGAGTTTTGGAAGCTGTGAAGATTAGCAGAATTTGTTGTAAAATTATTTTTCTCCCCCTTTTCTATGGGTCTTTGATATTTTGCTCAAATTCTGCCCTGTTTTCAGATTAACTCTACAAATCAGTTATAAAACAAGTCATTTCAGATGCCTATGCACCAGAGGCCAGCAACAAAGTTGCTGCAAGACCTTAACTCTGAATTGCCTCACTTTTTTGCAAATAAATTCCCAAGTGCTCACAGTTCTAATAATTATCATTCAAAAACTGGAGCTATATCAGCAAGATTTATTCCTGGGGAGCAGAACCAGGACAGGAGAAGATACAGACAGTTAAGATCATGGCAAAGGATCAAATTCTGCCTTTGCATGTCTGACTCTCCAACAGTTTCACCGGGAATCACACATGCACACTTGCAGACATGTTCTGGGTGTGTTAAATAATGAAACAGTCACCCTTTGGATCAGTATAACCCAGGAACAACTGCTCCTATTTCAAACAGAATGATAGATTTCAGAAATCACACCAAACATCATTATTTGTGTATTCTCTCCATCAGTTTTGTATCATTCAGACACAAAACCAATAAATATCACTGCCTAACACATTGCATATATAATTACTACACTTACCTTCATAAACTACTTTAAGACCTACAGATACGGTGACCAAGTGTCCCGATATTAGGGGCTTTGTCATATATAGGACCCTGCCTACTCTCCCAACCTGATTTTTCACACTTGCTTTCTAGTCACCCTACCGACAGATAAAAAGGACTACAAAAGCAATTTTATGAAACACACAGCAAAATGCATTTTATGTCATATGCAAGTATTATCCAAAATAAAGAGATTTGCAATGGAGAAATAAAAGCAAAAATACGATTTCCCAATTTCTCACTGGCACACGCACACACGCACACACACGCAGCCAGATGTACCTCATTCCACTGAAACAGTTCTGCAAACCTTTCAAAGGTCTCCTTCCCTGGTAGGAGCTTCCATCTGCTCCAGTACTCAGCCATAACGATATAATCAATGTAATACTAATATCTCCAGAGAAAAAAAGTCAGCCAGTTGACAGGTGAGAAGACGCGTCTATTCAGTTTTTTGACTAGTGTGTTTGGTGATGAGTGACCTATATTATACTCTTTCAGGACATGGTTCATCACCTTTGTATCAACATTCCATCCTCCTGGCCATGTCTCCAATAAAGGACATTTTTGCCTGTTAAAAAAAAGATAATACACACAAAGCGTAAGATATGCTCTTACCAAGCACTGGCTAATGAATTTTAAACAGAAAATAATATTTTACCCGGAGTTTAATAAAATCCTAGACAAAGCTCTCCCCTACATAATATACTGCACACTCGTTTCTCTGGACAGCTAGAGAATGTCAGGTTTATAGTGAGATTTAAAAGACATACATCACAGCTGAAACTATGGCACTGAATAGTCAGCTACAATTGAAGTTCTCAACTGGCTGTGGCTTAGAAATAAATAAATAAATAAATGTCTTCTAGACTGGTTGTTCCGAGATAAGAATTTGTGCAGTTTCTAAAAAGCTTCCATTAAATTATCAAAACCCCCTGCAGAAAAGAGCAACAGGCTGAATGAACACAATCAGATACAATGCAAGATTATATTTCAGATACAATGATTTTGTAATTTGAGCTCTAAGTAGCTAACAAGAAAAAAGGAAGAGATCTTATTTCAAAGTTAACGGTGCTCTTCTTCCAATAGTAAGTGTCATTAAGTTATATTATTCTGATCCTATATTTTAGAAATGAAATAATTCTAATATTTAAAGTTACCATAGTAAATTAATACAATTCTACTAAAAGTCATACATTTGCCTTTATTAGTAGTTGAATGGACACAGTTTAATTGTTTCTCATCAAAGGTCATATTTCACATTGACATTGTAGTGCAAAAATAGGGTAAATTACCTCTCTCATGATATACTCTATATTACAAACAGCCGAGCACTAGCAGTATGAGAGCAGTTTAAATCTTACAATTCATTCAACCTCCATTGCCAAGTTATTATTAGTGGTGCTCGGAAGACTCAATTATAAACATATGGGGCCATATTCTGCTCTCATTTACAGCTGTAAATCCTGAGAAACTCCACTGACTCCAGGTTTACCTCAGTGCAACTGAGAGCAAAATTAGGCCCATGATGTCCACAATGCTCACGGCAGTTGTTTACAAACAGTTTTAGTAGTTGCTTATTCAATTTCAATCTAAGCACAAAAAATAAAGAAAAAAACAGATGTATTTACCTAGTGAAGTGCAGTGGGGCAGAGATAATATTATGGAACATAATTCTAAAATTAGGGGCAGATAAGGGCAAATCTTCAGGAATACCTGGGTGGAAAGAGAGGGACTTTCTTTTCATTCATCTATATTGGGGTGCCATACACTCTGAAGGCCCAGTCCTGTTTCCATCAGAGAGTTATGATTTTTTTCTTCTCTTATTAATTCTGATAAAACAATGATTGGGATTATTTAAAAACCATGAATACACAATAAGGTTTATCGGTAGGAATAAAAATAAATAGATTAATACAGTTTTAACCTCAACAATCCTACCCAAACAACTGATGCATAAGACTTCGTGAATACTTGTCATAACATCTTCAGAGGAGAAACATTTTTTATATAGAGAATTTGTATTTGCAGAAAACGAAAGAGTCCGAGGATTTGAAATTGTTTTCTGCCACTACACAGAACATTCAGGAATTTCTCCTATTATTTTGATTTTCACTGTACTGGTAAAAGGGATCTAGATAAATGGAATTCTGAAGCCTGGAAGATACTCATCGTCTGAACAATTCTATTAATGCCGGTCAGGATATTTTAGAAAGGGACAAAAGTACAGCAGGGATTTCAACATAGAGCGTAATTTTATGCTCACTATTTCCTGTGCGTGCATTGTACATTGGACAGTCTGATGAGCTGGTTTTGCTAATAGCTCTGCAGGCAGTGGTGCTGAAATAATTTGTACAGCACGGGTGCGGAGAGCCATTGAGCTAAACTGTAAGCCCTGTATATAATGGACACCACTTCAAGCCGGGGGTCCCTAATTCCAGCTCCTATGTCTGATATACTTTCCCACTTTCATATACCTGCAGTGTCAGCAGATAGGAACTTCACATTTCTCACACTAATCATATGTGCTCAGCTCTATGTTACACTTCTTTGTCCCTATTGTTAATCTTTCCTTAGGTGTTACAAAGGTTTTGGAAACCTCCTTCTCTTTACCCCTCCCTCCTCTACCAAATTCTGCACATTAGAACACAGATCTTATCCTGGAGATGGGCTAGGTCAAATCAGAGCGTTACACCATAACTCGTGAACAACTCAGACATTTCTTTCCTCCCTTAGGAGCCTGGGCCCTCAGTCGCATGGCACCTTGGACATCTAAAGGGAAGGAGAATCAGGCAAGCCCAAGAAAGATTCTTGGTCCTTGGAGGAACCTATTTTCAGAACTGCAAAAGGAGAAATAATCAAAAGATATGTAGGCACATAGCTAGCAACTGGAAGTGTTCATAAACACTGGCTGATCTGTTGCCTCATCTGCATCATGCCCATAATTTCCTAAGGTTCACATACACACACACCCCATCATGAACAAAAGGATCACCAGTATGGCAAGCACTACTGGAAAGATCTAGCCGTGTGCTTAATAGGCCCAAGGAAGAATGGACACACACACATCCCTCTCTGCCCGCGTATCATGAGAAAATGTGCTCCTAGGAATTAAAACTTCCACGCTATGGCACATGCCAGCATCCATAGAGGCAGCAATGTATTGTGTGATCTCTAGCTATCCCTGCCCATTGTTCTTCTGTTCAATTGACCCTTGGAAGTCTGCATCCATAAGTGCTGGAATTCTTGAAGGTGGCAAAATGGTGCCAGTCTGGCATGTCTCCCCAGTGGACTGGTACTATATCCAATCCATCTTTGGAAATATTCTCTCTCACCCTCAATGGAGGGAAACTCTTCCTAGCATCGTCACTCTGACTCTGCCTTTCATGATTGCCTTCAGGAAATGGCTTCTCCACAGATTGCCTGCCAATACTCCGCACCACGCAGGCAATGCAACTAGCTGCCATGGTCTCTGCTAGGCTACCCCAACACATTTCCAGCTGCACTCCACTTGGCTCTTGTATCACAAACTGGCTTCTTCCACGCATCGACCACTGCTGACCTCTGAATGAGGTTGGAAGGAAGAAAGGGAAGCAAAGGCTAGAAAATTTAATGCCATTACGGTCAAGTATTTTCCTGATCCATGTGTTCAGTCACCTTCTTTCTTCCTTGCGCAAAACCAGCTGATTCAGGAGATTGTTCATGATACTTCTGCAAACCAGTTGCGAAGCTGGTTCTCAACCCCGCTGGTGAAACCAACAGCTCTGACCTCTGAGATTTATTACAATTTGCTGGCAAACAGAGAACTGTGAGCAACTATGTTTGCTTCTGTTGCAATCAACCACAAAAATCACAATGTCCATAACCGCCAAATCCTTCTAATTAAGTTCCCTGCAACATTAGATGTTCACATTTTATGTAATCAGAAACATGCTCATTGTCCCCCCACTTGCACCCACCCCAGCCACTCTGAAACCTCAAAGTGAGTCACTACGTTTTCCTTAAAGACAGATGTTAATCTACCCCCACCCGCCCGCCCCAGCAAACACACATCTGAGAAGTTTGTTAGCAAAGAGAGGCAACACCAAGCTTATCTGAGGAAGGACACAAAGCAGCTGAGAGCTGCAATACTTGAGCTAGAAATTGTTACCTCAGAAAAAAAAAAAATATAGAATGGGCCTTTATTTAGGCACAAATGTTATTTGGGTGCTTTTTAGTGCTTCAGTCTTTTTTATATGAGAGAATAGAACCAAGAGTTCCACTAACGCATGGTCAAGGATGGACTAGGTGGCCTTGAGGTCCCTTCTACCCCTACATTTATAGGAGTCTGTACTGCCAAAGAATAGAGCACAGTATATTTCACAGAGGGGCCGGCAGTTGGACCTAGAATTCCTGCAGAGCTTGCAACTCCAGAAGCTGCATTTACAGCCATTCCACACCAGCCTAAGCTGAAAAACTTAAATCTCAGTGTGGTCCAGGTACTGGAGACAAGCAGAAAACTGCTTATACAGTGTGAGTTACGCATCCATTTCTGGGGTGGAACAGGACAGCTGCCTAACTACACAAAGCAACACTGGCCAGCACTGGGTGCCCATTCAGTTTGGGACAGGAAGTGAAGACTTTGTATCATTTGAAGCTGCTGGGTTCATTTAGGGAGGCAGAATATAGTCAGTTACCTTGGTGGGAATTTGGCCAGGATACCAGAGCTGAGGAGAAATGAAGCCGCCAGAAGGGAACTGACGCGATACAGATTCACATCAGTTCAGTCTGACTACTGGTACACAGACTGTCCGTCTCCTTACATACACACAATAGCAATGGGATCTTCAGAAAGTTTATGCTATGTTTTTTCCATACCTAATGAGCAATCATGTGCTTGCAGTGAGAATGATTCTATTTTAGATTTAGGGAAAAACAACAAAACAAGTAAAGTTTCCACGCCAGAGAGCAGGAGAGCGCACTGCTTTGTAACATGCTGCATCGGCTGTGTCTCACATAACAGCAGCTGCCTCTGCAAAGCCACAGACTCTTGGAAATTTAAAGATGTAGGACAGAGAGTTTTCCAGTTACAGAGTTATGTGCACCACAATTTGAATACATTTGAATAAGTATCTGAAAGTTTAGATTCATATCCTGGTAGCTTAGTCAGGAGATCTCATGAGATCAGGCTTTTGGCAAGAATTCTGGTATTTCCCAATTTTTGTTAAGTGGGAAATACAAGAAAGGTTTATTTTCCATGATATTTTAGGGTTTGTAGATTCAGTTTGCAAGTAGAAATGCATTATGACAAAAATCCAGTGAATTTTTCAAACTTCAGAAAGAGTTCAATTTGGGTGCTGATTCAGTGGGTTCTGATTTAATCCAAGCCATGCCATCCCATCTGGAGAGATGGGAGCATCTGCTAGAATGAAAAGTTCCAGAGGGAACTTTATGTGTTAGTCTGTATACAGCAAAAACAACAAGAGTCCTGTAGCACCTTAAAGACTAACAAATTTAATTTCTTCAGGCATAAGCTTTCATGGGCTGTAACCCACTTCGTCAGATCTGGCCCACTCTCTCTCTCTCTCTCTCTCTCTCACACACACACACACGTGTTTGTAGGGCCCCCACATGAGGGGGAGAAAGGTACACTTTACTGGGGCCCGGAAGCCCTGGGGGGCCTGGCCCAGGCTGCAACCTCTGTGGGTATGTGTGTGGGAGGGGTCCATGTTACAAGTTTGTACTGGGCCCAAAAAAATTAAGCTTGGGCCCTGCGTGTATGTGCGCATGCGTGCCAGCATGACAATAAGAGAGTAAAAGACCATTTCAGTAACAAGCCGTGCTTTCCTTTCCTGATGGAGAGAACCCCCCCGCCTCACCCCAGCAGGAAGGAACACTGATGCCACAGCACAGAGAAAGTCACATCACCTTTATAATTGTTCTTGCTGTTAGCGCAGTGCTCAGACCTCCTACGTGGTTTCCTCTGCAGGGTCCCTACCAGGTTCTCCCTTCTGTGCTGGATTGGAAAAAGAGTGCCTGTTGCAAGCATGAAAGCACCTAATCATCAACACAGCCCAGCTTTACTGTCATGTCACTCTCAGCTAGATTTTTCTCACTGCTTAGTAGACGAGGGGCAGAGGGAGTTATCAGGAGGGTGATAAAGAACGGGATAAAAGCAGGAGGGAAGGGCAGGTGGAGGGATGGGGGAGGAGGGTTATGAAAAGAAGGCTAAAGGGATACCGAAGGTTCTATTAAAAACTGAACATTTGCCATCACCTTGCTTCCAGTCAGAGGCATAGTGAACACTGAAGAGCTGCAAACTCATTTTTTATTTTTTATTCAGCCTACAGCATTTAAGGATGAGAAGAGGAAAATAGAGAAGCATGGCCAGAGATTGGAGGAAAGTTAAACCATTATGTTCACAGGGCATTTGTTGACTAAGTTCTGCCTCCTATTCAGGAAGTTCCCTAGGGCACAGGGGAGCTGCCAAGACGTGTTGCTTATCATAGCACTGCAAAGAGCTGCCAATGGATCACTAACCACAAGTCTTAGAAGTACTGATGGGGTTGGATTAGCAGCTAGCTAGTCTTACTGGCCCAGACCCAGTTAACAGGAGTTCAACCAACCTGCAATTTGTTGAGGAGAGACACATACAGGAGAGAAACAGCCTGTATTATGTTCCTCACAGTCACCACTTGGGGGTAATCCAGCCACATCATTAACCCCACAGGCTTGCTGCAGGACCCCAGGGTGAAATGTTCAACTCCCATGGAAAGGTTAATTTGGAGGAGGAGACGTTACAAATAGCGGCATGCCTTTTGAGTGCCTTACAGTATTGTCAGCTCCAGGTATTCAATCACACTGGATTCAGGCCACCTAAAATCATGTTTCTTTTTAAAAAATTTGGGGTTCTTTTAATTTGCTTCCTGGTTTGAGTCTTTAGGGTTCATGTTTTCAAGCTCCTCCCTCCCCCTAGCCATGAGGGCTAAAAACTTACATTTTTGAAAATGATACTCCAGATTCTCAGGTAATCGCCAGGAACCCAGGTAATGACTCCAAGAGCAGGGCTTTTAGACTAAAATCCCCAAATACTGAGAGACTTGTGATAACATCACGAGAGTTGAGTACAGACAGCAAGTTGTTCTTGCAATGCAAATCTTCTAACCTGGCATTTCTTGGGCAGCACGTGATCACTCAGTAGCCTACAGACGAGTTTGGGGTGGGATTTTGAAAAGGCCCAGAATATATTCAGTTCAGTTATGATCTTATTAAATTCAGCTGTTATTCCCCCATGCCCAACACCCCAATTTACCTCCACACTGTTTATTTCTGTTGCTTAGTTTCTGTGCACTTGTTAAGATAGATCACTGCAGTTACAGAAGCCATATACTCTTGTAGCATTCCCCCTGGGTGCTCTTTAAGCATCAGATCTGAACAGAGACCAGGCACCATCTCTGACTGTGGTCTCTAGGCATGCTTTTGGGGTGTAGACCCTCAGTCTAGCACCTCCTTCTGCGAGCTGAAACCCTGCACTCTAACTGTTGAGCCCCTGGGACTGGTGCTGACCCATCGAGCTCCCATAATTTAAGCACACCTTCTCCCAAACCTCCAGCCACAGGGCGCCCTGAATTTCCAATTTAACTCTTCAGGGACATGTGATAGTGAAACCAAAGAGAGCCAGACAGAGTGACTCAACATGGGATTCCAATCACCACTGCTCTTTACTGAGCCGCACAAGAAATACACAAATGTGTACAAAATAACACACCTATACACACTTCCAAGCCTCAAGGTCCTACTACTCTGGAGAGTCCTTTGCACTGTGGCAGAGCCTCCTTGGGTGCCCAGGATTCTTCCCTTGCAGCTTATGGCTTGTCTTCAGAATCCAGGAACTTCTCTAGGTTGTTAGCCTTCTCTGACCCTGACTAGTCAGACAGACAATTAAAACCAGACCCCCCTGCTATCCATCTTTTCCCTTCTTGCC
The DNA here is from genome assembly GCF_026122565.2 of Emydura macquarii macquarii. Classification (NCBI taxonomy): domain Eukaryota; kingdom Metazoa; phylum Chordata; order Testudines; family Chelidae; genus Emydura; species Emydura macquarii. The sequence goes on along the minus strand of NW_027131256.1, from coordinate 20,360,458 downwards.
CAAGGCTATCTGTCTCTTGTTCTGAGAGGCCCCTGAATTTATGTCTCCCTGGGGAGACACCTGGGGGACATTGTTATACTGCTAGGCATTTTTCACTCGTCCCCCGCAGACAAAATTGGTCAAACTGGTTTCTGCCACTCAGGTAACCTCCTCAGAACCTCCATTGTTCAGTCAGAGCATAGTCATTAAAGGTAACAACTCTTCATTGTCCCTGGCCTGGCAGTGATGGGCTACAGTCCCCCCATACCGCTCCAATCAGCAAGTGATGGATTCCACATCCACACCCTCGTTCTCAAGCAGGGGGAGGGTGTGCCCTAGGGGTACGCAGAGGTTTTCCAGGTAGTACATCAACTCATCTAGACTGGTGTTTCTCAACCTGGAGGCTGCAGCCCCCAGGAGGGTCAGGAGACAGGTTATGGGGGATCACAAGTATGGGCCAGCGTTAGGCGGTGGCAAGCAAGGCAGTTGCCTAGGGCCCCACATCACAGGGAACCCTGCAAAGCTAAATCACATGCTTCAGCCCTGCCAGCTGGGGGTCAGGCTTCAGACAAGGCGCAGAAGTGAAAAACAGGCTCAAGTATCACACTGAAATGTAAATACAATATTTATATTCCAAGGAATTTATTTTATAATTATATGGTAAAAATGAGAAAGGAAGCAATGTTTCAGGTGTAGTATGCGGTGACACTTTTGTATTTGTATGTCTGATTTTGTAAGCAAGTAGCTTTTAAATGAGGTGAAACTTGGGGGTAGGCAAGACAAACCAGACTTCTGAAAAGGGTACAGTAATCTGGAAAGACTGAGAACCCCTGACAGAGGAATTCCATGATACTGCAGTTTCATAATAGCTTCTTCGTAACATCAACCAGAATTCATGATTTGTATATGGACAGATTCCCCAAGTTGTCACAGAACTTTCAATCAAGGTGACTTTAAGAGAATCAACAAACTAAAAAGCAAAGTCTTTGAGAGAGTGCAATGTATTTCTCTTCTAACAATGCATTAACTGCCTCATAAAATAGCATCTGCCTCTGCAGATAGCATACCTTTAGAAATTTTAAAATTAAAAGTCGCACAGCACAGAAAACAAGGATAACTAAATTTATCACATACAGTTAATGTTTGTAAAACACTTTGACAATAAGGACTGTGGGCTAGTCTACACTAGACATGCTGCAGCGGCGCAGCTGCATTACTACTGTAGTGCATCTGGTGAAGGCGCTCTATGCCAGTGGGAAAGAGCTCTCCTGTTGGCATAATAAAACCATCTCCACGAGAGGCGTAGCTGTGTTGGCAGGAGAAGCTCTCCCGCTGACATAGTGCTGTCCACACCGGTACGTAGGTCAGTGTAACTTACATCGCTCAGAGGGGTGGCTTATTCACATCCCTGAGTGTGACATAAGTTATATCAACATAAATGGCAGTGTGTACAAGCCTTAAGTGTTGTTACAGCAAGATGGATAGAAATCACTTGATTTTATTTAAAGCATGGTTTTTATTTACATGTTGCTAGTTCTTCATTTTTTCCATATTATAGTCTTAAATCACTAATACGGTTTGTTTGTATTTGTGTCTGTAATTAGTTTAACTGTTAGTATTTCATATTTTATAAATATTTTCTCTAATAAGTTTCACACTTGAAATGCTTATCTGTGCTGACAGAGACAACTCCCTTGTTGCAATAACACAACAAACTCAAAACACAAAACTGATAACCAAATATTAACCTCCACCACCTTCCAATAAATTAAAATGTCAAGAAGTCAAGAAATCTGACGTACTTTGACCCGGCTATAATCTTCTATTAGAGTTCACAGTGAATTTGACTTGTGTTCCTAAGTCACTTTTGAAAAATCCCATCCCTAGATGCCTAAATATGGGATTAGTAGCCTAACTTTAGGCTTTTAATTTTGGTATGTGTGAACTAACACACTAATTGTGAACTTTTTATTTATTGAAAGTCTAAATAACTTTTCTTTGTTAAACACTGAAGAAATTTTACTTTGAAAGATTTTATGACCGTATGAAAAGTTTAATAAAAATATAATTTTAGCCTCTGATGCTGCAAACTCTTATGCACATGCTTAGCTTTAAGCGCATGAATAACTGAAATCAATGAGACTGTGTATGTGAATAAATTTACATACTTGTGCAGGTGTTGGCAGGATCAGAGTCTTAAATTTTCAGTATTTGGGATGCATCCTGCATGGGGAGGAGGGTTTTGCCTATAGCCATTTTGTAAGATTCAGATAAGATGCCCTAGCAGTAATTCCATTTAAAAAAAAAAAATAGCAGCAGCATTTATAAATCAGTTAATTACCAATTTTAGTCTAGGAGTTGAAATCGCACAAGTTTTCAGATTCATTTTTACAAAGTCTCAATTGAGGCACGTTCAGTTATTAAAAAAAAAAATCATTCCACTTTAGTTAGCAGGTTCCTTTCTTTGGGACAGGGATTTTGTATCATGTACAGCACTGAGCACAGTCAGCGTTTAACAAATGATAGATAAAGACGACCTCTCAGGGTTCAGGGTTGGCCCATTGCTGAGCTCTGACCTTTAAGGGCAGCAGTCTGTGGCTTACGCTGCTCGGCGAGGGCCAACTCAGCAGTATGCTGTTACCATTTACAATAAAAGGCAATAACAGACCCCCACCTCGCCCCGGGAGCCAGCATCACACACATGCACAATGGTTCCCAGAAATCATTGTCTTTCTGGATGTATGTGGGGTTTTTTCCTATTTGTTTTTAATTTCAGTGGTGCAGCTACATATGTTCCATTGCTGAGGTCTGTGTCTCAGCATCAGAACTTGCTGATGTTGTGACAACTCAAGCTGTTGACTGATTATCTGCAGTCCCTGAGGCTTTCCTTCATTTAAATCTCATGTCTGACCTATTTGCCAGTATACCCTGCCCCACTGCAGGCACCAGGCTTTCCTCCTAGTCAGCATGTCTGCCAAGACACAGGAATGGTCTTCTGAAGTTATAGAGCAGCGTGTATTAGGACAAGAGCAGAGAATACATGGAATAATCATTAATTAATAAATATCCAATACATGCCAAAGGAACCCACAGCAAGTGACACCAACTGGAACCACATCACACACACACACACACACACACACACACACACACACCACAAGTGCAGTCAACGTTTGGAGGGATAGGCTGGGAGATGGTTGCTGCTCAGTAGCAGTTTTGGCCATGAGGCGAAGCAGAATATTGTAGCCGCAGGATTGCTAACCCTAAAGTCCAAAAGTCAAGAGATCTCAGAGAGACGAGGTGGGTGAGGTAATATCTTTTATTGGACCAACTTCTGTTAGTGAGAGAGAGACAAACTTTCAAGTTTACACAAAGCTCTTCAGCTCTGGAAAAGGTATGACCTGAGGAAGAGCTCTGTGTAAGCTCAAAAGTTTGTCTCTCTCTCCCCAACAGAAGGTCCGATAGAAGAGATTATCTCAACCACCTTGTGTCTCTGATATCCTGGGACTAACACAGCTACAACTACGCTGCAAACAATGAGATATCATTATTTAAAAAATAAACATTTTAGGGCTCTAGCCATAGGTCACATTTTCAGTTTTTCCTCCACAATGATAAAAGCTAAAAAACAGCTCAAATTCTCCTGTAAATCAACAATCTCCCGGAGCTGGACTTTAAGTAAAACATGAAATATCACAAGACTCATGATAAAATCATGTCGGCTGGCAACACTAAGCCAATGGAACCTACAGGCAGCATTTTAGGGAGGTTCCAGTCTGCAAAGCTACATGTAACTTGGTTTTAACATCCCTAGGATCCTTTGGCCCTGTAAGCGAGCAGGGAAACTGTCAGCAGCTCTCAGTCAAGAGCAAGGTCTAAGTACAGTTCTCTAGAAAGCTACCAATACACCTTCTGATATCACAGTAGACAGCCCCATAACACCATAGCTGAGATCAGCCTTCATAAATTCTCTGAGGGCCCAGTCTTGCTCCCAATGAAGTAAATAGCAAGCAACAGGAGCATGTTCAAACCCAATACGTACCCATGATATTTCAGAGTGTTCCCGTAGCTGTGCTATAGATGATGCTGAGAAGGGTATTCCATTCTGGATGAGTCTAACGTGCATTTTATATGATGTTAATAAAACTACATTAAACGTAAATGAACGTGCAATATGGTTGATTACAGTTGCTGTTGGGGGAACATAGCTTTGACTTGGTGCTCCAGCCAAAACATTGCATTAAGATTAGGCGCTTTTGCAATGCATTCCCTGGATGTTAAAGAAGACAAAACTAAAAGTACAACACATCCTACAACTAGAGAATACATTCAAGACATTTGAATGAGGGTTCTGACGTGTCAGAGTAGACATGCGTTGATCTGAACGCCCCATCACTGAATTAAATGTAGCTGCATTTAGGAGACACTATAATAGCATGGACTTATGAACTGGTTCAATTAAAATAAAAAGGTTTTTGTTTTGTTTTTTTTTTAAAGGAAGCCACACAATGGTGATTCTTCAGCCATCCCTAAACCTTCAGCCAACCCTAACCCCTAAACGTGGGCCAAACCTTTTCTGAAGTTCAGAGGATTTTGATTGACAACCCTCTTCTCAGTCTCCCTTCATGATGTTTCCCATTCCTGTGTGGAGGGGAAGGTTGATTTTATGAGCTAACTGATTTACAACTACACAATACACTCTAGGGCATAAGTTGCAGGGAAGCACCAGAGTACTGCTAAGTTTTTTCTTTTTTAAAAAACCCCCAAAGATAAATGGGCCTCTGTGCAAGTTCCTGAGGCTGGTTTCTGCAGGAAAGGTGTCAGGGTGGGGGGAGTTTTCCCAGAACCCCTTATGAAGGCTTTTAAAAACAGATGGGTGAGAAAGAACCCGCCATCCAAGGGACTGCCTGAAAAGAAGGCTTCCCACAAAGGGACAGTCCTGCTCGGTTGGACTATGGGCCACCAAGTCACCCCCACTCAGAGGGCCAGTCACAGTCAAGTAGTGAGAACTACTGAAGATTAGTCTAGGGATGGATGGGGCATTTGAGGATGGGATGTGTTAGAAAGGAGAAAGCTTAAACCTGGTGCACATCCACCATAAATCTGGATAATCCAGACTAGGGTTGGATAAGTATATCTGAACAGAACCTCCAAGCCTGGAGAGATTCACCCAGTACAGACAATATTTGCTGTTGATGATTTTGTGCTGACCTTCATCACTGGCAACAAGGGAAGAGCAATTTTACCATTGCCTCAGAGGTCATGATTAAAGCTATGCCTGATTTGTACTTCCCTGAATCACAGCTTGGCTTCCAAGGATCATTTCTAACATGAAGGGGATGACATAAAGGTAAGTTACCAGACCATCATGTCTACAGTTCTCCCCCTTAATCTAATACTTTGCTTCTTATCCTTTGATCCACTAACTGATGCTTTCCCTTTTGTTCCCTTCTTGGCTACCTCAGCAAGTAGCTTAACCTTTTACAGCACAATTTCTCCTTCCAACCTTTATTCCCAATCTTTCCTCCTTCTCCCCCTCTCCTTCTTTTCATCTCACCAGTTTCCTTCCTCTGAGAAGAATAAATTACATCAAGCTGAAAATGGAACATGAATGACCAAAACATTGTCTCTGATCTTGGAGGACCTGATTCTGAGAGTTGCTAAGCTTCTACTCTTCTTATGGATCTCCGTGGGAGCTGCAGGTGCCCTGCACCTCGCAGGATCAGGCCAAGAGTTTCACATGCTAGTTCCTTATAAATTGCCTTGTATTTGTCTGGAAGCACCTACAGGTTAGGAACTTCCCCCTGCTTCCCTTTAAAAATGCAGTAGAATCTTTGCTATGCTCCAGCTTTCCCCCCCTTTTCTTTGCAGGAGGGAGAGAGAAGGACATTCCCAGCTTACCCATTTGTTTTCCTCCTTACCATCTTTTTCTATGTTTTCAGTGTGAAATTCAATGCTGGGGGAAGATTCTGCACTGAGACAGCCCTGAAGACTGAAATCCCCTACTGAGCCAGGGAACAGATTCAGAATCTTTGTCACACCGTCTCATTAGTCTGGCTCAAACCTGCCGTGGTGGACCCACATCTAGGGATGAAAGCACAAATCAGTCTCCATGGTCCATTCAGTCACTGGCCTTGTGCTGCTGAGACAATCAAGCAGGGGTCAAATTAGTGCCAGTAGGATGAAGGAAGGATATTGTAACCATGCATAGCGTCTATCAAGTCATTCAGCCATCCCTGCTCTCACTGTAGCCCCCTATAGCCCCTTCTATGGCCAAGGGGAGTGGAAGTGCAGCTTTCTGCAAATCACGACTTCTTACTTGGATCTTCTTTCGCTCTCCCCTAGTACTCTGGAGCCCTCATTGCTGGGCCCCTGGCTGGAGCCAGCACTCTTCATATTGCAAGTTTGTTCCTTTTCTCCACAATTTGTGGCCCCTACATGTGCACCTACTCACAGTAGCACCTGATTTGGGGTGGGTGCATTTCTCAGGAGTGGTGAAGCCAAAAGTGAACTCCCAAGCAAGCGTCACTGAAACCTTGATATCCCCCACACACCATCATGTCTTCTGTACATGGCACGTATCTTACAGAGAAGCTATTTTATGATGTTTTAAAGAATTGCGCTGACTGTTTTCCTCATGCCTGTCAATAAAGAGAAGCATCTTTGATACAATACAGTCCAGTTGTACAGGACTTTGAGAGAAAGAAAAAAAACCCACACACTTCTGAAGTCTCAAAAAGTTACCTTAAAATAGCTTTTCTATACAGAATGAAGCCATAGTTTTGAGATCCAGTATTGCAAGGACCTATGCCAGCATAAGAGCAAATGCTGCGAATCCCAGTGCAAATTTTACAATGGTATATACCTCCCATTGCTAGCGTGCAAGGTCCTGAGGTATTAAACCTCAAATCTGTCTCTCTTACAGATCTCGGGCCTTTGGCCAGAGTATTTGAGAATGGAAATAACTTGCTACAAAAAGTTTCCTTATTTTTTTAAAATGCTGGGTCCTTTAAGCAGAGTCCTGCACTTAGGACGGAAGAATCCCACGCACTGCTACAGACTGGGGACCGACTGACTAAGCAGCAGTTCTGCAGAAAAGGACCTGGGGGTTACGGTGGAAAAGAAGCTGGATATGAGTCAACTGTGTGCTCTTGTTGCCAAGAAGGCTAACAGCACATTGGGATGCATTAGTCGGAGCACTGACAGCAGATCGAGGGAAGTGATTATTCCCCGCTAGTAAGCACTGGTGAGGCCAAATTTGGAGTGTTGTGTCCAGTTTTGTGGGCCCCCCCCCCCCCCACTACAGAAAGGACATGAACAAATTGGAGAGAATTCAGCAGAGGGCAACAAAAATTATTAGGGAGCTGGGGTACATGGTTTTTGAGGAGAGGTGAGGGAACTGGGCTTATTTAGTCTGCAGAATAGAAGAGTGAGGGGGGATTTGATAGCAGCCTTCAACTACCTGGATGATGGATTCCAAAGAGGATAGAGCTAGGCTATTCTCAGTGGTAGTAGATGACAGAACTAGGAGCAATGGTCTCAAGTTGCAGTGGGGGAGGTCGATGCTGGATTTTAGGAAAAAACTTTTTCACTAGGAGGGTGGTGAAGCACTGGAATGGGTTACCTAGGGAGGTGGTTGAATCTCCATCCTTGGAGGTTTTAAGGCCGGCTTGACAAAGCCCTGGCTGGGATGATCTAGTTGGGGTTGGTCTGCTTTGAGCAGGGGGTTGGACTAGATGACCTCCTGAGGTCCCTTCAAACCCTAATCTTCTATGATTCTACAAAGCTGCTCAGGTATTTGGAATGTGAGAAGTTGTCCAGTGGAAACAAAGTTAGTGGGTAGTATTGCCAGCACATCAGTGATGTTCTGTATAAACTTTCACTGTGCAGACCACATGACAATCATGAGCATACTGCCCAAATGCGATCATAAAGTTTAATTCTTCAGTACACTTTATCCCATCAGAGTATGCCATGAAGGTATTTATTCAGAATAACTGAACTGCAGCAATTTGTTTCCAGAGGCTGAGAAACAGCTCTATTTAAATAGTTCCCTTCTCTCTGTGGTACTCTGCAGCTGTGTCATATATAGCTATGCTATGTAATTCTGTAAGTCTATTATTAATTCTATTATTTAATCTATAACTGTGTTATTGAATCTGTACTGTGTTTTGTGATACTCTTGCATGAAAAATACTATGCAAAAATTGATATTTATTTTCTTATTTTTAAAAATATTTCATTTAAATGCTATCACTCCTTCTTTGGAACAATTATCCTGGATTGACATGGCTCTGGGCCCTCTTGTCTTACTTATTTATACAGAGCCATCCACGTGCCTGGCTTCTCCCACAACGCTTTTCATCCACAGCTGTCCAAAAATACTTCACAAATGAAGTATCCTTTTACAGGTGGGGCAGCCAAGACAGAGAGGCGAAGTGATTTTCCCAAGGCCACACAGCAGGTGGGGGCATAGTGAAGAATAGAATTGAACTGAGGCCTCCGAAGCCCCAGTTATCAGAGCACTGAACTAGATCACACTAGAAGCAAAGCAGAAAGAGAGTGAACACATTGAGAAATGACAAAAGCAGAAAAGATGACAAGACAAAGGAAAGATAAATGCATTTGGGTGAGCATTGTAACAATGGGTGACAAATTACACCATTTGGTTCTGCTTTGTCTTTTCCTTTCGCTTTCATATTAAAACAAAGGAAGCACTAGAACAGGAGGAGGTCGTGCCAAAGCAAAAAATAAAGAACAAATTTTTTTTAAAAATCGGTTGAAAGCTGGTGGGAAGTGGTGAATTCTGAAAAGAGATTTGAAGAAGAAGAGTAAATTCTCTTAGCGCACGCACACACATACACAAAAGACATGGAGTTTCAAGTGGAAGATGGAGATGAGGGGAGCATTAAGTTGGAGCAGACAAGAATTGTGATATAGCTTCTTTTAAAACAACCTTAATTCTACAGAAGGCACCATCCTGCTGAGATGCATGCCCTGCATTTTTATCCCCATTTGTTTTTTCTTTCAACAGAATCCCCAGTTGCCAGAATGAAGCTGTCACTTCAACCAGCAGGTGCTTTCAACCCGACAGCACTTATGACAAGAGATTAAGAAAAACAGCTACCCTGAGCAGCCTGAGCTGGTTTTATAATAAACCGTTTAACCCTGGATAAATCAGATGACAAGTGCGGGTGGCTTTGATTGAAATGACAAGGCAGTTTGTCACCCATTGTTCTGTCACAGAGATTGGTGGGACTAACGTTTTCCGCTGAGTCGTGGGGAAAACAACCAGAGACTTGTATATTTCAAAAGCTGTGCACAACAACAAGAGACTGAAAACAAAGGGGTCAGCATCCTCATTGGTGAAACCCCCTTCTCTACATTAAAGGAAAGAGTCGCCAGAGGAAGAGGCGTAGATAGTTTGAGTTATTTTAGAAAGAAAAGAGTAACACCCTCGGAAAAGAAAGGGCACTGTCTTCCGGATGTAGCATAGTTCATCAGAAGTCTGCTTTTGGCTTTTGTCAGTGGTACTTGGCCATTTGTCTTCCCTTCACCTGGTACTCCAGGCTTCTCCTTCCTTACCTTAGGGACAAGTTTTACCCTTTGATATATGCGTATGGCTCTCATGAAGTGACAATTTTATGATGTGATCATTAGCAGTGTTATTAACTAGCACCGAGAGGCCCCAACAGAGATCAGGGTGCATTGTTCTAGAATCTGTAAACACACACAGTAAAACACGGTTGCCGTCCCTAAACATTTATAATCCTGCACCTGCAAAGATCTATGCATCTGCTTAGCTGACCTGCTGTATAACCCTGGCCAAATCACTTCATTTCCCTGTGCCTGTTTCCCCTGGCACCCTTTATCATTTACTTATTTAGGCTCCGATCCTGCAAAGACTGAACTCATCAATTTAACTCTAGGCATTGTGAGTAGCCCCGTTGGTTTTTACACAGTGTAACAAGGTGGCAGGGGAAACAAGCACAGAGAAATGAAGTGACTTACCCAGGTCTGTGGTGAAGTTGGGAATAAAGCCCAGTTCTCATAACTCAGTTCCCTATCCACTACACCAAGAGAACTAATGTGGCAACCCAGACCTCCTGAATAAATTCAGGGTTTCCACTATATGATTTTAAAGGTTGTGGCCTCACCATGCTTTCATTTTCAACACCAACTGGCACACACTCTGAAACGTCCCCAGTTCCTACCATTAACTTAGTCCAGTAATTCTTAAGTAATACATTGAAGATATTTGATTTCAACCTCTTGCAATCTGGAAGAAATTCAGATTATGATCATTTGATTTGCCTCTTATCGCTCTACAGTCCTTCTCAACACCTTGGAAGAAATCCTACTATTCATTTAAATGTCATGACATACTGTGACGGAATACATCCCTGTGTCTACATCCTACACACTATTGTAATAAACTTTGTACAAAGTATGCCTTGTAAGGTATCATTTGAAAACTCATAATTTGCTGGTCAGTATTGTCCTGACAAAATGTGTCAACACTGTTATGTGAAGTTATAAGATTCCCTTGTCTGATGTTATTAATACATATTCCAAGCCCCAAAGCCCTGCCCAAGCAGAAGTCAGCAAATAGGTCTGTCCTAAACAAAGGACTAAGTGTGCTTGCCTTAATTTGCATTTAAGCAATAAACAGAGCCATCAAGAGGAAGGGTAAATAAAGGAAGTTCAAACAGGTGGAAGAAAAACCAGTAGAGAATATCCTTCCACATAGACTGCCTCTTGGTTCTCAGCAGGGAATATGTTTTCCACAGGCGGTCTGAAACTATAAAAAGGAAGCACAAGCTCCCAAGGCACCATTTTCTATTTCTCTGCCCACCTCATTCTCTGCACCTGAGAGGACAAAAAGGAAACAGCCATTTAACTCTGGGAGAGGGTTCCTGACCTGAAAGTTTGGTCAGTAGTCTGCTGGAGCATATGGTGAGAATTTTGCTTTGCAACTGAAATAGTTTAGTAAGTAGCTATTCGTAAGTATTTTATCTTTATATTTCTTGTAGCCATTTCTGAGTTTTATGCCTAATTACTTGTGCTCACTTAAATTCTCTCTGTAGTTAGTAAACCTGTTTGACTGATTTATCTAGTCCAGTGTGTTTAAATTGAAGTGTCTGAGTAACTCCATTTAAGATAATAAACTGGCATATTATTCTCTTAAAGGAATAATGGACTTAATATATTTGTACTGTCCAGCAGAGGGCTGGACAATACAGAACGTATATTTCTGGGGAAGATCTGGGACTGGGGGTGTGTTGGATCACCGTGCACTATAACTCAGGCTGGTGAGAGTCAGGGTGGAGCTGGCAGGCTGCAGTTACATGCAGCCACTCAGGGTGTGTCTTGTATGCTTGAAGCTGTTTGTGAGCAGCCCAGGTGGGAGCTATTACAGTAAGGCATCGTAGGTTGCAGGGCAGGGTTGACACAGCCTGAACTGTGCCCCAGTAGTCACAAACACTCCAACTCTTTGACTAAATCAGACACCTACCACCTTCCTTGCTCCTTGCTGGAGATCAGGAACAGGCCTTGGCCCTGTATTTGTTACCCTAACATTAACACACATACAGTCCCTAATTTGACACAAATGTGATACCCAGACCTGTAGCAGCTCCTTTAGAATTCAGGACCAGCCTATCCCTGCCACTTTTTGCTGTGAAGGGCATTTCAAGGAGAAGAAAATATGCTTCTCTGCTGAAAATTTGTCAGAGGAGGATCTAAGCCAAGGTGGTGTCCTCCAGCACCACAGAACCCTACATAGATGCCATGTTTGCAGCTAGGTAGTTTCAATAGGGCATGCCTGGCCAGGGAAGGAGTAGCACCAGAAAAGAGAGAGTCACTCTCTGCAACATCATGTTCCTTCAACCCCCCAAAGATTACATTGCTTCTATTAGCGTCACTGTACACCAAGACCTACTGCATACTGTCAGCCCACGACAGAGGGCAAGGGAGCTCAGGGTGATCAGCAGGAACTCAGCAACATGTTTGGTGAGGGAGCTGTTCTGCCAGGGGGATGGTTGGCCTTCTGCTAGAATGCTCCAACTCTCTACGGACACCCCACATTCCATGGGATTTCTCAGCAAAGCTGATTCCCCCTCTGGGCCAGAACTCCCAAGAGAGGCCAACTCCTAACTCCCTTTAACAAGATGGTTTGGCTGAGACCCTGAAGCCTCAAGGTCTCAGTTTCCCACCCAACTTTGGCCTTCCCATGACAAAAGCAGCATGTAGTCCTTGGTTATTAGTGTCCATTAGAGCCTTGTGTCTGACATCAGACAGGACTTTCCTCTTCCAGGACTCCTTTTCCGGCTTTACCATGCTTGTTGACGGACGTGTCTCATTAAATCCCTACCTCCAAGCACCTCTACTTGTCCTATTGACACATTCCCTCCTAGCTGTTTATCTGCCTTATTACTACACTCCCCCTCCCCTCCTCTCCATCTGAACAGATGCTCATTCTACTGCCCACACCATCAAAAAAAGTCAATCTCCCTTCACCTCCAAGCACTTTAAATAGGTCACTTACAACCCTGCCCCAACTTCCTCTCCTTTAACACAGCCCTGGATCCTCTTTATCCTAGCATCCACTATCTCCGAGATTTCCAAAGATCTTTTCCTTGACAAGATGTGATGCCTGTTTTCTGTTCTCCTTGATCTTTCTGCCATTTTCAATACAGTTGATCATTCTCCACTTCAACACCAGGTCCTCCCTTAGCTCTGCTCCATTAATGATTACTCTTGTTGTGCTTTACTTTTAGTGGTGGTCCCTCCTTCTCCCTTCTCATGGATGTCACACGGGGCTCTTTGTTCCCTTCCCTCATCGGTCTGTACCTTGTCACTTGTGGAGATTCAGGCCTGTTGGTTTTGGGAACCCAACGTCAGAAACCTTGAAGGGGCCTGATTTTCCAAAGAGTGCTCAACATCCACCCTCTGAAAGGTCTGCTCCCTTCAAAGTGTTTCCAGCTGGGCTCCCAAAAATCACTTGTTACTTCTGAAAGTTTAGGCTCTTATCCCTGGGTGACCTTATCCATCTGTACAGATTCAGCTACTATACCATTGCAGACAGGCCCTGAAGTCATCACAGAAACTTAAACGATACTCTTATCTATGTCCCAGCACTTGCCCCAGGAAACGCCTAATTCAAGATGCACATCATTTCATCTCTCGTTGTAATGGGGTATGATTCCAATTTCCTTTGGCCCCAATCCATTCACCATCAGATTTTTGCCTTGGCTGTTGCTTGGTTTTTTGAATTGTTGTTGCACTATCTAACTATTCATCTGCCTTTTGCTTTGGCACTGTATTTCTCTATCTTTCCTGCTATAGCAGGCTGTTTTGTGGGACTCTGCTTATCTCAGCATGGCTTTCTATTTATAGCGCTATTTTTCACACAAATAGTTGATAAAAGTAACCCCCTCCGTGCTTCAGATGAAGATTTATGAAAAAAAGTCCAAACTATATTTCTGAGAATTTCTAGCCAGTCCTATTCTAGTCTTCCATCCCATTGGGCTGATAGTCAAAAATTCACAGTTTTTAGAGAGGCAGTATGTCTGGAGCATAGAGCAGGAGATTGGTCTATTCCTGGCTCTGCCATGGACTCATTTTCTGACCTTGAGAGAGTCACTTAACTGCTCTGTTCCTCGGTTTGCACATCAGTAGTATAAGGGGCCTGCTGTCAATCAAATGTTGTCCCTGCCCCTTGACCTCTCAGGCCCACCTATCTGTCAAAGTGACTCCTCCCCTTGAACCCTCAGGCTCCGCCTACATGTCACCATAAGACTTACCCCCTGGGGTATTACTTCGTGGGTCAAGATGGACACATGGCTGGAAGCAAGAGTGTAGCATATGGCCCCTCTAATAAATCCTCCCACAACCCTCTACCAATCTGGCTGGTTTTCACCCCCATAGGACCACCCCGAGAGCAGATTTGGCCAATCAGGGGAAGTTTGGGGGCAGGAGGACCCTTCAGAAGAAGGCAATGTGGCCCCTTCTAAGAAATCCTCCCACCACCCAAACGGAGCAGATTTCAGACCTGTAGGACTGCCCGAAGAAGGGATTTGACCAAATGGGTATGTGCCAGGGCAGTGTGACCTGCCCGGAAGAGGGCTGTGATATCCCACTAATAATGCCCCCCCACAGACCTCTACCAATTATAGTGGGTTTCAGCCCCCTTAGGCTATTCCAGAAGGGAAACATGTACCAATTGGAATAGGTGTAGCATGCATGTCTAGGCCCGAACTCCCCGATATCTGGAGCGCGACAGTTGGCCAGACAGCAGCACTGCCCCTAGAAGTCCCAGCACTGCATGGAAGAGACCATCTCATTTCAAGAAAGCACGTTTCAGAAACTGTGGAAACTCTGGAAGGAAACACAAACTCCTTCACCACCCTGGTGAGAACTTCAGCATTTGTTTTAGCTCCGAGAACCATCGACTGCCTGCAGAAAAAGCGCTACATCAGCAATAGTTCTCAGGAGGAAGGAGCGGCCAAGGGGAGCCCTTTGGTCAGCTATTGACAGATATGCTGGAACCAACTCTGAAACCCCAAGCACTCCTGAGGAAGACCAACAAGCGTGACAGCCTCTCATTGTCTGCCCCCATGGAGGAAGGTGACCACAGCTTGTGGGAATCGCCAGCGGACAAGGTCAATGGAGAAGGTGTTGCACAGCTAAATGAATGATAAGAAATGACTGTCAAAGATGGGGCATAATGGGGTTAGGAACTGACCCAAGGTTGCATACATCTAAAAAAAACCCAAAAAACAGGCATGGACTTACAGTTGTTTCTTTCCTGAAAGCCTCTCACCAGCTCAATGACACCTTTCTAGAGGACCCAGAGGCCCTGGACAGCATTGCATCAGACAGTGAAGATGAATTGGGCCCAACTAGTTTTTGCTCAATGCTGGTACAAATCATGGAAGAGGATGCAGAGGATGACGGCTATATGGATTTAAGGAAGACCCTTGGCATAGAACTAACTGAGCCAGTGCCACATTGTGAGCATAAAAAAGTCATGCAGTCTATTGTATGTGTTGCTGTTTTTGCTGTCCTTAATCACGGTCTTAGGCAGAAGCTTTTCAAAGATTGTGAGGGCAGTGTCATAGTTGCTTCAGGCCAATGGCACCATGACTATGGGTGACGTGGACTTCAGAAGATATAAACTGCAAGCTCCAGGACCTGTGTGCTGATCTGTATTTGGAAAGTTTATTAAATGCTGTTATTGCCATAGGTTATGCTATGCAATGTCTGTGCTTAACCCAAGAAAATTTAGCACAAGGTCTGAGCTTGATAAATGCTGTGCAAAGCCCTTGAGACCCTGACGGTATTTTAAAGAAAGTTACCAAATTGGAGGATATCTGCTTAGTGCATTATATTGACCATCTGGTCTGCTCAAAAAGTTACAGAATCCTGCTTAAGAAAAAGACTATTTATAAGAAATCTAAATGATTAAATCAGAGAATGGTGAGGGGACAAACATGCAATATAGAACGTGGTAGCTGTAAACAAAAATATTTATTGAAAAGGGCTTTGGGACTATCTGTGTTTCTGTTAGAAGGTCTGTGTGGTTCTTAAAGAAGATAAAAGTTTTGACGGAACACTGTGATTTGTTTTCAAGAGGCTGTATGTCTTTTAAATAAAAATTGTTTGTGAGAACCCAGCTAAAGAGACCAATTTATAGCAAAAAGCTGAAGTGTATGTAGTAGAATCCTGGGGCTGGAGGTTGGGGGGAGAACAACAACAAAAATGTGTTTAAAATAAAGCAAAAAAGCTCCTATATTCTGTATAAAACAGGGATGTTTGAGACGAGTTTGAATACAATAGAGCTGACTCGCCCTGTTGAACTGATGGTTTAACCACACCCCCACTGAAATAGCAGGGGTGACTATTGCCTTCAATGAGTCTGAAGATCTAGGTCTAGATGTGATTATCCACTCGTGTTTCCATCAGGGTTAGCCGCATTAGTGATCAGTAATTAAGTTTGATGGGTGTACACCCACAGTAAGGGAGACTGATGAGTGTGAATGGTAAACTCTGATTAATATTAAATGACATAAAACCTCAGGAGGTCATAGATGATATTGGACAGATTAAAATAAAACTGTAAGAGATCATGGAACACTATGGGTCAGTCTTTCCAGCAACTCAAAGTCATTAAAAGTTCAAAATATATTTACAAAAATAAGCATGGGTCTAACCCAAAGCTGAAATGTTTCCAGAGTTCACAAACCTCCACCATACTTTTATAAAACAAGCATTTGCTGTAAGAACAATCAAACGTTTAAAAGCTATGGGTATTTCTAAGGTGTTCACTATGGTTGTGCTACATCCATTTTATTTCACAACTAAGCATGAAAAAAAAAAAACCCCATGTTAAAAATGAAAAAACATCCTAAGACATTCATTGATATCTCCAAGGTCCCCCAGCCAGGAAAGGGTACGGTAACATTAAGGACTGTTGTGTACGGTGATTTACTGTTTAATACAGTAAGAAGGCCCTACAGTGCTCTGTTTTTTTCACTGAAACAAGAAAATATATTTTAACTAAAAATTAGCCAAAAGCATCTCAGTTGTGCAGATAATTTAAATGTTCACCCCTCAGATCACAAAGGGGAACATTTGGGTAGGACGCCTAAATTCCTTATGTATGTATTGAATTGTAGTGATCAAATCAACCTGCAAACTACAAACTTGGACCTTTGTTTCAAACAAAGAGTTGGGATGGTATAAAAAACCTCAGCTTTTTGGAGACTGTACTTATAACAGGCTAACTTGAACAGAATAGCTGCTGGACTTCAAGACGAGGTATGCGGTTTGTTTTTTAACTTTGAAAACATAGATTACATTACTTTTTGTCCATGCTGTCCTTACTAATAATGATGCATGTCTTTATTGAAATGTGATCTGTTTAGCATGGAAAAAGCAACTTTAAGCTGTATTTTACCAGGGTAAGGTAAACCCCATTTTTAACTATAGTTGTGCTTAATACTGTTTAATAAATTAACAACAAAAAAGAAAACCAAAACACATCCAGGTATTAAACAGGTTATAAAAGGGGTTAGTATTATTTTCCAAATGCATCAAACAAAAATTTTGCTTGTTCTTTAACCCAAAGGTCAACTACACATAAGGGAAAAACAGAATAACCATGTGCCAGCATCCTTTTACCCTGTGGTAGAAGGTAAATTTCTGCAATTGGCTTTTAAATATGTATGTGTTTTTACATGGTTTAAAAAGTTGGTTTTAATGTTTAAATTGTAAGATAGGGATCTATGCAAGACATAGGTGTGGGTTTATTGAAAAGTATTTTGTTGCAAACTGTTGCTTTGGTGTATTAAAACTATTGGGTTTTTAATTCTGTGCAAAATGTATTTTTAAATGTTTTTTAAAAGAGTTTGGTTTGTTGGTGAGTTAGGGATTAATTGTGGTAGTGGGATTTTAAAAGTATTTTGTTGGAAACTGTTGGTTTGAAGTGTTTAAGCTATTGGGGTTTTCATTCTGCAAAATGTGGTGTATTTTTAAAATGGGGTTTTTTTAAATTAGTTTTAATGTTCAGATTGTTGCTGGTGAGTTAGGGGGCCTATGCAAGGCATAGTTGTGATGGGAGGGTTAAAAAGTATTTTATTGCTCTTCGTTTTTTGGTGCATGGTGGAAATGTGTGCTTTTATTAAAAATGTCAAGATTTTAGAGAAATATTAGTGGTAGAAATAAACCAAAACCTGTATTTCTTGTACAGCCTGACATGGATTTTTATTTTTTAATTTTAAAAAACTTTTTAAATAGAAAACACACCCTAATGAGTATTTTGTTTTTAAATGTTCACAAGACCATTTCCATGCATTTGGTAATAATGTTGTCCACTCCACAGTACGGTCAGAACATGAGAAATTCTAAACCAGAGGGCAAACAAGCTCAAAAGAAAAAAGAAAGACTGCTGAAAAGGAAAATTCACAAGTGTCAACAGCTGACATATGGATGAAGCCCTGTAAATATATTTTGCTTATTTATGCAGTTTTGTATTTTAAAGTAAATAAATCGGCGTAGGTGAGAGAAATTGTAGAGTTATGTTTTGTTTTGGAGAATCTTGTAAAATGTTTATTTGATACTAAATTGGAACATCTGTTTTCCTAATCAGGCCTGGGCAGCTCTCCTGATAGTCAGAGGTACAGTGATACTTCCAGCAGAACTGCCAAAGAACCAGGAATCTGCACTGAGACCTTTAACAACGCTAGTGCAAAAGAGCAGAAGAGTGCAGACGAAGCATCAGGTCAGTCCAAAGCTCGTATGTGTGAAGCTGAAGGACAAAACAAAAAACCTCTGGTAAACAGCAACAACACAAACACAACTCCAGTTTCTCAGTGATCAACACCACACCAAGCCCTGAGTAAACTCTGGGTGAAAACACAGAATTTAACAAAGCTGGAGCATGTGCTTTAGGGGTGTGAATAAAAAAACAAGGACTGAAAGTTCCTGCGATACAGGGGTATCTAAGCCTCATGAAGTATCCAGAAATTGTTATGAACTATTCTGCTACCTCAATAAACTAGGCACAGCTCTTCAGTATTCTAAAAAGATTTGGGAAAAAACATGACACTTTGTTCAGAAAGTTGATGGCTGCTGTATTCTCAGGGTTCCAAAAGAAAGGATGACTGGAAACTACATAAAAAACGCAAAAGCTCTTGCATGTGACTTTAAAAAATAAGTCAGTTTTCCAAAGGGTGACTCTGAGCAAGCATAACTAGTGTGAAAAGGGGCTCAGATAAAAGGGGCATCCTTAAGGGTACACATCAGCTGAGGAGTAAACAAAAGGGGGAGGGGTCAGCGTTTGGGGGATAAATGGATGCCAAAAAATTACAGGCCAGGGTTGTTATAAATTTTTTTTAAAAAGGTTAACGAGGTGATAAGAAGAAAAAAACAAACAAAAAGAGATACACCAGTTTGATAGCCTCCACTAAGGGGTAGCTGAATGGGGGAGGTGGAATTCGACCCCGAGCTCCTGCAGGGCAGTGGTGATTCTGACAGAATATGATTCAGAAAATTCCCCAGAGTCAGCAGGATGTCAAAATTTTGAGATGGGCCTGTATCCTGTTCAGAGAAGAGATCATGAAAATGACAGAGACAGAAGATATTGTAGAGCAAGGCTCTGATAATTTTACCTCTGTGAATTTGTGTATAGATTCTTTCTGGTACATAACGCTGGCATCTGTCTGCATAGCTATGTACAGGTTTATGTTTTCACAGTCTAACACAGTAGTCCTTCTCCCTCCAGACAACTATCACAGGCAGGAAAAGATATTCAACCCCAGCTATTCAGTGGCTGTTGTATACTGCTCATAAAGAAAATATACAAATACAACATGGGTTACATGATGGGGAATTACAGGTAGATCCCTACTTTCTAGATCATTATGCGGTCATTGATGGGGTTTGTATGGCCTTTGAGTTTAACGGGTGGTTTTTTCCATGGCTGCATCATCTGTTATTGTGAAAAAGCACAAAACCTATGATCAGGGACAACTTTCAGGTTTCTTTATTACAAGATGCAGCTCAAGATAGACTGACTATCTGAAAAGACTACGGTATGTAGTCAGGACTCTCTGGGACCATGAGTGGGAGGTGATGATAGAAACAGGGAGCTTGCAGATTTCTTAAACAAAGCTGAGTTGCCTCAGGTGCCTAGGGATGCTCTTTTTTAGTGGGGGGCTAGGGGGAAAAGAGGACTAATGCCTGTATTACAAACCTAGCCCTGGTGAAGAAATTCACTATTACAATTTTACCAACCTATACCCTTTTGTAAACAAAATCAAAGAATACCCTAATGGACACTCCAATATCGTTCATGACAAGTTAGGACCCCTCACAAATTATTTTGGAATTGCGAAAGTTAAAGTGTACACCCCGCGAGGTCTCTTTTCCCCGTTGTTACCTGTCAGAGTGGGTGGCAAATTTATGTTCCCGCTATGCTGAACCTGTGCAGAAACTGAGCAGAGGGAGATGGGCACCCATACTGATGAGGAGAGGGCCATCCTGGGGACTTAGTGCACGGTGAAATTGAATGCAGCCATAGTGAAGGGGTACACGATGGAGAAAATCTACGAGATCTGCATTTTGAAGAAAATCTGACAAAACTCTTTTTAGAGTACATAAAATTACCCAAGAGGCTTCTGGGTACCCTGGCTGGTGCTTGGATGAAGAAAAACAAAATAAGTACATTAATGATCTTTACCGGAAAGAAGGATTGCGTTTATGCCAGCATGTGATCATGTTGAGCCCCTCTAAGTGCAAAATCGCTAAACTGTTTTTAAATTCTCTGTGGGCGTAAATTCAGACAAAGAACAAACCTACTCAATGCCAGCATTGTGATAGCCTGACTCTTTCAGTACATGTTCCCCCCCCCCCCCCCCCAATTATAAGATTTCATCTGGCGAGTTTAATCAACAATGAAACAGCGTGCATGTCTTGGAAGCATGAGAAAGACCACTACTCGATCTCTGGCAACACCAGCCTCTTCACAGGCTGTTTCACCACCGCTTATGCTCACTTAGAACTACCATACAATCTGCTAGACAGGCTGCAAAAGCACTGCCTGTACCATGACACGGACCCGGTGATATCTGTGAATCTGTTAGAAGGTGACTGGAAACCCCCTCAGGGAGATTATTTTTGCACCTCAAAAGCAAGATCCCACCAGATCAACACATCACAGAGTTTGCATCAGCCAGTCCAAAAATGCATGGGTACAAGCTGTCGGGAGGAAAGGCCTGTATGAAAGTCAAAAGGGATTCCCTGAACGTAGCAAACTGTGAAAAGATCAACTTTGACAGTTTGAAAGGCCAATCCTGGACTATAGCATGGACCTGAGAGAAAACACCCTAAAAAAAGATACAGCCTTCTATCATAAGGAACAAAAATCAGTGGCAAATACAGACAAAGACCCTTAAATAAAATGCAGACAGACGTTTATAAAAAGAGGGTCCTCAGAGAAGAGTGTGATGAGTTCTCCTGGGTTGCCACCTGGGACTGGGGTAACGCTGCGCCCTCTTAACTCTCCAATTGGGGTTGTCTCCCACACTACTTTGCTAGTGACCAGTAACAAACCCCTCCAGCTGCAGTTACCACTCAGCCCAACGGTATGTGGAGCCTACATCCAGGGCCCAAGCATAATTTTTTCGGGCCCAGTACAAACTTGTAACATGGGCCCCCTTCCACACACATACCACAATCCCTCATCCCATACATACAATCTCATGAGCCATGAACATTTTTTTCCTCATGGTAATGGGGGTTGCAGCCTGGGCTATGGGCCCTGGCAAAGTGTAACCCCACTAGATTGCATGAATGTTCTCAGAATCACTCATGAATCTCAGAGAGAAGCCGCAGCCAGTCTGCCCCAACTCCCTGCCCCCCCCCCAAAGGTGCCCTGTCCTGCCCTGGTCAGAAGTCTGACCAGTAAGTTTATCACCTGGGTTGCCCCTCCCTCAGTGTGGAGAAGACACACAAGCTTTTGTTAACTGAGTGGAGGGTTTCAAACACTGCAAAGAAACACACTGTTTTAGTTAAGAATATAAAACCTGTTTATTAACTACAGAAAGGCAGACTTTGAGTATAAGGGGTAGTGTTCCAGCATTCCTGTTGCTTTCAGCGTGGATGGGGGAGGAAAAAAGACAAGGTGGTGAAGGCATGCATACAGCTTCTGTTCCTTCTTTTATATCTTTTTGACCATGTGGTCAATATATACACTAATCCAGGCATGTCCAGGTGGGTCCTGCTGAGCCACAAGGTTGCTCAATCCCTTCCCTGCGAGTGAGTCAGAGTTGAGCAATCTCTATTGTGTTGTCTTGTGCAACTCTCATTGTATTGTAAATCCTTTGTTTACAACTCCTTCGTTAGCTGATGACTGAGCAGCCCCCAAGGATGCCTCCTCTGCTGTTATGAGCAAACTTATATATTTTAATAATAGCAAAATCTTATAACTGGATACATACTAGCAATATGCATATTTTGACAGTACAATGGGTTTTAGCAGATTATGACCTTTCATCAGATATCTTACGTGGCATGCTTAAAATGAATTACCACAACCAAACAGAAATGATGAATAAGGGGTTTCCAATATGCTGCTTTGGGATACAGTGTGTCACAAAGGGTTTAAAACTCTGCCCTACAGTTTATCAAAACGCATATGCAGTAGAAACACCCCTTTTCTTTTATTCTCACAGAGCCTAGCAACTGCAGGAAAAGTTACTTTATAAAAAAATGCGTTGGATAACACGAAGCAAAAGTTGTCTGGTATGCCTGAGAACATTGTATGGTATTACAGTTGCCGGCAGCCTCTGTATAAAGAGCTGCTCATAAATATCCCTTTATCAATTTTGTGGAGGGGCTGCCCGATGCTTTTGATGATGACCAATTGTTTCCTACCAATAAAGTAAATATGATTATCATAGAAGATCTGATGAACGTTGCTTGTGAAAGCGATGAAACTGAGAAAGCCTTTACCAAGTACGTGATCACAGGAACCTGAAAATTATGTATATAGTTCAGAACGTATTTTGTCAGGGGAAAAAAAGTCACACCATTAACCTAAATGCAATTACATGGTTCTGTTAAAAAACCCCAGAGATAAATTACAAATCGCTACACTTGCTCGGCAATCGTACCCTAGCAAAACCCAATTCTTTCCAGAAAAATTTGAGAATGCTACCAACAGATCTTATGGCTACTTGGTGGTGGATTTAAACGCTTCTACACCAGAGGCTTATAGACTAAAAACTGGTCTTTTCCCTCCAGACTGGCCAGCAGATGTTTCTTCTCAGGATCTCCACGATTTCTGAAACATGCGTTCTTGAAACAAGATGGCCTCTTCTGCGCAGCACTGGGACTTCTGGGGGTGGTGCTGCTGGCCAAGCTCCACAGATCAGGGAGGTTTCAGCCTAGACCCGCACGCTACACCTATTCTAATTGGTACTTGTTTCCCTTCTGGGACAGCCTAAGGGGGCTGAAACCCAATCTGATTTGTAGAGGACGGTGGGAGGGTTCTTAGAGGGGTCACACGGAGCTCCTCCAAGCGGGTCACTCCACCCTGGCACATGCCCTATTTCGTCAAATCTCCTCTCAGGGTAGTCCTGTGGGTCTGAATCACACTCCGATTAGTAGAGGGCAGTAGGAAGAGTTCTTAGAGAGATCACATGACCCTGTTCTGGGAGGGTCACCTCGTCCCCCAAACCTGCCCCATAGGTCAAATCTGCTGTCAGGGAGGTCCTACTGGGACAAAACCAGCCTGATTGGTAGATGGTGGGGGGAGGAGTTCTCAGAAGGTCACATGCCACTTCCTTCCTTTCAGTCATGTGTCCATCTTGACCTCAGAAGTAATATCCAGGGGTGGGTCTTATGGTGACAGCTGGGTGGGACCTGAGAGATCAAGAAGCAGGGCCAACATTTGACGCTTTCATCTATAAAAGAGGGTTAAACACTGATTTACTTCAAGAGAGTTGTGAGGGCTGATTAGTGCTTGCAAAGCACTTTGAGTTCTTCGGAAGCCAGACAGTCACTCAATAAATGCCAGGTAATATAAGTGGCAAACACTGAATCATAAAAACATGAGACCACATTGTGAGGAGGAGAAGGAAACCTGATGATAAGACGGGAGTTTCTAAACCCTGCACTAGAACACAGTTCGTTCTTGAAGTGTAGATGGTGCCAAGCCATGTTCCCAAATCCATGTGACAGCCCAGCTAAAGTCAAAGGCTATAGCATGGTTCAGGGGTATGGTTAAGACACAGTTCAGTCCTGTCTATGCTGCAAGACTAAATTGTGCTTTAACCGCACTGTAACTGGGTGTCTCTACATGGTTGATTTTGCAGTGTAGATGGGCTTCTCTCTGTGTCCATATTCACACTAGGGCCTTGTCAACACTGAGGTTCTCTCTGAAAAATTCCCACATGTTGCAAAAAAAGGGGTGCAGCTCTCCACAGGTTCTAGCAATGGCAAAACCGTGGCAGAGTCCAGCCATGAGCACTTTAGTCCACATCTGAACAGGTCTAGATTAGATGACCCAGCAGTAAATGCCAGCAGCAGCTCTACAACAGCACCACCATTGCTAGCTTCGCTAGAGCAGCACCAGTGGAAGATTTTTCAAGGAAGACCTTAACGTATGTTGTTGCAGAATGCTGGCTACAATTCTTGTAGCTATAAAGGTTTCCTTGTCCAGCATGAGCAGGAGTTCCTCCTCTTCAAAAAGCTAAGCCTTATTAACATCTTCACACAGTCAGCAATATGGTTATAGCCAGCGTCCCCACGTGTCTACAATTCTGTGGTCATAGAATTCTCCAGCTGGAGGAACCCCTCCTCTCGCCCCCTTTTTTCCCCCCTTTCAAGTTATGTTTCTATCCCTTTTGTTTGAAAAGAAAAATCTTATCTCCAGAAAAGCATTCCGTCTTCCTGAACAAGCAGCCAGCCTAAAACCATAGCCTTAAGAGAGTCTTGACCTACCCCCATTCATCCCAATGGGGGTAGTAACTTTGAAACCTAATGACAATTTTCTGTTAACATTAGGAGTGAGCGAGTTAATCATTTTATTAGAGTCATCCAGCTAACATATTTATCCACCATGATTAGCTTCAGGAGCAGATATTATGGGGAAGGGCATTGGGGAGGTACATTAGCACTACTGGTTTCTGTCAATGGTTTGTGGAGTAGGGAACTAGGAGTTCAAACCCCACCCCACCCCAAACTATGAAGTCAACTTCGTGTCTGCCTGCAAAGAAAACAGGGAAAAAGCATTGCATAGATGAGGCATTTGAAGATTTTAGATGCATCATCTCCTTCCCTCCCTTGCCCAGATGCACCCTATCCTGTTGTCAAAACCTTCCATCTTCCACTCCACATTCAATTTCTACACTGCAGCTCTTCATAGATTGTCGATACAAGATTCTGCAACACGCCAAAAATGGAAAATTTTGGACAAGAATATTCAAAAATTAAGATTTGTATTGAATTTTAAGATTTGTTTTATTTATTAAAATAAATACAGCAGTGTATTTAGATCATTCCTTTTTATTTTAATGAAACAAACCCTGGTTTGAATTTAATTATAGCTGTCACAGCCAATATCAGGGTACTGCAGACGTCAGCTTTCCCATGCTGCAGAATATAGGTCCAGTGCATCACAGAGCGCAGTTATAACATTGTTCTAAATTGGCTCTCAGACCAAAAAAAAAAAAAAAATAGAAATAGAAATAAAAAATCCCCACCTCCACCATTTAGGGAAAACACGTGAGACGACTGCTAGCAAGACTTGTGTTTAAATTTGGTTGTAGCTAATACAGCTCTGCTCTCCACCATTATATGCATACATGCATGCGTGCCTGCATCTCAGGTTCTTCTGTCTCTCTGCCTCAAATTTCCAGCTACAAAGCTCTGTGCTGTTAGCGCTCAGCAGGAAGGCATTAAATCCTTCTGAAGTAGCAGAGGCTCTGACTAACTAGCTATTTTTCCTTTTTTTAATATTTCAGCAAGACCATAAAAACAAATTGCTGCCAAGTATAGTGTGTGTCCCAGTCCCTAAAATCTGACAAAGCCAACTAAAAGATAATAAATCACCTATCAAGAGAACACGAGGACAGTACAGAAAGAAGGAAAGCATCACAAGAAAAACCAGGATTGGTTTCAGTGAAAGGAAGACATCCCTTACATATTCTCACTTTCACGTATTTCCACAACAAAATACTATCTATAATCTAATGAAATACATTCTAGCAACAACAATATTAAGTCTCACAACACCCTGTGGAGAAGTAAATACCATGTTATATTTCTTTTACAGTCACGCAAATAGAGTTTTATTCGCCACTCTGCCAGGGCAAGATTTGAAGCAATTTGCTTGAATCCCTTGTGTCCATTTACCTACATGCAGAATAGGGACAATAATACTTAGGTCAACTGTACAGACAGATTGTGAGGCTTTAATTCCAAAACAAAGCTTCCTTGCAAGTCAAGACTAAAATACACATTCCTAAAATGAGAAGTAGGCTTTAAACATTGATTAGACTTTTGAAGTTTGACAAACTTGTGTTTGTGAATGTAAGGAAATTTGGAGTTAAGGTTCCAGAAACAAATATAATTCTGTCCCATGCCCATAACATGTGACCTAGTCTATGTTACAAAATTGAACTGCATCCGAACACATTTTTCCATCCATCATGTGTTGTCTAGGTGTTGAACACTGTTTAGTACCTATTTGTTCTGGTCTCCACTGACCAGGAAACAATGTTGAGCCTTCATTCAGCTAACATGATTGTTACCAAAAGGATTTAGGTACAATACAAAATTGTATTGTAGACCAAGCATGCAAGTCATTCATATAATGTAGATACACATCTAAATATTTCAACAACTTTCTAAACCTTTAAAATTCTTAACAATAAGTCACGCACAAGTCAGCTCTGTCCCATATGTGGATCAGATAAGGCAAAATGCTAGTTAGTTTAGGTATTTGGGGGTCTGTGGCTGCTATTCGTAAAATGGGACAGGGTTACGGTGAATATCTTTATGTGGGTAGTAAGGTATAGGTATAGGGTACGTATAGAGACATTTCTACCTGTGTGAAGAGGGTGAAATAACTGCAAAGTCCCATCCAACCTAAGGGTGGGTGGATAGAAGTGTTGTGGTTTCCTTATTTTAGTGAGAAGGTGGGCTGGGGGATGGACAAGTCTTTGATGTGTGTACTGAGGATAAGAGGTGAGAAGTTGTTTCAAAAGGGAGAGAGAACTGGAGGTGACGTGTGCAGGGGGGGCATGGTGGGGAGTAGGTGACATGTTGGAAATACAAAGCAGGTACTCTGTGTGGGTGTAGGATAGCTTGGGGATGTAAGTGTAAGATGGTCAGGGAAAGATTTTAGGTTGTTTGCTGAACACACCCTTTGATTTCCTGACTTCCAACTAGTCTCTTGAGGCTCCTTTTGATTAATACAAAAATCACTGTAATATTTCTTAGGCCTGTAGTAGATGGGGAGAGGATTCTGCTGCTACATGCCTCTTCCATGCACAGGGCTGGTGGCGAAGTGCATATCACCTTATGCCCCCATTAGTGGGAGGGCAAATATAGAGCAGCAGTGTCTGAGGTAACACAACTGAGACAAGACATGTGCAAAGGAAGAAAGGCAGGGGAGGAATGGAGAAAAAGGTGGCAGTGGTGGTAGCAGCTTGCAGCCTCTGAACAAGAAGCACAGAGCTAGGGTGAACTGCTGCCCACCTCTTCTGGGCACCAGCTGGGAGGCAATTGCTCTCCTCCCCCTGCCAATGTTTTCTCGCACTAGGCCACATATGTGAGATGTGGTGGCAAGGTGCCAATAGATTTTATTACTTCGCCAAGCATGCTCATGTTTGGTGCTATACAATGCTTGCTAAAAATGAAAAATGGACCGTGGGGAATGGAAGAGGATTTGCTTCTAAGGTGATGTCACAGAAGCCAGGAGGGTGATTCCCAGCACGCATGGACTGATGTGCTAGCTCTGCTCAAGCTAGCATGCTAAAACACCACTGAGGCCATGGTGGTAAGGGTGCTGGCTCAGGTTAACTGCCCGAGTACATACGCAGGAAGTTGGGCAGGTCTGCACTACACCAGCTAGCCCAAGCTACACCCTGCTGCAGCAGCCATGCCGTTATTTTTAGCATACTCCCATCTGCTGTATAGACAAACTCAATGAATTTAAATGTTCATGTATGTATTCGCAGGCATGAGTTTACATAGTTCTACACCAGTATGGGTGCATATACACACATGCAATAGGTATCTGTGCAGGTTTCCACATATGCCTCGACGTGTGTGTGTTTACATGAGTGCAAGTGCATGTATATATGCGCTCATTTATGCAGCACAAGTGTACCTTTGCATATGCATGCTTGAATGTTCATCGATACCGCCCAGGTATACGTGTCTTTACATACATGCAAATTCCATCCAAATTATTACCTGCCTGTAGGATTCTCTTCCAGAATATTTCAATTTTCTCCTCCCTCTCAGCTCTAGGCCTCAAGGCTGGCAGACAGAAATATATCCTTGGAAGAAAATCCCAAGTAGCTTTCTGTCAACACCAGACACCTCTTTGGGTCTCTCACACTGAGGGGATAATGGAAAGTGCTCAGTGTATGGAACTTGTCTAAATCACAATAGAGATATTACCCTGTATAAGTCCAACATCCTGTACAAAAGCTTGGCTGACATATAGCTCCCCTAAGGATGCCCTGTTTCTGAGAAGCCAAGGACCCTAGAGTTCAAATCTGAGCTGCTCTGTTCTGCGCCTGAGGCAACAGAGGCTACACATGTAGCAAACCAGCTGCAGTCAATCCCCAGCTGGTCCCTGTCTTCATGCCTAGTAAATAGTTAATGCATGGGGCAGGAGAGAGAGAAATTTCTGCATCTACTGACATAGCAACATCTATGAAAAGGTTCAACAATTAAAATAATCCATATGCTCTAACTAGCCCAAATAAGGAATACAGACATTATAATCATCACACCACTGGGTGGGTGTTTTTACAGGCACAGAGGGCAGCAAAACTAGCTGCACCAGACTGTTAATATAATCATTTCTATTGCTTTAGTGCTTAGAGGCCATCCGGGGGGACCTCACTGGGCTAGGTCCCATACAAACATTTAGAAAGTGACAGTCCATGCTTACTGGGTTCCATGAGATAAAGTGTGCCCTGGGTAAACAGAACCTAGCATAAATAATAAATATTTTATATGTCTATAGCTCCTTGCTTTGAGGGGCTTAAAGTGCTCTACAAATATTAATTAACTTTCACAGCCTCACTGCACAGTAGGTAATATTATGCCCATTTTACAGAGAGGCTGTGTCTACATTAAGTATTTATTTTTACACATATTTCTTCAATTCAGTTCAAACTGGTGTGGTGGAATCTTTTGGGGGGAGGGAGGAGCATTTGCCCAAAGCAGACAAGGTTTCTTTATAAGCAGTGCTTAATTTGTAATGAAAGAGGTGCCAGGGCTCAAGCAATTTTTTTACATTCATAACTGATGCAGCAACCCCAGAGGTGCCGTGGCTATAAACTGCCAAGCCTAGAGGTACCAAGGCTCAGCCCTGGCACAAATTAAGCACTGTTAATAAGCAGTAAGACCAATTAAGAATGTGGCAGCAAATTA
This sequence comes from Emydura macquarii macquarii, assembly GCF_026122565.2. NCBI lineage: Eukaryota > Metazoa > Chordata > Testudines > Chelidae > Emydura > Emydura macquarii. Next base: position 20,331,298 of record NW_027131256.1, on the reverse strand, counting down.
AACACTTGTGCTATTTCTACTTTCCCACTCACATAGCATATTGCATCAGAGGTCTCAAAAATAGAGAATTAATCAATCTTCTAGAAAATCTCGTGAGACAGTATAAATATTTGCCTATTTTACAGGTGAAAAAAATTATGAATGGAGTGTAAATTCTTCAGGACAAGTAGTGTGTCTTCCTTTATTTTTGTAGAGCGCCTAGCAGTGGGGCCCTGATCCTAAAGGGAGGCTGGACACGATCCTTGCAGAAACACGAACAAGTCAGTGACAAAGCCAGGAATAAAACCCAGGTGTCCCAACTCCTCATCCCCTGCTTTAGCTGTGAAGCTACACTGCTTTCAGTAAAGCCAGAAGAACTTTGTTCAGCGGTGAGGACAAGAAGAATCTTAAGGATTTTCTGTAACTGGCTCTGATAGATACCAGCTTTATCAGACGACTGTAGACCTCAATATTTAAGCTTGTGAAGCATCCACAAAGGGGAATATTCAAAATGGAAACCTCTTCATTCATATCAAATGATTCCCAATCAATATTTCAAGATTAATTTTCTAGCCAGACAGAATTGAAAGCACCACAAGGGCCCTTTAAAGAATATTCAGAATTTCAGTGGAGCCATGAAAATTAAGAATGTGGCAGCAATTAGAAAAAACACAGCTGAGTTTTATTAGGAAAAGGACATTAAATAATTTGAACTTAAGTGAAACTGCAGGAACAGGCTAGAGAGAGAATTCCAGATCCCTCCAGAAGAAAATCAAGTTAAAACATTATGACTGATCACACCTTGCTGTGAGGGGAGAATACTGTTTCTACCTAATTGCAAGCATTTTCCAATTAATTGTTTTACTAGTATCACATTCATCATGCAATGGTAAGCATTTCCAACATTTAAACTATCAAAAGATATGTAAAGCTATTTAGACTATAAACTCATCAAAGCAGAGACCCAATCTTTATACCTAGCTACAAATTGCCTATCAAGTTGTTAGTGGTATGCAAATTATACTGAGGAAGGGCATAGCAAATAGTTTCTTACTTTTAGATAAAGCCTTTAATCTCAAAATAGTTTACAAGTAATCCACATGGAAGAATCACTTCCCCCACCCCTAGGGTCAGACTAGAAGACACAGGCAGTCCAAACCAGCCATTGTTACAAACAGCTCAGGGAATATCTTTAGAGCAGCTCAATATTTTTCGGTAGGGAGCAGTGGTGGGGAAGAAAGAGACAGATTTGGGCTTTCCTGTGAAAGCAATTCATTGGAGCCCCTATACACTTTTAATTCTCTCTCTAATGGAAATGTACAAGTTATTATTTACTTTACTTTAATTTCATTGTAATATGAGAGCACCTAGTTCACCATATATTTTTTAAAAAGCTTTTACTTACTATGTTTCCCTTCTTGGATTTGTTCTTCTTTCTCTTTCTTTCCCCCTCCCCCAAGTTTTTTTCTTTTCCTTTTATGACAGATTCTGGAGTCTTTTCCTCTCACCCTTTAGATTTCATTTTCCCCTCAGACTAGCTTTTCAGCTATGATAAAATTATTTTCTCCCTCTCTCTCCAAGTTCTACTTGCTCCATCTTTCCCCTATGGATTCTCAGTCTTTTCTCTTCCTTCTCCTTCTGCAGAACTCTAAATCAACTTTTCTTCTTTCCACACTCTCTTGTAGTGTGCCCCTTGAATCTCTTCATTCCTGTCTGTGTGGGCATGCCACACAGCTACTCACCCTTATCCACTGACACACCTGTGCTTCATAGCCACTCATACTCAATATAACTGCTTGCCTTATCCACCACACACTAGAAGGGTTGTAGAAGAAGACAGATAATTTTAGTGGGACTCTACTGTTTTAGCCTAAATGGAAGTGAAACCCCTGCTGTTCAGGGGGTATGTGTCCTAGCCTGCACCACCAACACATCTGATCTACCTACAGATAGCAGGCAAGGTGGTTTAGTTATGTGGTATAGGAATAGGGACCTGGGTTCTATTCCTAATGCTTCTGGTGACCTTGGGCAAGTCTTTGCCTTAATTTGCACCCAGTGCCCCTGTAAAATGAGATGATAGTCCCATTGCTTTGTAAAATAGTGCTATGACTGAAAAGTGTTAAATACTTTACATGTGAGCATGATAGCTTGGAGGGAGACATGATCTATGGTTTTCTCTTAATCCTGGCAGCTCATCAGCCTGGAAGAATTCCTTGGGTTGCGTTTAAAATGGGAAAAGGCAGCAGGCTCCATTGCTACTTGTATTACAGTACTGCCTTGAAGCTGCAACTGAAATGAGGGTCCCATTATGCAGGGCCCTATACGAGGGGAGAGAGACAGATGCAAAAAGCTTACAGTCCAAATAGGCAGACACGTGTGAGAGAAAGGAGGCATTATCCCCATTTTACACATGGGGAACTGAGGCACAGATAGCTGAAGTGACTTGGTCACACAGAGGCTATGGCAGAGCCAGGAACTGAATCCCAAGCTTCTGACTCCCAGACCATTTTCTCCAATAAAGCCCATTACCCTTTTCAGGGGTTTTGCCGCTGGACAGGACTGCCAGATTAGACAGGTGGACACCCAGCTCTGCTGCAATGGCACTCATCAGGCAGTGTTCCAACTGCAGAGTGTGTTCAACCTCCCTCTCTCTATGATCTCTGTCCCTTGAGGACTTGAGCTGGCCTGGGAGCTAATGCTTTTCCCTAATCCCCCATCTCACAGTAGGTTAGTGAACTGAGTCTAGGTGATCAAGAGATGAGCAAGTGTGGCTTCAGGAGTGGTAAGGTCAGGGTTCAGTAACAGCCAACCACATGGCAGCAATAGGCATATTTCTGTTGTATGTGCATGTGAGAGAGAGCAGCAGCTATCCCGTGGCCCATTCCATGGTCCATCCCACAGGCAAGGGTTCGGTTAGATAATTCAGACTTACTGAAATGCAGTCAATTCTGAAGTGCAGGGCAGCTGTCGGTGGAAGAGGAAATTTTTGGGCAAAGGCACTGGTGGGGAAAACCTATCCTTACCCAAAGGACAGGCAGAGCAGGTAAGACTGTGGTGTCATAGCTCTTGTCTGAAAGAACAACACACAGTGAAATGCATGGCACTCTATTAATCTATTTTAGAAAGACTAAACTAATCCTGCTGTGGTTTGAACCTGTAGTTCCTGGTCCAGCATCTAAGAAGTATAGGTATTTAAAACCTAATACATACACTTCTAAGCCATTACTTCGAGCAAACAGGCCTGTGGCTTCAATACCTAAAAAGAACAAGAGAGAAAAGGGGCAAACCTGCCAGCTACTTCTTCGCAGCTGAGAGAGATAAAATCAGAAAAGAACATTTGGAAAAGATGTTAAAGCGAGATAAGTTCATATCTGAAACTTGTTTAAGAGAATTATAACAGTAGAAATGTGCCAAGCGTGAAAATCTGTTACTGTTCCTCAGCCAATGCAGACATACTGAACAACAGCAACAACAAATACATTTTAGTAATGTTGGGTCTGGATGCAAGTGAGTAAAATAACAACTGAAGCTATTAGTACTAAGATTAATTTAGCTGTATGAACAGGTTGGCAACAGTGAATTCCAGTTCTGTCTAGTTCACGTAAGCTCTGGCCACCTTAAATGCTAAAGCAGGAGATGAAAGCAATGTAGCCAACTCTCTTGATTTTATCGTGAGTCCCGTGATATTTGATGGTTTATTAAAGCCATAACTCCTGGAGACAAGTGGTTATGTGAGAATCTCACCTTTCATTGAAAAAGTTAAGTAAGTTTCTAGCTCTCATGATTGCAGAGAAAAAGCTTAAAGATACGACCTAAATGGATCCTAAAAGCTCAAATACCAGAAGGCAAATGAAGAACCCCATATTTATATATTTTTAAAGCCTCATAATTTTTAAGCCAATTTCATGAATTTCTGGGGCCTGACTCATGATTCTGGAATGGTTGGAGTTGGCAATACTTTCAAAGTTACAAGAATTCATCAGAACTTCTCATCATATCCCGAGACACTGCAACTAATTGCTTGGGGAGTTTTCTTTAAAGAATTAATCCTTCCAAGACCTCTCACAATCCTATAAAACAGAGGAGATAGATGGGGCCAGCAATGTTTTCAGGAAAGCTGTACATGACTTACAAGTGGGGGGGGGAGGAGAATTTACATTCTGGGGCAGCAAATCTTATCTGACTTGGGGCAGAAAGTACACACTGCCTAAAACTGATTGGTTGTAATTATACTAGAATAGTAACTGTCCGAGCTCTGTGCAGCTCTCTATGGCAGTCCACTCTGACATATCCACCCCAAGTCAGGCTACTGCACAGGGTTATGAGTGGGGTTTTTGGTTTCCTCCCCCCCTCCCACTATATTCAGTGCGATCTGGCTGTGCTCATATACAGGCAAAACACCCATTGATTTCCCACTAACTTGTAAGGATCAGGTGGGATCAGGCCCTACTCTAAGAAGCCTTTGAATGTTATCTGTTCTTGCCTGGTCTTATATTAGCGGTGGAGGTTATTTTTTGTTCAGACTTGTTTTCTGTCCACCTCCGACAGCACAAAAACAAACATTTTAGCTGAGGCAGGGTTTGAGATATTTACATGTCTGTTTATTTTTAAAAGTAATTAAAGTCAAATGGACTTGTGAAAACTGACTTTTCTTTTCTTTTTGGGTATATCCAATAAGAAATTTTGCTTTTAAGAAACCAACTTCAAAAGTGACCTGCCGTGCGATCTTGTTCAACTTTCAGTTAAAGATCAAACTTTACTAGACCATCAATCTTCACTGGATTTTGAGGGGTCACTTTCACAGTAACACACATCTGCTGAGCTATGTATGTTTGTTTAAAAATTCAATACTTAAAAAATAAATGTATAAGACACAAAAAATTAAGTGACAAATGAGCCAAATTATGACTCTGATGTGGGTGTTGTGCACTCCCTCCTGCGCAGGGAAGGAAGTCAGAGTAGAGGTGATGAAAATGGTGGGTCTGCTTAATCTACTTTTCAATGCTTCTGTCTCTGTAGGGCCCACCTCCTGCAAGGATTTATGCACCTGCTTAACTTTATTCATGTGAGTAGCCCAAGTAAAATGTGCACAAATCTCCGCTGGACCAAGGCTTGAAAAATTTCCAGAAGGAAATCCAGAGTCTGGCAATCATAATGATCAGAAAAGGTCCATTACTAGTGCTGAGAGAATGTGACCAGGAACCGGGGGGGTGAAAGAAAGAAATGCATGATAAAGATCAATACTAAAAAATGAATGCAAAATGGGTGATTTTTAAAGATCAATATAAAACAAAAACAAAAATTCTGTTTTGTGCTGTATAGTATTATCATTGTTTAAGCATTTTCGGTGTGTTAGTGAAAGATGCCCGCCTGATAACATTGGTGACTAAAGAAAGCCCTCTAGTCATAGAACCTAATTTTGTTTTGATGGTTGTAACTCAAAAATAGCTGGATGGTTTGTATGACATCTTTTAAAGGACTAAATACATTGGGTACCTGGTATACTGCAAGTTTCAGCTCACAGCAAATATTTACAGCTGAATTTTAAAACCCTGAAAAGAGGACTCAGATATGATGGCATACATTTATTGCTGCCCAAACACTACATTTTTGGATGGATGCTTGGTAACATACAAATCAAAATAAAAACAAAATCCAAAATAGAAATCTTTGGTAGGAAAGTAATTTCTCTCTCTCTAATTCTACCTGTTTTTGGGTTTTCAATTGCTTTTCAATTATCAATCGCTTTTTCAATTTCAATTGCTTTTCCGATTCAATTGGGTTTTCAATTATCTGAGCACCTTCCACGTAAAATCAATAGCAAAGTCCTCTGAGGATTATCTGCAAAAATACCTCTCTCCAAGATGTGTGTATGCACAATACAAATACCATAACTTTAGGCTCCTATATTATTGTCCAATCCACATGGCCCAAATTCAACAGTTCTAGACACAGGGATAGGGGTCCACCCATGTTGATCAGAATGCAGATCAGAAATGTTATCCATCTCAGTAAGTAATTTGTTCCAAAGGATGGAAGAGAGGGAAAAGAAATAGAGAAATATTTTATGACTGAGGTTTTAAAAATATGGTTCCATCTTCTGCTGAAAAAAATGTGCATCTCCAAGAAATAAGCAAACAATTCACTGAACCATATACTTCATTAATTTAGCTTTCCGCTTGTGGAGTTTCTGTAGCAGTTTCCCCAAGCAGTTAAAAGCAGTTAACCTTTTCTTAAGAATGTTATTTTAATTGTATGGATTGATTGATCGTAAACAGCTTACTGCTAGTCTTCAGTACTCAATAGCTGAGCTGTATCGTTTAATTGGTATTTATCATCTAAGCCAAACATGTATTTCTATTCCATGACTGGATTGGCAGGCAAGCACTTGTGGCATGAATGTTTCTCCAAGTGGATATAAGGTTTAGTTGCTGCATTTATACAAATAACTCCCATCACTCTACTGTTGATTGGAAGTGAACACAAAAAGGGAACATTTATGGCTACAGCAAATTCGTTACAAAATTTGAATGACTATCCATTTTTAATATGTGCAATATTCAGCCAGTTTTGTTGTCTATTCACTTATTTTTTTAAAAAAGTCAATATTCTACCCTGAAGTTACCATTAGTGCAGTGTTTGGGTCCAGTACTTGTAGACCAGTGTAGGGTCAAGTTTTTGGTTTTTCTTAAATAATGATGGTTTTGTCTGCTTGTTTCACTATGCACTCATTGAGGGCAAACACAGAATGAAGATACTGGCAATAGATTTTGCCCTGATAATGTTGGTATAATACACTGTCCTGGTACTAAATCCTCTGTCAATCTCTCATCATCATGGGCTTTTTGGGTATCTCTCTAAAACTCAGAGACGGTTACTAAGAGTAGCCATTTTCCAACTCTTATTTAAGGACTGTGTGTCTTACTGTACTGGTTCCAGAGATTTATCTGCAATGGAAGACGCTATGGACATCCCCTCTCCCTCTAAACTATCTGTTCCCTGGCTCTAAATGTTCAATAACTTTCCAGTCAAAGAATGCATTTTCAATATTGCCAACCCCTAGTGTTCAAAAATCATGGTCAGGTCTGCAAAAATTCATGAGATTTAAAAAAATAATAAATTCGGGGGCGGAGGGGGGGTTGCTTTCTGTTTTTTGAGCCTTTCTGGTTCACTTTGGGGCTGGAAACTTTTATTTTTAATTAAAACAGCTTTTCACCTAATCCCATGATTTCAGGAGTTGGGGCTTTAAAAAAATCACCAAATATTGCAAGACTTGTGATAAAACAATGAGAGTTGGCAACACTATTACCCCCCTACGCACACTCATTCTGTTCTACTGTGCCTTGTATTATATCACTTGCTTGGTTATATTATAGTCCCTCCCTCCGCAGCTTCTATTCAGTTCTATCTAGATTCTTATACTGTAGTATTTGAGTCTTCAAAGAGTGTAAAGTTATTTGTGTGTCTTCTTCACTTAGAAATTTCACAAATCAGTCAGTACTATTTTCTTCAGAAAGTGTCAGAAGACAGGTGGTGTGCAAGTAGTATTTCACAATGATTATGTCAATGTAACATGTAGGCTGTATGTTGAACACAATATTTGAATTGGTTCAGGAATCTGCTTTCAGCCATAATGCTGCATACTAACTGTAATACAGAAAGGGGCAGTGTCCCAGCTTTTTCATTCTTCCTTTGGTTTAGGATTCCTTTTCTTTCCAAATTGCGGTCATTTCCAATTCACAGTCGTATAAGGAAAGGCCATAAACAAAAAGCATAGAGCTTTCAAATTGCAGTGGTTTGTTTCTAGCAATGTTGGTATTTTAAATATTTAAAACATATGTTATTTAAAATTAAAATTCAGCTTCCATCCCTTTGAACAGAATTTGTACAGGCACTCGTGTGTGTGTGTGTGTTTAAGAGCTGGAAAAATAGTGTGGCTAGGTATGGTCTTTTGTCTGTTTTTAATGGCTAAATTGTCAAAGGAAGGAGCAAATGGTCTACCCACAAACATTTCCATACACCCCTTGCACACACACACACAAGTGCCCACACACCAATTGCACGCAGCTAAACACCCGCACACCCATTTTCTTCCCAGTTTTCGGCAAACAACTATTTACATGTGCAAGTTGAGGAACTGCAAACTCAACTACTCACATGCATGCACGGTTATCTGGTTTGTATGTGTAAATACTAGTCATCTGCATACGGCAATGTGATTGAAAAATGTGATCCTAAAGCTTATTCCTAACAGATACAAATTACATGTACTTTTTTTAAAGGAACAGGAATTAATTTAGTTAACAGATCTACAGTCAAAGCTAGTCTCCCAAGGTCAGATAGCACATTATTGCAAATCAAAAAAAGTTTGTAAAAACCCAACTTCTCCAAGATTCAGTAAGTGCAGACATTATTTCCTTAGCAATAAAATAAAAGGAGTAACAATAATATTTTAATATAGGTTTTGACTAAAGTCACATACATACGACACTGAAATCTTTTCAATACACACACACACAGAGCAGATGTTTTTAGCAGGCCTGATATTTTCTCAGAAAACTTTTTTTATTCTGTGGCTTCTGTCCATGCCATCCTAAATGAGCAAATATACAATATATGTTACTTAACAGGTCCCCATCTGTTCCTTCATTGTTCTAGATGCATTACACATTTTCAAGTGCTAGGTAGGGTTTTCTGAGGTGGCCGGGGAGTGTTGTCTTTTTATAATACTTGACTATAGTTAGATAATGGTAAGGATTTTTAAATTCGTACTGGTGTAAACATGGAGTTAACTAGAATTTAAATGTTTGTTTGGGTGGTTTGGTTTTTTTCCCCCAAGATTTAAACTTTTTGTTGTTTCAAAATCTTAATTTAATAGTATGCATGAATTCCACAAAGAACAGGTGTCTAAACTGCATGTTGTATGAATTTGCATCCATTAATCAAATCCCAATCCCACTGAAATTATTAGCAAACTACCAAATTTCTTAATTTGGACCAAGACTTGGCCCTTTATCCACATAGTCCAATAGTCTAACAAGGATAGACTTGACCTGGAGAGGTGTTAATATATTTTCAAATGTCTTCTTCCATTTTAAATAAACTCCCTCTTTCATGGGGAAATCAAAGAGAGCGACTGTTACCTCAGTCATTAGGAATTTAACATGGTAGTGTTTTAATAGAGAGTGCTTACTATATAACATATAATGATCGCTAAAGAAATTGAACTTAGCATTGTAGGAGTTTAACAAATAGCCCTTTGCAAAGAAGAGCTATATTTGCCTACATTTTGTCTGATGCGCTAATGTCCCATTTCTGAGTATTTCTCATGAATTATTAATGAATCATTGTGAGTAGAAAGAAGCACAAATACTATTAAATTAACTCTTGTAAATTTTTGTTTTCACACCAAGAATACAGCAAGGACGGTGTAGATGGTGTGGAGGATGGCAACTAAAATTATTCTATCTTTACGTTTGTTTGAGTATCCAGGATGTATTTGTAAACAAATTTTTTTTTCTATTTTTTAAAATGCAGATTTTCTAAATACAGTATTTTAAAGAAGGAAGGAATGAGTGAACAAATGAAACACAGTGCAGTCCATTCCTTCTAGCTACCCATGGGGTGATGAGCGTTTTACTAATGAGCCGCACACAACACTATGGGTAGAAGAAGCAGTTGCATAGGGTAGCTAAATGTTGATTGACTGAACTGTATGAGTGATGTCTCTCAAGGTTGGATATTTTCTAGCTTCCCTACAGCCAGCAAAAATAATCAAGTGCTGGGTTTAAGTCAACAGGTGATTCTGAGGAGGATTCAGAAGGTGGCCCTTTTTAGGACCCCATTGCATATGTCTTTATATGGCTATCATATTAAGCTGATCACCCTCACAGGAAAAAATGGCAGTATTGCCCCAAACATTGCCATATTGCTATTGGAAGCTGCAGTGGTTTGGACCATCATTGTAGTAGATTGCAGACTTTTGTTTTGTTTGGGGGAGTGGGGGTGGTTCTTTTGGTACAGACAGAAGAAATGTCTTTTAACAGAATTTCCCTAAACAGCAGAGAACAGCATGATAAACAAAATCATTCTGCTCAGAGACTCAGAACATATTTATTTTCTTTTATAACTCCTTTTAGTGAAAATTTATAGAAGGGCCTGAACCAGACCTCCAGATTCAACCCTGCTGAACTTGAGAAGGGGAAGCATTCCAAAATCCAAACATGGATCTGAATTTCTCCAGCAACTCCTCTCACTTTATTGGTCAATCCCCAACTCAGAATATTCTCAAACTGTGGGCTGGGGTCGATGGTTCAAAATCTAAATCCGAATTTTCTGGCTCTGGTCCATGTCTAGAATTACATCAAGCATCAGAAACACTTTTTTTTAGAGTATTTGGTTCAACACTGTTGAAAGCAAAAGGAAAGTGCATAGTTGTTCTTTAGCGACCGTTCCTGGGCCCAGCACTTTTTGCTGCACTAATTACAAAACAAGTAGACTCCTATAGAGAAGTAGACTGAAAATCCTGAGACCCGTTGTATGAATGCATTGTAATGTGCCATCTGCAATTCCACTTACTGACTGCCTGCTTAGAGTAAACATGTTCTGTGAAAAATAAAAACGTATTTCATTCTATGGCGACTCCAATTTACTTCAAATAATGGAAGGTCCCAGATTCAAGGTTCATAGTCTTGACCCCAAAATGTCATCTGCCTGGCACCATGTTTGGACTAAATTAATGGTGAAGAGCTCACATCTTTATTAGTGCATCTATATGCCATTAGAATAAGTCCATGGAATCGGCACTATGATCCTCTTGCCCAACTTTTATCTGAAATGTAAAAGGTCTTTATAATATTGCAAACACTTGGCCAAAAATTCTACCCTCAGATACATTCATAACCACCTCCATTTAAATCAATGTGAACTGTATGTAAGGCAAAATTTGGCCCCGTGTATGCCGTAGCTAAATAGTCTCTTCCTGTGAGCGTGGCTATCCCAAGATTTGTGAACAGAGAGACCTTAACAAGGTTGGTACTTTAATAATTTGCAGACTTGATTAAATTGCTCTATTTTTTTCAATACGGCCTTTCTGTTTAAAAAGATAAATAAAAAAGGACAAAAAAGAGCAAGAGCCTGTAGCATGTTAGATACTGATGTTTTATAGAAGAATGAAAGAAGGATCAGAGAGAAAAAGCCTTCCTCAAACAAATGCTGTCCTAGTTTCCAAATCTGTGTGTGCCTATAAAATACAATTACCTTTCCTTGAGACATCCTAGGCCTTTGTGCATTCTGAAAGCATTCTAAGTAAGAGCACAGAAAGAAATGTTTTTCTTACTTTTTGTACACATCTTATACTTGTGCGCGTGCACACACACTGCAATATATGTAGAAGCACATTAATATCCCAAATGGACAAGTACTCGTTGCATATTAACAAAAATGCCGATCATGCAAATCTAGTTAAAAATCCTGTTGAAACATACAATATGCAGGTTAACTGGAACATGATTATGTCCCACAGCATCAGTGAATGCTTTGGTCATTTTCCTAACACCAGAAACCTTCTTTATTTGAAAGTTTGTTGAGGACCCCAAAATACTTCATGTAAGAGCGCTGTATAATGGTGCGTTTGTTGTGTACATTTACAAGAGAAATTATATATGAAACTCTCCATATGGATTTTCTACAAACCCTTGAAGGTGGCCTAGCTGACATTCATGTTTGCTGACTTACTCAAATTCAGGCCTCTTCCTATCCCTTCTGTAGATGCAACTTAAATTGATCCAGTTTTCCTTGCTCTTACAGATTATTAAACTGTATGCCCATCTTCCCCCAAAAACTCATGGATGTTTGCACGTTAAACCCACTCCACTGTCTAAGTGGAGTTGTTTTATATACGCCCACCAAATAAATACATAAAAGTAAGGAAACATTATTCATTTAAATTAGTTACATATGCTGAAAGAAAGTGGTGCAGGTACAGAAAAAGATGGGGGGGGATCATAACCTTTTTACCCTTCCTCTAATCTCTCAAGAGCAGCTTCTGAGCTGCTAGGGTGTGACGTTTATTGGAAACCAAGCACTGAACGTGCCACTAAGGATCAATGCAGTCCTAACTCTGTCCAGCTAAATTAAAGGTATCTCTTGGGCAGCATATTGAAGGTGGTTGCACTCAACATATCAACCTTTTATTTTTTAAATCCCAAAGAGAGAACTGTCGGGGGGAGGGTTAGAAACCCCATTTAATTACAAGACGTTATTCAGCTGTCATATCTTTTACTCTGACACAACAAAGGCAGGCCTCATCAATGGCAGGTAGCTGCTGCTGCAGCCTCATTCGCCCCTCCCCACCCTCCAAAGGATTTCTTTATAGCAAAGACTTCATTTTCAGCAAGTCCTGCAGCTGCTGGTTCTGAACTAGAGCATAACTAGTCATAATTAGGAGGACAAACACACTGGAGGTTCACACGCAGACACCCTCTTGGTACCAGAAGGGCGGGGATCCAACAAAAGCGTTGTGTTCTGTCCCCACCTCAAAGCATTTTAAAATAGTTCCTTGTAATATGAAAAGGCTGCCTTACCTGTAATTGGGAGCTGTGCCTGCAGGACAGCGGAGATAACAATCCCCTTCCACTTTATCTTGCTCCCCCCGGATTGCATTGCGAGGCTGGAGGCCACGAGTTAACAGATAGTGGGATGGTGAGGAGAAAAGGCACCTCCACTGGCTTTGTTCTTCTGGCTGCCTCCACAGGAAGTGTGAGGTCTATAAGATCTTTCAGAGTCCACCTGCCGGCAGTGTGGCTGAAACACACGCTCCTTCTTTTGCTTCTCAACCAGGAAGCTTTAGAGGTTTGGTTTCATATTCTTGGCATTGATGTTTGGGGTTTTTCTTTTTTTCTTTTTCACGTTTTTCTGATGGAGCCTCAGAAATTGTAAATCAGCAGCCACCGAACTCATACGAGAAGCCTATAAAGTACGCAAGGTCAGATACACGTCCATAGTTCAAAAGAGATGGTATATAACTATGTCCAATGTACAGTAAATCAGAAACAGAGGTGAAAATACAAGTCAGGGTATGACACACTCGTCCTTGGACAACTAGATGGCTCAGGTGATTGGCGGAGCTCTTCATCTCTGGATCACTGATTTAAATCCAGACCCGTCCGCTAGTGACCACAAGTTGTTTCCCTCTTATGGCTAGGCTATTTGGTGGCCTGTGTGAAAGAAACTGGTCTCAATGTTGTTCCTTGTAGACAAGTGACCATGGAACAGAAAAGCACCATCAAAATTGGAACTAATAGGCCCCTGTGTGGTGTAGGTAGCTGGGGAACGGTGAGGCCTTTTGTTTTAAAGGTGCCACCTCCTCCTTTGCATAGCTAAGAACTCTGTGTCTCAGCAGAGTGCACTGCCATTTTGTTCTCAGACTCGCTGCAGCCTGCAGGGATGGGACGCACGGTGTGTGCGCTCCCACAGAGACTTTGCTTTTGTTTGTGCCCTCTGGACAGGCTGCCACAGCTCAGAACAAAATGGCTGCTGACCTTTTGCATAGAGGGAGGGTTCTTATCAATGTAAAGGTGCGGCAGCTTTCAAAAAACCAGCATTGCGGTGTCAGAACTACATATTCCACGCCTCCTGTCACCAAAGGACTGAGTGGGCCATGAGACTGAACAACCCCTTCATCCCTGGAAGTGGGCCCTCCGTGACGACATTGAGACACGCTAGCAGGGGGCAGTGTAGAGATGCATGCCCCATTTCTGCCTTCGCTATCTATGCTCTGGGAATTAATAGGACTCCTTGGTGCCTTCAATCTAACCCCTTCAACCAGCACTAAATATACAATTCAAAATAAAAGGCTCAAATGGGGACTACTGACGCACCTTTTAGTAGCCCAGTTCCAATTTAGCAAACTATATAGTCAGTAAGAGAAGTATTATTTCAAGGGAACAGTGACTTAGATTTCATTCTCCAGAGCTCTTCTCTTAGTCAGTTGGCCAGCTGTTGTCAGCTCACAGTGTTAATAATACTGAACCGTTCCATGGTGCTTTTACCTGAGGAACTCAAGAATTAAATTAGCCTCACAAACATGCCTGATGAGGCAGCTAAACATTATTATGCCCATTATGTAAATGGAGAAATTAGCTTGCCAAGGAAGGCAAAGCTGGGAATAAAACCCAGGAGTCCAGAGCACTTTGGAGCATGAGGCCCAGAATTTGTAAAGGGACAGAAGGCACAGCAGTGGGAGCTAGGGGGTGGTCACAGCATACATCTCCCTGAATATTCCCCAATGAAGTTGAGCTTACCACTAACTTTAGCAGCAACCAGCTGATAAAAGGAGTGGAATTATTTAGGCTGGTACAAAGGAGGTAACTAAGAATTATGGGATGAAATTAAGAAAGGGGAATTTTAGTTTGAATATGAAGAAAAACTTCATGACAAGGAGCTCTGTTAAGTTATGGCAGAAACTCCACAGGGAAGTGGTGGGGAACTCCATTGCTTGGAACATTTATAACAAAATTGGACAACACACTAATCAATGTGGTGTTGTCAAATCTCGCAACTTTATTGTGAGTCTCACAGCATTTGGTATATTTCCTTGAACTGCAGTTCCTGGAGTCATGTGACTACCTGAGGCGCTCCACTTTCATTAAAAAAAAAAAATAAAAAAAATAAGTTTCATGCCCTCAGAGTGGTGGAGAAAAGCTTGGAAACGTGACCTGACTGCACCTAAATGCTCAAAAACCAGAAGGCAAGCAAAAAGAACACACACACAAAAAAATTTTTTTTTAATGTCTTGATTTTGGGGGATCCAGCTCATGATTTTTGAATATGTGGGGTTGGCCATACTGTTAATGTACTGTAGAGATCAATCCTGCACTGGCAGGTAGATTGACTACCTGACTTCATAGGTTTTTATCAGCTCTCATTCCTATGAATGAAATTCCATGATTTGGATTTTTAAAGTAGGCTAGTCAAATCCAGCAATAAACTATCAACGTTGTGAAAGCAATTTTAAAAGGAAAACCAACCGTGAAGAGGCTTTCTCCTGGCTGTGTCTGTGTGTAGTAATGTGAAAAAGGGTTCAAAGCTGTGAGATGTAGCCTGTAGTCTTAGAAACATCATCCTTCCAACACCTCACCTTTTAAAAAACCTAGTAGGTTTCTTGACAAAGCAAATTTATCATTGTAATTTAAACTAAAGAAAATTGCATAGCACAGCAACCAAACTTCTTTTATGGGTTATTCTCACAAAGAATGCATTTGTGGGAGATAGGAACTCATGCTCCCGGATGGGGAAAGCAAGAGAAGTGATAATGCTCCCTGGAACCTGTCCCTGCCACAAACCCCATTGCCAGCTCTTCCCACACATCGACTCTAGTGACAGCATCACTGGTCCTAACCACATCAGTCACACCATAAGAGGCTCATTCACCTGCACATCTAGTAATGTTATATATGCCATCATGTGCCAGCAATGCCCCTCTGCCATGTACATTGGCCAAACTGGACTGTCACTACGCAAAAGGATAAATGGACACAAATCAGACATAAAAAATAATAACATCCATAAACCAATTGGAGAACACTTCAATCTCCCAGGTCATTCTGTCACTGACTTGAAAGTTGCTATTTTATTATAAAAAAAACTTCAAAAACAGACTTCAAAGAGAAACTGCTGAGCTAGAAATCTTCTGCAAACTTGACACAATCAAACTGGGTCTGAATCGAGACTTAGAATGGTTCTCTCATTACAAGAAGTAATTGCCTCTGATCACCCATTATCACCCGCCTACTCAATGGTTGTAATTAGGCCTTAAGTACCCTGCTTTCATCCACCCCCCACATTGTTGCACTTCCCTTGAATATATATATGTTGCCTCCTATATATGTTGCCTCCTGTATATGTCTATCACTTGCATCTGAGGAAGTGGGCTGGAGCCCACGAAAGCTTATGCCTGCCGAAATTAAATTTGTTAGTCTTTAAAGTGCTACAGAACTCTTGTTGTTTTTGCTGTATACAGACTAACATGGCTACCCCTCTGGAACTCTTCAATGCTCCCTGGGTCTCCCTTTCCTGCGAAAGGGGTTCCCTGTGTTCAAATGGAGTGTGACTGAACTATGGAATCTGAAAAATGATTTCCTTCTGGTGCTAGCTCCTGTTCAGCTGACCTCATGTTAGTACTAGGGGGAACCACAGCACAGACAAAGCTCTAGCAGCTTTTGCCTGTCTCTGGACACCAGGCAACCTCTCATTTTAATCACCATGTAAATAAAAACAAGTCAGGACACAAGAGCCATGTTGACACTAGGCTGCCTATTGGTGCCAACACCAGTTCAGCTGAGCCCAAGGGAATTTTCCTTAGTGCAGTCAAGTCCACAGTGGAGACAGCAGACCCTCTCTGCAGGGTTAAGAGAAGCTTTTAGCTATTTTGAATATATGCCTAGCACCACGTCTATTTGGAAAATTACCCATTACTGGCAGAGGAAGATGGGTTTAACCATGGTGTCTGGAACTGTACTGAACAGTTTGGTCTGCTGCACACTGCGATTTCAACTGTGCTCAGCACTGGTTAAGCTGCTCCTGTTTCTGGCACCTGTTGTCTACAATTAGTACATTTTCTAGAGTATACAAAGCATACATACGTTCACTAGACTCTGTGTCAATATGCCACAGGCATATCTCTCTGGCCAGAGGCAGGCCTGGCATAAGCTTCTCTCATGCAGGGGGCTAATCCATCCCTAGAGGCAGCCTGTTTTCATTCTTGCTGGTGTCCTTGCCTAAGGTATAAAGAAGCAGCAGGGTTTGGAATAAATGAAAACTAAAAACAAACATGCACTACAGTCAAGCTGGAGATAAAAATAACTACACACTGCCCTCTGGCTCAGGCACTGCTACCACAGAGAACCTACCTGTAATCACCACCACAAAATGCTGAGATTAAAGGCAGATCTGTTATTAGCAGATCTGATTCTCCTGATCCTACCTGGCACAGTTAGTACTTGCAGGCAAAATTAATACCTCTGTCACCTGCTGGAGGAGCTGGAAGACATTGGAGAATGTCAATATCTGTAGAGCCTTGCCTATTTTCAGCAATTAATGATAGTGTTGTAGTCCCCAGCAACTAATTCAACACCAAACTCACCATCATTTTTGGAAAAGCTTACACAGAGATAATGGATACCGAATAGATAGTAGTAGTTCTGAATGGTGAGCACACAGTAGCCCACGGCAGGACCTGCCATTCATGCACAAGACACTGCGAAGAGAAGAGGTCTGCATTTCACTGTTTACAGTATGCAAGCTAGTGACTTTTATTGACAAAATGTGGTCCAGAGGCAGTCCCATATTGCTCCCCTGCATTTCAGTGCATTAGAACTCATAGTGAAGCTTCACTGTGCTGTAATTTGGTCCTATGTGCTAATCCCCTTAGAATGCAGCAATGATCACACAAGTATTAATTGTTACATTCCAAGGGGATTATCTCCTTCCCCTCAGTACATTTGTCAATACCCTGTATGGAGAAGTGTAAAGAAGGATTCCAGGCTCTGCATCTTGCTTCAGATGCTCCCAACAGACAGTGAAGAGGAGCTAGTCTTACTACAGCAGCTACACTCTGGGAGTGAAAATATTGCTTTCCTAAGGTCTCCCACTCAGCTGCTGGTATCCCTTGCAGCTGCAGAATGTAAACAGTTGTTCTGCCACATCTAAAGTGACATACTACTATAGAAGTAAACTGACACCTGTGTAACACAATAGTAATAAACATGTCTGAGAGCGCACCTACCCTTTGGGAAATAAACAGGCCTCTGTGTATTATACCAGAGAATACTCATTCACTGCTTAGGTTCTTGTGACTTACAGTCATCTGTTCCTGCTTTGTTTTTAAATGTTCAGCTCAACTAATGTATTAGAAATATATCAAAGACATTAGAAGAACTTTAATGTGGGCCCCTGCGAACACACACCAGTCCTCAGCCTGTTGAACAAGTATGGTAGTGTCATTTTCAACATGCCTCACACTGAAAAGCAGCAGCTGTTTCTTACATCAACAACCTGTTCAGACCACAATTCTCTGGAGATCCCAATTATGAGAGAACGTAAGAAGTAGGCAAATCACATTCAACTACAGAAAGGGAAATAAGCCATCCCACAGGTCATTAATGATTTGACCTGTTAATTCCACATTGATTTCTGATATGGCCTATTTTGCGGTCACAAGTTTTATGGGTGATTAGTCCCTGGGACTGTATGTAGAAAATTCTTTTCAAAGCACACACTCCCAAAGTATTGACTTCAGGTACGAACCAACTTGAGTATTTTATTTCCAAGTTTTTATAGACCACACCAGCTGTTATGTATTAAGCTGGTTCATTGTATAAACTCATAATGAACACCTTCATATTACTGTGATCTGTGAGGCACTTCTCCATTTCATGGGTTCTCTTCGTTGCTTCTCTCAACTTTTCTTCTAGGAGCTTTTCCACATAGTTAGTTGGGGGGAAAACATTAAAATGGGTATCATTTTTAAAGCATTTAAGAAAAAAAATCAAGGCCCCAATCAATGATTGATTATGCAACTTGGTCTTGACTAAATGCCAAGAGGCATAAACCATATTGCATACTAAAACTGCCGATGAAGTTTAATAGAATTGTCTCTCTGCTTCTTGTCCTAAAGAAAGACTGCATTTCAGCCTACAGGTGCATTGCAGTGTTGGATGAAGTGATCTTTAATGGGGGCCATCGGCAAAGACCCCCACACATACACTCTATTGTGCTTTGTCAGATAACCATGTTTTTGTCATGGAGTAATCAGAAGAGATCCTATTGGTTTGAATTTTAAAAATATATTGTATAATCCTTTCACCCAAAGACAAATTGCTTTACAAACATTAATCTCACAAGAGGCCTGGGAGGCTGGTATTCTCTACATTTTACAGACAGAGCATGTGAAGGACAGACTTGTTAAGGTCACAAAGCAAGTCAGTGGCAGAACCACAACTAGAAGCAAGGCATCATAACACCTAGACTCTTTCTACCCACTATACAACATTTGAGGGATAGTCTCCTCTCACTCAGCAGCAACCCCTGCAGCTGCTCAAGTTATTTTACTGGAAGCTCCAGAGAGTCTCTTCCATTCTACCTACACTGGAAAGACTATATGCACAAGTCTGGTAATGACTGTTAGAATCTTGTAGGTAACTGGGAGGATGACTGGGGCTCTGTATCATGGATATGAAGGACTACCACTAGGGAGGATTTTTAAAACAAACATACTTTCAAAACCATTACTTTTATTAGTTTACATGCTAACTATCATCATAGCTACAAGGTCCTTTGTGTTAAAATTAAATAAACCAGCCTGAAATGATAGCAAATTATCACTTCTCTAAATTCTACCCACATACCTTGGTCCCAAACAATCAGAGCACAAACCAAAGATACCAAATACCTATTACACTCATCTGAAAGTCAAGCGCTGAGAAACCTTACAGGGAAGGAAAGCTCTTGTTTTGGAGAAGCCTTGGGATGAACTCCAAGAGTTTAGCCTTAGAAACTGATGAATTGAGCTTCACTGCTACGATGGAACATAAAACAAAAAGCAGTCTAGTCTAACAAGGTCTCAGACCATTCAGGACTTGAAATATTTTTATCTCCTTGAATGTTGTACCTCTATGTAAGAGCCTGCAGGGCTAAAGCCTGGGAACAGGGGAGTTCTGGGCCACTGACACCTCCACAGGAGGCTTAGGCGGGGCTCCTGCAGGAGGACCATGCGAGGCTGGGTCCAGCAGGAAGTACCATCCAGTAGGACCTGAGTGGCAACTCCTTGTAGCCCCCTGATGGGCTGGCACTGGTACTTTTTGTCCTGGCTTGAATTGTCTGAACAACAATACAGAATGCTCACCTGCCTTGGTTCAGATGCTGTGTGTGTGTGTGAGATCCCAGACTGACTTCTGATCATGCCTCACTCCTGCTTTGCCCTCTGGCCTCTCTCGGACTCTGTCTAGTTCTTGATTTGACCTGACCCGACTCCTGCTGTCGACTAGGTCTGACTGGCCGTGAGCCAGTCATGACACTCTAGGCAACTCATTCAAATATGATCCCGATTAACCTTTTGTTTGTGGTGTATTATCCAATGGCTGTTTGACCATTATGAAGAGATTTAGGTGTCTCAGTCCATTTGCTAGTGGGCAAGTGTCCACATGACAAAGACCCATCACCACAATCAGGGACCTTTGTCTCCAATCTCAGCAGAGATGCTAAGGACTGAATGGACAAAGAAACCTGTCAACCATTAGTGATGTTTTCTCCAGATAAAGGTTGAGACAGGTGTGGGAAAGCCTGTAATGCCACTACCTCTGCTAGACCTGTTGTGTGAATTTAAAATTTTCCGGGCTGCTAATCCAACACCTTTCACAACATAAATTAACTACAAAAACAAAAGAATTATGGCTGTTTTTAGGTAGTCAGCGGTAATAGAATGCCTTTTTTAGGGAGAAGAGCATACAGAATCCAAAATGTTAGAGAAGAGAACTCTAAGTATCCCACTCCCAGACCCAGCATTCATTTTAGCTGGAGTTATAACAGATTAAAATCAATCTATTTTAGGTAATAGTTTGAAAATTTATTAACCCAAGAAACTAAAGTCTATGGCCCCCTCTTGTGACCAACAGTGATACTAGCAGTTAGAGACTTCCCACATTTGTTACTGGACAGGAAACAGTGCTGTAAACAGGTTGACTGAGTCTGTTGTGTCCCTCCCCAAAGGCTGTCTACCTAATAAAAGACTCTAAAAACCATGACCCAATTCACTAGATGAGTAAAGGAGGACTCATCTCTGATTTGTTTATTGTTTTGGTCAGCAGACTGACTACCTCATCTATAGCATTTTAAGATCAAGCATACAGCATTGCTTAAATTATGGTGTTCAACACATTAAAACTAACACTAATCTTACTCTGATCCATTTCTGTTTTGACATGTTTACCCCATACCTTGCAAACAAGCACCTTGCAAACAAACAAGACATCACATCTGTGAGCTACATAAATATTATCCCAATCTTACAGATTGGGAAGCAAAGGTAGAGGTAGAGATGAAGTCACACAGCAAATCAGTGAGCAAAGCCAAGCAAGACAAAGAAATACTCTCTCTTTCCCAGTCTGAGACTAACCTGCACTCAATTCCTGATTCTGATGTAAACATCCTGTGTGACTAAACAAGTTGTTTAAAGTCTCCCTTTACTTCAGAGTCCTATCAGAAAAGTGGGGATAATACTTCCTTGGCTCACTGTATGTTGAAAGAATAAATTAATTAATATTTGGGATATACTTAGGTGGTGTGGAGACAGGATACAAAAATAAGTAACTATACAGACCCCAAAAGTTTGATTCCTGGTCCACTGCTCTATTAAACTAGCTGTTTTCAGCATTTTCTATGCTGTAACCTAAAGCTACTTCTGCTTACTGACCCAAATGTGACTTCAGTGATCCATTGACACTAAAACATTTACACAAGAATTGTCTTTACTATCCCTAAGCAAAGAAGAGAGGAATTGAGATGTTTTACTGGATTAGCACTGAAAGTAGTACTATTTTATATGAGCTTGGATTCCAGCCAACTGTCCTATCTTAACAGTGACCTATGGAAAGCTTTTTCAGTCCAAATATTCTACAAGTCCTGTAGCAACACCAGCACCTTAAGCTAGGATTTCTTAAATTAAGCCTGAGGGTTACCTTCTGGTTTATGTCTTATGTTCCTAAACAATCATGCTTCAGGGCTTCAGCCAGTCACCTACAGGGGTCAGGAAGGCTTTTTCATTATTCTCCTTCCCAACTGGCCCTGCTCCCACTGTATTGGAGGCAGGAGGAGGGGGGAGAAAATTGATCTCCTTCATTAGAAACATCAGAGACAGCCATGGCTAGAGAGACACTGGATGAAATAGCCAAGACCTCTAAGGTGGCAACAAACCTCTGTCTCAGGTGTTTGGCTAGCTTGTTCGTTCTTGCTCGCATGTCCAGGGTCTAACTGATCACTATATGGGTGAAGTCAGCAGGAATTTTCACCAGTGTCAGCTTGGCAGCCATGTTAGGTTTCCCCCCTTCCTCTGCAACACATGCATGTGGGTCACTTGGTAGGATTCCCTACCGTTGCAGAAACCTTGGTCCCACCTATTCTCTGCCTGGAGCACATAACAGTTTAGTCTCCAGTTACCTGAAACACCTTGGTCTAATTTTGGTCAGAGTGTAATGTGCAGGTGCTGGTGGTGGCTCATGAGATACAGGTCAGACTAGATGATCTGGTGTTCCCTTCCGGTCTGAAACTCTATGACTAACCCTGAAGATCCAGGTCCCTGAAAGTTCAGAGGCTTACACAGGACACCTTCAGTGGGAAGAATGTGTATCTGGCCAGATCCTTCTGGAGATCATAGCACTCTTCCAAAAGAAGTATTCATCCTGGTATCCTGCCCCAAGTTCTAGTGTAGGCCAAAATCCCCCTATCTAAAATTGCCCTGTAGCCTCTACTGGAAAAAAAACATTAATCGATTTGTCCTAAACAATTGTGTCATATTAGTGGAAGGTATTAACAAATGACTCCAACCCAAGCCACAGAACAGCAGAGGAATCTTGTGCAAGAAAAGGCTAATGTAAGGAGACTATCATGCTAGGCAGGGTCAAAGGAAAGGGTATATAACTCTGCTCACAGACCTTAAAAGAGAACACTCAGAATAAGAGTAAGGCAGTGCCCATTTCAGTGATCAACTAAAATGACAGACTACATTTTTCCACTGAAGAGATCCTTTTTTTTTTTTTTAAACTTCGTCTTAAAAAACAATTTAGGTGGTCAGAACTAAAAACACTGAGAGGGCTAATATACAAAAGGAGGAAGGTGAATACACTTCAATCACTTCTAGTAAAATACAGAGCAATTGGTTTAAGAGAAGAACAAATTCATGAAAACAAGAAAAGGTCAGCAACAAGGACAATCAGTGGAATAGTTTTAGATGTGGTACACATATCAAGGGGAATGGTCAAATCAGATTTGTTGTACATTAGGTCTAGCTAGTGTTTACCCAAGGGGCCCTTCCCTCCCTCACTATAGTACAGCACCTCTAGGTTTTAATTTATGTGAATGAAACCTTCCCCCCACTCCCTGAGATCAGATCACTATACGACATCGTACCTAGACCACCACCAAAGTGTCAGCATCAGTGTAGGGAAGGTATAAGAAAGATGAAGGCACCACATCAGATAGAGCATCTCCTCCATTCCTTCTAGCAAATATGATACATCCAGCAGCGACAGCCACATAGCAGGAACACGGGGGGAAAGTGGAAAAAAATCAGTAATCCTTGAACTGTGTAATAAATGAACCAAACCACCATTTGCCATAAAAATAGATTTTAATAGTTACGTATGCCCAACATCAGAGGTTGTTCACACAGAATAAAATATATTGAATCATAAGTCACTCTCCTGAAGCACAAGAAGAGCATTCAAGGACTTCAGTTAGAATGGATGCAAGGAGTCCTCAAGTGACTAAATTGTCAGGAGAGCTCTCCAATTTTTAAAAATTTATATTTAATGTAAAACCTTTGCTCGTTCTACATATAAATTCAGCATTAGTTATCCAACAAGAGTCATTTCCAAATTGCAAGCTTCCTCAGTACCCAATCATCTTCCCAATTAATTTATCAAAAGTTTTTCAAATGTTGTAACTTGGCTAGATTTTCCATTTACAAAGAAATGAAGGGAGAGGTATACATACAGCAGAATGATAATTTATCAGAGATAATCAAAGTGATTTACAAATCTTCCAACACTTTATAAGGTAAACAGTAACATAGCCACACTATAGAGAAGGAGAGAGGTTACATGATATAACCATGGACACTGTTCTATTTCTGGGTCTGCTACTGACTCACTAAGGAGTCTTGATTCCCAAAGTCCCTTGCTCTAGCCACTAGATAATTCTTCCTCATTATGAGATCAATTAATTTAATCTGCTAAAGTGGCCCTTTCTGGCACTTCTTGTGAACTTGGCACTTGGGAGATCAGATAGAATTACACATCTATTTGTATTCTAACATGCAATCCGCTTGATTGAGGTACACTTTTAAAGAGCAGGGAACTAAGTTTGTCATAAGTGTTTTCATTAGCTAATGTGAACCAGGACCACTTCAAAGGGTGAAACAGCTATATTATATTTCATAAACCTTCCCCCCTTTTGGGTTACTCACTGAAAAGTTCCTTATATGCTTAAAAAAGTACCTCAAACTAGTTCTATTATTGGAAGAAAATAAAGGTTTCAAGCAATTAACTAATTAGATTTATAAATCTAAAGACTTTTCTTCATGGATTCAGAAGTTAGAGACTACAAGTAATTAATGGACCCCTTTTCATAGTGGCTACATTAAATTCACAAGCCAAATGCTGTGTAAGGGATGAGTGAGTGAGAAGAGAACTTCCAGAATGAAGACTGGATTTAACATTAATATGGTGAAGTTTTCAGCAGAAGAATTAGTAATTTTGACACATAAGTATCAGACATTTTCACTAATCATAACATGTTGTTTCTAAAGAATAATGGCACACAAGCTTTGCCCAAGTAAAGGCTATGTCAGCAATTTGTCAGGAGCCTGAGGGATACATTTAGTTTTCATAAGATACTCACACGACAGCAGTGATACTCAGACTGAGGCTTCAGAGCCACAAGTGGCTCTTTAATGTGTCTTCTGCAGCTTTTTGCAGCACATATTAAAACACTGTAAGATTTAATTATAAACCAATCTAAATTATTAGCCAATCAGGATGCTTTTACTATGTTATTAACAATTGTAGACTATTTGCTCAGTCATTTTGCTGTGACAGTAATTAAATATATAAAAATTAAATATAAATATATATATTTTTAAATGAAACAAAGTCACATTATTGTGACTCTTTTGGGTAATGTTGATCACTAATTTGGCTCCTGAGCCACTGAGGTATGAGCATCACTGAATGACACTGATGAGAGCTATATAAATATCTAAACAGAAAGTGTTTCAGACTGAAACTGGACTCATCAATAATGTGCAATTGAAGTTCCTGGAGACTTCAGGTCCCTAGCAGGTCACTCTCCATCTTGATGTGAGTCGCCTATTCTATATTCTAGGTAAAGTCAGCCCTGGACCATGCTGCAGAATGTAATTGATTAGAGTTTACTCTGCCCCAAAGACCATGACCCAGAGCAAAACTGGTATTTTAAGAAGTTAAAAATCTTCTCCTCGAGAGCCCACGAACAGGAATGATTTAATTAAGGCACAGAAATGTGTAGAGCTGAGCTAATACTAAAGTAGTCTTAAATAAACTTAGCCCTTTTCTGCACACAAACTATCCACAATTCATAACCTGAGTTATTTATTAGACAATTGTTTAAAACCATGTGGATTGATATTTGCAAGACTATTTGTGCTCAGACATATGATTTACACTGTGTTGATTTGTTGTGATTAACATCAGTAGCACAGCTAGGAATGGAAATTTGACGGGGCCCCAATTTATGGTAGATGGGCAATGATGAGAGAGCTTGGCTGGGCTCCACACTGCAAAAGCAGCAGCAGCCTGTTTCTCTGTTCTGTAGCTACAGCCACTTGCTTCTGACCCCTGGGTGCACAGCACCACCCTCCCCCACAATCCCTGGGGACTGTGAGGGGTCTTTACATGTCCCTGCAGGGCAGCTGTGTTCCCCCTAGTAGCATACCCCCCACCCTCCCAGTTGGGGGAGTGGGCAGTTACTAACCATTCCAGAAAACCTGAGGAGCTGGGGGAGGAACAGAGGCTTTCCATCTCCTTCTCCATTCCCCTGGGACAGGGGAGAGAGGGGATTCACATGGGCTCGGATTTGGGTATGCCTGAGTGTTGTCCACCCGTGGCTATGAACCTAAGGAAAACGTGTTAATCAACAGGAATACTCACATGGGATTTGGAAATTCACTTGTGTGATCATTCTTGCCAGTAAAACTCACATCACAAAAATGTTTGAGATGTGAACAGAAACAAAGCAAGCTCATTAAAAATTGAGCAAATTTGTGATTTTTTTTTGCAGTTTTAACTCAGCTCTAAGAGTGAATGAGAAGATACTTGCCCTTGAAACAGAAAGCAAGGGAAAAGGCTAAGAAGTTAGAGTTTGTATGTTGATAACATCCAGGATCTTCCTCTACCTACAAGAGGATAAAAATAAGAAGAGTTATTAAGTTGAATGAATATTTATGCTTTCAGGTAAAAAAGTTATTTCAAGAAAATTTTGGAACTTCATTCTGCAGCTTTCTGCCCCATAGAACAAAGGGTATGTCACAGAACTTCTAGACACCCCAATATTACGATAAGAGAATTTAGAAGTTGTGTAGGACTCTTGAGGATTCTAATTCAGCAACCGTTACAATGATCTATCAAACAATAAGAATCATATTCTAGCATAAGTACACTGGAGTGTTCTCACAGTGCTTAGCCATTACACTAAAGAAGACATCTTTCTAGCCTGCACTTAATACAGAGGCAGCACTGTCTCTCAGTGCTCCTTCCAAAGGAGCCTTTCCCCTGGAAATTATGTTTAAGTTAGAGATACAGTTACAACTACCCATAATGATCCTTCTTAAAAAGGAAAGCTTCCCAAATTTTTATATTTCACAACTTTTGGCATGTTTCGCTAGATACACCACAGATTAAAATTACAACTGGGTAGGATCTCTGCTCACATACCAAGACGTGCATGCAGAAGAATGAAAGAAAATAAACCAGTAAAGGGAAAGCTTGGTCTCTCAGGAATTGATCAACAGAAATATTCATATTATAGAGGGGCAGCCATGTGTTAGTCTGTTTTTAGCAAAACAGCAAGAGTCCTGTGGCACCTTAAAGACTAACAAATTAATTTGGACATAAGATTTCGTGGGCAGAAACCCACTTTGTCGGATGCATGAAGACAAAGTGGGTTTCTGCCCACGAAAGCTTATGCCCAAATTAATTTGTTAGTCTTTAAGGTGCCACAGACTCTCACTAGTCAGATTATAGCGATTTCTTTACCTTAGGGACCAACATCCACCTAGTAAACCACTTGGGGAAAAGACATCAACAAGCATTAAAAAAGCCCAAGAGGAAAGCTCATATCTGCTATCTGTGATGGAGGTGTTCTAGGAGTAAGTTTGCAGTTTCCAAATATGAGATAAACAGGTATATGACAAACTTAGGGACTTACTAAGGTGTGATATTGTAGTACTCTTCTGGGGTCACTGTTTTCAGTCCACCAAAGTAATCCAGGACCCAAATATTGGTGATGTTGAATTTGGCAAAGAACCAGTTATGATCTCGAGGCCAGCTTGCCATCTCAGGGTGTCGACTGAATAATGCTAGCTTTGCAAAGTCCACTTCTGTACCATTCACCTAACAAGTAACCAGCAACATATTACAAAAGATGTAAACGTCCCTTGGTAAAAGACAAATTTAGTTAGCAAAAAAACACATTACTTCATTCTTGCAATTGCCCTTTCCAGCTCTTGGCACTTAGACATATCTACCAACCCAGAGGACTCACTGGTATGGTAGAGCCTGTCCACATTCAGACAGATGGTTGACTTTGCTTTTTGGCAACAACAGATGCTTTCATTAATCAGATGCAGACACCTTCAGAATAGTTATTCCAAATCTTAACAAGAAGAGGCATTTTAAATCAATTGCCAATAAGAATATTCTACTAACAGAATAAAAAAAAAAGAGGTTCCTACCCAAATTATAGTATCCCTACCTCCATCTATGATCAGGAAGGGTTCATCCAGATTGAGGTTTGCCCCAGAAAGCTAGATAGCCAACAGGAATTTCTCTATAGCATGGGTATGTTCACCATTCTAAGTATCACCACTGGAAATTAACAAGCAATAATTCTTCTAATTCAATATTATCCAAAGGGAGAAATATTACCCATAGAAAAGCACTGGAACTCTGAGTGATGATGTATGACAATTTCAAGTGAAAGGAGGAAGATCAATCCCATGAAAGTTTGAATAAATGCAATATTATTTCTTCTTTAAAATATCAACTAAGGCCAAAGACTCTCTCTGTGAAGAGACCAATCACTTGGTAATAGTGAGTAAAAAGCCACAGAAATCCATATAGCAGCCTTGCAAGTTTCCTTGTAGGATAGTCTGGTTTTTTCACCTGAAGAAGAGGAGCATTCTTGAGTAAGCATACAGGATATCACTGACATTTGTTTACTTACCAGTTTGATCTCTTTGAAAATTAAGAACTCTTGATATTCCCATTGCATTTCTGGTCACAATGAACTACTACTTCAGCTACAGATTAAGTTCTTTCCTCCATAGGAGAAAAGCTCAGACAAAGGTAAAGTAATATCTTTAAGAAGAGATATTAATTCTGCTTGGGTACAAAGATAGGCCACAGACTGAAAACTACCCTGTTTGGGAAAATCATAGGTAAGTCTTTGAGACACTGTAATGAAACCCAGGTTATGGTGGCTGAGGGCTTGTTCATGTGGTGGGATACTGCACTCTACAGGAGTGTGGTTTCTAAAGCACACTAACCTGCTGCACATTAATTGCTTCAGGTAGATCCTGTTTGTGTGCACTATAGGTTCCCTAGTGTGCTTTAACATAGTACTGTTTCAAACAGCACCATGTTAAAGCACACCAGCAGCATTTACATGGAGCAATTAATGTACAACACATTAGTGCACTTTAGAAATACAGAACATTATTCCATTGTGTAAACAAGTCCTCAGGAGATTTTGCTAGAGAAGAAAGTTATAACTCTACAAGAGCTGAAAAAGGTGACTGTCTCAATGCTGCAGTATCTGGTTTAATTCTACTTCTCAAGTTGATAAATTAATCTTGATATAGAGACAACTTTTAGGAAACCAGGGTAGGGAGCAGGGCTGGTAGCTTCATTATTTGCATAAACAAGCAAATTTCAGCAAAAGTCAGGAAGTTATATTAGTTCCTTTAAAGCTCAGAGACTTTGCCAAAAGATGTCAAATCCCTGTCTGAAGACACAGCAACCAGCAATGGTAGCTATTCATTTATGCAAACTGGAGAATGATGGTAGTGTCTTTAGTAAATAATTCAGCAGTCATTAAATAACTTACTGTGTATTAAATACAAGTTTATCATGCATATTTTTGGGGGCCAGCTCTCTTACTACTGGATCCTCAAAGGCTAAAGAGCACGCAGTTTAACTAGATAAAAAACAAAGAAAGAGGGAACGTAAGACTTAGTATTTGAAGGGTGTAAAAGTACCTAAACTGGAAAGAAACTGAACTATGAAAAACAAGGACGAAACCACAGACAGCAAAATGTATGAGATATTTTGCTATCCAGTCTAACATTGATATACAGACATGTATGGTAATAGGGCACAGCAAGTAGCATAAACAGCAGAAGAGGCTGGTTGCACATGTAGAACAACCATATTACAGAGCAGAAATGTAATAGACTCTTTCTACATGGCTGAGGCAATATTCTAGGTGCAGTTGTATCTTCTGGGCAAGAGGCAATAATTATCAGTAATGAGATGTTAGAGTGAAAAATTTAGGCTGAATGACAAAGTGTTCCACTGAAGGCTAGTGTCCCACAGAAGGCTGCTAGAACTAAATTAGACTGAACAAAGCACTACTAAATGGTAGGAAACAACACTGCATTGGCAGGAAGATCAACAGCTGATGTAATAATAATTCCATCTTTAAACTCCTATAATTCTATGCCTCATACTAGCTGTCAACCAAGTGAAGTGGTAGAAGCCCAATCACTTGGGTCACTTAAAATCAGATTGACCTGAGCACTTAACACAGTATAAAGTTATTTTGCACTGACAGAAAGTTGATTTAGATTTGTTAGTTCTTAAAAGAAGATCCACAGAAATTAGAGACTTCCCTCACTGTAGTAGCCCTGCCCAGAACAGCAGCAGAGAATTTTCTCTAGGACCTCTCAGGGATACAAGTATTGGTCAGGTGTGACGCAAACTATGAGCTACCTTGCTATCATCAAAGTGCTTAGCCTGATTCTTTAGATTTGTTTGAATCTTTTCTGTCAAGTATGTAATGTTACACTTTTGTACAGAAGTTCTTAAATTTCTGGTCACTAAAGAGTATTGCTTTGTATTTAATACTGTCCTGTTCAGTGCTGACTTTCAGTTGTTTACCTTATCAACAGTCCCAGAGAAGATAATGTGGGCACACAGGGGATTCTGGGGATCATAGCCTTTCTTCTTGCAGTAAGGTGTCTGTGCCAAAGACACTGTTAGGGAGGCATTTGCATTCACCTGAAATATAAGCAGCAAGGTAATTGGCAAAACTGTCCCAAAGCAATAGATTACATAACTAAGTTTGTTAAAATAAAGTGATTGCAGGTTTGGCAATTTCCCAGGAAATGCAAGGCACTGGTGAATACCATCCTGAACCCGGCTTTAAAATAATTGTATGAGTGTGCAGGAAGTTCAGAAAGCATCTTTTCAAACTTTGGATACATCCATTCAAAACTGAGGAATAAGTTTGGTCTATCCACTACATCAGTGGAGTCCGCAGACTATGTCTAAGATTTCCAAAGGGGTCCACACCTCTATTTGAAATATTTTTAGGGGTCCACAAATGAAAAAAAGGTTAAAAACCACCACATCATCAAAGCTGGTCTTCTGCTACAGAATGTTTCATGGCCAAATGGGCCTGGACTGTAGTCTGCAACTCTCCATGTTTCTGACTGCTTAATGCTTCAAGCCTACAATTCTGCATTATTGGTGTTTTCATATAATTGAATGTTTTCAACTTTTGTTTATGCAATATTAAAAACTGACATATGTAAGTTATGACGTATAATTTCCTTGAGAAAATACCAAACCAAAATGTATACAGCCATTTCAATATTCAGGATTATAGTTGCATATATTAATATTACATCTCCTGCAGTTTTACTTTTAATTTGTATAATCTTAAATGAATCTAAAAATCTATTGTTTTATGTAATTGCAATTTGAATATGTAATTAAAAATAATATGTAATTAAAAATATCTGTAATATGGTGTATGTTTGAAACAATTTAGAAAAATGCCTTAAACTGGGACTAACTAGATTTTCCTGGGATGGTAAAAACCACCTCTGGTAAATATCCATCCCTGACTGATTGCCACAAAGGAATTTTCAAATTAAGTTCCAAGTAGTACCCAGAATGTATAGTAAGAAAGCAAGAGAAAAAAGTTACCAACATTTGTCACCACCTTCTTTTTCTAGCTGTATTATTTTTCTAAACTACTTAATTTGATACCCTAGATAGACGGCCTCTAAATAGGTCTGGAAGACTGCACAGTTTGGATTCTAACAGGAAAGTTCATCTAAAGTACAACTGGAGGCCTAAAAAACACAGGCCTAATTAACATATGAATTTAACGTATTATCTAGTTATTTCATATTTAAGTTATGCTGTGCACTAATGGCATGCACAGGGCTGTACAAAACAAAGGCAGACATAGTGAACATAGAAAAGTTTATTCTAGTGAATGGATCAGTTGTACACAAGGTCTGTGATGTAATCAATTTAGAGAGTGTCACAGTTATAAATATATGGACTTAAGTTAGTCCACACACACTATTGTAAGACAAGTAGGTTAAACAATGTTATTTCTAAGACAGATTGCTTCAGAGACACCTGTCCTCAGATGCTCCAAAACTAGTTTGAAGCTAGTTTTAAAAATTCAATTTGAGTTAGGATTTCAAACATCTGAAAGTAACTTCAACTGTTTAAAAAAAAAAAAAGCACTCAACTCT
Source organism: Emydura macquarii macquarii (assembly GCF_026122565.2). NCBI lineage: Eukaryota > Metazoa > Chordata > Testudines > Chelidae > Emydura > Emydura macquarii. The sequence continues at coordinate 20,299,518 of NW_027131256.1, read as the reverse complement.
ATTCTGGTGGCACAAACATATCTGAAGGACTTTTTACATAACTTTGAAAAAAAATTGAATTTTGGTCTAAAAATAAGCATAAGGTGCCTGTCCTAGAATAAGTCAGAAAGACCCAAAAGCTGACATAATGAGAATGCCTTAACTATAACTAGTCACACTTAGTGGTTGTCAACGTGTACAGGGAGATTTTTTTTAATTTTACAAAAATTAATTGATTGAAAACATCAAGAAATTTAAACAGAAGCTTTTGTAGTAAGAATCCAGATCAGAAAACCTAGTTTTTCTTCCAAAGCTAGATGTGGAGTTGGTAAAAGTCCGTGTACATTTAAAGTACAGGATAAGGGTCATGATCACATTACACAGATGCAAATTCCTGGTATAAATATGCTACATCTGAAAGCAAAATACATTGCACTAGTGCATTGGGTCTCAAACTAGGGGTCACAATGTGGTTATGTGGGGGTCGCAAGGTGTGAGCCCCAAACCCTGGCCAGGCATGGGGCTGTGAGCTTGGAGCGCTGCCCAACGGTGGAGCTGTGAGCCCCCTTGCTTCCTTCCTGCGGAGAAACAGGGGGAGAGGGGGGCAAGCAGTGACACACACATACTGCTCATCCACCCCCAACATTCCTCTGCACTCCCTAGGGCAGTGGTTCTCAACCAGGGGTACATGTACCCCTTGGGCTACGCAGAGGTCTTCCAGGGGGTTCATCAACTCATCTAGGTATTTGCAATAGACTACATAAAAAGCATTAGCAAACTCAGTACAAACTAAAATTTTATACGACTTGTTTATACTGCTCTATATACTATACAATGAAATGCAAATGCAATATTTATATTCCAATTGATTTATTTTATAATCATAAGGTAAAAATGAGAAAGGAAGCAATTTCTCAGTAACACTGTGCTGTGACACTTTTGTATTTTTATGGCTGATTTTGTAAGCAAGTAGTTTTTAAGTGAGGTGAACCTTGGGGGTAAGCAAGGCAAAGCAGACTCCTGAAAGGGGTACAGTAGTCTGGAAAGGTTGAGAACCACTGCCCTAGGGGGCTGCAGGGGGAGAGGGGAACAAGATCACTTCCCCACCTGGTCTGTGCTGTGAGGCAAGCATCAGGAGCTGATGCTCTCTGCCCTCCCCTTACACAGCCCAGGTGGGGAAAGGGACCTGGATGCAGGGAGCCCTGATGTTGCTGCACCTCCCCCCCCACACATACACAGCCCCCTAGGGATGTGTGGAGAAGCAGCATTCAAAGGGGGAGCGAGCAGCAATATCAGCCACTCTGTGCATGCAGGTCAATTTCCTCAGGTGGACATAGGAAGGAGGGTGCAGGGGTTGGGGCAAAGAGGGGGGCCAGGCATAAAGGGGGAGTGGGGAGCCCACAGGGTCACACTCAGAGGCTTGCTGTGTGAAAGGGGTCATGAATACAAAATATTTAAGAACCACTACACTAGTGCAAGCCCTGCTTTACAATGAAGCAGTGCATCTATATTAGTGCGAAGACCCCTAGTGTAGTCAGGCCCTAAGTGTATGACAAGAAACAAACAATTCAACAGATGTTATCCCTCCAAAGGAAAACAAAACAAAATAGTACTTCAAAGTACTGCATTCCCATCATGGAGTGAACATTCATATAAATATTGAAAAAATTCATAAGATTATAAGCCCTCCCTCCAGTGTTGTAGTCAGATCACATGGGCAGTCCCTTATATCTATGCAAAGCCCTACTGAAGTCAATGGAGTTCCACACTGAAGCAAGGGTTCGTCAATGCAGATCCAATCATGGAGAACCCATGTTTATCTACAAGTCTGTTTAACCAATAATAGAAGATAAGCCCTCATTCCTCTCAGCTTGATTTCAGTTTACCAGGTTAGCAGTAATGGACTTCCAAGAAGGACAAAATTAAATTTAAATTCTGATCCTCTAACTGGTGAAGTAGAAATTAAGGCTTTTATCTTCTGAGGACAAGCTTCATATCTCAATTAGGTCCCAAACGAATTTAGTTTTGTAATTGCAAAGATCTACACAGAGATTTTACAGTCAGAGAAGAAAGGATATTTGTACAAACTTTATGCAGGTCTGCACAAATTTCCATCTTTCTTGTGCATTTCTTTGATTTCACAATACGAAGTCTGTTTTTAAAATACCAGATTCTGTATATAATTTGACATTTTATTTCACAGTTCCCCACAAACAAAGCTGAGTTCAATGTGCATCTAGGAAATTCCATTAGAATAGTTTATTTCAGCAAAAAAAATTAAGTGACCTAAGCACTATACAAGTTCCTATTGCATTTATGAAACTACAGCAATCACAAGACTTCGACAGTGAAGATGCTCAAGTTACTCAACTCCAAAAGAAGCTGAATCATAGTTATTCGGTGTTATCTGCTGACAGAGGTCTCCATGTGATGGTAAACCAACAGTTGACCTATGCCCTGCAACAGCAGAATATAGATAAGAGAATAAAACATCTGTTGGGGAGCCTTCTGGTTGGAAAGAGACTACTGAACCAGTAAAGTCTATAAGTGTGTCAAAACGGAAAGGCGGGGGTCATAAAATGCAGTATTTGATCAAAACTCCATGTTTCTTAAAACAAATAGAAATTAAAAGTGAAAAATGGTAACTACAAAGGGTTCAAGAAACCAATTGAAGACTACAGACAGATTATTCAAGAGGCAAATTGGCATTAGTTATTTAGACAAAGGCTAAAAACAAAACATCATGCCTGTTTTGCCCATGTTTTAATTTTCTTTACAGGGAAAGTGAGTGAAGAGAGGGGGAAATCATGTACTGGATCTTCCTCCAAATCTGTGTTTTGTCTATTTAGACAGCACTGTACAGCAGGGACTTGGCTGTTTTAATACCCAAGATGGCGCTACTTATTTTTACATGTTTGTAGTTTAATTTTTTAATCTTTCGATACCATCATTATTGGTTCTGCACTCTTTGGTCTCATGCTCCCAGTGGGAATCAGTACACACCTCTAATACTTTTAAGATTCTTTACAGAAGCAGCAATGACTAGTGCACAAAGCCTTTCCCATCCCCTCCTCTACTGCAGCATACGTACAACCAACTGCTGCTCCTCCCCCCACCCAGTGCACTAAATCAGTCTAGTAGTTCATTCTTCACCACAGCCAAAGAAGTTCTGCAGAAGCTGATTATGTACTTTCAGCGGTAGCTACTCTGATTCTTTGTTCCATAATCTGCTCTCAAGCCTTTTGTTTCGGTCAACTATAAAATAATTTAGTTAGTATTTGCTCTACAGCATCTCTTAAACTCTTCAGGTATGAATACACTGCAAGAGACACTGCAGCAGCAAGTCTCAGAGCCCAGGTCAACTCACCTGGACTCAGGAACGGGGCTAAAAATAGCAGTGTGGATGTTCCTGCTTGGGCTCTGAAACCCAGCAAGGGTCTCAGAGGTCAAGCTCCAACCCAAGTGGAATATCAGTGTAGATGTTTTTTAGCCCCATAGCACAAGCTCAGTGAGCCCAAGTCAGTTAATCCAGGCTTTGAGACTAGTTGCTTTGTTTTTTTGTTCCTGTAGTGTAAACATACCCTTGGTTCCTTTAGCCCAAGAGTGCCAATTTTTCAGCTGCAGAGTCCTTAGTGGCTCATTTGGTGCCCATCCTCCCTTTTTGATCTTTTTGGAATCCTCTGCTTCTTTGTTCAGGGCCCCCCCTGGGATCTGCCTTCAGCAGTTTCATCTATTGGTGCATTTTTGTCATAGATACCCATGATATGTTCAGGAGTGTTGTCTAAAGATTTTTTTTTTCTGGCTGCTTGCATCTATAGAACCACTGTGGCAGAATACTCAATGCTTTGCTGGTCAAGCGCTGTAATATTTTTAGTCACTAGTCCTCTTCTGTACATTCAGCAAAGATACATTTTTCTTCACTTTATAGTAAGTGCCTGATACTTCTGATGTTTCCAGATGTTGTATTCAATAAAGGCTACTTTAATCAGCACTCAAACCATCAGTAGTGACAGAAGAAAGAATGCTCCAACTCTTGAAGAAAATATCACAGGCTACTGATGAATTAGCAGCAGACATCTTAGGAAGTTGCAGGCTGTTTGTTGTTTTTTTCCCCCAAGCATTGGAGCCAATTCATATACCAATATCCCTATTTTGATTTCAAATTTTTAAGAATTAATGTTTGCAGCTGCTTTTGCAAGGGCCCTAAGCATAGGATCATTCCAATAAAAGGAGTGGTGCATCCTGCCATTTCCACAGACAATAAAAAGAGGATTATTAACTTGCTCGTCACCCTTACAGAAATTTGTGGGATGAGGATGTTTACTAGTAACATCCCAATTAAGGTTGGCCAATATAAACTTCCTTTACCCTTCAGGAGGAATTGGCCCTGCCACAAGGGGCAGGGTTTGGAATGCTCGAAGGACCCAGCTGTGCCGCGAGAGCGAAGGTCTGACCTGTGTCACAACCGGGAGCACGTGTGCAGTGTGGGCACGGGGCACCTCCGGGGTGCAACACCCTCCTCAGACGGGGGAAGGAGGGGGGAGGGCAAAGCATGCCAGCAGTGGCTGACAGGTAGCCTGAATTAGCAGGCCCCAATCCCGCCTGCTAGGTCACTTTCTTCCTCCCCCCCGCCCGCTCGGATGAGCTCGCTCACGGCACATTCACACCCCACCTTGGCGGGAGCCGCAGCAGGCGCTGAGTCACTCAGGGGCGGCGGGGGGGGGGGCAGATTCCCCCCCCCGACACACCGAGGGAGGAGGGGGGGCAGGTCGCTCCGCCGAGGAGGCCGCCAGCGACCCCCCACGGCACGCGCGCGTCTCCCTCTCGCCCCCTGGCCCCGGCCCCGCGCGCGCACCTGCAGGTCCTGCACCGACACCTCCAGCGCGGTGAGGTAGAGGTAGGGGACGCCGCTCCCGCGGGGCCCGGGTGGCCCGTCGCTCAGCGAGAAGACGTTGGCGAAGGGGCGGCCCCGCAGCGGCTCCCGCGCCGACAGCGTGGCCAGCGCGGCCCAGTCGCACTGGTGAACCACGTAGCGGGCCACGCGCGCCGCGTCCTCGTGCGGGGGGATCCCGCTCCCCCCGCCGGCGGCGGCGGCGGCCACCAGCAGCGCCCAGGGTAGAACCAGCGACCACAACGGCGTCATCGCACCTAAGATTAATCCCCCTGACCGGGCCACCTCCGAGCGGCGTTGAGCAGGTCCCTCATGGGGGCGGGGCCGCACCACTCTCAGCCAATGGGCACCCACCGGCTGGCCATCTCCGCCAATGAGGGCGCGCTGGGGGCGGAACGGTATGGGATTACCCCCCTCTCAGTCGTGCGTGAGCATTCTACTCCCAGCCAATGGGCGCACGCCGCCCTCTCCTGTACACCAATAAAATCTGCCAGAGGGCGGGGCGAATGGGCACGAAGTCCGTCGGGTGTAAACACCGCCGATTCTCCCAGCAGCTTTCGGGGGAGGGAGGAGTCACTCAAATATCAGCCAATGAACAAAGCCCTCTCCCGGAACCTCCTCCAATAACAACTGGCCGTGAATGGGCGGAGGTGGGATTAACGCAGACTGGGGGGCGGAGTCAGTGGGAGTCACAAGGCAAGACAGGTAAAATATAAACAGACAGAAGCGTGCGCCTCCCTCCCGCCCGCCGCCTCCCGTCTGGTCACGTGGGAGAAAGGGGGGCGGGAGTGCGGTGGCGGGGCAGCTACTCCCTACTACTAGCAGCGCGAGCGGCTGTTACTGGGCGCGTGAGGCAGCTGAGGCTCGCTCGCTTTTGCACATCCCCTGCCTTGCCTTGCCCTGCCCTGCCCTGCCGCAGCGGGGCCCAGCAGGGAGCGGCCGCAGGGCAGTTTGGGGCCCAGTCCCCGGGGGAATCGCTCCGGGTTTGTGCGGGGATTTCCCTCTAGCTCCCCGCCCTCTCCTCCGCATATTTTGCATGGATTTAATTGGCAGGAAGGTTTCCTGATCCTGCGCCCCGGCTGTTCCAGGGTGGTTTACCAGCAGCGTGCAGGGCTGGCTGGCTGCCCTCTGGTTGTGCAAGTTCGGGAGAGATCTTGCAGCAACATCCCCTCCCAGTCTCTGCTACTCCTAAGCAGCGACGTTTAGTAATTACGGCTGTGGCTCGTACTGCACTGAGCTGGGGGGGGGAGTGCGCGGATCCCTGCAACCACGCATGATCCCACTGAAGGCCGTGGGGCTGCGCAGGGGCATAGGGGTCCGCCTGCTTATTGCAGGATCGGAAGAATGGCCTGCTGTTGTGGGGGACCGGAGTTGAAACTGACCCGCTCTAATAACTTTGTCCTAGTCTGTGCGGTCCCCATTAGGCCTGCTAAGCAGTTTTTCTTCTGCAATAGCCTCTGGGAAGTCTCAATGAGCTGACCCGTACAGCTAATTGCACAGTTTCTGGTTTGAGTATTTCCTGTTGTGAGGCACTATGGTTCTGTGTTTAATATCATTATTATTTTTCTGTTTAGTGGAAAAGACTGATCAGATCCAAGAAAATCTCTCTAGCAGTGCCAGACTGAGAATCAGTAAAACATATCATCCCTTACTTAGCTCTGGTCTACGCTACAGAGCTATAACAGTATAACTATGTCGCTCGAGGGTGTGAAAAATCCACACACAGTCCTGAGTGATGTTATACCAGCCTAACTCCCCCTTTACACAGTGCTATGTGAGTGGGACAGCTCTGATTGACATAGCTATTGTCTCCCAGGGACCTGGATTAATTATGCCAACAGAAGAGCTCTCTCCTGGCAGCATGGAGTGCCTTCATTAAAGCACTTCAGCAGAGTAGCTGCATTGGTGCAGCTGCACCATTGCAATAATTTTAAGTGTAGACTCGCCCTTAATTTAGATCATTCTCCAAAGCATAGGTGATGAAAGCGCAGGGGAAAGTTTTTGGCACTGCATGTGAACTGGAGCTTTGTCTCTCTTAGGCTGGTAAAGCTTTTGTCGCACAGGGAGGTGAAAAAAACGCCCTCCTGAGCAACATACCTTTTGCAGGTATAAGTGCTAGTGTGGACAGCATTATGTCGGTGGGAGAGCATCTACTGCCAACATAGCTGCCACCGTTCTTTTATATGGTTTTATTATGTTGGCGGGAGAGCTCTCCTCGTTGACATCACGCAGCTACACAGTTGCTCTTATAGCAGTACCGATACAGCTGTGTTACAGTAAGTTTTAAGTGTAGACTAGCCCTTAGTTAGGTAAAGCTAGTGCGGTGTATCTGAGTCCACCTCTGACTATGATCCCCTTCCCCAGGAATTCTTCACCAGTAATGATCAGGCTGAGTCCATGTCTGGCAAACTTCACAACATATTGCAAGACCAGTCTCTTTTCACAGCACTTTTTCTGACAAATGAGCTGCAGAATGGCCCTCACACCCTTGCTCTTTAGACATACAGGTGAGAGCAAATGACTTTTTTGTAGTTTGTATTTGTATTTTTATTTTGTTTGCTTGTACTCTTTATAATCTATAAGGATAGGATAGCTTTATAAACAATCTTTAAAGGCCGTGGGGGCTTGTTTTTATTTTAGAAATATCATAAGAACATAAGAATGGCCATACTGGGCTAGACCAATGGTCCATCTAGCCCAGTATCCTGTCTTGTCACAGTGGCCAATGTCAGGTACTTCAGAGGGAATGAACAGAACAGGACAATTACTGAGTGATCCATTCTTTGTTGTCCTGTTCCAGCTTCTGGCAGTCAGAGGTTTAGGAATACCCGGAGCATGAGGTTGTATCCCTGACCATCTGGGCTAATAGCCATTGATAGACCTATCCTCCATGAATTTATCTAATTCTTTTTTGAACCCAATAATACTTTTGGCCTTCACAGCATCCCTTGGCAATGAATTAACTGTGTTGTTTGAAGAAGTATATCAGTGTGTTTGTTTTAAACCTGCTGCTTATTAATTTCATTGGGTGACCCCTGATTCTTGTGTTATTTGAAGGGGTAAATAACACTTCCTTATTCACTTTCTCCACACCATTCATGATTTTATAAACATCTGTCATACCCCTTAGTCATCTCTTTTCTAAAATGAACAGTCCTAGTCTTTTTAATCTCTTCTCACGTGGAAGTTTTTCCAGACCCCTTAATCATTTTGTTGTTCTTCTCTGAACTTTTTCCAATTCTAATGCACCTTTTTTGAGATGGAGCAACCAGAACTGGATACAGCATTCAAGGTGTGGAAATACTATGGATTTATATAGTGACATATTTTCTGATTTATAATCTATCCCTTTCCTAATGGTTCCTAACATTCCGTTGGCTTTTTTGACTGCCACTGTACATTGTGCGGATGTTTTCAGAGAACTATACACAATGACTCCAAGATCTCTTTCTTGAATGGTAACAGCTAATTTAGACCCCATCATTTTGTATGTATAGTTGGGATTATGTTTCCCAATAGGCATTACTTTGCATTTATCAACATTACATTTTATCTCCCATTTTGCTGGCCAGTCACCCACACCCAGTTTTATGAGATTCTCTTTGTTACTCGTCACAGACAGTTTTGGATTTAACAATCTTGAGTAATTTTGTAACATCTGCAAATTTTGCCACTTCACTGTTTATCCCTTTTTCTAGATCATTTATGAATCTGTTGAACAGCAATGGTCCCAGTTCTGATCTTTGGCGAATCCCATTATTTACCTCTCTCTACTGTGAAAACTGAACATTTATTCCTCCCCTTTCTTTATTATCTTTTAATCAGTTACTGATCTACGAGAGGATCTTTCTTCTTATCCCATGACTGCCTGTTTGCGTAAGAGCCTTTGATGAGGGACCTTGTCAAAGGCTTTCTGAAAGTCCAAGTACACTATATGCCCTGGATCACACATGTTTTTGACCCCCTCAGAAATTGGTGAAGCATGATTTCCCTTCACAAAAGCCACGTAGTCTCTTCCCCAACATACTATGTTCATCTATGTGTCTGATAAATCTGTTCTTTACTATAGTTTCAACCAGATTACCTGGTAGTGAAGTTGGATTTGCTGGCATGTAATTGCCAGGATTGCCTCAGGATCCCTTTTTTAAAAATCAGCAATACATATTAGAAATACCAAGCTTTGTCTTCCTTGGCTTTTCCTGAAAGACTGGAGAGAAGTCTACCTTCCTGCTCTAGTTATATGTATAGTGCAGTCACAAGGAAATTTGCAAAATCTTTTGCTTTGAGTAAGCCTTTCCCCCATAAATGACGCTCACAACATGACTCTCCTCTTCTGTTCATAAACCCTTACCAACTACCCCCACAAAAAACCAAATTATGCCAAACAGAGTTGTGAAGGGTGAAGTGCTTGAAAATCCATGAAGTCCACCAGAGACTTTGCTGTTGATTTTACAAGGAAGGTGCTGAGCTACAATAGTAATGGGTGGCAGCATAAAACCCTAAATTAGGTAGATATCTGCCCACATCAGACCCTCAACACTCTTAGTTTAATAGATTTTAAAGCCAGAAGGGATCATTATGATCATCTGTCCTGAACTACTGCATCACATTGGCCACAGAATTTCACCCTGTGAATCCTGCAGCTGGCCTAACTGAACTAGGTCATCGCTTTTAACAAAAGACATCCAGTCTTGGTTTAAATACTTCAGCTGATGGATAATTTACCAGATCCTTGGACCTTTACCACATTCTTTGGCAGTCTGTTTACTACAATCCTGTGGTTTCAGGCAGGCAGAATAAAGATTCTCACTGACTACTTTGTCCTCCTTGGCTTCTTGAGAGAGTTACAGACTTGTGGGTTACAGGTTAATAAACTCTGCTGATGCCAAACCCTCCAAAGCATAGGAGAAGAGCTATTAAGTAGGGAGCTGAACTGACGGGAGGAACAACTCTAGCTGCAAAAGCTGCTGTTAGGCGTCCCACCAAAATGGTGAGAGAGTCACAGCCATACAAATCCCCTTGGTTAAGGTGTGAGAGAAGTTAAGTGCAAGGCAGAAGATTAAGGAGAAAATGGGAAGAAAGAGAGCTGGGGATAAGAGGATGGAGACAGAGTGACAGTTAATAGAAGAATATATTTAGAAAGCAGGGGGAACTTTGAAGGGGAAAAGACAGCACGGATGATGTAGGGGGGAGAAGAAGAAAGCACTGAAAAAGGGAGAAAAGTGAGTCCGAATAAAAGGTGAAGGAAGAAAGACAAAAAGGGGGAAGGTAAACAAACAATAGCAATTTTTTTCTTGTTTGAGATTTGGCTGATTGTTAAAATATACACAGTACTGTATATGGATATAGCACTGCCCCCTCACACAGAGGGAGCCTGCTTCCATTAATCCTTGCTGCAGTCCTGTCCCCTTAACAACCTACAATGGTGAATTATTCCCTTACCACCCTTCCACTGCAGTGAGGGGAAAGGAGTGCAGGTGGAGGAGTGTGTGAGGGGATCTTATTGCGGGCAGGATGTCATTGTTAGAGGAGGGTCTAGGAGGAGAGAATGTTAGTGAGCATGGGAGAAAGTGATTGGTACAGGGAAGAAATGTTGGGGGCAGTAATGGAGACCAGGGGAAGAAGGAAAGAACAACACTGGGAAAAAAGAGAGGGAGGAGAAAGAGAGGAATGGAAGTGAGAGAAGGAAAGAGAGAGAGTTAGCAATTACGTATAGAAAAATTAGATTTAGGGAAACCAGACAGTTGAAGAAGACAGAGGAAAATATCAAGATATAGTAAGTAGATTGAACAAATGGGGCAAAGGAAGGAAAAAGGTAAACAATGGATATACAAGGAGGCCGACTATGTTTTATTACTTCAGTTATTAGATGGAAGGTGTAATGTCAACATGTAACAATTACCAACTCCCCAATAATCGTGGTGTTTGGTTACAAAGACACTCAACCACTCTGGCCATTGAAAACTGTCTACATCAGTATTTTTAAAAGAACCTTTAACTACTATCCCAGAAGTAGACGTGTATAAAGCAGGTCATGTATTTTACACATACATCTAGGGATTTTTTTGTGCCCAGCCATCTGACCCTGTTGGATCCTGTTGCTCTCACAAGCTGCCGTTATGAATCCTGAAACTGGATCATCCATGGTACAATAAAAATCTATTGTTCATTAGATCATTCTTTAAAAAGGTAATTAGCTGGGAAGTGGGGAGCTGGAGCATCCTCCTGATAGGACAGTTTCAACAAATGTAAAGGTTTCTTTGAATACTTATCTTACTTTAAACTTGAAATGTTCATTCTGCTTTCCTCCAGTAGTCACAAGGGGGCGCTATTCTTTCAGCTTTGGTAATTTAGTTTGCAGAAGTTAGTTAAATGAACTGAGCCTGCAGAACCGTTCCCTGGATGTACTAGATGCTTGAGAGATTGTTGGATATACAGATTGAACAGAGTGTACCAGGCTAAATAGTACTTGCTGGGCATACTGCACTGGACAGGATTTACCAGGCTGAACAGTGCTTTCAGAATGTTCTAGTTTGGTGCATTGGACTCAATTGGGGTTTCTATTGGCACAGTGCTTTCTGAGTGTACGTATTGGACAAGATGTATTGGACTGAAGGGTGCTGGCAAAATATCCTTAACTTTGGCCGTAAGGGCAGATACTTAATGAGCAGTCACTGTGGGCACTCGGTGGACAAGGACAATCACTGTGTGAGTCTGCTGAAGGCTTGTTTGTCTTCCACAGTGACATGTTCAAGCAGGTTCTCCTGCTGACAGTGACACAAAGCAATGGCGATAGTCCCAACGTCAGGAAGAGGAGGCTGCAGTGCCAGTTGATGCCTAATTAGTACCCCCTGCCCCAATTAGTTCAGGATCAACAGCTCATCTGAAATAAATCTTCTGGGCTCCTTTGTCTTACTCAAATATTTCTTAGAGAAAGGAGAAGGGCTCTTCTTCTTGCTCCACAAGGTGTTTGGGGTTCCAAAACCCTTGCATAACGAGAATGAGAGAGTACTGCCAGCTGCTAATTCTCACTTTATCTCACATTCTTACCCACTTTATAAAAGTAACACATTTGTGGTACAGCCTTTCTATTAGTTGGTCCAGCCCTCTGTCCAGATAACATTGTTAGTGAACTGGTCTTAGTTTCAGTCCATAGACTGGGCTTGGGCCATGTCTCTCTGGATAGTATAGTCTAGGTACAAGCTGGGCGAGATCCCTCTCCATCCTACCTTGTCTGTGGGAATGACCAGCCCTGTCTGCAGATAACACAGCCTATCTTTGCACTGAGCCAGCTCTCAGTGTTTCTGTGAGCTAGACTAGTACTCTGTTCAGATACCACAGTCTATTTGTGAACTGGGCCAAGCTTCCTGTCTAGATTGTGTAGTCTCTTCATGAACAGGACCCCTTCTTTGTCTGGCTAACTCTTGTTGAGGGCTGTGCAATCACTGCCTGATAATGGTCAGTCTGTGAGTTGAGCCAGCTCTGTGCATTCAAGTGACAAGCAGAAAGATTAAAGCCACTTTCTGCTGTGTATGACAGAAGAGATTGACCTCCGATGCAGTGCTGTCAGAAAGCTAAAGTATTCAAGGCTTTGAAGTACCATCCACTCAATGCCATGTGAGACCCTCCATGCAAATCTGTTACTAAAAATGTTGGTCAGGCATCAGCCCCAAACAGAGCAGCCAATTCCTGTTCTGTTACAATTAGGAAGTTGCATAAACTTACCCTAAACATTGCAGCATAAAATCATTGCGTGTTAGAATGATAAATCTGTATTTATTTTTCAGGATAAAGTCCCAGTTCAAACTATGTGTGTTTAACTTACACACCTTCCAGTGATGTGCTTTTAAAACATTTTTAAAGTGAATTTAAGTGCTGGTTAAAAGTGCCAGTTGACAGTCAAGGAGGCTGAAGTCCTCTTTATCCTTACAAAAGTCACAGAACGAGCAATGGCATTACAAACTTCCTCCTCACACTCCATACTCACGTGCCCCAAACCCTGTCCTGAACGAGGGGCTACCACAGGGGACAGAACATGTGGTTCAGGCTCCATGGTCCAGTCAGTTCTTGGCCTCTCTGTTGAGACAGCCAACAAGGAGGCCAGTTGTGATTGTAGTTTCTGTGATGTTGACGTGACATTTGTCCACAGGGAACTGGACTGAAAGCACCAAATTCAGAGACATGCTGATATATCTAGATACAGATATTTAGATTAGGTTAGATTAGCTCCTGAGCTCTGACTGTATTTTTTTAAAATGATATCTAAATTAAGGCTTGTGGTATATTAAACCGGTGATTTATTTTACTTGGAACAGTTTTGCCCTGGCCAGAGACAGGAGGAGTTTTGTCCTGGTGAGCTTATCTAGTGATTGCCTTTGTACAGTATGGCATATGCCTGCAGTCTTACCACTTTGTGCTCCCATTCTCTTTGTTCGCTCATGCTACATGGAGGTGAGCTGAATCAGTGCTGAAATGGGAGATCTCCCAAGAAATGTAGGTGCTGCGAGAGATAGTGTCGACAGTTTGGTGTATCTATGACCCAAGGACCCCTTGATGCCAATGTGATGGAAGGTATAGGGAGGCATGAGGGTTACAAGAATCCCTGGGTCTAATATTCACATACTAGTTCATTAAAGACTGTCATGTAAAGTTTCTCCTGAAAGCCTGTGCCACATTGGTCATCATAATCTAAGCAAAACGTATGTGTGGCTATTATGTAGGGAGATATGTATATATATTGGATATTATGTTCTTAAGGCCATGTAGTTAAAGGCAGGTCACCCAGAGGTAGTGTGCCTTGAGATAGATTCCACCAGACAGAAGGTGGGAAACATTTATCTTCCTAGCTGACGATGGCATATTGTGGGTCTTATAATAGAAGTCTGTTAGCATACTGAGTCAAATGCTAATGAAGAGATTGCTGAGACTTCAGAAAGAAATATTGACAGGAAGAGGTAAACAGCAGCAGGACAGGCCCCTGTTTTAGAAGTGAAGAACAAAAGACTGATCTAGTATATCTAGGGATGCAGAAAGACATCCTGGCATCTTTCATCTGGGAGACAAGCTGTCAGAGGGTCTTGGTTTCGTGAAAAGAGGGTCTCGGTCACTGGCTGAAAAATGCTGTGAGAAGGACTTTGGGTTAATCCGTACCTTATCAGACAAGAGGACATCTTGTTAATTGAGTTTAGGCTCTAGAATGTGTGTTCTGATTGTATTTTATATGTAACCCTTTGTTTCCAATACTTTTGTTTGCTACCATTTGAATCTCTGTTCTTTGTTAAATAAACTTATACTTGCTTTCTCTATAAAATCTATGGGCTGTGTGTTAAGCAGAGCTGTGTTCCAAGGTGTAACTGGTAAGCTGTGTGTGCTGTTCCTTTGGGAATAGAGGATCCGATAATTCTGTAAGTGTCCAGTGGATAATGGGGTTGACGCTGCAGTAGAATGCTCAGTGGATGAAGAGTGCGTATTGTGAGTATTCATGAGTAACAGCAGAACCTGCATGATCTGAGAAGGGAGAGTTTGTGTTGCCTGTCGCTGATGGAGGAGGGGAGCTGACCCCCGTCAGACACAGATGGGGCTTCCCTCACACTAAGGGCAGATGGTAGCAAGGTGCCTCACAGCCCTGAAAGTGAGTACACTTGGGAAGTATCACAATGTCACTCTTCCCCACCAGGTACTGAGGCCTGCCTGGTGTTAGTGAGTGCAATGTTGTAGGAAAAGACATCTTTCAATGTGATGCTGTTTCTAGGACCAAAGCAGCTGAGGTAGAAGATTCCAGATTTATTTTCATATGGTGAAATACTCCCTCTCAAGTATTGTCAGTGGGGCAATTCCTATGTTCCTAGTATATTTTGGTGATATACTTCTTCACAGGGACTTGGGAATCAGGAAGGAAGACTGGCTAATCCAGTTACACGGTCCTGGCCTCTGCACCGCAGAACCACCATGTTAGAACTCAGAAACAGCCTGACAGTCACATTACAGCCTAGCTCACAAGCAGGCTTGAAACACTGTACACTCAACAGGGTTAGGATCCATCCTTTAGCCAGTACAAACTCTGTAAAGTCCTACACTCTTGGACCAGTCAGACTGTGTTAGGAACCAGATTAGCTAGAATCATGTTTAGATCAAATGTAAACATCCTTTTGATTTGATTTGATTTGATTTGAGCTCCCATGGTGACAGAGCCTTAATTGCCCCCCTCTCCCATCAATTCCAGCATGTCTTGGATATCCTGAGGCATGAGTTAGTGCTGGGTTTGTGTACGCTCAAATATGCTTAAGTGCAGCTGCAGTATTAGAGCAAAAATGTCAATAGTACAAAGCGTTCCAGCTGACTTCATTTCCTGCAGATAACTCCCTGAAGAGGAGGGTGAGGTTTGGAGCTTGCATTGTTAGTTTACTGGGGAGGGGTTTGGAAGGGTGAGTGGTGAGAAAATATTTCAGGACACAGTTAGCAGGCCATAGGGTTAAAAAAGCGAGGGTCCTGTATAAAAAGGCTGTTCACATTTGTTTCCTGTTAACTTGCCATTTTCAGAGAAGGGTGATAGGCACTGATGTAAATCCTACATACAAACAGGATGTTGGCTTTTACAGTTGATTAAGTTATGAAATGCAGTCCTCTTTCATTGCCTTTTTTTCTGCTGAGACTTAAACATTCAGGTGGGAACAGGAGAGGTTCAGAAGGAAACTTGGTCATTACTTCTACTTATTAACACCATTGCTGACAAGTGGTGTGTATAACCAGCCAAATACAAAAACACAATCCTGAACTGAGTACTTCTACAAATCCTAAATAAACACCTTCCCAAATTCAAAACCCATTAGACAGACACTCCCCTTCACCTCACACTAATTCATCACTCTCACAAACATATACTCCCAGACTAAATGCCCTCACAGACACACACAAATGAAATAGCTGCACGGACATACACAGTTGAGTCACATGGTCTCGCAGATGCACTCAAAATGTAAACACTTTTCTTCTTCTTCAGTAGTCTCTGAACATAGAATTATCATATCCCTGCATATCATCTATCTGTCCAGATTCATATAATGGTAGCCATCACTATAGTATCTCAGATCCTTTCAAGGGTTAATAACCAAAATTCCAAGAGGCCAGCAAACACTATGCCAAGTGTTCATGAATACAGCTAGGCTAATTATGCTGCGTCCTCCATGAGTGTGCAGAAAGAGGAAAGGAAAGAGCTCCTTGTGCCCGTTCCCCCACATTTTGTGCACCCCTACAGGAACAGCAGTAATTTGGCCCTAAGTGAGCTTTCTCAGCTGACCTTCACCCACTGCAGTATTGATCAGCTGGGAAGCTACAAAGCCCAAATGGACCACAACAACATTATGTTCTAACCCCTCTTCACTACAGTCTGATTTCATGGGATTTGCGACAGCTAGATTTTTTTCTGCTGAACAAAACAGAAACATTCACATGTTTCTTTTGATATACAAACACATTAGACAGACCCATGGACACTACTGTACCCTCAGAAGAGTCACAACCAAATAGATATGTGATGCTGCAGATAAGTGCATACCAGGTTATCCTTCACTTGTCGGCCTCTTCACACACACACAAATGTGTAGGGCACACAATTCCCCTTGCCTTCCCAATACAGCCTATAATTGTCCTTCACAAATTTTCTGCCAAAAGATTTTACAGAATTAAAGAGTGTGGAGAGTTTGGGTCAGGTTTTCTAGTGGTTTTCAGTCCAAAGACCTCCATTTACACAAGGTATTCTAGAACAAGCTCAGACTTCGCATTTTCCAGTCTTGAGACTTCAGCGTCCACCATTCTACATGTTCACATTCTGCTTCTTCAAGATGAAAAACCTCTTTTTGTTATACTGAAGATTCTGGACTATGCTCAGCATTTGCATTTAAACTACTGTTTAGGAATCCTGTTTGTAGGAAAACCGGAGAAGGGTTTATTTGCCTTGTGGAGTGATCGTTTGTTGCAGGCATAACGACAGAAGGCAAAAAAAAAAGTAAAGACTTGATACTGGCAGCTGCAGGGACCTTCACTTTGAAAATATGGTTAAAGTGATACTATCTTTGCCTAACAGTTTCCTTTTTCATAGACCTCAGCTGGCAACTTCCGTTCCCTTGTTAGTGAAGAACAAAACACTATCTTGCAATACAAACCCCCTGAATGCAGAAAAGAATAAAGCTGAAATAGTGCCTCAGTGAGATGAAGCAACTGTTAGATTCAACTGAGAAGCAGGTTTTTGGGGGCCCCTGTATTTGACAGACATCTGAACAACAAACCTTGGCAAAGGATGGCACATCGAAATCCCTGGAGGATTAAGTCCTCTTGCAGTCACCAGAATGGGTACAGCAAAAAACAGCCAAAGTGCCCCTCCCCCCATATTCCTCCATCAATTGCAACTTAATCCTCATCTGCAGGGACAATCTAGGAGTAAGAGGAGAGTTCAGTCTCAACATCTTATTCAATTCCTAGTCTCTTTGCTGAGACTTCCACTTGTAACAGTAGTGGTTTGTTGTGATGTGGAGGTATAAGCTAATGGAATGGGTCAGCAGCAAATAGCCAGTTTTGGTCAGTAGAGTCTCTTCCCTCCATATTTATTCTGGATGGACAGAGACAGTATTTGCATGAAGAAACTAAAATATATTAAAATAATAAGAACACGTGATACAGCCCAGTCCTTTTCCCTCTGTGGGTGGAGACACACCTTCCCATGGGCTTTCTCCTCCCTGACTTCCAAGCAGCTTCTGTTTTAGCACTGCACCTGACCACCTGTGCAAAGGAAGGAAGAAGCAGAGCTGGAGTTAACCTCTTATTCATCAAGAACCAGTTAATACCCCAGACCTTGTCAAACCGTTGACTCCTTAGTGACTAGAAACTGCCAATTCATTTTTCACATGGCACCAATCCCCTGCATTTCCAGTTGCTAGTGTATGGCTGTATGGTTTGGGTCTGTTTTTGAAGCGATGTGTATTTGCACATGAATGATACTTTCCTCCTTTAGAATGTGCTTTAAGATCTACTGGTGAAAAGCACTATAAAAGAACTAAGAATTATTATTATTATTATATTTAGAGATTAAGCCACTAATACCTGTGGGTATATTGCTATCTAAAGTGACAGTAAAAGAGTATGGCTGCTATTTTTTTGTACTTGCACCAGGATCAGATAATCATGTTGGAACCACTGTAATCCAGATCCTCTGCTGGCTGGGGCCGTTGCAAAGTAGACTTTGCACATCCTCGTTCCTGGGTCAGTTGTTTGGCAGGCCGCCACTCTGGATCTGCTCCTGCGTCTTCCCATGGCATCAGTGCACACATTATCACACGGCATTATCAGTGCCATGATTTGAAGACTCAAATCAAGTCACAAAACAAACATGGGGCTGATTCTTTAACTGTCCAATGAGTTGTAGGATTTGGGAACAGGCCATGGCAATTCCAGCTACCATTCTGAGAGCTTTGTGTTGGGTGGGACTGAGGATATGTCTACCTTACAATGAAAGCCTAGGATTAGAGGAATTTGATTCAATAGACCCCACAGGACTTGAGGATCTATATTGATTGTCAGCCCTAGGTTAAGAATTTTCTAACCTGGGCCTGAACCTGGAGTTCTAGTGTCCACGCTACAGTACGCAGACCTGAGTCCAACCAACCATATTCCACACTTCCTGATGCCTTCCTGCTCTAGCCCTTTGTTCACAGTGCAGTGTGGGAAAATTTGACTGTCTTAGCGAGACAAAGAAAGTTGGCCAGGAGGATACTTTTGGTGGACTTCCAGAGCACAAGTCCAGTGGGGCTGCATCTACACTGCAAAGCAATAGGGCTTGAACCCTGGGTCCTGGCTTGACTTAGGCTCGGACCCTCTGCTTCTGTGGGCTTCAGGTACCCTGGGCCTGATCCCTGGGCTAGCACAATTTGTGTATGGATGGAAGGGGGATTAGGCTGGATCCTGAGTTCAAACCTTGGGCTTACATTGCAGCGTAAACATATCCTGAGTAGCCTAATGCCCTTTAATATTGTAATTAAGAGGTAAAAATATCATGACTTAAGTCTTTCATTCCAGTTTCTGCTAAACAATATGAAGGCTTTTATGCCAAGCAGTCACTTTAATAGGGCAATACGTAAGTATGCTTTGATGACATCTATGTAACGAACACTACCATAACCATGAAGACAGTCACATTTAAATCTTGATCCTGGCTTTCAGAAAAGACTTTTAAATCTTCTTTCACCTGTTCTGGATGCAGAGTTATGAAACAGGACTGTCAAGGAAGTTGTGTCACTTCCCAGCTCTGGAAGAGGGAGACTCGACAATTGACAAAAAAAGTCTTTCAAATTCCTCTGCACTCCTTCTTGTAGGTGGGGATCTGATCCTCTGCACTGATCTCTGGAGGTGGGGATCAACATTATGTGGAAGGACCATGTGCATGATGGCTGCTGAAACAGGCCCAATGAGAATTTGTTTAGTAGACATTTGTGTGATGTGAATGGAAAGTGAGATCTTAGGATAATGCTCTTGTGGTTTATTTTTCCTAACTAAATCCTGTGTACCTTTAAAAAAAAAAAAGAAGAAGAAGAAACAGCAGCAGCTTTACCACCACAACTCTAGCTGTATTTGTCAGTGCTCAAGTCTTTAGTGAGAAAATTAGCACCTCTGAGTAAGTGGTGAAGGAAAAAGACTCAAAGTGGAAAAAATTAATCTTCTTTCATGTTTAGTCCCAACTGGAGATATAAATTGCTATCTTTTTATTGTGTTTTTACAGCACCTGCCACAATGAAGCCTACATCTCTACAAATATAATGATGGTCTGATATCTGCTCCTCTTATGTCCCCCGTGCCCATCCCAAGTATCAGTTAAAATCTTCTCATGCAACTACAGATTAAAAAGGTCAGAGACTGAGAGAAGAGAAGAAAAAGACAGAAGGAACGGCTGCAGCAAAAGGAAAAGAACTACAAATACAGCAAGAAGTAAAAGACTGAAGACTCAAAGAGGGAGAACAACGGTAAACAGAGGGAAAGATATAGAGAGAAGAATAAGAAAGAAAAGAAAAAAAGAAATATGGTAGGAGTATAGACAGAAGAGAAAGAAAGGGAGAGCTACAGAGGAAATGCACACTTGGTGCCCCCATGTTTGGGCAGAGCTGCAGAGTTTGCTGCTTGCTTTCTCTTGAGCCCTGCACTCTGGGAAAGAGAGTATCTGTTTAGATTTGTGTCTAAATTTAAACCCTGATTGCTTTGCCTCCCCCACTCTCCCCACCCTCTCTTCCTCTCAAGTACCCTCCCTCCTTCCTTGTTCTCAGGCCACTCACTGGGCTCTGTCAGTTCTCAAGCTGAGCTGGGGTTTGGATATTATATTATACGCTCCTCAGCAGTGTGTTCTCACTCTGGCTGGGCAGAAACGTTCCACAGCTAACGGGGAAAAGGGTGGGGAAGAACGACTGTCCTGAGGACATCCCTCACTTGCAGGATATGGAGGTAAAAAATTTATTGCAGTAGCCGCGCGTTGCTTTGCTGACTTACTTGCCCCAGCAGTTCAGATCACAGCATTTAAATTAGCTCCACCTTTACATGTCAGTTTCCCACTAAAAGCAGGTTATAATTTCATTTTGCTGTATTAAAAGATAATTGATCCCCTCAGTGCCCCTTGGAACTTCTTGCACACAGTTTATTCTAAAGTTGGGGGGGGGGGAGAGGGAGAGAGAAAGAGAGAGTGTATGGGGAGGGGGGAAAGTATCACTCATTTTTGAGCCTCTTCCCTTGAGTTGGAGAAGGCAGTAAACTTCAAGGGCCTGCATCATTTTGAGGCATGATTCAACCGCTCAGTTATAAAATTGGGCACATACGGAGGAACTAATTGATAGAGCTGGAACTTCAGGCTTCATGGGGATAGCTGCAGCCATACCTCTCAGTTGCCCTTTTGCAGGAATGTCCTTTATTTTTGACCCCAATGTTCCTTCTGTCCGATGTGGCTCTTTCAATCTCACTTTCATTATCCAAATCAGAGATTTTTGATTAAAAAAGCAGAGGACATAGGAATGCTAAAGAAATTAATACTGTATCATTAAGAACTGTTTGTACTTTTCATTGCTCCGCACCTCTTGTCCCCCAGGGAAGGGTGGGAGTACAGAGATATGGGTCAGGACTATTGATTCTATTCCAAACCTTGCCACTGACTTGCAGCCTGACTTTGGGCAGATGCTTCACCCCTCTGTGCCTCAGTTCTATTAATGCAAAATGAGGGTGATAGTGCTCCCCTAGCTCCCAGGGATGGTATGAAGTTGAATTCACTAGAGATTTTAAAGCGTTTTGGTAGCCTCTGATGAAAGTTGTCATAGAAGAGCAAAGTATTATATATTGATATTAATTAGGGCATAGGACATAGAGAGATTGTTATAAAAGTCAACACTTCAAATGACAAAAGATTTTCTGATTCATTCTCTGCAATTACAGATCTTGCTAAGTACCTTATCACATTTTTCCTGGGGAAATAAGTTTTTCATTAGTCCCCAGCTCAGAAGTGGCCCTGAGTACAGGAGACACACAGCAAGAATAGGGAACAGTGTTTCTTGGGCATCACCATATTTTTCTTTGAGCTCACCTGGGGAGTTCTAATAACTCCCAGTTGCTAAACCAGCCCCTCTGTGTGCTGTGATGCCCTAAGGGTAAGGGTTAAAGGTCAAGCATCTTCAGTAGAAAACCCTCAAAAGGCAGTCAAATCTGTGGCCACCCAGGTTTTACATGTGGGGCAGGATCAAGCAGTGGTCACACCAACTCAAGATGAACCATGTTGCAGGGGTCAAAAATTAAATGGATTCCTAAGGGGTTGTGGATTTAATAGAGCCAAGGTTGGGTCATTAACTGTCCTTAAGTTACTGTTAGTTTTATCATCTTTAGTTGTGCAGCTTTCTGTGATGTCTTCTCTCTGAGAAGGGGCTTTGTTGTTGGTCTCATAAGCCAATGAGACAGACTAAAGCTTATCCAGGGGAAATTCTCAGCCTGCAAGAAAACTGAGAAAAATATATAAAGCGATAAAGCCAGACACTCATGAAATTCAGCGGCTAGTTGAAAATCTAATATAAAAAGTACTTACTATGCAAAAAATCCCATTCTTATAATCAGACTAATACTTAGATCTGGAGCAGACATTAGGTTGCATCTAATCCATTCTCCACTAGCATAGGACAATATATTTTCTTGTGTTTCATGCAGTTGCGTTTTAAAGGTCACAAGCAATGGGGCTTCCACTTCCTTTGTGGGAAACACTCAGGGCCTACTAGATCTCATTATCAGGAAGGTCTTCTGAGATTTAAGATCAGATTTTCCTTCTCTTGTTTTTTCCCAGGACCCCTAGCTATCTCCTTTTTTACCACTATACATTATTATCCTTCCTAGGTGCTTTACTTGCTCCAGCCATTTGTACATCCTTTTAGTTATTATATTTAACACTTAGCTTAAAATGTTCAAAAACATTTTACAAATCGTGAATTTGCCCTCTCAACTCCCTGTAAGGAAGGTTAATATTATACAGAGGTCTAGACCACATATGAAGCCAGTGGCAGAGGTACGATCAAAGGCTCAGGAGTTCCCAGGTCCTTCTTCAGTCGGTTTCTCCCTCATTAGAGCTTTTCTCAGACAGCTGGGCTACAGCCTTTTGTTTGCAGGATCCAAGCTTAATGCAGCAGTGCAACAGAAACAAGAAGTTCTGTCATTTCCTCCTTTGCCAGGCCTTTGCTTCAGCTGTAGAGTGCAGAGCTGTTATGTGCGCTGTAGCTGGCATAATTGGCAAGTTCTTCACACTAATGGACAGATGATGATTATCAGCACTACAGAATGAGATGGGCTGCCTCCAGATGATTACCATTTTCAGCTGGTCTCGCGAACCTTTAAAAGAAAAGTAGCCAAGGCTCACTTGCCTATTTTACTGCTGCTGTTTTTTTTTTGTTTGTTTGTGTTGTGTTGTGTTGCTAGAATCTTATCCAGTCTGCCATTAGGAACATATTAAGCTTTTAGTTAGGTCAGCTGCTTTACAGGGAAAGATGGGCTAGGATCACAGATAGAGGAGAACATAGCAAAATCCAAGTTTGCCAACTCCTATGAAACTTGTAATGAAACCATGATACTTGTTTTTCTTAATGCCCCAGTTCCTCAAGTCAGGTTTAACTTAAAAATCTCAGCTTTCATTTAACAAAAGTAAGCTTCTAGCCTTCATGGCTGCACACCAAAGCTTGGAAAAACATGAATCCTAAAAGGCTCCACCAGCAGAGTGCAAATAAAAAGAACCAAAATTTAAAACACTTGGGGTTGGCAATACTGAGAGCCAAACAATCCTCAAGAGAACATCCACTGTATTTTCTTCCCAGGACCTGCAGAATTTGGAGTAAGGGACACCTGCAGCCTTGTTAGTTTATAATTATCTTAGAAGGTTTGGTGTTTGGTCTGAATAAGCAGCCTGAAGCTCAGATGCATTTTAGAACTGTATGATCCTCTGAGCTCGATGAAACTCAGCTGGAAACCTTGTAGTTTAGGCCTCTTGTAGAACCTCCAGTACCTCCTGCTGCTGGTTAGGTAGGAAATTGTTCTGCCATTTTCCCTGCCACTTCTGTGCTGGAGACTAATAGCACAGAGGCACATGCAAGTTACAAATAAGGTGGGGGGAAGCAATCCAAGTCTCTGAGCTTCAGTTTGTTTTCTGGATGAAGGTGAAAAATGGGTCTTATTTTCTCTGAACAGTAGGTTTGCAGCTGACAACTCTACTTTGGGGACATTTACGTCTCCCTTCTCTGTATCCATCAGCAGGCTTCATTTATCCTCCCTCTTGGTGTCTGTACTCCTATCTCCCTCCAGGCAGCTAGCTCCTCATTTTCCCCAGGAGGAGAACAGTACTCCGTGTGCAGGTGGCGGAGGCCCTCTCGGTGCGATGGAGGTTGGTCCTGGCAGGAGTCACCAGGATCGTAGATCTCCTGGACTACAACGGGGGGTCACTGGGTGGATCCCCAGGTACTGGCTGGGCACATGGGGCTCTCCACCCTTCGAACCCCCCGGCGCATGCTCCAGGAGGTGAAGGCAGCTTTGCTTCCCGCTGCTCGGATTTACCTCAAGCAGGTCCTGTGAGAAGGCGCTCCTCGCCCCTCCCTCAGTCCTAACCCTCCAGAGCTTTCCATCAGGCCCTGACCCTGCGAGCCCCCGGCTGCCCCCTCCCCATGCACCTAATCAGCTGCAAGACCTGCAGCTGGTCCATTTCCGGACCACGCCCAGGGACCATCTGTACATGCTCATGCTCCACATCCTCCATTTCCTCACCCTCATGTCCCACCCAGACAACAAATGGCAGGACCTGATACCACCTGTGGAGGGCGAGGACCCCCGGTGGGCCAGCCTCTACTCCACCCTGACCCCACGGCCTGCCAGGGACATCAGCTGGCGGCTCCTTCACAGAGCCGTGGGCATGGGTGTGTACTTGGTGTGGTTCATCCCTCTCCCTGACACCTGCTTCTTCTGCAGCGTGAGAGAGACCCTGGCGCACGTTTATCTTGAGTGCGCCAGGCTGCAGCCCCTGTTCCGGCTCCTCCAGAATCTCCTGCTGAGGTTCTGGCTGCACTTCTCCCCACACCTGTTCCTATATGCACACCCCATCCATGGCCCCACAAAGTTGCGGGACCTCTTGGTCAACCTCCTCCTAGCCCTGGCCAAAGTGGCCATCTACAACACCAGGGAGAGGAGGTTGTCTGGAAGGGCGCTCTGAGACTGTGGGGCCTATTTCCATTCCTCTGTCCATTCACACATCCGGGCAGAGTTCCTCTGGGCAGTGTCCACTGGCTCCCTGGACACCTTAGGGGAGTGGTAGATACTGTCTGGGGTTCTTTGCTCAGTGTCCCCTTCCGGCTCCCTCCATTTGGACCTGTGACCCCCATGCTCGCTCCTGTTTTTTTCATTTGTTATCCCCCGAAATCAACTGAGTCCCAGGTCCAGTGGCTCCTCCCCTTAGGCTGGGGGAGGGGTCTTTAGCACATACCCATCCACTTCACTGAATTCAAATAGTAGGAGAACAGTTCTCTGCCTCTTTGGTAGCTCACTTAGCCACTTCCTTTCTGTGGATACATATTGAGTGGGTTCCCTGTCCCACAGCCTGTGTTCTCTGTGCTTTGGGGCATCTTCCACAGGATGCATGTACAGGCGCTGCTGGGCTATGGGCCCTCGCCTGATACAGGTAGGGCACTGAGTGTGAGAATGACATCGACTCTTTTTAATCCTGCCGCTGCCATAGAACTCAAGCTGGCTTGTCCCCAGTAGATGAGACAATGGGAAGAAGCAGAAGAGTGAAAGAAAGATTCTCTCAGCCCTCTGTTCCCCTTTCCTCCCAGATGAGCTGTCAGACTCATCAGAGTCCAACACAACTGCTCCCTCTCATGGGAGGACAGACTCACCTTCCTATTTAACAGCACATTCATACAGACTCTGTGGTAGAACACAGCTCTGATCTCTTGTCTAGCATTACTATATCATACTTAAAATCCAGGGACCTAAAGCCCTCTCCCTAGCCCCAACACAGCTGCATCCCTGCAGAAGCAGTTAGTCTGTCCCTAGTAATAATTATTCAGACTCAGGCAGAGCAGGGACTTGAAGTGGGATGTCCCACATCCCAGATGATTGCCCTAATCACTAGGCTATTGGTTTTTCTGGGCAGAGCACTCTCTTAGGGTATGTTTACACTTCAAGAAGGGGAGTATAATTCCCGGCTTGAGACATACCCATGGTACCTCTGATTGAGCTAGCGTGCTAAAATTAGAGTGGTAACCATGGCATGAGCAGTAGGAGGGGCTTGGTATCCCGAGTATGTTCTCATCTGAGATACGTACTTGGGGTGGTTAGTCCCTCCTGTCACTCACGCTGTGCTGGCTACATTTTATTTTTAGCGCACTGGCTCGATCAGAGCCAGCACAGGTATGTCTCCTTGAGCTGGGAATTACACTAAAAGTCTCATTTTCATTCTGATGAGAAACTAAAGCAATTTTTGAAACCTTGGGGCTTTTTTCCCCACAAAATAGAATTCTTGTTTTCCAGCCAGCCCCTGGTATCACCCCATCAGCCTTCTGAGCCAAGAACTAGACAAGTCACTCTTCTCAGCTGATCACCACTTTTTAATTGGCTGGAAATGTTGCTGTTGAGGGGCATAATACACTTTCTTTGATAACTGCCGCCCTATCTCTGGAGGGCAGAAAAGACTCCTGTTTCTGCCCCACTGTCCTTGAAGGGAGTTTATGGGAGGCCGTAGGCTGCTTCCTCTGTCTGTCCAGGGACCACCTTGACAATGCTACTCCAAGTGGAAGGGCAGGGCACTGGCATGGAACTTAAACCACACCTTGTTCTTCTGTGTTCTGGTTCACAAACCCCAGATGGTCTCTGATGCAGATATCTATATTACCAGATCATAGGCTGAGGCAGACAGAAGGTACTGTAACTGAATTGCCCAAACCATATGCCGGTGGGGGGAAGGAGGGAGGGAGAGATGGGAATCAGGAGTCTTCAGTTTTATTCCTTTAGTCAGATCATATTATAAAGTGAATAATTCATTTAGGGGCTGCAACACAAGAATAAAGAAAGGCCCAGTGGGCCTAACATAATATCCAGCACAATCCTATTGACAAAATTACCTACATTTTCCCCATGTATAGAGTAAATTTATATCAATAACTCAATGTGAAAGTCACGGCTTAACACTTTTACTGTAGTTCATAGACAACTAACAGCTGTGTTTAGAATTATGGAGAATCATTTTTCTTTCTATGCTTCATTTTAATAATTTGAGTTATTTATTTGTTATTTCATCTCTGGCCTGTAGTACAGCAGTTTTAGTTTTAAAAGCTCAGTGATTTTAGCCTGTGTATCAACACACTACAGAATCATAGAAGTCAGAGATAGAAAAAACTGTTTGCCCATCAATCTGGCTAATGCAGGATTATACCCTATAGCATGTTCTCCAGCATTTCTGTCCAGATTGGTATTAAATGACTCAAGCAATGGGGCTTCTATCACTCAAGATTATTTTACAGGCTCTCTGACTTTACTGTTAATAAGCTTCTCCTAAGAATCCACTTGAGTTTTAATTGCATCCCATTAGTCCTCTCTGTACCACCCTAAATAATTCCTTACCCTCATTACACCTGTCAGTTACTAGAGGCATTCTGCAAGAGTCCAAGATTGCTTCATCTTCTCCAACCTATTGCGTCATCTGGGGCCTCACCTGTGCCAGAAGTAGGCTTCTGAAGGCAAGAAACATGGCTATACATTGGTACAGGACTGAGCACATTGGTGCTTGATAAATACAGTATTGCATTCAGTTCTGGAAGTCTCAGCATCAGGAAGATGTAAACAAAACATAGGGTGTACACAGAAAAGCATCAACATGTTAAGGGCAGGAAAGCTTGGTTTATGAGAATGGCGTTACGTCAGGATCACTTGGCCAAATGGTAAGAAGGAGGATGATGACTGTCTAAATATATTTGAAGTGTGTAGACTCTCAGGGTAAAGAATAATTTACTTTACTGAACCAGGGGGTATCTCTAGGAGTAATGGAATGAAATTAAGAAAAGCAACAAAGTTTTCTGGCAGCAAGATCTATTATGTTTTGGAATAGTTATCCAAATGCAGTGGAAGCCCCATCCCTTGAGACATTTAAAAATAGATTTGACAAAGCACTTGAAAGAGACACTGTCAGGAGCTATTTTGAATTGAGTTGGAGCAACAGCATTGAGTGGGGGTCCGATCCTGCAAGCCTTCCATGGGCTATGTGTACACTACAAAGTTAGGTCAGCTTATCTATATCACTCAGAGCTGTGAAAAACTTCACGCCTGTGTGTTGTAGCTAAGCCAACCTTTAAACCCTGGTGTAGATACCGTTAGGTCGATGAAATAATTTCTGTCCATCTATCTACCACCTGTCAAAGAAGTAGATTTACTACAGTGATGGAAGAGCCCCTGTGAATTAGTGGCTGCTCTGCACATGAATGGCTTGTAGGACCAGGTCAGATGAGATTATCACCAGTGTCTATGACTCCATCCTGCTCTCTCAAATTGTTAAAAACCTGGAAACTCCCACCTATAGGAAATGTAACTCAGAAAACAAATATATACAAAGTTTGCAAAAGCCTGGGAACCCTTTATTGCATATGTAAAAATACCCAGTATTACTCTGTCTTCCTTTTTCCAATTGCTTTCCATAACAGCAATCAGTGTAGGTTGCTAAGTTCTTGGAATGTCTTCCTTACTGGATGTCATGTTTACTTTGATGAAAATAAATTCCCCCCCTGAGTTTATGTTCCAGGTTTTCCTGGAATTTCAAACCTTTGGCCTTGCTATTATTAGTCAGTCTGACTTGTGAAACACACAATTTTTTTTCTTATACTCTATTAAAAAAAAAAAAAAAGAATAAATGGCTAAACCATCAAGTCCAGAGTAGTAAAGACCTTCCCTCTAAAGAACACAATCTCTTCCAAAGTGTTTATCTCCTGTAGGGTAATGGGACTATCAATAGAAACCTTCACTCAAGTTCATGCTATTCACTGAATAATTACAATAGAGTTCAGAAAAACAGGAAGAAAAGTGAGAAGGCCCCTGCATCACCGAACAGAGCTGAGTGGGAGGTAGCAGAACAAATGTTGATAATATGTAAAATCTGCACTAGTACAGTCCCTTTAGCTTTGGCACAGTCCCACACCAGAGCTGAAATATCATTGACTCATAGAAATGTAGGGCTGCAAGGGATCTTAAGTCATCAAGTCCAGCTCCCTGTGCTGTGACAGGACAAAGTAAACCTAGATCACCCCTGACAGGTGTCTGTCCAACCTGTTTTTAGAAATTTCCAAGGATGGGGATTCCCCAGCCTCCCTTGGAAGATTATTCCAGAGATTAACTGCCTTTATAGTTAGCAAGTTTTTTTGTCTAATATCTAACCTAAATCTCCCTTGCTGTAGATTAAGCCCATTACTTCTTGCCCTCCCTTCAGTGGACATGGAGAACAACTGATCACCATCTTTATAATAGCCCTTAACACATCTGAAGATAGTTATCAGGTCCACCCCCGAACACATACACCACACACACACACTCTCTTCTTTTCTCAAGATTAAACATATCCTGTTTTTTAACCTTTCCTCATAGGTCAGGTTTTCTAAACCCTTTATCATTTTTTATGCTGTCCTCTGGACTCTATACAGTTTGTTCACATCTTTCCTAAAGTGTGGTGCCCAGAATTGAACACAGTACTCCAGCTGAGGCCTCACCAGTGCTGAGTAGAGCCATACAATTACCTCCTGTGTCTTACATATAAAGCTCCTGCTAATACACACCAAATTTATATTAGCCTTTTTCATAATTCCATCACATTGTTGACTCATATTCAATTTGTGATCCATATGTCTTTTCAGCAGTACTATCTCCTAGCCAATTATCCGCCATTTTGTAGGCATGCATTTGATTTTTCCTTCTTATGTGAAGTACTTTGCATTTGTCTTAATTGAATTTCATCTTGTTGAATTCTCCAAATCTCCAATTTGTCAAGGTCATTATGAATTCTAAACCTGTCCTCCAAAGTGCTTGAAACCCCTCCCAGCTTGCTGTCATCTGCAAATTTTATAAGCATACTTCCCACTCCATTATCCAAGTTATTAATGAAAATATTGAATAGTACCAGACCCAGGACTGGCCCCTGGGGGACTTCATTAGATATACCCTCCCAGTTTGACATAACTACTTTTTGAGTACAGTCTTTCAACCAGTTGTGCATCAATTGTGACCACCCCTGTATTCACACCCTACAAACTACTGTAATAATCTTGGTAGAAAATATGCCTTGTGAAGTATCATTTGACAACTAATAACTCACTTGTCAAAAATATAATGGTGAAATGTGTTTAGCAACATTATATGTAAAGTTATGAACATTGGAATTATGACTGAAATATGTTTACCAGACAAGTCTGGGGAGGGGGGCAAACCTATTCCTCAAAGACATAGGACAAGCTTATACCTCTAACCAGGTGTCATCAAAGTTGATTGGCAATCATCTGTCAAGTGGCCTTTCTTTGGCAACAAAGCAGGGCAGGAACAGATCAATCTGCATTGTAGCAAACAACAGCATGGAACCTCTTTCACCTTAAGACTCCATGTCTTCATCCTCACAGAGGGAAGGAACTTTATCTAGGGGTAACTCTCAGGAAAATGCATTTCAAAGGGTGACTGAACTATAAAAAGCAAAAACTCTCCAGGATCTCTTTCTCTCCCTCTCTCTCTTTCATCTAAGAAGGCAAAGTAACCAGCCTTTTGACTTTGGGAGGGACCCAGAGATGAAAATGTAGTTAGCAATGTTGCTGGGAACATGTGGTAAGGATTTTACTTTGAACCAATTCTAGTTTGTTAAGTTTTAGCTACTAGAAAGCGTTTTATCTTTATTTCTCTTGTAACCATTTCTGGCTTTAATGCCTTGTACTTTTACTCACTTGAAATATCTCTCTTTATAGTTAAATAAACTTGTTTTATTTTTTAATTAAAAGTAATCCAGTGTTGTGTTTAAACTGAGCTGTTTGGTAATACCATTTAAAGTAGCAGGCTATTGGATATTGGCCCCTTACAGGAACAACAGACCTATAATATCTGAATTGTCTAGGAGAGGGCTGGATAGTGCAGAACACATGTTTTGGGGGAAAATTGGGACTGGGAGTGTGTTGGGGTCACTATGTAAGTAGCAAGCAAGGCTGCTGGAAGCCAGAGCGTGGCTGTTTGCTGACAGGCTGCTGTGGTCAGAGTTTTTGGACCAGGACTGCAGCTATACACAGACACCCAGGGTGTGACTTGCATGCTGTTTGTGAGGGTTCCAGGTTGGGAACTACAACAGCAGAGCATTGTGAGGTACCCAGGTTTCAGGGCAGGTGGTGACACAGCCTCTCACTGGTCTGGATTGCCCCCCAGAATGTAATAGTGGCACCACCTTATAGTAATTTCATCTGGACCACATTTCCCTACTTTGCTTGTGAGACTATCATGTAGGACTGTGTTAAACACCTTACTAAAATCAAGATATAGAACATCTACAGATTCCCCCTATTCACTAGGCCAGTAACCATGTCAAAGAAGGAAATGAGGTTGGTTTGGCATGAATTGTTCTTGACAAATCCATTCTGGCTATTCCTTATAACCCTATTATCCTCTAGGTGCTTACAAAAAGTATTATTATTCATATTTTACTATTTGTATTACTGTAGCACTTAGGAGCCCCAGTCATAGACCAAGACTCTTGTACAAACACAGAACAAAAAGGTAGTCCTTGTCTCAAAAAGCTTAAATACCTTGCACCTCTTTTCCATTTTTAACCTAAAGCCATCGTGTCTTCTAGATTGCTAGGGATGTCCACCCCATTTGACATCAAGCCCTGCTATATATGGCACAGGTGACTGTAGCCAAATTCACCAAGAGGGTTCTTTCCAGGGGCATACCTCCTGTTCCTTTTTAGGAGATTTGGAGCATAATCTGTAGCTAGCCAGGCAATCCAGTTTTAGTCTGCAGAGTCCCACAAGGTAAGGTTTAAGCCTTTAGAGAGGCCTTTTCATCAAGCAGCTCATGGGAAAGAAAATCCAACAAGTAACGCAATCATGCAGTTAAAGACTCCTACCTTATTGCATTTACTCCACCCTCCGCTCTGTAATTTAAAATTGTTTGTTATCCTCTCTAGAAGATGAAGTATAATTTTTTCACTACTTTTCTTTCACACAATTTTTAAATTAATTTTGTGCGGGTGAAGAGGGCTAGCCCTGGAGACAGATGTTCTCCATATTCCCCACTAAGTATGCATAGCACAGGCAGCATAAGATTCCCCTGCACCATGGCTCCCTAGTGCTTCAACTTTAACCTGAAAATCCTGGAGATCAACTTTAACCGGAGTTCCTGTTTCTGGGGAGAGGAAATGTTAGTCCCCATTCAGTCCTTGGCCTTTCTGTAAACAAAGGGACATCTTATGATTTAAACTACCCAACTGAGAAACAAGATAAGTGACTTTCTCAAGGCTACAGAATCCATGTCAGAGGTTGAATTAGAACTCAGGAGCTGTTGGTGCCTACCCTTCTCCTCAGACCATGTTTTACTCAGTTGTTGGACTTGTTTGCTTTGGAAGGTCATTGGGGCCCCCAATACAATTTAGACGTGCCCCAGAGTAAAATTAAAGCGTTTAGGCCCACATTCTTAAGACTGACCACTAATTTTGGTTGCCCAATTTGACACCATCCGTGTAGGGCCTGATTGCAGAGGTCCTGAGAACCCAGAACTCCAGTTGAAGTCAGTGGGAGTTGTAGGTGTCTGACACCTCTGAAAATCACTCACTAGCAGCCAGATCCTTAGCTGTGCTACCAGGCCCTTTGAGCTGCTTAAAGGTATTTCAAAAAG
Organism: Emydura macquarii macquarii; assembly: GCF_026122565.2. Classification (NCBI taxonomy): domain Eukaryota; kingdom Metazoa; phylum Chordata; order Testudines; family Chelidae; genus Emydura; species Emydura macquarii. Next base: position 20,267,213 of record NW_027131256.1, on the reverse strand, counting down.
ACCTTCCTTGTTTTAAAAACCCTCTATGGACTTAGTTTAGCATTTACAATTAAAGTTAATTAATTAAGTTACATGCATACCATCACCCGGACCACTAAGCTATATCCTTTCCCTCACCCTTTGGCTCTGCATGTCCTCTTAGACTAAGTTCTTCCAGTGCAGACTGTCTATTTCTATGTCCTATCCTCAGTACAGTACGGACTATATCTTGGAAGTTACAACAGTATAAATAGTTTTAGAAATTAGCTCTCTCTACTGCAGTCCTTGCTTCCTCTTCTTGTCTACTGTCAGTCTCCTCTTTGTCTTTTCACTCAGCTGTGGACACAAGCAGCCTCTTTGTGTTTCTTCCCCCTGAAACTCCCACCTCATTGCAAATCTGCCCTGATGACAATTTGTCCATTGCCTGTACCTCTCACTAGCTGAGGGATAGAGAAATTACTGAATGTTGTCATGTGTTTGAGGACACTGTTTGAAAGACATTCTCAAAATCAAGTTGTATACTGCTTAGACCAAGTTCTGCTTTCAGTTAGATGACTGGTATTCATTTCCTTCAAAGCACTTTACATTAGATTTATGTTTGTGTAAGTGAGAGCAGAATTTAGCCCAGAATTGTTTCTACAGCTATAATTCCTGTTAGAACAGTTTAAAGTATTATTACTCTTTAGATAACATTCATAATTATATTTTGCCCTTTTTTGGAAAAAAATTAATCAACAGAAAGCTATTTTGTTTAGAGAGGAAGTGTGGTCTAGTAGTATATACAGAGACCCAGGGCTCATTGGTTTTATTCCTGACTATCAACTCACTTACAAGCACACATCATTTGTCCTTGGCAAATTCACTTACCCTGTGTGCCTTGGTTTAATTAGCTCTAAAACAGAGATAATGCTTACTTCCTCAGATGTGTGGGGGTTGTCAGCCTCAATTAATTAGTGTTGCAATACTTTGAGATCATTGGATAAAAGCTGCTATCAAAGTGCAACATATTAATATAAGTTAGCCCAGACTGCGTTATTCTCCCCCTACATGCACACACTGGGGACAGAGAAAGTTGTTTCCAGGGGCAGGAGGTATCTGACCTCTGTTGAAGGACAAGAGATTAGCAAACAGAGGTACAAGACTTGAGGAGTGCATATGGAGAGACACCAATTCATTTGGGTGAAAGCTGACAAGTTGTCTATATTTCCCAGACCAAAACAGTCAGAAATCTTATATCAGTTAAACAAACAAAAGTTGGGTAGTCAAGCAGGATCCTGTACATGGGAAGGAATAGGCTGGGAAAGTCAGGAGAGAGAGAGAGAGAGTGTGTGTGTGTGTAAGGAGGGGAACTACATTAGCTAAATGGGCCATATCTTAGAGTGGCTATTAATGCTGTCCTCATTGAGCACTGTCCTCTCACACTGTGCACCTTGGGGAAAATGTGAACAGCCGGGACACCTCAAGGACAAACCCAAAATACCACCAATAGAGTTTCTTGTTAATGGCTCCAAGAACTGCATGGAGATGAAGCAACAGGGTCCAGCTCAGTCTGGCCATAATCTTTGTAACAGCTGTTGTCAGCTGCAGATAAAAGCTGCCACTAATACTACATTAGGGGCAGGATAGGTCTTTGTTTCTCAAGAAGAGGGTGAGGCTATCCCAAAACATGAGTATCTCTAGATTCCTAAGACTTCTCATGACGTCAGAAACCTCAATAGCTTGCCAGCTTCAAGACCCATCATGAAAATAAGTTTCTGTCCCTCATGGTTTGCAGAGAAAAGCTTGAAAATAGGATCCCAGTGCACACCAAAAGTTCAGGAAAAGAGCCCAACATTTTAAAAGTCTCATGATTTTTGAACTCTTGGGGTGGACAATACTGCAAACTGAAGACATTTTAAAATCCGTCTCAGCCAAGGAGGAGAAGGAGAGAAGGGAGGAAGATAGAGGAGCCTGCTCCAAGGGGGCATCACTGAAAGTCATCTGTTCAATTAACTGTCAGGTAGATTCCACATGTCACCATACAGCCTTATCAGTATCTTTGTCAGCAATATCTATTACCTTTCTTATCAGTACCTTTGGGTTCCTCCTGTATACTCTTGCTTGTTTATTAGTAGTACCCTCAATCCCTTTGAACCGTGAGGCCCTAGGGAAGGTATATGCAGACCCTACTTGTTAGGTGGGTCTCAGTATTTTATTGGCATTGTATTGAAGCTAGGATACCAGATTACAGAGCTTTACAAAGGCAGATAGGTGACTTTGTCTCTTCCACTTTGTGACCTATACAGCTACAGCAGACCCTCACTATAATGCCCTTTGCAAGAGCTGTGTTGCCAGGTGTCTGGTATTCAACCGGGAAGCCCGGTCCAAAAGGGAACCTGGCAGTGCTGACTGGACACTAAAAGTCTCGATGCCCACTGTAACCAGCCTCTGCCACTGGGAAGAGCAGCAGCTGCTGCTGGAGCCTGGAAGAGCAGCTCTGCTTAGCTGCTGACTGAGAGAACCCAGCTCCAGTCTCTCCCGCAGAGAAGTAGGCACCGGTGCCTCCCATCCCGGGTGCCAGGGAAATCCTGTTCGCCCCCCTGCTCACTCTGCTGTGCCCCGATTTCCCTGCCCCAGCCACTCACTCTGCAGACTGACCACTCCTCCCTCCATCTCGCTGTGCCCCAGTTGCCCCTGGCCGCTTGCTCCAGGAACCCATCACCTCCCTCTGCCCTGCCTTGCCCCAATTGTCTCGGGCTATAGCGAACATGTTCCCAGGATCCCACCTCCAGCCACGCCCGCTGTAGTGGGGGGGCTGCGAGGTCCCCCGGCCTGAGGTGCAGCCAGGGCACAGTGCTCCTCTGAACCAGGGCTGTGGAAGGGGGGCGGAGAGCTCCTCCAGCCCTGGGATGGCGGCAGGAACTGACAGTGCTCCTCCAGCCATGGCACGGAGAAAACATTCCAGTGAGGAGACAGCGCTCCTCTGCCCGGGGTCACAGCAGGAAAGCAGAAAGCTCCTCCAGCCTCTGGGCTGTAACAGGAGCTGACAGCACTCCTCTGGCCCCAGGGTCGAAGGAGCTCTCTGCCCCCTTGCTGCGGCCCCGGGGCCAGAGGAGCTCTCTGCCTCCTGGCGGCGGCCCCGGGGCCACAGGAGTGCTCCCTCTCCTTGCCTCAGCGCCCGGGCCAGAGGAGCATTGTCAGCTCTTGCCGTGGCCTCAAGGCCAGAGGAGCTGTCCCCGACCTCTCTTGCTATAACGAACCCCCGGCTATACCGAACAAATGGCTTGGATCCCCAGGGGTTCGTTATAGTGAGGGGGTACTGTATTTCAAGAGACCCTAAGGCCAACATTGAGTCACTAAACTGCCTCTCCTAAATAATTAAGCTTAGATTTCATACATATTTACTTTTGTGGAAAAAGATATCTAGCTGGAAGTTAAACACGTTTCTGTACAAATTCAGTTTCTGAGCTTGCATCTGCCCCAGCAAGTCTGACACTATGCAGCATTATTTCACCTTTTTAGTGGAAAGAGGTCTCAACAACAGGGAGAATGACTTTATCAGAGGATACATTTAAATAGAACTCGTCATTTATTTTAATTACAGTGACCATTTTGTTTGAAATAGAGAAGCTGGGCAGTATTTTTAACACTTGCAATTTCCTGAAGTCTACAGATGTTTCCTATAAGTCTGCTGAGAAGGAGAGAGCAGATTATTTGCAAGTTTTGCTTCAGCGGCATTCATCTACCAAGATTCTCACAACTCCATACCATAGTCACTGCTGGCATAAACAAGAACAGCAGTATTAAGGGCAATGAAGTTGCAGCTGAACATATGACACCATGGGTTAAACAGTCAGGAGTGGAGGAAGTCACCATAGTTGCTGTGGTTCTTCATTACATAGGCCATATTTTTTGTATCAAGTCATGGGAGCACTGATGTGGGGGAGCCATAGGCAATCTCCTTTATGCTCCTCTCAGGTCATTTTGAAAAAAGGACCAGAGAAGGTGTCCTGAGCAAGTGCCATCTTCCAAACCCACACAAACAGAAAACAGAGCTTTGTGATAAAGACCCCCAGTATGGAAACCACTGGGCTGTTTCTCCTAGCCCCTCTACTTGATGACAGAGGCTGCTTGCATCATCAGGAATAGGGACAACTAGCCATCAACTGGGAACAGTGCACCCTAGGGTTACAATAATGTACAAGCAGGAGCTCTCCCTGCTTTAATAAACAAAGGAAGCAATACTCCTTTATTCCTAACATACCTTAATTATTATAGCTGCAGCTATCACCAACACTTTGGCAAATTCCTGCTGTTTACTAACTTCCCCGAGTGTAGGGTTGTCCTTTTTTAGAATGTTTTCCTGAGATTGCCCTTCTGAGTGAAGGCTCTTTAAATTTGGCAGAACCAAGCAGCTGTGGCTCTACCTCAAAAAGGAGGAGTGGTTTCATAAATGAAATATTGTTTCTGACAACAACATTAGTATGCTCGGGTGTGAACATAGGAATAGCATGGATTCCAGCACATGCCTGGATATGTGGCAATGAAATGGTGGATAAGGAAGCGAAAAATGCTTTAAAATGGGAAAATTGATATCAAGACTTGAGTAAACAGGAATTTAAAAGTTTAATTAAATAAAGGACTTTAAAAGGAATGGCCAGTATTCTGGACCAAAGAGAAAAGAGGAAGAATATTCTATGAAGTATACTCCAAAATAGAGGATAATGTGCTATTCCAAAGTTATAAAAGGATCAGTGAAGTACTCGTACTTAAACCACCAACTGGTCACTCTGGTTTGAATAATAATTTATATACACACTGAATAGACACAAAGATGGGTTATGTAACACATGTAAGGTTAAAGAAACAGCGGATCACCTGACATGGGAGCATGGTGAGTGTTCCAGTAAAGAAAGTCTTTTTATGAAGATTTTAGATGATGTAAGGTGACAGACTATACCATGAAAGGTTTAGTGAAAATATCGGGAAAGTGGGGTAACATTAAAAAAGCTCTATTACATTTTTTTAAGGATATAGAGTAGGGTAAGAGAGTAGTGGTATGAATGGATGAGGTGTATGAATGAATGAATGAATAAAATAGGTGGTGATAATAGACTCAGTAGATGAACCTGATTCACCATAAAGCATAAGAAGAAGAAGCTGTAGTTCTAGCTGTAATAGCCCTGTTGTAAGTAGGAGCTGCTTGTTCTTTTGCATCTTCTGGCTGGTTAAGTATCTTTTATGTTTTCTCTTTATCATAGTTGCAGAGGTAGAATACTTTTATGTTAACCTTTGTGGGGCTCTTGGCTATGAACTCAAAGACTGTAACTGTGCTACATGGAGTTCTCAGGAGAGAAAATCCATGACTAGGCTACTGGAAATCTGTGGCAAAACTTGAATTTTTTTAAAGCAATCTCTTTCAAAACACATGAATACACTAGTCTGTTTAGTGGAATAGTTGTATCTTGAATAATTTTAAGTAAAATTGGATTTATTTCACCTAGTTTTGTCTTTTTAAAAACATCCTCCCCTCCCTGAAATCTTTCAAGTGCACTTTAATATGCTCCTCAGATAACTTCCCCTTCCTCTTTCAAACGTATAGCCCTATTATTGTGAAATGTCTTTTCAAGTTAATTCAGGTACACTGACAAAATGTTTTAGCTGTATGCTTCTATTGAAAGTATCCACAGGGAAATAATTAATGTTGCTCTTTACTGTTGTCATTATACTTCAGTGTTAACACCCTTTAACACCTGTGCTGTAGTGGAGGATTACTCTGATGCATGTTTCCAGTGACCCTACTCATGAGTCTTCCTTGAGGTTGCTTGTGATGGCTCCTGTTTTCATTGAAATTAGGGCTGAAGAAAGGTGGTGTAGCATACGGGGCTCTAGCAACAACGCAGCATTCACAGTTCAGGAGTTCCTTTTCTTTTCTCACTTTTTCTGCCTATTTTTCCCCTTGCTTTCTGGCACTCTCATTTGTGGTTAATGAGCACTCATTTGTCAAAGAGCCACCAGAATCTACATAATGGCAACAGCTGGGAGATTCCACAGGGAGAAATGTGTACTCAGAGAGGTCTCTAACATGCCTTCAGGGCCCCAGAACTGGGTCCAGGGACCCATTCACACTACTGTGACAGCCTGTAGGGTCACAGAGTCTGGTCTGAGAGCCCTTTATAGTCACAGCTTGTTGGGGGTTCTGAAGCCTGAGAAGGGGTCTTTTAAAACCCATGACCTATTAGCATAATGTTCAGTCCTTCCCCTAAACTGAGTCTGCAGTATCAAATCTGTCACATTCTTAGGCTGCCTAATGAGATCATGGGGCTCCTTCACTCATTTCCTGTCAATTTGGGTTAGGGGAAGCCTTGAGAATGGAAGTGTAAGGGCTTGTCTACATGGGGAAATTAGTGTTAAATAGGTAGGGTGTGTATTTAAAACACAATAGCTATTGCACACTAGCTCTCCATGGGGACACTCCAAGTCCACACTAAGACTGTCTTTTTGTGATTTAGATTAATCCATGAAGTGTGGAATCAGAGTGTCCACACCAAGGTGTTAGTACAGAATAGCTCTTCAGTAAAAGCTATTCTGCATTAGCTATTCCGGGCTATTGCCCTGTGTGGACAAACCATAATGCTCCTGTTCAGCCATCCCAGATGATGTGGGAAAAGTTCTTATGGCATTTAGTTTTCTTGCCTATTTTAAATTCTCCTTTGTCATAATTTATATCAGAAACCTATTTACTATACCTTTAAAGGGCAGGTATTGCACACAGACAGATTTAGCAAAGCATTCTGGGAATGTTATTACATCTATCATCATGATATCTGACTTCCTCACAGCCGGTTTGTGATTTTTTTCTTTCTGAATTTATTTCTCTTCCCCTCCCTTTAGCAATGTTTGCACCTTAAATGGAAGTCTCATTTTCTTTCATTGGCTTTCTGCTATATTTCACCCCTGCTGTCTAGCAGAGTGAAACCTATTGACACTCTGGGGGTTAGTTGTTCTTCCTCTGAAATGGGGCATCAAATTAGTGTGAAGAAGATAGGAATTCCTGCATTCTGGGATCTTTAAACCACACTAAGTTCTGATCTATCATGTGGATCAAATGCATTTGGCTTCTGACTCGAGTTTTATTATTTAAATAAAACCCAAAACTCACACTGGGCAGAACCAGAAAATACAAACTCCAGATGTATCCTAAATGCTGGAAAATGGAGGTGCTACTAGCATCTCTAATCCCTACCTCTCCCAGCAGGAGTCATTGCAGGGATGAGATAAGGGGGCTGAACATATAGGTCTCATAATTACCCCAGCCTCTCCAGAAGGAGGTGCTGCAGGGGCTTATGCAGTAGCTCTGGCTGTGGAGGAGTTCACAGTTATTTAAGTCCCACTCTCCTGCGGAAGGAGCCATGTTAAGGAATGCAGTTAGGACAATGACTGTAGAAGAAACTCACAGCAGCCAGAACCTCTATCTTTCTCTCTGCAAGCACTTCTGTGGATAGCTGCATTAAGTTAACACCATCAGAGCAAGGAGAGGCTTCACTGCAGATAAGGAACCAAAAGGAGAAATAAGGAGAAATAAATCACACAAATCCCTCCATAAATAGAGGACTTGAAGATGCCAAAATGCATTAATTTGCTGAGTGGGGTACAGGGAGGGAAGAAGAAAAATGCTTCGTTGGGACGGCGGGAGGTCATTGTGGCAAGAAAAGTTTTGTCTACTCAAGTCTTAAATCTTCAGATGTAATGTTTCTTGTGCTGGGGGCCCAGCATGATTCTGAGCTCCGAATCTGAACAATCATTGTGGGATGTCCTTCTAGGGATGTAAAGTACAGACCAGTGTAAGCCTGAGCCCTCCCATTTCCTGGGTAACCTCTGCTCAGCTTTAGCTGAAACTTTCACAGATAATGCAGAGAATTAATAGCCTTGTAGTGTGCATAGGCTCTGCTAGGTTTTTTTTCTCTTTCTCTCTCTTGTTGTTATTGTGTTATCATTCAGGTATTTTCCTGACTCCATGCCTCCTGATTCATTTTTGTGCTCTCTTACTCCTCCCCTTCTACTTATCATTCCACTTCCAGTTCTTACACTGCTCCCCTCTTGATATCATCCTGATGAAAGTGATGTATCTAGCCACAACACCAAAATAAAACCACTTTTTCTATCTTGAATTTCAGACAAGGAACAATTTTTTTCTAAAGAGATCTATTTACGGACAACCTGGATCTTAACTCAGGTCTGACCAAAGAAAATGGCTATTCCAAACTTCTTTGTATTTAAAGTTCATTTTTAAAAATGAAGTTTTAATGAATACTCTGGTACAGGCTACTGTATATTTCTTCTTTAATTGCAAGCCACTGCTCTAATCTAACCAGCCCTTAAAAATCCTGGGGACATTTACTTAACAGGTGCTCCTGTTAACAGCTTTGAAAAGAAAAGCTTGCCTCCTGTCTGTTTCCTGCCACCGAATGAAAAAATGACTGATTTGCCCACATGCCATGCTGTATCTAGCCAGCTCTCCAGTTCTCCCAGCCAATGTAGCAAGATGCTGGACCCAGGGATCCAAGCCAGACCTCTTTAAATTCTCCTCTTGAGTAAAAATTAATCTGGGGGTGGGGAATGGATAGTTTGAAGGATTGGCAAAGGAGCCTTTCATCTCTAGATCAGATTCAAATCCTGCCCAGTTAGGTAGTAATTAAAAGCTGTTACCATCTTATGGCTTTCAGTTTAGTTTAAACCCCTTGCCAAGTGACATAAGCTAAACCAGATACAACACTATTCTACCAGAATAAGCATGTCCCCATAGTGATATAACTAGAGGTTTAAATTCACTCCATAGCTTATACTAAAAAACTTTGCTACATAGACAAGATATAAAACTGTCTGCCTGGCACCTGGCTGCTGAACTTCAAAGGAAACTCTGGTGTCACTTCTCAATCTATCTTGGTATTTCTATGGCTCCCATTACTGCAGTATCTGAACACCGCCCAAACACTAACAAATCAAAATAACAATCTCTTTTGCTTTCCCTTTGCAGTTTTCAAGAGAAATAGGCTGTTTCGTTTGTCAGGTGCATATATAAGAAATGACAGAGGGAAAGATAAATGGAAGAGTTGAGTTTTGCACTTAGTTCTGAATGCAGTGAGGCCTGTGCATATTTTTATCTCTGGCAGGGATGAGTTCTGTCATCTAGCCAGCTCCTGTGCAAGTTCTGTCTCCCACACTGAAGAGTCACCCATTATTGATGGATACTGGAATTGTTTCAGTGGAATACAGCTTCTGCTGAAGGTCAAAGTAGTGGAGGGAAAGACCTTGCCACATCATTTGCCAAGCTTTTATGAATCTTGAGATTTTTTTTTCTAATCACTCAGCTGCAAACAACCTTGACTGGACTTGCCTAGGTCTCAAACTGGAGAAAGCATTTTCAAGGGTGGAATGGGAATGGAAATTCTTGGAGCCTACATCTTCGGCAATAGTCATTCAAAAAATAAAAGCTATGTCTCTGCTAAAGTGTTGATCTCGCCTAGTCCACATCTAGCACATGTTGTACCAGGCAAAGCTGTCCACTTCTGACTTTAGGACTTCTGGCTATTGTAGGGAAAATTGTACCATGGGTTAGAGCAGGAGTTTGAGGATCAAAATTCCTGGGTCCTATTCCTTTATCTACCAAAGATTGTCCCTAGTCACGCAGACAGGATATTGATTACTGAGCTTTCTCTGCCTTAGTTTTTCTATCTCTAACAAATAACACTGTAGATTTGGTTATATTTGCTACATTTGTGCTGTGTCCCTGACCTTTGACGATATCTGAGTGGTCAAAAAAACTATGAGAAGAACTACCAGGAAGAGGGTGTGACCCGTCCCGTGCCCAGGGTAGCCACCTGAAAATGCCAAGGTCAGGGCAGGCTGCAAACGGAGAGCAAATTCTCCCAGCGCTGGTGGGTGGTACTGAAGCCAGATTTCCCAACCAGCCACAAACTGCACTTCTGAACCCCACAGAAGCCAGTATACAAATGCACACAGCCCCCTTTACTGAATTTCAGCTCCTGGCTCCCAAATCAGTACTAGGTCCAGTAAAGAGACCAGTTATTTAAACTCTATGCTCTTTACTAAAAAGGTTCCCTCTGACCCCAAGGGGTCAGCCACAGTACCAGTTCAATATAAGTTTGGATCCTACCTAAGAGAAATGTTAAAGGATTAGAGCAATCAGATACATACAAATGATTGAAACTCAATGTACATCAAGTTTCTGGGAGAATTGAGGAGTTGCAGGCTTGTACAGTTTCCTCTGGTATACATCCAGTACCTGGATGGGTCTCAGTCCTTTGTTACACAGCTTCAGTTGCAGATGACTTGATCCAGAGGTAGGTAGGTGGCTGAAGCTCAGGATAGCAGACAAAATGGTTTCTGTGGTTTGGTCTTATATACCTTCTGTCCCTGGCCATGCGGCCTGTGGAAACTTACAGGAACTAAAATGGAGTCCAGAGTCACATGGGCCAATCCTGGTAACTCTTCAGGTATGCCTTTAGTTTCTTCCTGGGCCCCTTGCATCCATGACTGTCTTACTGGGCAATTAAGCAGGCTATCGTCCTGCTGCCATCCTATGGGGGGTGTTTCTTATACAGCATAGTTTGAAACACAGGTACATTAAATATGTCCATAACTTACTTTACAGATATAACACATGAACTTAAGTATTGTCATCTTACTCAGCACATTACATCCTTTCTAACAGTACCTGACATGGCATATCTTACATGAATTATTATAATTTGGACATATTGATGTCAAACAATATAGCAAATGCTCTCCCCCCCCATCTACCCAGCATGACACCCCCAACGTGAGACTGGTGTAGAAAGGAGTAATCAGAGCTCCTGAATACACCCCAAGGGCCCCCCTCATTCAGACAGCGTGACAGAGGGAACTGAGCGAGGATCTTAAAATCACTGGGGCCAGGGAAGAACTGAAATGCTACAAAGAGAGCTGCAGAAGAGGGAAAGACCAGTGAAGCTTAGATGCTACCAAGGGATCTGAGAGTCAACAGGGCTGATGGGAAGCACAAAAATAATACAGCTGGATAGAAAGGGTGGAGTCCGGGGAAGTGAATAAACAGATGCTAATATAAAGTTATTGAAAAGTTACAGGCAAATTGTGAGGCAGGGATAACTAGGGACTATAAAGAGTTTGAGATTCTCAGCTAAAAGGTACTACATATGTGCAAAGTATTATTATCTAACTAACTGAAAGGACTAGACAAGTAGGTGAATTAAATTGGAGGGAAGAAGAATGTAAGTTACTATTGTCATGCAGCTGGTATTTAAAGGCTACTTAAGTCAAAACACTGAACTGGATTCTGGATCGCATTAATGAAACTTTGTCTTTCATGACAGGCTATAAAGTAAAGTGGTCCAAGAACAAGGTCCTTTCTGATTATCCACGTCTGCCCCCATTATCACCCCCCAATAGACTAGAGTTTCTAATGGCTCATTAAAGGCATTATCTAAATAGGCATAAAGATGAACAAGAGTGGGGAATACCTGGTCCGAGGATTGCTACTGAGATACTTTCACACGCAGGGCCCGTGAGGTTCAAATCTAACTACAAGAACCTGTATGTCTGAAAGCTTTGGGGTAGAGTGGGAAAGCCAGGGTTGGCTGGCGGGGAGCATCACAGAAGGCCTATGTTAAGCACACAAAAATCTCTGGAGTTTCGGTTTAATTTCACGGGATTCTTGTGAAATTAAAAGAACATAAAATCCACCCTAATCGTTCAGTCTCTGACCACATTCACCTCATGTGGGTTAAATGCTGTAAATGCACAAACAATACACACAGGGAAGCTCTTCTGTCTCTAAATCTCCCTGCCCTGGGTGCTTCACCACAACTTCTCTCTTTTGAAATAAGCCAGGTGTAAGGCGTAGGCTATGTCTACAATAGAAATGCTACAATGGCACAGCTGCAGTTGTGCCACTGTAGCGGTGTAGTGTAGACACTTGCAACAGCGATGGAAAGAGTTCTTTTGTCACTGTAGTAAATCTATCTCTCTGAGAGACAATAGCTAGGTCAAAGAATTCTTCTATCGATCTAGCGCTGTCTACCCTGGGTTGGCTTAGGTCGGCTTATTACATTTCTGAGCGATGTAGTTGGGTCAACCTAACTTTCTAGTGTAGACCAGCTCACAGGCTGTAACTAGGCACCACTGCATTAGATTACCTCAGCTCAGGAAGGCTCTTAATTTCCCTCACAATTGCCTGTTATGGCAGGGCCTTCCAATAGGGTCATGAATGGGATAAGGTGCATCATACCTGTGGGTTCTCTCCAGAGGGCACCAAAAATCTGTGCAACTTGACACAGATGGCCAATGTGAAATGAGTTGGTGATCTCAGTCTGGTATAGGGCAAACATCTATCCCCATTAAAACAAACAAGAAAATCTGATCGGCCCTGGTTGTGGCAGAGGCAAGGGATTGGATGGGAAAGTAAATTCCCTTCATATCACTAGAGGGGGTCCCTCTAGGACAGGGAAGAGGGACATTGGTAGGGAAGTGTTTGGAAACTTTAGTTGATGCCGTACTTGTTCTGTGAATAAATAGAAGGCTTCACTCTCCAGGGCTCTCTGATCAGCACAAAGTTGACTGTAAAACAAAGTGAATAATAAGAATTGGCTCGGAAAACATGTTAACATCCATCTCAAACCCACTAACTGAAAAAGGAAAATGAAACTTGTATAAATGTAGGTAAACTACACTTCTCTTTTGCTGGTAGAAACATTCTAATTGTGAGGTTGCCTTTTAACTTGCTCTTCATTGCGCTCCATCAGAGAGTCTGACTGGCGTTATTCCAAATAACACAGGCTGCCTGAGATGCTCATTCTTGTGGGAGACTAAAACAGCTTCTGAGACTAGGAATCACCATCTCACTGAATATTGGTGGGCTAGGACTTCCTAACCTAGCATCCTATTAATTTGCCTATAATAGAGTCATAGAGTATAAGTCCAGAAGGGACAACCAAATCACCTAGTCTGATCTCCTGGATATCACAGGCAACCAACACCACCCAGCACCTGCACACTAAACCCATCAGCCAAAATAAGACTAAAGTATTGCAGCCCACAGGAGACTAAATTATTATGTGCCACAGACAGAGAAGAGGAGGGACTGAGGTACATCACTGCCTGAGGCCCCCACAATGGCAGGGAATTGATTGCAATTACAATGGGGCATGCCTGACTGCACTGGCAGGAAAAAACTCAATCCCTTCCTAGTGATGCTTCCCTGGAACTGGCCAAATGTTTGTCTAGTATATTTCATGGAGAGTGAGAGAGACAGCAAGGGCTGTACACACTCATTGTCATGGTGAAGTGAGGTACATGCCCCTGGAGGGACAAGGAGAGAGAAGTCTAGTGCTCTCCATCTAATTGGGGGGAGGGAACCTCAGTGTACATCCTTTTAATTGGAGACAGTGCCCTGGTACAGTATATTCCCTAGAGTGGGACAAGGAGACCCCTGGCACACCCTCAGCAGTGAGAGAGGAGCCTTCTGCAACAGAAAGCGCCAAGTGCAACACTGCAGTGTAATGGCCAGAGAGGATCTGAAAAATGGATTTTCCTGTTGTGAAATTTGAGGTGTAATCGGAGAGCCTGCAGCTGGCAATTCTGTGGGCCACAGCCCCATGGACTACTCATTCTAATATTAGAATGGCATGTTCACCGCTTCCTGTGGACTGAAGGACAAACTTGCTCACACATGCACATAGTCTATTTACAATGTATTTTATCAGCCAAAGGGAAATTGCTTGGGGACATCCAGCTTTTGCTGTGCACTTCGGGCTTTGACAAAATCTGAGGGAGAAAGGGAGCCAGGTTTTCAGGCCTTAGCTCAGGCAAATAGTAACAAAAAACAAAAAGAAGATGCCATATCCTCCCAAGTGAAATCTGGGTTAAGGCAGAGGGCTGGAGAAGGAGCACATTGTCCTGTTGAGCTGCATCAGAGTGTACAAGTGAGAACAGCCATGCTCTGTCAAAGGATGAAATGTTGTACAGAAGAGTGATTGCTCCTTAGACTTACAGTCAGAAAAATGCACTGAATGCCCCAGGTCTTAAAATTTAGCCACAATCCTCAAACCTGTCTTAGCCCTTTGGTTCTGATATGTCTGTAAGTAGCATGCTTAAAACAGCTCGAAGTGTTGCAGAGCTCCCACAACATTGTAACACTGATTTATTTCCAGCCCTCCTAGGCTGGCTCTATCACTCAGTCTCTGCATATACCTTTTCTCCTTCCCCTACTTCGCTCTGCACTCCCTGCCACCACCAGCATGCTCTTCTTCCACTGTATATGGCCAACACGCAGCTGCAGCTCCTTCCTTAGATTGGCTGGCACAGCCATCATGCAGTGATCATAGGCAGCTGCCTAGCCACTCTTCAGAATACCCTGCTCTTCCCCTCTACATGCATCTCTCCAAAATGCCCTGCCCCAAATTAATCTTCCCATATTGGAAAGGCCTGGGGAGGGAGTAGAGGTTTCATTGAGAGGAGAGAGGTCCGCAAGGCTTCCTGAAATGTTGCATGGAAGATGGAGAAGCTGGCTGGGGTCTTGTGGAGGGCGGAGTGATATTGCTGAGATCCTAGTCACAGGAAATGGGCAGCGGCCAGCAGAGCCCTATTGGAGGTTGTGGTGATGGTGGGAAGGAGTGAGGGGCCATGGTGGGAGCTCCCATCTTCTTTGCTTCCCTTGGAGAGAGTAAAGATGGTGTGCCAAAGAGTAGGGTGGTCCTTAACCACACTGTGCTACACCTCAAAGTTTCAGCCCAGAACTTGATCCAAAACTGAAGTGAGACTTGGGCTAATGCTCAATATAACCCAATTGATTCACTCTTTGTCTAAGAAATAGCTATCTATGGAAATTTTAAGTCTCCACTGCTATTTCTTTCAGCATGCCCCACTGAGAGCTCCCTCTGCCTGCCAGCTAAGCCAAAAGAGCAGTTCCACTGTCTCAACCCACAATTCCTTCCAAATGGAATCAAGAGAGCAGAGAAGAATCTTGGAGGCTCCTGGAGTTGTTGAAATGTGTGTTGGCTTAAAATCAGCTTCTGGTGGGACTTCTCAGACTAAGAAATAGAACTGAGGGGAAGGAGGAAGTACTGATCAAACACTAATACTGGTGCTTCGGCAGTGCAGAAGTATGAGGAGCTCTAATGAGTGGGCTGTAGCCTGGAAAACTCCCTGTTGTCTGGATTTTATGAGGTTCTGAAGAAAAGGCTCAGGACAAGCAAGTCAGTTAGTTAGTCACAATTTCCCCAGTTTGGTTTTTACCAATGCGCAACCATGGAGCTCAGCAAAGAAGTTTCGTTTCCATGGACTCCTTATTTCAAGGCTTTTCACCAGTGTCACATGATAAATACAGCAAAGAAAACAAGCAATACATGAGGTGACATGGACTATCAGGTTGTGGCAGAAGGACAGTACATAGAGGTAGGCAGAATCACCGATCCCTAGTTCCCAGCAGAATACAGAATGGGTATGGAGTGGGAAGGGTGGCCTGCTACATCCTGATATCTCTTTGGAGAGGTGAGATACTGGAAAAGGATGGACAGTAACACCCCAGTCACACTTACATATTCCTCAAGCAGAACAGAGGCTTTACGGGGGGGAAGACATCTCAAAGCCTAGTCTCCTTGCAGCAGCCATTGGAAGGGGAAGGCCTCTTCACAATCAGATTTCCCCATAACCACCACACCACAGAAGAGATGTTGGAGATGTCTGCTATTGCCCGGTTCTACTCACTGCTGGAGAGATGGTGACAGGGGTGATGCGAGTGGAAATAGCTCATTTAATTTCTTTCCATTGAAATAGAGAACTGGGGACAGGGATCTTCAGCTAGAGATGAAAGGTTCCCTGTTACACTACCAATTCCCTGAGTCATTCAGACCCCACTAATAACCTTGGATACTTTAAGATACTAACAGGTCCTATTTTCAGGGATGGTTTGTTCCCAGACCAGGTACCTGACAGCTGGAAGCAATGACATTGCTCTAAGTCCTCAGTTACTCTTGAATTCAGTAATATGTAATCTATTTGCATCTCAAACTGCCGGATTTCCATGTCATATAATGGGCATATAATATCTTGTTTACCATTTGTCAGGACAGGCCAACAGAAACCAAGCCAGAAGTGGAGAAGTCGGCACCCCTATCAGTGGCTCAGCTGGCAGGAAAGTTCAAGGAGCAAGCAGCCACCACTTCTGGAAAGGAGGTAAGAAGCAATTCAGCCACAGAAAACAGAGTTGGGAAATGGGAGACTCATCCCTGGCCAATGAAGGTGGGAAGACTGGGTGATCCAGGCATAAAAATAAGTCTTGATTTTGGAGAGCAACTTTTATTCCAAATGATCCCATTCTTCACAAACTGTAGCATAACACATGACCCACTCTCATGCACAGTATACGCTATACATTCTTGAATTACTTGCATGCCTATTCCAGCTGCTGCTAGAGGAAGTTTGTTGTGAACCAACAGCATGATGTTTGTGCTTGAGGGACACTGAAAAGCCTGCTAAGACATCCATGAGTTCCCCGGTGGTAGTTGACATCGATGCAAGATGTGCATGTACAGCTGAGCACTGGCCTTTTTGATACTGATTAATCAGAAAATACCCAACTAGCTTTCCTTAATCAAATGTTTGATATTTATGAAACAGAAATGAGACTCCAAATAATGAGGCCAAACAGCAGACTAAGCAGCTTAGAAGCCAGAATGCATCTCATTAGCAGCTCTCCAGCAATAAAATAATAATAATGGTGATAAGGGCCTTAGCAATCCCTATGAAAGATAAACAGATGTTGCTTTCAAGTGGCTCTTCCATAAAGCTCTGAATCAGCTGTCCAGGGTTCAGAAATGGTAAACAAAGTTTTGTCCTTCTTTATTTGACCCTAAGCACTTCTATCCAATCACAGCACAGCAGACATAAACTCCCGTTTAGCCCATGTGTAAATATTGAGACCTAATTAACCCAGTAACTGTTGAATAAAAATAAGCAAAATTATTGTATGCAAGGCATGCATCTTACAAACATCTCCAGGGAGAGCCAGCACATACTGCTATCAGGATTCCCCTCTTCCCCTAAAAGCAAGGCATTGGCATTCAGTGGGATTTAAACAAATGAAGACTGTCTCCTGTTTGGCTGCAGGTAGTTGATCCAGCTGTGGCAAAGATTATGCAGTTTTAATTTTATGTATGTGGGCTACAGTATGACTGAACTCATAAATAAAGAAATAAATAGGACCCATCAGTGTTCAAGCAATGGTTTATTGAAGGGCTAGACAGCATAGACTGGCACTGCAGGAAAACTGGTGCAGTCTTGCAGATTGTTGGAATACCACATTGGACAGGATTAATGTCCTGCCGGGAGCTGGATTAACTCATAATTGAGGACACTGGAGATTTGACTAGCCCCAGCGTGCTGCCATTTACCACCAGAAAGTGTCTCAGTAAGAGCAGCCTTGTCTTTCCTTCCTCTTCTATGAGACATAGGGCAGATTAAAGTAGGATAACTGAATCCTTGTGATCCTGGCCTGCTTCACTGAAGCCCAAATACAGCAGTGAATCAGTGAGAAACATAGTCTGTTGGGGATTGTAACTGGGTCGGCATGCACCTCTCATGAGCCCCCTTGGTTGAGTGCCTGTTGGCAATCAAACAGTTCGTGGAATGGGGTGGCATCCACCTCTCATGAGCGCCCCCCCTTTGGTCAATGTTTTTTTCAGCAGGTCTTCAGTGATTCAGCCCTCCAGCCAAGTCACACACACTGTCTGTAGCTGGAATAGAACCAACCCCTTTTGGGGTATGTGGTCTTTACATTCTCCTGGCCCTGGTATGGGGCCATACCCCCAGGGCTTCCTCCCTGGAGACATTGTCTTCCTGCAGCCCTCCCTGAGCTCAGTCTTTACTTAGTCCCAGCAGCCAGCCAAGAGCTCCTTCTTAGCTCCCCCAGTCCTGCCCACATTGAACTGTTCATGGTCCTGCAGCTCTTTCAGCCAGCCAGGAACCCAGTCCTCAATCTTCCAGCTCCAGGCAGCAACTGATGACTCTAGCTCTGCTGCTTCTTTTTATATGGCCTCCTGGTCCCTGATTGGCTGCTCCTGCAGCCCCTCTAATAGGGTGCTTCCCCTGCAGCCACTCTAGGCCATGTAGAGGACTTCACTTCTGCTCCTCTTTGAGTTGGGGTGTGCAGGGCCCTGAGGCCTTCAGCAGGGGGCCTCTGAGCCTAGTCTGCCCCATCACAGGGACCAGGAAGGAAAAATCTGTCTTGGTAAGGGGGACTGGAAGGGAAGTCTAGGAAACCATGGTAGGGGTGATAGAAAGAACTTAAGCAACAAAGGCTGCTCAAAACTGTGGTGAGTCTAGGCCCTAAATGGCTTTACTCCTCTAAGGAAGCAGGGAAAGTCTAAGGACTCATGGCTGCTGATCAGCTTTCTGTGACAGAGGTAGCCCCCTACTACCATCACAAACATAGATGTTAAAAACAAAATTCATGTTTACCTAAACTCCATTTTGCCAGTTGATAGCTCCTGAATTTCTTATGTCCTTTAGAGTATACCTTTATCCTCCAGCTGCCTAGTTATTTCAGCATTTCACAGTCCTGGGGGTGATGTAATAATCATGATTGCCCAAACTTCATTATATTTGTGGTCATCCTGATTTCAGCATGGTGAGCTATGTCCTGCAAACGTAGCATATATAGGACATTAATGGGTGCCCATGAAACGTCACTGACTCGCAATGTACCATTGTAAAGTTGTGTTATGATGATGTTTCAATAGAATAGGATGATACTGCATTCCAGGATTGTGATGTATCAGGACAATATTATGTTGGGATGAGATGACATTGTCACAGCTTGATTACATTGCTTCGTGCAATGATATTGCATTGCAATCTGCTGACACAACATCACTAGGTAACAATGTAAAGCTCATAAAGCCATGGTGCCCAAGTTTGCCACATCAGACAAACTCTCTGAAGTGGTCAACTCTTCAAAGATGAAGTTGCCACAATGTTTTTAACATCCCAGATCCCTGGACATTAAGAGGGTAAAAATTATGACAAAAGTCACCAAATAGTGTACCAAAGAGCACATTGGTAACTTGCCAGAAGGCCACAGAAATTGGCATAAAATAGAAGAGATTTCAGTTGAGTATTTCGGTATAGAGACATAGGCAACTCAAATCAAATTGGAGCTTTACACATTGGTGTAAGTATAGGTTTCAGGTTATTTGCATGCAGAGCCAGCTCTAGACCATTTAGCACCCCAGGCGAGGAGCATCTTTGGCTCCCCCCGACCATTGTTAAACTTTTGAATATTTTAGTTTTTTATTGCCCATTTCACGACTTTGATGCACGATTTGCATGCATGATTTACTCCTGTCATGTAAGGCAATACATTTGCACCTAGGATCTGTAAATCTGTATTTATTCTACAAAGGTCCAGAACATTCTAGGAGGTTAGTGGAAAACGAATCCCCTTACAGAATACCTGAAACATTTTACTTCAAACATTCTATTTTCCCTTTTGTCACTAACAACAAAAACAGCGTCCCACGCCCAGCACCCCCAAGCCCGAAACTCCAAGCAGTCACCTGGCTCGTCTGCCTCTAAGTCCAGCCCTGCTTGCATGGGCATGACTATGCAAATGAGATGACGGCGTTTTAGAGAGATTGCACTGATGTCTGAGCCTCTCCACATATCCAGGGTAAGCTAGATACTCCCAGGAGCCTGTGCAGGTTCAGACTGAGTGGAGTGTTCGTGCAGTTAATTAAAAAGTGCTGTTCCTTCTCTCCTGACAAACCTGCTTCCTGAGTCACTTATTAAACATCACAGCTTAGGACCTGTGGTCTCTGTGAGCTGCATCTCCCTTTGAAAGATTAGTGAGGATGTGGACCTAGAACTCTGAGCTGTCCTTTGGCCCTTGATACCATGCACAGGATAGTGAGATCAGTGAATGAATGAAGCAGCGCGGAGGCCCATTCAAAAAACGAAAGCTTAATGATTAGCAGAGACAGGAAAGAAAACAGAAAAATTACAATCCATTCTGTTATGGGATTTCCAAGGGGATACTCGTTAGAGCATTTCTAAGCATGTGACTGCTCTTGGAGACATCTCCACACCCCACTGCTTACTGTTGGGTCCTTTGCAGACACACAACATTGGAGGCTGCCTGCTGGTGCTTAAATGTAACCTCCTTGCTCTTTCTTTGTCACTTAAATGGCTGTCTCTGTCTTCAGGTACCAGCCAATAAACCAACCCGGAGAAAACCACCATGCTCCCTTCCCATTCACACCCAAAAGGTGGAGCTGGGCCACAATGGCGAGCCGGTAAGTACCAATGCAATAAGGAAAAAGCTTCCTTTTTCTGGGTCTTATTCTCTGTGCTTCCCTAAGAGGCCTGTGAACTTGGGTCTACCAGAAGAACCACTGACAGTGAAACATAAACCATAAGCTCTAAATCTGCGAACTCTTCTCCTATACATCCACAGCAATACCCTATACAGAATCTGCTCCTTGCTGCCTCCCTCCTGTTTCAGGCACACCTACATGTTCCAGTTCTACTTGTGAGTTTCTCCCTCTGTGGCACCACATCTCCATAGGATCACTAGATTCTCCCATACCAGCTCCATCCTCACATCGTAAGCTCTTCAGGGTAGGGGCTGTTGTATATTGTTTGTACAGCAAAATGGGGTTCAGCCTGGTTGTGGCCTTTAGGCACTATTGCAATAAAAATATGAAGTAATAATTTGCTCTTGGATTCTTCCCTCCTTCTAGATTCATGGTTTGAAAGGGTGAGTGTGTAATTCATCCAGAGCCAAACATTTCTCCTCAGATATGCTAGAGGAATAGTTCATAAAGCACTTTACAAATATTAAAGCCTTGCAACCCTCTGTCACTTTTATCCCCATTTTACTGATGAGGAAACTGCATCACAAAGAGGTTAAACATCTTGCCCAAGGCCATGCAGTGGCACTGCCAGGACTAAAATCTTGAAGTACTGACCCCTAGTCTCTAACTACTGCACAATCCCTAACACAGAAATACTAGGTAGAAGGGTCAAATCCCATTTTCTCTCAAAAGAGGGAACTGTTGGAGTAGCGGGAGGAGGAAGGGAGGATAATATAGAGGGTTTGACTACCCTCTTTTGATAATCTTCCTCACAGCAGAGTGATATTACTCTGTACAATGCTCTCCCCTTCCTCAGTCCTGTGCTCTCTAATTCTTCTTTATCATAGACTTAGATGGTTGGACAGCAGAGGAGGTGGGAGTAGTGGGAAAGGGGAGGGCAGACTCCTTTGTAAAGATCCCTCCAGAGGCTTCAGTGACGGATTCTTCACTTTCCTTTCTCTTCTTCCATCTCTCACTTCCCAGGATCAGTCTGGACTAGTTCAGGCTTCAGAACTTTTCCTTTCTTCATCTAGTTTATTTTGGTCTTTTCCTGTTTGTTTACAGAAGCCGTCTTCAAATGCTTGTCCCCTTCCCAGGACGAAGGTGAAAAGCTCTCCCCTGATTGAAAAACTGCAGGTAGGTGCTGGATGCTATCAACATGCTGATGTAACACTCAGGGAATTAAACTGATTAGTCTTTAACATGGCTTATATATTTGTATCATTGAGGATATGTCTACACAGCAGCTGGGAAGGTGCTTCCCAGCATGGGTAGAAAGACAGGCGCTAGTTCTGCTTGAGCTAGCATGCTAAAAATAGCAGTGTGGCCACAGTGGCACAGGCAGCGGCTCAGGCTAGCCACCTGAGCATGCACTCAGGGGGCTGGGCGGGATTGTACTTGGGCAGCTAGCCCAAGCCACCACCCATGCCACCGTGGCCACACTGCTATTTTTAGTGCACTATATCAAGCAGAGCTAACGCATCTGTCTACCCTATTTGGGAAGCACCCTTCCGGCTCAAGTGTAGACATATCCTAAAAAGCTTCTCACTTTTCTTTATATTTCCCAAGGAACTCAACAGCTTACCCAGCATTTATTGCTGCCCTGTGTCTCTCAGTAGCTGGTTTATGCCAGCTAGGACAACTAACAATGTGCCAATCTCTTCACATAATGCCCTGCTAACGCCGGCTGGCACTCCTGACATTGTAAGCTTCCTTCTAGCAGTGCTCAGATAATAACAGCCTGTGCATAGCAATGTCATGCTCAACTCAAGGACACTTTAACTATCCGAACTTAATAGCACTCTTCAGTGGAAGTCCAGAAGTGGGAGCCGCATCCCAAACCATACCCAGTTACTTCAACAGTATTCTCCTGTTAATTCAGTGATCATTTGAAGGGCCTGAGAGTGTGCACAACTGCAGACTTCAGGTGCTATCTGGGCAAACACAGAGAGATTTAAAGTTCCTTGTTATTACGGACTGCTCTGTTTACAACCTCTCCTGTGCCAAGCTATGGGAGACAGATTCACTTGGCTGGGACACTGGAAAATCCCTAACGCTTCAGATGACACAAGAATGGTCCTGAGATCCAGCTGTTCAGGAAGGGCAATTGTCCATCCATAACTTCTCCACATGGGATTGTTTGTTGACCATATCACCAGGAGAAACACAACACCAGGAGCTACATTTCTTGCGTCAGCTGGGAGGCTAGTGTGTTAAGGGCAAGGGCTCCCCCATGTGGTCACTGTGTGATCATATTAGCATCTATTGTTTCAGTTCACTTCACCTCTGAGGGGGGCAGGTGGAATAACACCAAAATTTACGATTTTAAATCCAGGGGGAGGTTTGTTATAATGGCTTCTTTTCTTTGCAGGCAAATCTGGCATTTGCTCCAGCTGCCTTGCTGCCAGGAACATCTCCAAAGAGCCCAGGTCTGAAAGTCATACCCTCTCCATTTAGCACTCCCCCTTCAACTCCCAGCAGTCCAGGCATTCAGTCCCGTTCCAGCGAATCGGACGAGGCACCAGTCAGTTTTGATCAACCACCAGAGGGCACTCGCCTGCAGTTTTATAACAAGGTACAGTGTCTGCCAGGCCTTCTCCAACACTGGAGGCTAAAGCCGGTATACTGCTGCGAGTGGAACTGGAACGGTAGGTATTACCCTCCAATCCAGTCTTGACAGTGAGTGTTTGTAGACAAATGAGGAGATCTATGCATCTATTTTGAATTTGCCTCTCACTGTGGTCCACTGGACTCCCTCTCCTGGCGGCCCACAAATAGGGTTCAATAGTCCATCAGACTCCAGCTGTCTTCAGGTGATGAAGTGGCATGACTCATCAGCTTCAACTCAACATGAGCTTGACTGATCAGAGCTTTGCACACAACATTTTGTCAAAATTAATGACCAAAGGTTGATAGTGCAGTGGGTTAGTGTATTACTGGTGCAGCTTGCAAGCCAAATTGAGCATGAAATTCTGCAATGTGTTCCTTGCCCACCCCTTTAATACAGAGACATAGCCCATGGAGGCTGGATGGCCAATCATGCAACACTTAATCTAGATCTGAACAGGACAGGCTATATTGAATACTGGGAACTGTAGTCTCTGTATACTACAACTCTGTATTAAAAAATCATAGAAGGGAAAGTCTGGAAGAGACCTCGAGAGATCTTCTAGTCCTGTCTCCTGAGCTCAAGGCAGGACTAAGTATTTTCTCTAGACTATCCTTGACAGGTGTTTGTCTAACCTGCTCTTAAAAATATCCAGTGACGGAGATTCCACAAGAAGAAGGTAGCTCATTAACTTCTCCAGTTTATGCAATTTAGGTGCAGTTCTTATGTTTGTTGCCTAGCTGCCAATACAGCCCTCAAGTGGAAAAAGTTGGGAGGCCCGAGGCATACCAGAATAGGAGGGGCTTCTGCAGATTAGGACTCAGATGCACTGGCAATAATGGGGGGAGAATCTGGATTGCTTGACTTCACCATGGGTCCTCCAACTACTGAGAACTGAAACTCTTTTATCCTTTCCCATCACCCAAGTGTCAGAAATAAAATGGCAGAAGTTTCCAAAGTAATTCCTCACCCATAAGTACATATATATTGAGTCTAGGGTCCTCGTAGCCAAACTTAATGTTTTCAGATTTGATAATGTAAACTGGTGAGAGAGAGCCACAGTTTAAATTGGGGGTAATGATCTTCCGCTACTTATTCAGAGAGGCAAAGTGTCAGTAAGGAGGAGAACTGGTATCTGAGTTACCAGCTCAGCATCCAAATCATCCTCCCTAGATTTCTGGGCTGATACTGCAGTACTGGTGTGGGTTCTTTAAACTCTTCAATCTCAGCTTTACCTGTTCTCAGGTGAGGACCCGGGGATCACTGAAGCGCAGACCCCCCTCCAGGAAACTCCGAAGGTCTCAGTCAGACTGCGGAGATGGTGAAGATTTAGGAGCGAGTGTATTATCTCAAGAAAATGGGGCCAAGGAAGAGGATGGTGATGAGGTGTTCATGCCTAAGAGTAAGAAAGAGGAGTTGCAGTCACCCGTGTGTGGAACAAGCAGGAAAGTGATGCAGAAACTGATAGGATCCGTTGAAAAGCCACCATCTGAGAGTGAATCCAGCAGGACAGAAAATGAGGATAGAGAAAAGAAAACAGAGGAAGTGACATCATGCAAGAGCAGCACAGAAGATGAGGAGAAGCCAGGCCACAGCATTCCAGGGGAAGAAGAGAGGAAGTCATCCCAGAACACCCCAGAGAAGAAGCCATGTCC
The DNA here is from genome assembly GCF_026122565.2 of Emydura macquarii macquarii. Classification (NCBI taxonomy): domain Eukaryota; kingdom Metazoa; phylum Chordata; order Testudines; family Chelidae; genus Emydura; species Emydura macquarii. Next base: position 20,242,566 of record NW_027131256.1, on the reverse strand, counting down.
AAGTATCATCAGAGATAAGGATAAGAAGCGGTGCCAGAACACCACAGGGGATAAGGAAGGGAAGGAATACATGAGCACCCTAGGGGAAAAGGAGGATGGCAATGCCTGTGAACAAGAAAAAAGGAACAAAGAAAATAAAGAGGTGAAGAAAGAACAAAACAGTGAGGGCAGAGACACACAGGAAATATCAGACACCCAGGAGAAGTCCCCAGAGACTGGGATGTTGCAGCCTGCAAAGGACACAGGAAGTGCCAGTGAGCATCAGAGTGTGACGCTGACGCAAGAACTGGGCACAGAGTAAGTATGAAGCAGAAGTGAGATAGGCCACCATGGTGATTGCTCATGAAATACCAGAGGCTAAGTGTTTTGCCTTAAAAAGAAAAAGGCACTTGTGCTAGAGTGTCGGTTTTATCATTTCCCTGTGGTGCTTGTTAAATCCAAGTACAAATCAGCTTCAATAACAGAGCATCTAATACAGACAATTAAAATGCTCAGCTCCAAAGAAAAAGGGATGTAGGTGAAAAAAGAGAGAGAACTGGTGACCCTTGACACTTTGCTCAGCTGCCCGGTATTTTGAAAGTACATGTGGCAAAAAGCATTTTTCACCCTGAGGCCATGAAGTATACTTGGGATTAAACTGTCTAATTAAAAGAGACATTTTCAAACCTCTTGCTGGCATTGTCAGCCATAATTGTGGTGCACACATACCAATTTCGTGGTCACCCACTGAACCACACAAACTAGTTCCTTCTATTTCAAAAAACACAGGCCTCTACCACTTGAGGTAAAGGAGAATTTCCATTAGCTATATTAAGGCTTACACTGTATACTCTTTTACCTGGCCTTTAACCACTGGTGGGCAACATAATCCCACATACCTAAACAGGTTTCCCACTCCATGCAACAGGGCAGTGGGCCACCTGCACACTAGCTATTACAGAGCACAGTTATATTGTTGAAAAGTCACCCCAACAACATAGGACCCTCTGTATTCCCATTTAGGTTTCCAGCTGTCCTGTCTTTATACTGAGCTATCCGAGTTTGGAGGGTTCTAATCTGTGTTTTAAAGGGCATATTGTAGGGAGAAAAGATCCAGAATGAATTTGGATAGGAAAGTTAAAAACTGAAAAAACTTGATTCCCTGTCTTCAATCCTAGTACTGACCCAGTTTAACTTGTGAGAACAGAGGAAATCAATCTGGGGCTTTCCTTCAAATTTATGGCAGGAAAACCATAACCCAATTATAAAAGATGGTTAAAAAGACACCCAGATTCCAGACTTTCCTAGAGACTCCTAATCAATATAAAAGTATAACATATGTTTATTTTTATAACTTACTGTCTTCTGTCATTCTTTGTCTCTCAAAAGGTTGAACCCAGTCAGGACATAGGAGACTTTAATGTATAGAGGAGCTAAACAGTCAATTAAGGTGCAGCTACAGGACAACTCTCCCTGGTAACAGATCAGCAGAATATTAATAAGATCAGAGATGTTCACTGCTCCCACACCATAACATTCTGTAGCAGTGGGAGGGAGAGACTGGAATGAAGACAGCTTTTTATTGCTTCAGGGTTCAGCATGGATGCACTGGCTGATTCTTCTTGGGGTAAATTGAACAACTTCACGGCCATGTCTGGAGACCTGATGCACACTAGCTTGGGCATGACAAACACCACCGTTTCTGGACCCAATGTTCACCACTAGAATGGAATTCTAAATTTTGTTTGCTCCTCCACATTGGACTTTGATGCAGTTTATCAGTTTTGGACATATATAAATTGTGCCTTTTAAATAGCTTCCTTTTAAATATATTCAATTTTCAAGTAAATAAAGTTTAAAAGTAGGGGAAAACGATTTTCTCTCTCTCTAAATATATATGCTGTATAGCAGACCATGTGAATCCTAAATCTGGAGAAGATAATTTTTAAATGGTTTATGCAGTGTCTTTGATGAATATCTACTTGGACTAGTGTTGGGTTGATGAATCTGTATTTGAAACACACAACAGCTAAAGATTATTTTTCTAGTAGATTTTTTTTGGTGTTTTTTTTCATGTTGGTGAGAAGTAGCAACTGAAGTACCCTATCCACAGAACTTGTACAGCATGGAAAGTAATAGCGGAAGCTTTCCTTACACTACTCCATCACTATGTTCAACTTTTACTTGGAAGGATCAAGTATAAGTCAGTTGTCAGGACACCTTCGGTCTTTGGGCTTCACTGAGACTGCCAACAATTGGCCAATTAGAACCACATATAATTTTTTGTGATATGGACACTTGTCTACTGGAAACTGGATTGAAATAACTCATTCATTCCATATAAGGCAATGAACAGCCTGTGTGTGGTTGAATTTCACTTACTATAACCTAGGCTGGATTTCAACTAGTGAAGTATAATTCCATGAAAAATTTATTTCAAGGAGTGAGGCTCTCTCCTTAGAACATTTAGAGGGAGTGTTTGAAAGGACTGGATGACAGCATAAATGCTTAGATACTATGATGATGAGGGCCATATAAGTGCTTAGAGCTGACATTTAGGGCTCTGTTAAACACTTTCAGAAGACTAGCTGGCTCAGGGGACTAGTTGTGGATGGGCAACATTTACCTCCAGATTGCATTAGCTATTGATTGGCCTTCATGAAATGAGTTTGGGGGAAGTGTCACAATCCTATTCCTGATGGACAAGTGTCCACATCACTAAAACCACCAACACACTATCTGACCCCTCCTGTTGGCAGTATCATTGAAGTGGCCAAAGGTTGAAAGGGCCATGGAGATTGAACTCCCTTTCATCTTTGAAGCAGTTGCCCCAGGCCAGGGGTTAGACTAACTGGCAAGGCAGAGAGTGATGGGACCTGGCTCTGCTTGTGCTTCACCTGCACCTGCTCTGTGGATGTAGACCTATGAGGCAGACACAGTCATTTTGTTCTGTGTTTGTACAGAGCCTCACATAATGGGATCCTAATCCATGGCTGGAGCTCCTAGGCACTACTGTTATACAAATAAATAATATCCTGTGGTCTCCAGCCATGTCACCTTTTACCAGTACTAAATTCACAAAAAGATGAATGGATTTATGTTCTGCTTTACGTGCCCTGCCTCCCATCCTCCCCGATGAAAGCACTAAGGTATTGTTAATTCAAAACCAGTGGGAAGTGATTGGTGTTACCATTTGTACCCAGAAGAGGTTTGTCAGCATATGCAACCCCCCCCACATCATCTTTGAGTCATGTTAGCAAGTGTCATCACCTTTGAAATATATTTTAATGTTTGTTTGGGCTTGTATCCCAGGCCAGGCTGCAGTCATCACTGTAATGTTTCTGTTCTCAGCAGATGTATCGGGTCATGTGTGATTGTGCATTACTGTATATATGCGTGTGCATGTTTAGAGAATGTGTGTACTGGCTAAGGGGGTGGAATTTGTCCTCCCTCACCTTGAAAATATAATGGGAAAACAAAGGAAATAAAACTGTGGAATTGAAAAGAAAAATAACTGTGTGTTTCTTCCTTGGGAGATTCAGAAGCCCAAATCAGGATGGGTAGAGCTGGTAACAGCAGACAGAATGAGGTCAGGATTACAATGACGGTAGGAGATAGTGTAGTGTTTAACCATCAGACTTGAAATTTGTGGACTCCTTGCAGCCAGATCCTAGTACTGATAGCTCTTACTCAACTCTTCATTCTCCTAAAGTTCACTCTGTGAAGGTCACCAGGATGAGACCTTTAAAAACAGAAATCTGTGTAGCCATTAAAAGTGCCACAGTAAGAATAGAGGTTTTTCTTGAAACAAAACTGTCCTTCCATATCCACAATTTGTGTAGCATACATTACATAGGTATGAGGTCACTCTCTGCTTCCAAGTGGCAGACACTACTTAAAGCGCCTCTATCTTCTGTTGTCTGACTATAGTTCTGGAAGGCTAAGCGAAGCGTCTGGGTCACATAGGAAGTCTGTGATGGAGCAGGGGATTCAACCCAGGTCCCCGAAGTCCCTACGCTAGTGCTCTCACTAAGGCCATGTCTACACTACTGCTTATGCTGGCAAAACGTTTGTCACTCAGGGGTGTGAAAAAACACCCCAAGCGACATAAATGGCAATGTCACAGCGCTATGCTGATGTAAGATCACTTGTGTAGCTGCTCTATGCCGATGGGAGAGAGCTCTCCCACCAACATAGCTACCACCACTCATGGACGTAGTGTTATTATGTTGACGGGAGAGCTCTCTTCCATCGGCATAGAGTGGCTACACAAGCTATCTTACAGCGGTACAGATGCATCGGTACAGTTGTGCCACTGTAAGATCCCTAGTACAGACATGGCCTAAGGCCTGGTCTATACTACAGACTTTTGTCAACCAAAGTCAGCTTTTTGTGCCAAAACAATATTGGTGTCCACACTGCTCCATGCACCAAATGCTCTCATGCTTGGAGCACACTGGAGCTTCTGGATCTGATCAGCATTTGGGGAGAGGAGACTGTGCAGTCCCCGCTCCACTCCAGCTGAAGGAACTTCAATATGTACAGTCAAATTTCTCATTTAATGGCAGAGAAGGGCTATAAACAGGACACACTGCAGTGCCGTGTGAAAATCAAGGCGCTGAGGCAGGGGTACTGAAAGGCATGGAAGTCAAACGTTGCTCTGGTGTAGAGCCAAAGATCTGCTGCTTCTATAAGGAGCTGGAAGCCATCCTCAGCAGTGACCCCACCTCTACTCCCAAGATCCCCATGGATACTTTGGGGGACTGGAGAGAGCAGACACCAGACTCAGCCCCGATGAAGAAGTCGTGGACAAGGAGGTTGTGTTGGAGGATGATGTGGAGCAGGGGACCTGCTTGTTTGGTGACATGGGGAGCCAGGACCTGTTCTTGACCATGGAGACTTTGAACCAGATCCAGCCCTCCAGCTATGGCATGCAGGATGCAGGCGAGGAGAGCTGAGGTAAGTGATTTTTTTGAGCTGATGCTGCTCAGTTACCTGAGGTACAGCTGTCCTTTTCTTTGTTGCATTATACAGCTGGTTGAAGGGATAGAAATGTACAAGAGTAGCTGTGTTTGCATGTGCTTCCCATTGCCCTGTTCAGCTAGGCAGTGCAGCTGAAAAGTGTGTTAATGCATACCAAGATTTCATGCAAATCCTCCAAAGAGATCTCCTGGAAAGTTTGGTACTTACCAATCCTCTGCCAGAGATTCCTCGGCAGAGCTGCTTTGTTTCTTCCCCTGTTGTAGGAAACTTTCCCATGCCAATTGGCAATCACTTGTGCAGGGACCAAAACAGAACACAGGCAAGCAGCATAGGGACCCAATTTGAAGCTGCTTGCATAGAAGAGATGCACCATAGCATCCCTGCTTACTCTCAGGAGTGAAATATCAGCTTCTATTGCCCCCCCGTGGCACAATTTGAAATGTTGTCTCTATCTACCTGCATCAATAACCCCAAATAATCACTCAGAACCTTTTCTCCAGCTTGAGTGCCCCCTCACCCTGGGTACAACTCACCATGCCCTAGCTGATCATTGAGCTGTGTGCTTGCCAGGGGACAGTAAGAAAGGGGTGTATTTTACAGTAATGAATCGATGCTGTTAGTGCACTCACAATCATGCTTCTGTTAATTGTTTATTGTGCTTTTACAGATCTGACCTTGAGGGGAAACATCTCCACACCTGCCGAGCACCTGCTGCTGATAAAAAAATGACCTTGGAGAAGCAAAGAGGAGATGTTCCAAGAACTCCTCTAGTTCTCTGAAGCGGGAAAAAAGCAAAAGAAAAAAGGGCATGGACACACACTGTGTCCAGAAATCAGAAAATTGATAGGCAGGAACAGAGGGAAAACCAGGGGCAAGTGATAGCAAGTCACGAATGTATGATAAAAGCCATGGAGGAGCAAACAGAGCTACTAAGGTCACTAATAATACTGCAGACTGAATTCATGTGTGCTTGCCTCCCCTTCCAGCCAATACAGAACTGCTTTCCATGCCCTCCCCAAACTCCACCCACACATTCCTACCAAACTCCCGGCCCATCTTGGCACCCATTCACTCCATCCCTTCAGACAGCTTCCAGAACAATAGCTGGACATACACCCAGCTGTCATAGCTTACACTGCCCCTCACTGCTTTCTTCCCTCCAGCCCAGCTTTTTGGATGTTTGTGAATAATTGTTATTTAATAAAGATATACTCTGTGAAGAATAAGGAATGTTTATTTGTCTCTTGCACATGGTTGGTGCAACTTACATTGATACACAGTGCAAGCTCGATAGCAGTCATAGGATGGCACGATACTGTTTACAAAGACTCCTTATTGTTGCTCATTGTCAAAATGGCTCCTCAAGGCCTCCCTGATTCACATGGCCCCCCATTGTGCCCCTCTAATAGCACTGACATTTGGTTGTTCATAGTCAGCCACAAGGTGATCCACCTCTGCGCTCCACCCAGGGGGAAACTTTTCACCTTTAGCTCCACAAATATTGTGGAACACACAACAGGTGGCTATAACTATGGAAATATTTTCCTCATTTAGGTCTAATGTGCCCCAAAGGCATCACCAGCGAGCTTTTAATCTGCCAAATACGCATTCATCAGTCATTCAGCACCTGCTCAACCTGTTATTGAAGTGTTCCTTGCTGCTATTCAGGTTGCCTGTATAAGGCTTCATGAGTCATGGCAGTAAGGGGTAGGCTGGGTCTCCCAGGATCACTATGGGCATTTCAACATCCCCCATTGGAATCTTTTGGTCTGGAAAGAAATTCCCTGCTTGCAGCTTTCTGTACAGGCCAGTGTTTATGAAGATGTGTGCGTCATGACCCCTTCCCTGACCAACTCATGCTGATGTGAGTGAAACGCCCACAGTGATCCACAAGCACCTGCAGTACCATAGAGAATTATCCCTTTCTATTGATGTACTCTGTTGCAAGATGGTCCTGGACCAAAATTGGGATGTGTGCGCCATCTAGTGCCCCGCCACAGTTAGGAAATCCTATTGCTGCGAAGCCATCCACTATTTCACGCACATTTCCAAGACTCACAGTCCTTCGTAGCAGAATGCGATTAATGGCCCTGCGCACTTGTTATAACACAGTTCCAACAGTGGACTTCCCAACTCCAAACTGATTAGCGACCAACCGGTAGCAATCTGGAGTTGCCAGTTTCCACATGGCAATCGCCACGTGTTTCTCCACCAAGAGGGCAGCTCTCATTCTGGTGTCCTTGAGCCACAGGGCAAGGGCAAGCTCCGCACAGAGTTCCATGAAGGTGGCTTTGCGCATTCGAAAGCTCTGCAGCCACTGCTCATCATCCCAAACCTGCATAATGATGCAATCCCACCACTCAGTGCTTGTTTTACATGCCCAACAGTTGCACTGTTGTTCTGTGAATGCAAAGAGTAATCCAGCATCATTTGTTTGCATGGCACACAGCAGGTCAGACACCTTAGATTCCTGTTCTGATTGGGAGCTCATGATATACTGTGTGACCATCCGCGATGTGTTCAGAACACTAAAAACAACAGTGGAGAGCAGCATAGGATCCATCCTTTCAGAGAGAAATGGCAGCTGTGATGAAGTGGAGATGCCCCAATGTTTCCTCCAACTGTCACGTACACACCTCCGTTTACCCCATATGTTACTCATATATTTCCCCCAGATGTTATTCAAGTATTTTGGTAATGGGACTCGATGTGTGATCATTGCAGAGACCACTAGAGGGTAGATGGGCCTTCCCCAGCCACACATACGCAGACCATGGGCAGACCCCCCACCTCTGATCCATTGGGTCAAACCAGCTACCACAGGTTGTAAAACCTTGCCATGGAAAGAGACAAAGGACTGGAGAGGGGCCCGAGAGGTGGAGGTCTGTCTGGTGGCTGGGAGAAAGGTCAGTCACCCATGTAGGGTCAAGGGGAGTAGAGCCCAAGAGTGGGGCTCTGAGCCCCCACAGTTGGTCACTGCTATAACTACTAGTTACGTTGCTAGCGACGTCTGTCTATACTGTAATCCTGAGAACTAACAAACCCGTCTGATTTCTCCACTGGCTGTGGATTGCTTCTGACTGCAAGGCGGGGTGCCTGGCCATTTGTGGGTGTGGAGGAACTCCCCAGCGTCACATCCAGAGGGTCCCACAGGGGGAGTTCGGATGGGGCAGGAGTGCTGAACCTTCTGAGGCCAGAGTCAGGAGGCAGCTGAATTGGTGTGTGGAAACCCGAGGAGGCAAATTCTGAAGCACTAGAGTCCTGAATGGCTGCATCCCAAGTAGTTCCTGAGCACTGACCCTAGGGATTCCATCACAGTGGCCACTCAGGAAAGTGGAGCCATTGAAAAATGCCAGGAAATGCAATTGGAAACACATGGCATGATGGGATGGAAAACACTGCATCATGGGGCATTGAGCCCACACCCGATGCAGTGCAATCCTCTCTGCCTTCCCACAACTCCTAGCAGCACAAGGTAGTGGCGACTCAAGAGTTGCTCAGTGGGATAGTAGTCATAGATGCCATGTCCCTGCCCTCACTGTTGACATGAAAGCAGCAACGGAGGACGTGCTTCGGCGTGCGACGTAAGTGTGGTGTGGACAGGCACAAACATTGTCATTATAGCGCTTCTTGCTCATCTCTGTAACTTGCATCAGTGACGCACTCTAGCTAGTGTAGACAAGGCCTTAGTGAGGGTGGCAGGGACACAGGCATGGCGACATGCCTGCCAGGAGCGGAAGGGTTCAGCAAGGTGGATTGGGGCAGCAGCATGTAGCACATGAGCGTGTGAGGGGGAGCCGGGAAGTAGACAGGGCCACGAAATGAGGTCAGGAGGGGCAGTGTGCGGCTCTGATGTGTCTCCACAGGCTCAGACCCTTCAGGCTGGGGGCATCCCATCCGCCCTGCTCCCGGGCCCCCTTCTACTGCCCAGGACTGCACGTCCTGGGGGCAGGGCTGGGGTGGGCGCGGTTCACTGAACCTGCCCACGGCCCAGGCAAACACAGCGGGGGGAGCGGGCGCCCAGCCCACTGCCAGCCCGCGCGCCCAGCCCACTGCCAGCCGAGCCCACGGCTGCCTCAGGCACAGCGCGCGCCCCTCGGCCTCCCGCAGGGCGGCAAAACGGCGCACTACACCGCAGACGCTCTCGAGGCAGCAGCACCAGCCTCCACAGCAACACGTCACTGCCCCTCTCCGGGAGCGAGCGGGAGGGGCGGGCTCTGCAGGCAGCGCGTGCCCGCCCACTGCCGACGCGCAGTCAGGGCGGAAGGGAGCAGCTGTTCTCGTTCCCCCGCCCTCTCTGGAAAGGAAAGCGGGAGGGGGGGGGGGAGTGTGGAAGGGAGTAATATCCGGGTAACTCGAAGGAACTGTCGATTCCGAAGCCTAGGGGAAGGGAGGGCCGGACTACACCACGGTCCCGCTATGGGGGTGAGGGGAGGAAGGACCGAATGTCCGGCTCGCAGCGTGTGCAGGGGAGCTGAAGCGGCAAAGAGCCCCCCCTTCTCCACTGAGAATGAGCTCGCCCTGCGCTGCCCTGAATCCGGCCGCCGTTGGGGAACACAGGATTACCTGAGGGTGCGCGGGACTGAGGCGTCCCCCTGGGAAAGTGCAGAGTGGGATTCCCCACACAGGGCTCTAGCCCTGCCTCCCGGAAGAAAGTATCTGACGGCCGCAGGGCGGAGGGGGGCGGCCGCCGGCCGGCTGATTGGGTGGAGGAAAGACGATACCATTAGGCGGGTGGATCCTAGTGGGGAGCAGAATGGTATCTCCCAGCGCAGGCTGTGGGCGGAACCATCCGGCAGCCTGGCCGGGGGAGGGAAATGGGATTAAACACTAGTGGCTGGCGGACGTAGAGAGGAGGCGGGATTATAGTGAAGAGCCTGGTTGGGGAAAGCTTAGCAGAGAGCGGCTCGTTGGTCTAGGGGTATGATTCTCGCTTCGGGTGCGAGAGGTCCCGGGTTCAAATCCCGGACGAGCCCGCTACGAAGGTGGGGGGGCGCGAGCCCCCCTGTTTTGCGAGGGGTCGGTCCCTTAATTCATTTTGTTACGTTCCATGCGGGGCGGGACCCCGAGGACAAGGACAGGGGGAGCCGAAGGGCAAAGAAGCAGATGCAGAGCGCGGTAACTGGGGGAGGTGCAATGGGCCCCGCGTGGCGGAAAAGCCGGGGGACTCGTGCTGCAAGTGGAGCTCCGGGCCGATACCCTGCAGTCAAGCTGGTTTTGGGGCTGGGGAGGAAGAAGCAGAGAGATCGCTGCTGTTTCCTTTTTAAACCCTTGGGAGGTGTTCAGCTGTTACAGGCAGTGGGGCGGGGAGGGCAGAGAAGCACCTAGACAGACAGACAGACAGACAGGGAATCTGTGGAGAATGGGTGGGGGGCAGAGGAGGAGAGGGGGATGGCCAGGGCCCCCAGCTTTGTGCATCCCAAGAGAGTATTCCCTGCCTTCTTCCCTCTCCCCCGGGGCTCTCTGCTTAGTCCCCCTGTGATGCGAGGATTAGTAAAGGACTGAGCAGTATTGTTGGAGGAGGAGGATGTGTGGGTCGGAAAAGTGGGGCTAATAAGAGTTCATGGGGAGAAGAGGGGGCGCATGAATCAATGGGAATAAATGGTTCCCTCGCCTGAGTTTTGTTCACAGTAATGCCGTCAATACAGAAAGCAAGAGGATCATGTTTTTAGCTGCAAATGCTTCCCCGGTTCTTTCATCTGCATGTATAAATGCATGTCCAATAAAAAACAATGTTAGATGATAATAGAAATGTTCCATTATTGGTGAAGGGGCGGGGGAAAAAACTGGGCTCGTCCGGGATTTGAACCCGGGACCTCTCGCACCCTAAGCGAGAATCATACCCCTAGACCAACGAGCCGATGTAGCAACTCACTTCTAGCCACTATAAAACAATCTAATGTTGGTTTGGGCCTTTATAGCTCTCTGGTTCAGATTCTAGTTAGCTCTATTCCTCCAGCATAGATAGCACTTTACCCCTTCCTTTCATTATACGGTTTTTATTAGAAACAAAATAACTAATTATACAAACAGTGCTATTATTTGTAGTAGAGATAATAAAGTACATATAACTGCATAGACTCTGAGTAGGTGATCCTGTTCCATCCTGTACTTCTGTAAGAGTTGCATTCTCCTTGGGTGAAATTCACTCCGGTGCAGTAATCCAGTACAAGATCTATGGACCATTTAAGAGCTCAAAGTAGGAAGGAATAAAATCCCACAGACAACAGACTGTTATACCTATGTCAAGCAGCAAAGTCATCCATCTCTCCTTGTTTATGAGAGACATATATTTAAATAACTATGGTCCCAACCCTGCAATCTGAGCAACACAGGTAGAGCCCTCCAACCATGGGGACCCTATTGACTCCAGTGCGATGCTGCATAGGTATAGGTGTTCGCTTTTATTCATAGGTCTTTTTGGCACCACCAACCTATCTAGCTGTTATGTTTACATAGAACCAATCATCATAGCAGCCAGGTGTTGAAATATGGCAGTATAAGAGAGGGAGAACTCAGAAAAAAATGGGCTCTGTTCTTACCTTCTTATGATTTAGTCACTATATTTGGATTTTTTAAATTATCTTAGTATTATTATTATGGGCTGGCTTTGCAAAAAGTAGGGCTTTGCAATGAGCTCTAAAGTGGTCAGACTTAGATTACATTTTGATCTTAGTTTCATCTACAACAGTCTATTACTTGGTATGGTCCCTGAGCCTTGGTTTAGGCTTGGAATGATCAAATGGAAGTGCTATGGTTTTCTACAACGTAGGCTTCATCCGCACTTATTTTAATACAGCCAAAGTTTTAATTGAGATGGAACACTGTTCTGGGCCCTGTAGTTTCTCTGGAAAGGACCACTCAGAGGCAGTGAACTGGTGTACTGTAAACCATGCAGTATGTGAACCATATTGCTTGGACTGAGAGAACAATTCCATGCCAGGACTTGTAGACTTCTCAGGCAGCTCTTTTTGGATCAAGATAGAAAAATCTATGCTGGGCCTTTTGCAGCACTAATTGCTGCATCCTGTTGCTCAAATGAGCTCAGAACAAGATGGGATATTGAATACTAGGACTTGTAGCTTCTACACGTGGACATGATGTGCACAAAACAAAAACAAACCACCAACCTGCTCTGCAGGACAATCTAAGAAGGTTGTTCCAGCACCTCCTCTTTTGACACTTTAATCTTTATAAGTTCCTCATCTTTATTACCTGAAAAGAATCAGGCCAGAGTAGGCCTCATCTAAATAGACTTGAAGAGTGATACTGTCACAATTCACAGGGTGAGCTGAAACTTTAAGGGACTTGGGGCTCAGCTGCACCTGTGTGACATTTACCCCACCTCCTCAAGTAAATGAGTGTAGAAGTCACATGACAAGGGGAAGCACGTGACAAAACTGCCTGCTGGGATTAAAAAAAGGGCAGCCTGGGAGTAGCTATTTAGGAGGAAGATTGGATGGGCCTAGGAGTGCTCTATTAAGAGGAAGGCTACTAGTTAAAAAATGGCTGATAAGGCAGCCAGCCTGAGCACTTTGGCAGAGGCTCTAAGAAGGAATGATATAACAGTTTATGTTATGGGGTAGATAGTCTAATTGTTTAGCATCCCAAGATGCTAAACCTGAATGGTAATGTAGGTGTGGGTTCCCCTATGCGCTTCCTTGTATGGAGGTACAGCTGCTCCTGTCAACAAGGAAGAGAAGGCACTGATTAAGGCCCAGAGGGCTGGATGTTGGACCCAAATGAAAGGCTGTTTGGGAACAGGACAAATCTTTTCAGCAATGGTTATGTCTGGCAAGAGGAGGGATGAAATTTATTTGTGTTTCTGTTTGGACTCTAATTCTGAAAGGGGGATACTTCTTGTGATTTAATTGGAGTGCCATAACTGTGCTGGGGGCTGGAGAATCATCTGACAAGGAAAACTGAGGTGTATTACTAGAAGTTAGACTAGGTAAGTCTTATTCTTAATGACTAGGTAAGCCTTATTCTTAATGACTCCTGTGGATCCCTAGAAAACTCTAGAAATAATATTCTGGCCTGATAAACTTATTTGACTCAATATGGCACCCAGCAATTAATTTTAAAACTGCTACAGAATGGCATATCATACAACATGGTTAAATCTGTGCTTCAACTATTTAAATATTAAACATAGGGCAACCCCCCCCCCCCCCAAGTCATATTTTCAAGAAAGAGATGGATGTAGAAGTGGGATGTAACCATAACTCTGTCCTCTTCAGTGTGTATAACAGCACCATAGTGGCTTGACATCAGACTATCCACATGTGAAATACCTGCTCTAGGCAGATGATCTAGTCATGCTATACCCATCCCAAGAAGTTCTGCAAAAGAACCAATACTTACTATAAACTTGCTTCAAAACATAGGTTGTACAGGTGAACCAGGAAAAGACAATGATCTCTAGGAGAAAAGCTACACCAAACAAAACAATTCAACTTTTTTGAAAGAAATGGAGAAACTAACTCAACTACCCTACCACAAATGTGTGGGGGGAACATCAAAATGGGAAATAGAAGGCTTCTGGGGCTTTTTCTTTTAATGATTCTATTTTCCTAATCTACTACTGATATTATCTGAAAGCATCCTCCAACCCATTTTATTTCATGGGAGTGAAATGTGGGGCTTAACCTTCCTAGACACCATACCACCTGGAACAAAAACACCTATGGTTCTGCATGCATGTATTATGCATACAGAGAAACTAACTGAATTGTGACCACAATGTAGAACAGGGACACTTTCCAATCAGTATTGCCAGGAAAAAACTACATTAAGAGAGTTAAACTTGGAAGTATATATATTAAGTAATTTAGGGTGAAAAACAATACAAAGATATCTACCCTTAAAACATGCATTATAAATCCTAGACCTAAGGTTAAACGTAAAAGAAATGTAAACAAAGATTTGGAAATGCACACTTAAAGCACACAAATAACCTTGATTCTACTCTGTAGTGATGCCAATAATCAAAAACTAATCTCAGCTGAAAACCTAATTCTATCCTCTCCCCAACATCTGTCAGGCTATTGCTTCATGAAATTGAGCAAAATGTTATACTCCTGTCTCCTATCAATCTACACCTAAACCAGATCCAGCTTTCACCCAACCCAAACAGAACTCTCATGTGCATAGTCTTCAGTAAAACCAGAGGGTCTGATAGTCACTCTCTGCAGCGGAGAAGCTGTTATCTGTGAAAAGAAGCTGGGCTGCTGAGGTAGCACTGTGGCTGTTCTGAAGTTTTCTAGTGGCAGACTGGGTAGGGAGGGTATAAGGGTGTTGAAGGAGGTGATATTCATTTATCCTGACAGTTCATAATCTGCTATTAATTTGTAACTGTTTTAAAGACCTAAATAGTGAGTAACAGTAAAACTTGAGGTCACATAGTCAGGTTGGGATGTGGCAAAGGGAGTGGAAATGGCAAAGACTGGGACGCAGTGGGGCGGGCAGTACTGTAACCCCATGAGTCAGGTCGCCAGAAGCTGATTAAAAATGCATGATATTTAAAAAATAAATATGAGGAGTGGTATTTGCCTTCTGTTTTTTTGAGCCCTTAAGCTTCCTAGTCTCAAACTCTTCCCACAGCAGGGAGGGCTAGAAACATTTTAAAAAGAGAGAGAGAGAGCTGAGGGGTTTGTGTAATCACATGACTGCAGTCGCTGGGGCTTTAAGAACCACACCCCTGCTGGGGAGTTGGAGCAGTGGTGGCTCGAGCCGGGCAGGGTGTGTGCGCGCAGAGGTGGCACAGGTCACACCTGTAATTTCTGCCAGGAAGGGGCCCAGCAGCAAAGAGCGAACATGAATCCCGACCTCCGCCCGCCCGCCTCAGCCAGGGCAGGGGGGCCCGCGCCCTGCCCGGAGCAGCTCAGTCACGTGTTCCACGTAGGCCCGGGAATGCTGGGGGGGGGGAGAGGCAGGGCAATAAACCTGCCCTTTCCGACAGGGCTCCCTTCTAGTGAATGACAAACCCACTCACCAATCACGTGGCCCACAGCGGACGCACGGGGCGGAGCCAGAGAACAGGACGCGCGGAGGTGTGCGCGATTGACGGCTCCTTTGTCCAATCCCCTGGCGGGGAGTCCTTTCCCCGCCCACTGTCCGTCACTAAGGGGCGGGGCTGCGCTGGGGCTCGGGGGCTGGAACAATGGGGGTAGGGGGAAGCGGCGGCGGCAGGAAAATGGCAGCGGGAGGCGGCGGCAGTGCTGGGTGGCGGGCGACTCCGGGCCGGGCCCCGGCGCTGATGCTCGCGGTGGCGGCGACAGCCGCGCTGGGCTTCTGTGAGTGCGGAGGGGCCGGGCGGCCTGGCGCGGGGAGCCCTCGGCGGGGCGGGGCGGGGCGGCTCCTGGGCTGGGGACCCCACGAGCTCCGCTTTTGCGGGGATCTCTGGGGGGGATCGTCGTCCCCCCGCCAGCTCCTCTCGGCTGCGCTGGGTCCGCCGGCTGCTGGGCGCGCCGCCCTCCTTGGGGCGGTGGCTGCTGGTGCTGGGGGAGAGCGCAGAGCAGCAGCTTTCCTTCCTCTGCCCACCCCACCCGTGCCCCCAGCTGCCGCGGGTGTTGGGTGTGTGTGTGTGTGTGTGTGTTGGGGGGGGGCTCGGCTGACAGTAAATGAAGCTAAACGCGGCCCCAGGAGGAGCTGCTTTAAACAGTCCGTGTGACTGGTGGCGCCGTCCTTGGACCTGAGGGCAGCAGCCGCAGAAAGTCCTCGAGAGACGCGTCCCCCAGCCTGTGCGGCCTGAGCCTGACTGGGGAGAGGGCGCCTGAGGAGGATTGGAGGGACCGGATTGTCCCTCTGTTTGCAGGGACTTGGGCGCACGACTTGAGTGTTTCCGGCTGGAAGAAGTGGCTGAAGCAAGGCTCAATTCCGTGTTGTTGCAGCCGTGGGGGGAGGGGGCACCAGTGGATAGACACAGAGTAGGGGCAGCTGTGAAGACGCCAACCGAACCTGCTCAGGAAGGCAGTTACTGCAGGGCATGCGAAGGACCCTGCCCACCTCCCACCATACATGTAGCTGTTTCATAGGCATTTCCAGGAGTCCTGTCACTTGGCGGAAACTCTGATCTTAAAGGGATGCTCAAGCGAAACTACCTTTAAGGTTGTATCTATTAGCAATTACTAGGCTAAAGAAACTCATGATTTCTAAAATGCTTTTGTGTTTTCAGTTAAACCCTGCAGTGAAACTGACTAGTTCGGTTTCCCCCTTTATTACATAGTTTTACTGCCTGGTTCTTGAATGGTTCTGTTCCCAGGATGGTAGGAATGTTTTTAAATATAAAACAAAACTTGTTTTTATGTGTGAGTCTGTAAGCATCACACAATCATTGCTTAATCATATTAAGTCTTCTTAAACCGAACTTTTAACAAATCTTTATTTCATTCCTTCATTCTAACACATCTTTAAAAATGAGTTGTACCATTTAGCAGAGATGATAGGCTACAGGGTGCCTTTTCCTATATGGACAGGGTTTGAATTTTCATTTACAGGTGTGCCCTATGGCAGATTCTGTATGGCAGGCATTTTTTGTAGAAAACTGATTGTGTTGAGAATTGGTAGTGCGGTCAGTGATGTGTGGTTGTTAGATGTGGTATTTGAGAAAATTGCAATATAGTGTCAAATGGAGTTTGTGTTTTCTGGACTGCTCTAAGGTGGTGGTTTTGAAGTAAGATGACTGTTCCTTACTATATCCAGGGTATGGCACATGCAGAAGTAGGTCTCATGCTTGTCTTCTAGACCAGTGTTTCTCAATTGGTGTTCCGTGGAACCCTGGGGTTCCGGGAGGTGAATTTCAGGGTTCTGTGAAAAATTGAAACCGCGCCGCCGGAAACAGCCGACAGCGCGCGCCGCCGGAAAGAGGAAGATGTCCTGGATTTTTCAGCGGAGGGTATCACATGGCCTTGCAGAAGTTAAAAAGGGTTCCGTGGCCAAATTTAATTGAGAAACACTGTTCTAGACTAAGTGTACCCCGAAGATATTCATAAATTCTCCCACCATTGCCGCAGCCTCATGGTGGGAGAGCTTCTGAGAATACTTAGCATAGACAAGGCCCCAGCTACAGGCAAGAGGTGGAATACCTCTTTATTAATCGTGTTGCATGCTTGGTTTGGATGACAAAGCAGTCAGATTGAAAAATAACTCAGTCACCAAAAAATAAAATTTAACTTCAGGACAGCAGTTCTCAAACGGAGGTATTAGGATTAGGGTGAGAGCCAATTTAAGAGGTGTTCCTTTTCTGTACTGTGCATCTCCATAATGTCTGAGTACTTCAAAACATTAATGGATTTAGTCTCATAAAACCCCTGTGAGACAGAGAACTACTTTTATTCCTGCTTTGCAAGAGAATAACTGAGGCACAGAAATATTAGGCATACGAGGTGCAAATGTGGAAACAGAACCTGGATTTCTGAGTCCTAGTCCAGTGCCTTTACCTCTATGGCAATTAAAGTAATAAACTTCAGCTAACAACAAACAAAGATTAACAAAATAATCCAGTGGGGTAGCCAGCAGGAGTGACTAAGAAGCCCTGACGACATGTCACAACATATGAATATAAGTGGCTTTTAATTATCATTGGAAAACAAAAGCCATCCTACAGAGGGAAAACCACAACTTTTTCCTTCCAAAAAAAATGAAAATATACCTGAATAATCTGGCTTTGTTCAGTCATTATACTGCAACTTGGTAAAGAATGCTTTGGACAGTGGAAAGATGGCTCATCTGTGGAATTAGGAATTTCTACTCACATGCCCATTAATAGTAGCTTATACTTACAGTGTATCAACAGCCTGTATTCTATCCAGATAGGGGATTAAAAAGCAAAACTCAGTCTTACAGAGCAAAGAGAAAATCATGTGGTCTTGGGTAAACTCTGTCCAGAAGGGCAAAAGCTATGTACAGATTAACTGCCTTGAAAGTGTATTTTGATAGTGAAAAATGCTGGACTGCTTACTCTTGACACTGAGGTCCTCTACTCGCAAACCATTCCAAAGGCCAAGATCCCCAAAATGGTGGTCTGGGGAACACTTGCTGGTGGACTTGGGAGAGCTGATTAGGCACATGGGGATGGATTTCTTCTCTTCCACTGCTAAACTTAAGTGACAGGTAAAAATAAAGAATTGCTATAGATGTTAGAGAATCATGAATAGGAGAGGAGCCAATACACAAAATTGCTCAAATATGTCATTCACACAATGGGGAAAAATCCCCAAACCTTTGAGGACCCTTGCCCCAAGGCATTCAGCCACCACTTGTACGGCTGTGTTAACCCTCATGTTCAGTTTGGGCATTGGGAACTGAAGTGTTTAAGTGTGGTGGTAGATGGCATCTTTCTGAATTTTCTGATAACTGCAAGTGGGGAACAAATCAGATGTGTGCCTTATGTGTGGATGAATTAGCTAATGCAGAAGAAGTTAGCCTGTATGATTGGCCAGCTGCCATGTGTGGCATGGAGTTTATGCAACATTAGACCATCCTTGGAGAACAAGACTCCCTCTGGCTACTAAATACCACTGTGCAATACAGTAGTTTCTGTTAAGCAGTTTTCTCTTTGTTGTGAGCTGACTCATGTGGAGGAGGTAGCTATCAGATGCTTAGCTTTCTTTCACTGCAGAAATGACACTAATCATAGGTGGCTGTAGTAAGGGAATGCAAAATATCCAACACCACTCTTCCCTCCCCCCCATGTACTAAAACATCTGGAGAGGCAGATTTGTCTTGTTAGGCATGATATTGGGCCAGGAGTGCTAACTGGCAGACTAACGGGCCTGGAGTGTTGCAAAGAGTCTCAGTCTTATAGATAGATGAGCGCTGTAATGTGTAGCACTCTCACTGCCCCACATAAACCCTGCTGGTGTGAACTGGAAGGTACTTTGTTTACGTTGATATAGTCCAACCTTAAGGTGAACTAGGTACCTTTTAGATAACAGGGTTAAAAAAAGAACTAGATAAGTTCATAGAGGATAGGTCCATCAATGGCTATTACCTAGGATGGGCAGGGATGCAAAACCATGCTCTGAAGTGTCCCTAGCTTCTGTTTGCCAGAAGATTGGAATGGGCAATGGGATGGATCACTTGATTACCTGTTCTGTTCATTCCCGCTGAAGCACCTGGCATTGGCCACTGCTGAAAGACTGGGATACAGTATGGCCATTCTTATGATCTTCTGCACCAGCAAGATCTACATGGGGCAGTTAGAGCATGACACATTAGCATGCTTTCTGATTCATACCCCCAAAGACCACAGAGCTGTGCTGACAACTCTGTGAGCAAGACCAGGGACATAATGGAGGGAGAGGGAGGGTAAGAGGCCCAGCCCTGCCCCTCTTGGCCAATAGCTGGGGAGAAGGAAGAGGTATAATTGAAAGTGGCACCACCAGTAACCCATTGCCAATGGGTTGCAAACCCTGGCTCTGCTTCTGAATTACGTATTTTAATGTAGAGAAAATAGTCTTCAAAATGTTCTTCTTGTGACTGGCTTAGATTCTGCCCCACAGCATAATTACAAGGCTTTATATGCACACATTATACAAAGTTAGTTGGGTTGCTGGTCTCCATAACTATTTGATAAATGAAATCCATAGAAGAGGTCATCTCACTTTGGAAGGTCAGTGGGTCCCCTGCCAGACTTCAATACATTTACCTTTAGATGGAATTCAAAATACAGGATTCTTAAATCAGTCTTCAAACTTTGGATATTCCCTTTAGGTGGCCTTATGCTCCCATGCAATGTAATTCTCAAAATAACTTCCTTATTTTTGAAGTAAACTCTGCCCATTATCCTGTACTTGGGTAGAGTGAGAAATTCCATGTTGGGACTTATTCCCCAGGTTAACAATGGGTAACTAGGGACTGAAGCCTGATCTGGTAGCTAGCATGTGGGGAGTGAGAGTCAGAAATTTTGCCCTCCATTCCAAACTATGCTACAGACTTCCTGTGTTGTCCTAAGTAAGTTACTCAGTACGTCTACATTACAGAGACTTTGCTGGCGTAACCTTGGCGTCATAGCTATGCCAGCATGACTTCATAGTGTAAATGCTGCCAAATAAGAGTTTTTCCATCTGTGTAGGATCTCCACCTTCCATGCAACAGTAGTTAGGTTGAGGGAAGCATTCTTCTACACCTACACTTAAAATTTAGGTTGGCATAACTGTGTTGATCAGGGGTGTTGATTTTTCACACCCGTGACCAACGTAGCTATGTCAGCCACATATTTAAGTGGAGAGCAAACCTCAAGCTATGTACCAAGCGTGCCAATCTGGAAAAAGTGTGGAGTTGAGACTTAAGGTTTGTAAGAGAATATATTTGTTTGAGAACTTGAGAGAATGTGCAATAGGAGTGGAAAGTATGCCCCACTTAGTCACGCAAAGTTCTTCGATGCAGTCAGACCAAAGTGAATATTGCAAACCAAGAGCTGTAAACTGAGTCAAAGTGCAAGGAGGAACAGAAATAGCTGAGTTGCAACAATTGTTTTAAAATCGGCAGGTCACTTGGGAGGAAAGCTGATTAAAAATAATAATAAAAAGAAATCAGTAAGACCATCCAAGCTGTTTGTAGTTCAAAGGCTTGTCTCTTTGTATGTCTCTCAAAAAAAGTTAAGATTGTTAAACGGTGATACGAGAAAGGTCTTAGTCTCCCCTTGAAACATTGCAAAACCCTCATGAGAAATGTAACTTGTCTTAAAATTAATTCAAAATGAGAGAATCTGCCTACAAATACCAACATTTGGCAGATATGTTACAGAAAAATATTTCCTGGAGTTGGTTATACTGGAATTTTAGTTTTAGATAATCAAGTTCCTAAAAACAGAATCTGTTTCAATTTGTTTTAGAGTGTGTGCTTAGTAGCCAAATATTTCAAGGACCAAGGCTGGTTTTGCATGGAATTTTAAGACCCCAGATGTTTGGAGGATATATTCTACAATCTATACCACTGGCAGGGAGGAAAAGCCCTCATCCAGTTGAGCATCTGTTGCCAACACATGTTCAACTGAACTGATGTTAGCAGAGTTGGGAACCCTATGTAAGCAACCCACCAACTGCTGACAGTTTGCAGCAGCATGTTGCCAAAACTTGCTGTGAGCAGCGTTAGATGATCCTGTGCTGAAGACTGTACCAGCAGCCAGTGAATGAGTGGGCTGCGAATACTAAGGCCATGTCTACCCTGCAGCGCTAATTTGAATTAGCTTAATTTGACTTTCAGAAGCCGATTTATAGAAATCGCAGCAGACTGTCCACACTACGCTATTTGTGCTGGTCTCTTACGTTCACACTTGCCAGCCTTAATTCGAATTACAAAACAGTGCAATGTGGGTAGCTATCCCACAGTGCTACTAGCCATGGTGGCTGTTTGGAAGCGTGTCCTCGTCCCAAGATGCAATGCTGCTTCTCCTACTTCCCTCCCCCCAACAAACAGGAAAAGGATTTTCATGCCATTTTTTTACTCCCCCTGATGGCTATTGCTGCAGAGACATGGAGACAGCTGAGCTCTGCACTGTAATTCTAATTGTGACTAATACAATGTGGCTTATCATGGAGTACTTTAGAAACAGAGCAAGAAGGCGAAGCAGGTACTACACCTGTGCCACTGTGGCAGCTGTGCTACAGGCAATTGAGCAGAACAATTGCTGCAGGCTGCAATGTTTCATCTGCAGTCCGTGTAGCGCAGGTTCTGGTGCAGGGAAACAATCACAGACTGGTGGGACCACATAGTTATGCAGCTGTGGGATGATGATCAGTGGCTGAAAAACTTACGTATGCAAAAAGCAACTTTCCTCCGGCTATGCTCGGAGCTGTCACCATCCCTGAAGCGCGTGAACGCTCGCTTGAGACAAGCCATGATGGTGGAGAAGAGAGTTGCCATTGCTCTCTGGAAGCTGGCAACCCCCGACTGTTACCGCTCTGTTGGGAATCAATTTGGAGTCGGTAAATCTACAGTGAGAGCTGCCGTGATTCAAGTGTGCAGTGCCATCACTAGACTTCTGCTATGAAGGCTAGTGACTTTGGGAAATGGGCAGGACATAATGGAGGGGTTTGCCATGATGGGCTTCCCAAACTGCAAGGGGGCCATTGATGGGATGCACATCCACATCTTAGCACCTGCACACCTCGTGACCAAGTACATAAACCGCAAGGGGTACTTTTCCATGGTCCTGCAGGGGCTTGTGGATCACAGGGGTCATTTCACAGACATCAGTGTGGGATGTTCTGGGAAGGTGCATGACTCTCGTATATTTCGTAACTTGGGGCTGTTCTGTAAGATGCAGGTGGGCACTTTCTTCCCTGACCAAAAAATTGACATCGGGGGTGTGGAAATGCCCATAGTGATCCTGGGGGATCCTGCTTGCTCCTTGCTCCCTTAACTAATGAAGCCCTACACCAACCACCTTGACAGTGACAAGGAATGTTTTAATAAGAGGTTAAGCAGTTGCAGAATGGTTGTAGAATGTGCCTTTGGGCGTTTAAAGGGTAGATGGAGGAGTCTCCTCACTCCACTGAATATGAGTGAGAAGTACCTCCTTTCTGTGATATCTGCTGCTGTGTTCTTCATAATGTGTGTGAAGGGAAGGGGGAAAGGTTCTCCCAGGGTTGGGCTGTGGAGGCAGAAAGACTGGCCGCCAATTGTGAGCAGCCAGATGCCAGCACTACGCAGAGAGCTAATCGCGAAGCGCTTTGCATTAGGGAAGCTTCGAAAACCAGATTCTGCAATGAGATGCAGGAGTGATTTCTGTTCCTCTGTTGTTTGCCTTTGATGTTCCCCTCCCCACCCAATCCCCCTTTGATATCTGTGCCTGACAAATCCCTCCTGAACAAGATAATATTTAATTAATAAACTTTTAGGAATACTGCAAAACTTTATTTCTTTACATTCGGGTCGTGGGAGAAGGAAGGGGTGAGGGTTCATTCACTGTCTCCAAGGGTAGGGTGGTAGCTTGCTGGGGTGGAGGAGAGCACGTACTGCATCCTGGACAATCTCCTCCGAGACCTCGTGGTGGCAGGGGAGGTGGAGGGTGGCATAGACCTCGGTTCAGGAGCATTGGAGAGGGGCTGCAGCGGGACTGTGTCCTGCCTCCACTTGTGAAAGTACACAAGACGCTGGAGCATGTCTGACTGGTCCCGCAGGAGTTTCAGCATCTCATGCGTTGTACTGCGATCAGTCTTCTGCATTTGTCTATGACTGTCCGTGACCCTGTCCATGCTCTGGGACAAGGTCAGCCTCCACGCTCTTTGCTCTGTCTCTGCGGATGTTGAGGTGGTCATGAGCTCAGAAAACATGTGTCCGTCCCCCCCGTCCCCGTCCCCCCCCCCCCCCCCCCAATCTGAGACAGTCTGTCCGCAGCATTTCTTAAGGGTCGGTTCAGTGCAGAGGTGTCTACAGAATGAGAGAAAAGTAACAGGGGACACATAGTTAGCATAGTGAAGAAAGTGATACAAATGTAACTATTTCAAAAAGGAGTCCATGAAAAAATGTAGCCACAAGTAGCATAGTGAATAAAGTGATACATTGTTTTGTGGTCTACTTATTAATACTTACATTTGTATCTAGAAAATGATTTCCTCTCTCAGCTTGTATTTCAAACCCCTACAGAGGTCAGCTGCGGGCCGCTTGTTGTGTGTGGGGAAATCTATGCTCTGATTTCAAACCCTTACAGAGACCAACTGCGGACGGCTTGTTGGGGGAAGGAGGCAGAGGGGAACAATGCTTAAAACACAGGAAGCCATGATGCTGGCTGCCTTGATTGCAGAGAAGAATCCTGTGGTGGAGTGAGGAACAAGGCCGCCCTTCCCTGAAAAACTTTCCAGGCAAGGGAGGTATAACAGATTACATACATTACATTTTCCAGGTGATAACTGACGAGAAACGTAGCGTTTCTCAACACATAAATCAAATGAGCCCTGGGTTACCACCCAGTACAGGCAACGAAACACCTGAGATCTCCCTTGTGCCCCCCCACCCAATGTACAAGGACAGAAATGCTAATAAGAGAAAACTCACCTCTGCTCGACTCCATGCTGGAGCACATTTGGGCTTTGCAGTAGCCATGCTGAAAACAGGAGGGAAAGCTCTCTCCATGCTGGCAGCAAGCACAGGAAACGAAGAGTCAAATCTTCCCGGGGCTGCTTGAGGGGAGGGGACTTTAAAATGGGGCTTATGGGATACCTTCTGGAGGTCAATTAATTTGAATTAAGTCCTGTTGCATCTACACTGACACTAATTCGAATTAACAAATTAGAATAAGGTGCGACGCTACTTGCAAACCTGGTCTTATTAATTCAATTTTACAGGGACCTTAATTTGAATTAACAGTAGCGCCAGTGTAGATGTGGGAGTAATTAATTCAAATTAAGGGATTTTAAATCGACCTAAGCTGCCAGTGTAGACCAGGCCTGAGGTTCTAGATGTTGCTAACTCCTAGTTCAGAAGTAGTGTTAACATAGATGGAATTTTTTCAGAAGCTTCCTTAGTGTAGACAAGGCAATAAAAACCTAAAAATTCTTGTAGCACATACAAGAGACTAAAATCTACAATCTTACAAGATAATGCCATTCTTCAGAGTCTAGGTAATCATGGAAATACATAATTTGTCATAGAAATTATATGTAAACATTGAGCCACAGATCAAGTTTGTGGCACTTCTGAAAATCTGCCCTCCTCCTCCCCCCCCCCCCCCCCCCGTGAAATTCATGTCGCACACCTCGATTTATCAATTGCATAATAGGCTTGAAAAGGTGCCACACATATACTTAGAGTGTGGGAGGAGAGTTACCCCTGTGTCCCCTGTTACCTCTGCTACTGATGTAACTGTGTGTTCTTCCAGTTTGAACTACAGAATAAAAATGTATACAGTATAGGAAAGGTACTTCTCTTGTAGTTGATATGCCAGCAGACTTCCATTATAAAAGAGACTTGAAACCCCACCCCACCCCACCCCAAATACTTTTTTTTAGCACAGATGATCAAATGCAGTTTGCATGCTTTGTTACACTGGCCTGTGGGATTTAATCCTTAAAATGCATATGCAGCCCCTGTATGCTATAGGGTCTAGTATGCAACGTTCCATGTTGATCAGATTAATTTTTTACTGTGGCATTTAGTCTTCAGACACTTCCCTGACATATTAAGGATGAGGGTGGCTGCAGTGTGTGCTCCATTTCATGCTAACTTGGTGCAGCTCTTGGGTCCCTTTCTAGCTCTCAAGAGATAGTGGGGCAAAGTTTCTGCACTGAAGCAGAACTGAATAAGAGGCTTTTTAGAACAAGGATCCTTGCCAATAAATGTTGTCTCAGCAATGTAGAGATAAAGGTGAGACTTCAGGGCACTTGTAAAATGCCCAAAGCTATACCAAGTGGATGTATTTTTCACCATTATCATTTTAGAGAGGCAGTATGCCGTAAAAAAAAAATTCCAGAGGGGTAGCCATGTTAGTCTGTATACAGCAAAAATGAGAGTCCTGTAGCAGCTTAGACTAACAAATTTCTGCAGGCATAAGCTTTCATGGGCTGCAACCCACTTCGTCAGATGTATGAAGTAATACAAGATGTAATTGTCACTGTTCACACAGTCTCACCTTCTAATCAATGGTTGTGAATAGGCCCCAACTACCCTAACTGAATTGACTTTGTTAGCACTTGCCCTCCCCATTGTTATGTTTCTTACCCTTGGATGTATATATATACCTCTGATCTGTGATTTCCATTTCATGCATCTGACAAAGTGGGTTACAGCCCATGGAAGCTTATGCCCGCAGAAATTTGTTAGTCTTTAAGGTGCTACAGGACTCTCGTTGTTTTTGCAGTATGCCATAATGTGATTCTTTGGCATATATACAGTTTAAAAAAAAAAAGTATGTTGGGCAATATTGTTGCTTAATGGTGGTGGTGTGAGGAGTGTTCCCCATGGGAAAAAGAGCTGAATGTGTGATAACCAAAGTTTGAGACACAAATTATCATAGTTTGAGACACAACTGGTTGTGTTTTTTCAACTCACTCAGTCTTAAGCAAAAGAGGAACAAAGTTCTTGGTTTATATAAAACATGGAAAATCTAAGCATGGTAACTGTTTCCTTTCCTGCGCTGCTTTAGGACTTGTCTACACGAGCACTTATGCTGGCAAAACTTTTGTCGCTCAGGGGATGTGAAAAAATACCCCCAAGAGACATAAGTTTTGCTGGCATAAACACTTGTGTGGACAGTGCTATGTTGGTGGGAGATGCTTTCCCGCTGACATAGCTACCATCACTCAGTTAGGTGGCTCATTTAGAGGCTCTCTCCCATCGACATAACGCTCTTACAGCAGCACAGTTGTACCAATACAGCTGTGCCACTGTAAATTTTAAGTGTAGACTAGACCTTAGCTGTGACTCCTCAGTTATACATGTAAGGGTGCAGAGGCCCAACAGCTCCACTGACTCACCATTTTTGTGATTAAAAACTGCCTCCTCCTATAGAATT
Organism: Emydura macquarii macquarii; assembly: GCF_026122565.2. Lineage (NCBI taxonomy): Eukaryota > Metazoa > Chordata > Testudines > Chelidae > Emydura > Emydura macquarii. The sequence goes on along the minus strand of NW_027131256.1, from coordinate 20,216,147 downwards.
GTTTTATTTGGACTCCCTAACGCCACCTTCTGGGTTTTCTCTCTGCTACCCTTTTTACTCATTCTGTGTCTCTTCTCTCTTCCTTTATGATCTGGCAGTAGCTACTGTCATGCAAGAGCCTTCTCAGCAGTAGCTGTTATCTGGAACAGCTATCATGTTTTATCTCATCTCACCTCCCCATCTCTTTTTGACGTGTCTCCCTCATTTAGATAGGTACCAGCTTCTAATTTCTCTTGAAAATTAAAAAAGCCTTTAGTTATGAAACTTTATAAATATGAATGGTCCTGAAGACAGTCAAAATGAGTAGTTTGTTCCTAACTAGCAAACCTTGTAGTGATTCTAATGACTGCAGTACCAGTGTAGGATGGAGATAGTTGGGTTTTAATCACCCAATATTTAGTCGTCTGACATCCTTTTTCCTGTTAGGTTGTCTTCACTAGGAAAAAGGGTGTTCTTAACTCGAGTTAGCTAACTCAAGTTAATTCACTTGATGTAAAATCTTAGGCCATGTCGACACTAGTGAGCTTACAGCGGCACAGTTGTACTGATGCAGCTGCGCGGCTGTAAAATGGCTTGTGTAGCTGCTCTATGCCAATGGGAGAGCGCTGTCCTGTCAACATAATAAAACCACCTCAACGAGTAGCAGAAGCTATGTCGGCAGGAAAAGCTCTCCTGTCAATATAGCGCTGTGCACACTGACGCTTATGCCGACCAAACTTAGGTTGCTGGGGGGGTGTGTGTTTTTTTCACATCCCTGAGTGACCTAAATTTTGCCAGCATAGTCTTTAGCGAAGACAAGGTAGGCTTGAGTTATCACAAGAATTAGCAAGTAGGGTTAAAGACTAGCAGATTTAATTAAAACTGGAGGAAATCTAATCTGTGTGCAAAACTGGGGGAAATCTAGTCTCTAGCACTACCTGCTGATTCTTGTGAAACTTGTCTTCACTGGAGTGGGAGGGGAAGATGTGTTCTTAATTTGAGCTGTTGGTCTCTTCCTTATGAAGACCAAGCCTCAGTGGGTGGTGGGATTACTAGCCATTAAAGAATTTTTCACTAATTATCACACTGCCAGCAAGACTTACTCTGGGACCTGCGCCAACCCAGGGACATCAACACCTCACTTCTAGATCTGTATTTGTCCTTTCATCGTGCTTTATTTACTTCCTATTTACTTAAATCTTTTGACTTTCACTGTAACCTTAAACATATTTCACTGGCTTTTCACATTTATGCTGTGTGATAGTTATCTCTATCACTTTAGTCATAGACCAGGACCCCACTGTGCTAGGCACAGAACAAAGACAGCCCCTGTCTCAAGAGTTTTACACTTTAAGTATAAGAAGAGACAACAGATGGAGACAAATGGGGGAATACAAGGAAACAGTATTGGTCAGCATGATAGACGGTGTGTTGAAAGCACTGCCTAACCTGTTTGGTTTTTTTTAGCCATCATGGCAAAGGAGTGTTGAGGAGGGATTTGGAGGAGGATAATGGAGTAGCTTTGCAGATGTTCACAGGGCGCTCCTAAGTGTGAGGAGCATGGGGTGTGTGGAAGTATAAAGATGCTTGTTTGAAAGTTAAACAAGTGGGTGATGGAGGTTGGTTTCATGGGCCAAGCGGATATGGGAGTTGAGAGCTCGATAGCAAATGACAGCCTATCCCCACTCCATCTATCATCTCTCAAGGGCATTGAAAGTGAAGGTAAGTGGCTTGTGTGTGATAGAAAAGGGAGAGCCAGTGAAGGGATGTAAAGAGCAGAGCTAGAAAAACTATTTTTGCAGCACCATTCTGAACGGATAAAAGGGGGGCGAATTGCATTTGTCAAAGCCAGAGAAAAGGTTACTGCAGTAATTGAGACGCGTGACCATGAGAGCCTAGACAAGAGTTTGGCTGTGTGGATGGATAGGAAAGGCAGTATCTTAGCTCTTATGTAGAAAGAATCAATAAAACCTGGGCACAGTCTGGATGAGAGGACCTCCTTGGACCATCCTTCCTATCTTCCACTTCCTGGCCCTCCGCTCTTTTGTTATCCCTAGCTCAACATATCCTAATAATGTCACCTTTTGTTGACAACACCTGGCTTTGCTTTTTTTATTGCCATTCATCTCTCATTTTCCCTCATCCAGATAGCAGTGACATTAATCTTAGGCTTTCCCATTCCTGTCACTTCAACCTCCTCTTAAACTGTCCCCGGGTGGATTACAACTTCGTGAGAAATGAGAGGGAGAACAATATATTGGACAGGTTTCTGTGCAAACTACAAAACTTGTTCTAAAGACCACTCTGTCTAATTGGTCAAAGACAAATATTAAGTTTTAGGGGTTAAAATGAGAAATTTAGCCTGGAAACAAATAATTTTGCTTTACAGAACTCTGAGAGATGGGAAGGTCTTGTAACTGATATATTGATGATAACAGGGTCAGTTATGACCACCTTCAGGTCATAACTTTTTGATATGTTGGTTATTAACGTTTCATGTCCCAAAGACTGTTTCTAGTGGGGGGGAAGTGGACCTGCAGACAGTGGTGTCTGCCTCTTCTTAATTATACCTGAGATTTAGACTACCACAAGAGATGTTCAAGTGCAATTAACTTTACTGGTGATTCTCTTGTCTTGTTTAATGCCACATATCAGAATATAGGGTTCTGTATTTGGTATTTCCTTGGGTTTGTCTGTGCCAGCTATCTCCAGAATATTGGGCTGTGATTTTGCTGATGGTTCTACTTTTGTTTTACAGTTACTTGGCTTGTTTTTCTCCATTTTGTGTAATCTTATTCTGCAATAACTATTTTGGTCAATTTTCCCATGTAGAAAAATTAAAAATAGTTTCTTGCTTTCCAAACCTGCCACTGTAGACACTAGACAGTTGGAGTTGTGGGTGCTTTTTGGAAAAACTGCACTTGTAGCCCTGGCTGGCAACCTCAACTGCTAGCTTCTGTATTTAGGTAAAGATCAGGAAACCGAGTAAGGCACTTTCAAACTACAATTTTGGGTAGAACAGGAACCTGTGTAAGACATTTGAGTTTGAAAAGTTAGCATTCCCCTGCAAGTGTTATTGAACAAGCTGACTCTTTCCTAGGGAAACTAGATTTTCCAGAAATATTGCTCTCTTTTGCTTCCATTGCTAGCTACAGAGGTAAGAGGCCAGCAAAACACATTAGTTCTGAACTTGTGTAGTTATCTACACTGATAATCTTAACAAGTAGACAAGCCCTAAACTTTCAGTTTCCTTTCTTTTTAAATGTATTGGTCAAGTAAAATCTGTTACAAGCTGAAAATAGTCCCTGGTATCAGAAAGCCCCTTTCATGGTTCAGTTGTTACTGGATTGCAGGAGAACAAAGACAGGTGGAACTTGATCAATATCACTTGCAGAAGCATGTGAACTCTTTAAACTCAAATGTCTTAATGTATGTCCTGGTTTCTGGGGCAGTTGTGTATTGACTGAGGGTAATTGTAAATCTTGCCTGACTTGGGTGGGGAGAGATGAGAAGACTGCAAGACAGTTCCAGAAGTGAAAGGTTTACATGGGCCTCTTTTGTCCTAGTACTGAAACCCAGATTTCACCATATTCTGGTGAGCTGTATGTTAGATTTCACTGACATGATGGTATGTTCTAACCAGCACTATGTTATTTATTCTGTGACTGTCCCAGAAGCACAGCATGAGGTGACTCTGAGCTAATGTGACTCCTGACTCGTGCAGGGAGAGATGGGAAGGAATAGCTGAAGAACGGTGTGGTGTATTACAGTCCTTTGATGTCTGCTTTGGGTTTGAAGATATGGTTGTAGATTCAATGAGGCTGGTATCAGGGTTGGCTGGAGACTATAAAGGGGAGCTATATCTGTTCCTGAGATCAATGCAGTTATGTTGCTGCAGGTTTCAAGTCTGTAAGATCCGATCTTTAGTGAGGTTACAACTTTAGAGATTTGTCTTTCTACTCTGCAGTATTATAGGATAGTGCTGGCTGGTTGGCTTTTCATGTAATTCAGTGGTTGCTCCTTTTACCTGGCCATAACACAGTTCTATCAAAGCATCAGGGTTTGTCGCTAGTGAGAATAAAGTATCAATTTTGGAGTGGCTTTGTGATGTGGGCAACTGGGAGTCTCAGTTTAGACTGAGGAGACAAAGTCCACTTATGAACTAATTGGGAATAGAAGCCAGGTTTCCAGGGGTGAAAGTTTATTAATATCTAGGTGTACAACAGATCCTCAGGTCCCCAGATAGTAAAATTCCAGCTCAGTAAGTGTGGGTTGAAGAGGAAGATAAGGCTTTTCTTCACTGCACTTCCGAGGGCTATTTATGTACAGCAGTGGTTTCTTAGCATTGACCTGTTTATTCCAGCTCCTTCCTATTGGTGGCAATGAATCCTCTGTCCCCTATACAGGCAAGCAGTGTCTCATGGCTGATATTTCTTCCCACACTAATGTTAAGGGCATCTTGCTTGCTTTGTGTCTGAAAGGGAGATTTGTTCTGTGGCTTGGACCTGAAACAATGGATTGTTTTCTGTTATCATAATATCCACTGCTTTAGCAGAAAAAATCTACTTGCAGCACTGCAGCTATGTGTTCACATCACTGAATTGCCAGAAGACCTCTTGTGTGTTCCAAATAAACATTTGGTGGTAGGGACCCAAGGAAAGGAGTATTTTTTTGGCCTGTAGTTAGATTGTTTGTTTGTAGGGGAGAAGGGAAGCTCTGTCGCAACCCCTTGTTGAAATCCATCTGTTAGAGTGCTGTTTCTGTTCTGTTCTGTTGGTTTGATACAAGGGCTATGATGACAAGGCAGTCAGTAGTGCCAAACCTTCCCTGGCCCCTTAAACAAGTTTGTTCTGTAGGAGAATAAATAACTAGCACTTCTAGAGCACTCTACAGACTAACTCTTCTACAGAAGTTGAAGTTACTCTGAGCTGTATGCAGTCTTCGGGGCTTGCTTTCACTCTGAATGCCTTCCGCAGCCTTACCTCCCCAGGTTGTTTTGGACTATAAATATTCAAACCCAACTCCTCACCATGCTATCTAAGTGTCTGGAGGCTGCCTCAGTTTAAAATATTATAATCTGTCTTTAATAGAACTGACATTATAAGCTGTTTTCCAGTCCTGCTGTGTGAGGTGATCCAGTTCCCTCTCAGATTTAAACACTGATCTAATGGCAGGAACACACATGACAGTTGCTGCTACCATCTTCTCTTTTGTAAAATACTTTGAAGCTTAATGGTCCTCCTCTTTTGGAAGTGGGAAGGAAGGATGGGGAGACAGATCCCAGGCTGTATGACTGGCTGAACACATCTATCACTGGCTCAATAATGAGAAATCTTGGTAAACCGATCCTTCACCTGAAATGCTGTAGGAGTTAAAAGCTTTGGTAACGTTGTAAGTCAAACAATTCACATGTATTTCATCCATGATTTATCTAGGACTCCTGCTGAAGTGCGCCAGGGAGAGGTAACATTATGCCTCATACAATTAAGTGATGCACTTAGCCTAAAGGTTAATTGTTTTTTTCTGCTTCCTCATGAGTGGAGTTGAATTTGGTGTTTTGTTTTCGTTGCATCAGAGATTCTAAGTGTGGTGAGGAGCAGAGAGAGATGTTAACCAAACAGGAAACTGCTTAGCAGCTGGCCCAAAATCTTTAAGGTTCACTTCTCAAAAACTGCCAGTGGAAGTTGTAGCAATAAATACAAGGGAGCTTCCTACTATAGCATTGTCTCCCTGCTGCACTACAGGAAGCGTCTGTTGGCACGGAACACCCCATAACAAACACCACAAGGAAGGGGAAGCCAGGTCTAGCAGTACAACCTATCACCATGGGGTGATGCTGCTTTGTTGGTTCTCTTGTGTATTCCTGAAGGGGAACCAGTTCATCCCATGTTGCCTTTGTTTTGCTGGTCCTTGAATACAGCTCTTGACTCTTCCATTTTTCTTTTTCTTCTTCCCCACCCTAAACAGTCAGAGTATCAGCAGTGGAGGTGAAGACACCAGAGGAGCTCTTTGTGGAGAATGGGACAGAGGCAAGACTTCCATGTACATTTTCATCCCCAGAGGTGATCAGCAGTGCAGCTTCCATCTCCTGGAGCTTCCAATCAGAGGGAGCAACAACCCCTATATCAGTAAGAGCTGTTTGTCTGGGTTAATCCCACTGTTTGGGGCACGGCTGGGAGGGGAAAGTCTTCGGTATATTTCAGAAAGAACTCTTTGAGGTCAGTTCTGTTTTTCAGGTATGATTATAGAGCAGATCCCACTCCAGATTGCTGCTCCTTCACCCATCCCTCATGTAAAGCTTTTGTTTTTAGCTTGGCTTGAAATGTCACATCTAGAAGATGTACAAGCATTTGGTGACCGTGTCACATCCTGTGTTTAACATTGCTTCTCTTCTTGTTGCCATGTAGCTTGGTGTGGAAAAGGCCCAAATGGTGATATCTGATGCAGGGTGGTTAACACTGCAGCTCAGAATGAAACACCCAGACTTGATGGACTTGTGCTAGCTGGGTATGAGCTAGCCTACTAAAAGTAGCTCTGTAGACATTGTGGCTTTGGCACAGACTTGGGCTAGCCACCTGAACTCAAACCTAGGGGATCAGGCTGACTTGAGAGGCTGAGCTGCAACATCCACACAGCTATTTCTAGCACGCTAGCTTGAGCCCTGCTACTGACAGTCTGTTTCTGCCTGAGCTGGGGGCTTGTTCCCAGCTGTAGTGTAGACATACCCATTGGCTTGATCTTCGCCTAAAAATTTGATTGACCTAGGTACATTGCTCAGTGTTGTGAAAAATTTCACTGCCTGTGCGACATAGTTAGGTCGATTTAACCCCCACTGTAGTAGCAGGTAGGTCTAGCTATTGCTTCTCGAGGGGGTGGATTTACTACAATGACAGAAAAATCCCTTCAGTCTATGCTACATTGGCCTCGATTGCGCTGCTGTAGCACTTGTAGTGTATACATACTCTTAAAAAAAAGTTTAGAGTGTGCATCAAAAAGGTGCATAGCTAGGGAATGAGGGGGCTCAGAGCAGGGAGGAAGAACATGGGGGTGTGTTGGTGCAGTGCACTGGGTTTCGGAGGGTGCAAAGTGGGGGCCCTGTCCCTTTGTTGACTTTTGCTCCTTGGGGCTGTGCATTGGCACAGCTCCTGTTGGGCCAGCACATCCTAGACAACAATCCTTTATTGATGTAAACAATTCAGACACAACACATGAAAACCAGTTTGACTAGAGCTTTGAAGAACTGGGTTTCTTAGAGGCTTTCTATCATCCCTCAACAAATAAGGGATAGCCGCGGACTGGGATCGGGAACAGGTAATGAGCATGTGAAGTGCATGGGATAGGGACTGCATGTGCACTCTCCTGCCTCCATCTGGTACGTGCACTCTTCACAGCCCCCCTCCACCCCCGCCCCTCCCAGCCCCTCCTTCTCATGGCCCCTGCAAGTTTACCAGAGGTGCGGAGTGCAAGGGTGAGGGTGGAGCTTGGGGGTGTATTTGAGTTTGAAGCAGTGTATGTGGGAGTACCTGCAGGGTTTGGAGCAGCAGGGTTTGTGGGAGGGATCAGCAATGGATCTGATGGAGGGAATGTTGGAGCAGTGTCAGAGCAGTGGTGGGGGGCAATGGAGAAGGTGTTGGAGTAGTGCAGGGAAGTGTGGGGAGGAAAGGAGGAGTCAGAGCTATACAATGGGGGATATTGGTTGGCTTCATCTGCCTCCCCAAATTCCCCTACATACATGCCCTTCTGTTTTTCCCCACTGACTCCATGCTAGTTCCTTCACTGTTCCCACCTCCTCTTTCCAGCTCCTCAACTTGCAGATGCCATGCTGACACCTGCTACTCTTTGGTGAGGTGAGCTGAGGAGGGAGAAGTGGGCTGTACTGGAGATGAGATGATGCTGGGGCAGGGACGTCACTAGCATGCAGCCAGTGCATTTTGCAGCCTGATAATCTTGCCATGGACCAGAGCAGTGGAGGGAGAGAGCTGAGCTGTTAGATGGGAATGTAGAAAAATTATTATTTGTCATGGTTCTCCTCCTCCTCCTCCTCCCCCTCCACCCCAACCAAAAAAAAAAAAAGCCCCAAAACTTCATTAACGCAGTTAAAGTTGCCCAGTGGAGTCTTGTGCCCTTCTGGGATGTGGCTAAATTTAAATTTCTGAAAATCAAGAAATGAAGAGTTAAGGTTTATACCATCGCTGCAATGTAGCCTTACCTCTACTCTCCTTGAGCGATGCCTGCACACACAGACTAGCTTGGGCCTAACAGATGCTACAGAACACTCTGGGAATAGAGCACATGATCACTGGAGGACAAAGTCTAATACCTTCTCTTTGCTATGACAGACCTCTAATTTAGGTCAGGCATAGCATACAGGACCTGCCGATTCCACACAAATTATGCAGACTTGCTAAATATTACCACCGCTTGCCTGAGAATTTTTTCCGAGTTGCCACCTTCACTTACCCCTCACCCGGTCTTGGGGACCACAATCATGCATATTACCAGAGTTCTGACAGTCCCCATGGCAAGACCCCTGTGCACCTCTGCTGGCACAAACTACAGAATTGAATGCTGAAATGAGGTATGCTTGATCCCAGAAGATCACATGTATCTCTCTTCATAGCGTAATGACAACTCTTCCCTCTATTCAGCTACACTTACCACAGTGAATGCAGCTGGAGTGCAAGCAGATAAATGCAGATTCAAATCTTGAACAAGTAACGATACCTTTATGTAGTCCTTCATGTCTACTAATGACACCAACCTTACTGAACCATTCCCATTGGCTGTTGTCAGCTGCAGGCCACAGAGCTAAGGTTGCATTGCAGGAGTGGCATGCTACTTAACTCAATTCCTGGTTTTCAGAGAATTAAGTTTGATCAGTCTCCATATTCTGGAAGTTCATTGGCAACGTTAACTCCTCACTTTTAGTGTTAACTTGCTATTTTGCACTTAAATCATGTTTTAATATTGCAGTTTGAACATTTCTGAATTTTCTGTTTTCTGTATTTAAACAGTCAGATTTAATGTTATGCTAGCAAAACCTGCCTTCTTAAATTAACTTTTTAAAAAATGTTGGGAGGGAAAACCCCTTCACCACCACACACCAGCCAAAACCTTTTCAGGCTTAGCTCCCTTCCTCCATCACATAGATTGTTAACCTCTACATACCTGAACATGCAAGTATTTAATACTCATCTTGCATAGTAGCAGCACCTAGATGCCTCCATCAGAATTGTGTCTCCATCAGAATTGTGTCCTCACTCTGCTAGGTGATGTATAAACACATTATTCTAGTAAGGATTGTCTTAGGCAGTGGTTCACGACTTTTTCCATTAAAGAACCCCAGGATCATTTCCCATCTACCTGGGAAGTGGAATCCCCCTCCTGTTTAGCAATACAAGAAGGGCAGGGTGGTTGTGACTTGACATCTGTGTGTGAACCCTTCTTTAGCATCACAATATCCAGGTTGAGACCCCTGGCCCTAAAATAAATAAAAATAAAATAAAATAATTTGCAGTCTGATGGGGATGGTGGGCTTGAAGGCTAAGCCATAGTGTGGCTACTTGAATGTGTGATCAGTGGAGTGACAGCATGCTTGCTACAATCTGCAAAACTAGAAATTGCAGGCCTCTCTGGAGGAATTTCTAGTCCTCCCCCTAATATGGTATTGAAAAGGGCCCAGCAGATCTGATGATGCTATAATAGTGAAGGAGGGTGTAAGCTTTGCAGCCGTCTTATGTGGATGTTCTTACACACTCTCCTCCCTGGCTGCAGTTCTTCCATTACTCTCAAGGGAATCCGTACCCTGGGAAGGACACACCATTTAAGAACAGGATCAGTTGGGCTGGAGACCTTAACAAGAAAGATGCATCAGTCAGCATAGCAAATGTGCAGTTCCAGGACAACGGCACTTACTTCTGCGATGTCAAGAACCCACCTGACATAGTCGTCAAGCCAGGAAAAATCCGACTTAGAGTCGTGCAGAGAGGTACCTCCCCTCACTAACTCTTCTTTCCTTTAGGTGTCATTCTGGGCCTGGGAGAGACTTTTGGTTTTATCTCTATTCTCCAAAGCCCTAACAGCCACTCACAGGCTTTGTTGTCAAAGTTAATTTTTAAACACTGAAGATACCAGGCTTGCCCAGTTTTTCTTATTCCCTGCATGGTATTCCCATATCCGAATCCTTGGCATGCCCTAAAGTCTGCAAACAAATCCCATTTCTCTTGCATGACTGTCATAGAGCCAACAGGCTTCTGAAGGCGTGAAGTGGGGTGTGGGTTTGGTTACATCATGCAGGAAACTAACATTTGGTCTGTCTTCATATTGGTGAAATAGATGCTTGGTCCATGCTGTTTAAATTCCAGGTGATGGAAGTCACTTCTCTCATAGATCAGGAACTAAACGTGCGGAGATTTTGAAGAGATCTAAAGAAGACCTGTGATTGTCTGTATGTTAAGGCAATTACCACTCCTAGAGCACAAGAAAGTGGAGCTCATCCAACTTCCTAAATAGTTATTAGGAAGTAAAAAATGTTTAACAGGTTTACAAGTCATTACCATGTAAACATCAGAAAGGAACACTAATAATTAACAACACTGAGCTAATCTCTGTTCATACAGTAATGTTTCTCTAATCAAGTATCTCAATTTAGCGGGGTGTTACATTACAGATGACACAAAGTTTATGTATCTCTCTGAGCTACTCTAAGGTCATGTCTACATTTGAGAGCTTACAGTGGCGCAGCTGTAAGATCTGTAGTGTAGCCACTGTAAGCTGACGAGAGAGCACATAATTAATCCACCTCCAAGAAGTGGCAGTAGCTATGTTGGCAAGAGAAGCTCTCCCACTGATATAGCACCGTCCACACCGGCGTTTATGTTGGTTTAACACATATTCCTTGGCGGGGGGGAGGGGGGTTGATTTATTCACACCCCTGAGTGACAAGTTATACTGACATAAGTGATAGTGTAGACATAGCCTAAGACTTCCATGCATCCAAGAAACCACTTCCATCTTTCAATACAAACCACTTCCTACTGTGTGCTTATGACTTTTGACATGTAAAAGTGACATGGGAGGCAGCTATTGAATTGATCCTGATGAAATCATGAAGCGAAATCCTTTCTTTCAGTAATATATTAAGGTTGGAAGAAGTCAAGCATATGCTTTGTTCTCTGGGGAACAGGAATAAGACACAAACTTTGGTTGTGGGGTGTAATTGGAACAAATTGTGAAGTAGGATGGGTGTCTATTTCTCCGAAGTTCATTACTACTTCAGGGATTCAGAAGAATTTATAATGCACAGCGCTTGTCACAGTTCAAGGCAACTGCACCTGTATTTCCCCTCTATAGTTCACCAAGGACATCCACTCTCAGGCATGTAGCTCCCCATCTGTCCTTTCTCTGCTCATTCCTTCCTGACTGGGGTATTTTTCCAGGTTGCACAGTTCCCTGCCTACACTGTGAATGCCCCAGCAAGTCAAATTGCCTGAGCAGGCCTGCTTTACATTTCTCCTTAGAGGCTGTAAACAGCATAAGTGCCTATAATTATAACGTACCACCCAGCTTTTCATAAGCCAGGACATTTATTTGTAAGGTGAAAGCATTACAGAGAAAACATATACGTGTAGGTTTTTATACTAATAAGCTTACCAGAGATCACCCCATCCCTAACTAGGGCTCTGGTAGGAGTCAGTCTTTCAAAGCCCATCAAGGGGTTTTTATAAGTTCATAACTTGGTTCAGAACAAGCACACACGTGAGTCTGAGTCTCTTCTTTATACAGGTTGGGCCTCTCATCTTGCCTTCATGTAAAAGGTGTTCAGAAGACAAAGGTCCCCTTCTCAGGGTGAAGTTTCAAAAGGCTGTTTGTTTTTTTTTTGCATAATTGGACGGGATACATTTGCATACACCTTCCCCTAGAAATTTCCTGGGAAATGTGCTGAACTTTAAAAGTTCATTCTTGACTGGCATATTTTCATATAGTCCGTTGAATCGCATAACACTTCCCACGGTTTACATTAGTGATGTCTCCCCCTCCCTCCCTAGAGACAGCACAGTCCCATAATAATAGATAAATACCTGAAATTTTAGTACAATGAATTGCTAAGACTTAATTCAGTAAAGCTTGTCTGGGATATTGCAGGAAATTGTGGTATATGTCACAATGCTGTCTAAATCATTGGGGAATAAAGAGGAGAATTGATCACAATCTTGGTGGAGCATGAACCCTAGACCTACACTAACAAATTTTTACCAGTGTGATCTCCTGACAGGCTTGTAACACCACACCTCAATCTTCACCATTGCTACTTATAGTGCACAGGTGTTCACACCACTTCTGGAATTACACTTGCTCTGTGCAAGGCTATTGTCCACCACCAGTGCAGTGCAGCGCTAGCATAGGCAGCCAGGGCTGATTATGTAGCTGCATTGGTTTAGTTGGTCTTCCCAATGGCATCCCACAATGCTCCTTGGCTGACCACTTTTATAGCTGAGAGCACCTTCACTGTCATGTCAAGTTGGCTGCATGCTCTGGAGTGTCACTCTAGAGCCTAAAATGTCTGAGTCCATGTGAAGCAGTGGAAACAGCTACAAGCATGGATGAGAGCGCTCTTTGTTCAGAATATCACCAGCGTCTGATTTGACTTGCGTACTCCCCAAGCTTCACCTCACCTAAAAACTACTTGCTTACAAAATCAGACATAAAAATACAAAAGTTACAACACACTATTACTGAAATATTGCTTAATTTCTCACTTTTTACCATATAATTATAAAATAAATCAATTGGAATATAACTATTATACTTATATTTCAAAGTATAGTATGTAGAGTAGTATAAGCAAGTCATTGTCTGTATGAAATTTTAGTTTGTACTGACTTTGCTAGTGCTTTTTATGTAGCCTGTTGTAAAACTAGGCAAATATCTAGATGAGTTGATGTACTCCCTAGAAGACTGCTGCATACCCCTGGTTGAGGGCCACTGTCCTAGACCATTTGATTTCAGAGATAACTCAACCAATTACCACTCTTGCTCTACAGCTAATCTTCATACAACAATTTCATTGGTTGTATTAGGAAGACTGCACAGATGGTGGATTATATGGCTCACCTGCCATCTCCACAAATCTCCTAGCACAACCAGCATATGCCATAGCTCCAGACACGCACAGCCCCATCTCATTCACCACCAGCAACTTTCCCAGCACAGCACGACCAGCACACACAATAACTCCGAACATCACTCTGAAGCCTAGAATGTCTGAATTAGTGTGAAATAATGGGAATAGCTTCAAGGATGGCTTGAGAGCTCTTTTTGTTCAGAATCTCACCAGGTTCAGTCATCACTGGGATTGACATTTTTGGCTTTTTTATGCATAACCTCATGAACTACCCCGAGTGTAGTGAGATCAATATGGAGTTAATTAATAAGAGCATTGATATGCATATTCATGATTATAGACCTTGTCTGTGCACAAGATTCACAGGTTTTACTATTTGCTTTTAGGTGTAGCTACACTAGTGCAAATCCCTCTGTGGGCCCTTGATTTGAGAGGTTTATATCAATTTAGCTTAATTTAGTAAATTAACTGGGGCTTGCACCAGATTAATTAAATCACTTTTATAAAAAACACATTTATTTCAATCAGTGCATCTTCTTATGCAGACAAGGCCTGTGGCCAACTTTCTTTCCTTTCTCTCCTATCAGGCACTCAATAATTCAAAGTCTATATAAAGTAGATCAATTTGATAGTTACTGTAATTTTTAAAGATAGATATAATAAAAGCTACCTACACTGGATCCCTTCCAGTCTGAAAAATCTTTGTTGCCGTGGCAACCTTAAGCAGAAAGAGGCTGGTGTTCATTAAGAACATATATGTAACTGATCACCAACAGGTGTTACAATTTTTTTGTGATATATTGACTCTAATGCAAAACCTTTGAAGAAACACTAAACAGTGAATGCCTGTGTGGCCATAGGGCGGTCATCTGCTGATAAACAGTCACACAAACAGCTTGGTATTCAAAAGTAATTTTAAACTTACAACTGAAATAAAGAATAATCAGGAGTGGAGACAAAGGTGTGCAGTTCCTTTGTCTGTTACTTCAGTTAATTGTTTCATCTTGCTGACAGTTGCTCATTATGAAGTGGTATAAAGTGGACATTTGCAGAGTGTCTTGGGTATTTCTTTGAACTTCAGAATGAATAGAAAGAGGCCCCACAATTGTCGCAGGTCCTGAGGAAGAGTTCTGTAGCTCGAAAACTTGTCTCTCATCAACAGAAGTTATTCCTATGAAAGATATCACCACACCTACCTTATATCTGTAACATCTTGCGCCCAATATAGCTATAACAACATTGCATACAGCATGTAGCTGAGTTCTGTAAATGATTTACAAGTATGCTTTATACATTTGTTTTAATTACAAATTTAACCATAGTTTTTAGCAATAATACTATTTAAGTAAGTGAGAGCTAAGGTTTAAAGAACTTGTTGCATTAATTTAGCCTCACTCTATGACAGAAAAGGGGTCACAGCAAGGTTTGCTCTTGATACAGAAAGACACTGAGTAATAGCAATTTGGAAGTGATGCATTTTGTGGTTTCAAGCTCCCAGACTCTCAGTTAAGAGCGGAATAACTCTTAATTGGCTTGTAAACAAAAGATTTTACCATTGTTTGAACACTTGGGTATTGGTGGCATCAAAACCTACAATACTTGTAAATTTCAGATGAATTAGGAGTAGTTTTAAATTGTTACCTGCATATTTGGGAGTGAAAGTCATTTTAGCTGGGAGTATTATTAGGAAGGGTAACATTTGAATTAAATTGACAACTTTTTAAACGAAACTGTAACATTGTAAAGCAAAATGTTTTTTAAATTTAGGCTTGAGTTATAGGCAATTCCACCAATGTTGCAGTTCAACCAGTTATTTTTTTAATTGACAAGTTGATAAGGATGTATACTACAGATTCATAGTTCTGTGTTGGTACCCAAACCACAAGCTCAAAATAGGGTGGAAGTAGGGTAGCTTACCTGTAGAAGACTGTCATAACTGTCAAATGCATTTCATAGATTTTAACATTCTGGTTAAATTAGTTCTTTTAGATCTTAACACTGTCATCTAGCATCTTGCTTTCTGTAACTCATTTTTAAAATTTCTGTTCTGGCAAATAAAACTCATATCTTAAAACAGTGCTAAAGAACAAAATCCAGAGAATCATGACAAGCTTGATATCACTGGTTAATTAAACACATTTAATGTGGTTGGTTTTTTTCTGTTTTTTTTAAATATCCTTCTCACTAAGGACACAAGTGTAATGAGAAACAACTTTTAATTTATTTTAAAACATGATTCTTTGGGATTTTTCTGAATTACACAAGACAATCAGTGGTGGGTTAGCAGGCATACAGCGACACTTCTTGCATCTGTGTGCTTTATTGCGAGTTTGCCAGGGCTGTCTGGGTGCTGCCTCAGCAGCATCTCCCACTGTAAGATGTGAAAACAAGAACAAGGGGACTCGTGCCTTCCATGTACACCACAGTAAATCCACTGCTCTCTGCATGGTGCTCAAGCACCCACCCATCCTTCATCTCTCCCCTTCTGCCTGTGAGAAGTGATGCATCCTCTGAGGCTCCTCTCCCTTAAGTGGGGAATGAACTCAGTGGACCACATGGAAGGGCCTAGAGAGGCCAGATGGCTCCCATCTCTAGTTCCTAAAAGGAGACTGAGGGAAAATAGTTCAGCTGCAAAAGAAGAACAAACAAGATTAAAACTAAACGATGGAAAGAATAAAAATCTGCTCATCACTGCTTTCTGCACAGACCCCCCAAAAGTTGAGTGCCCATTATAAAATAAGAATCAGTGATTTTGGCACTGGGTGCAGAAGACTTATCATGACATCTGCTAGAGTGATGGCGTAGCCCTTACAATGAATGGACAGCTCATGCAGGAAGCCAGGGGCAAAACAAAATGTGGACAGGACCAAATGCAAAAATATTCCATAGACTAAGTGCACCTGCACAGGGAGATGTACTGGGCAATGCAATCTGAGGTACAGCAACCTATAGACACAACAGTGCTTGCTTTATGTGAACATAGTACATCATGAGCATCTGAAACAAATGCCTAAGGTGGATGCTCTGCAACTTTGAAATCTGACTAGTTCAGCTGTACCTGGGGTAGACTGCAGTGATGTAGTTATCTAAAGTAGATGCAACCCTGGACTATGTCATGTTCAAACTCTTATAGCCTTAATTGGAGGCCTTGAAACAAGTGAAGGGTATGGAAAACCTTACAATGATGTATCATAGCATTTCCAAACAGAGGTATAGTTAATACATTCAGACTTCCATTATAAACCATCTTTGTACTCATTTTGGTTTTTCTTCTTCTGGCTGTTCTTGCTTGGCCTTGTTCAAAAGATGTATGTTGGAGAAAATTTGAGCAAATTAATATTGTCACTCTTCTGATAACTTGAAAAGGAACATTACAGATATGTCAATGATGTATTAAGTTTCAGGGAGCAGCGCTAGTAAAGGTTCGAAGTAATCTTGCTTTGGTCACATGTATACTTTTGGATTATAGTTGTGCTGTATGCATGCTACTTACATAATATGTAGCTGTTGCATAGCACTTGTCAGTAGATTTCAATATGTGTTAAGTCCATTCCTTTCCTCAGATATGCCTGCTCTTTCCAACTGATCTCAATGGGAGTTGCACAGATGTACCTGAGAACGAAGTAATGTGTGACATATGTTAAGGTTCTTGCTGTACAGTTCTGTTCTTCCTGATTTCTGAATGGTTAAAATGCAAGCTCTATCCTTGGTTTATGGAAACTTTTGTTCTTTTGTAATGTACTCAGAATGCATGCTCAGAACAGACAGGACTCTGCTTGTCCTTGGCTAGCTTTTCCGTTCGTGCTGCATGCTTTCGCTCTATATAACTGCCTCCTTCTCTGAAAGAATCTAAAGGAGGAAGGAGGCTTTTTGTGGCTCACGGTTTTACTAACTAGAGAGTGAAGCAAAATGTTGATCTTTCCCGCCCCTCCCAGACAATCTGCCTGCATTCCCCACTGGCGTGGTGGTAGCGATAGCCATTGGTGTGACTCTTGGTGTCTTGCTGCTCGTCGCTGTTCTCGTGTGTGTCGTCAGAAAGAAGAACTCTAAAAAGCATTACTCTGGGTAAGAGATCACACTTTTTACCAGTGTTGGGGGGAGGTGGGGAAGAATGAAAGGACCACAGGTGGCTGAGAGGAGTCAGGAGTCATTTCAGCCAAGTCCTATCTTCAGCTGGCCATCATGACCTCTGCAAAGGGATGTAGTACCACGAGGAGAACTAGTCTGGTAGGATGACCATTCCCCAGTTATCAGTGCTCTCTAGGCTTATGCATTATTGTTGATATCTTTCTTTGTAATACACTTTAAAGGACAAATCTACCCTCGAGTTGTTTCATTACAATGCAAACAGAAGACAGTTTGATCTAGAAAAGAAGATAAGATGTTTCAATCAGTACTGAAAAACAGCTGCTCTCGGTGTTTTTTTTTAAATGAAATAGTTGAAATATTCTATTTTTAATTTGTTATATTATGATATTATGACATATCAGTAGAGCATATTATATACTATTACTAACATGAAATGTAAAAATAATATAAAAACGAGAAACTCATAAAATGAAACAATATCTAAAACATCTTTTTTAGCAGTTCCACTTTTCAGGTAACTTTTTGAAACTTTTAGTTCTGATTTGGAAAGAAAATAAACTTCAAAATGTTCAAATTTTCAGTGAAATGGAAATTGAGTTTTGACCTGCACTTTCTGTTAGTGACTGTATTGCTGGCAATAAACGGGTAAGATGCAGAATGATACCTGAAGGAACTAAAGACACTGGGGGAGCAATTAATGCAAATCCCCAATACTGAAACAATGAAGGTGGCAAGTCTAAATTTTATCCCAAGGGGAAAAATGCACAGGCTGGTTTGAACTGGTTCAAAGGCCTTTGTAAGCCATGGCATGGAAACTGTATAAAATAACAGATCCTGACCTGGGGAGAAACAGACCCTGTGGGAGGACCTGAAGTGTATTAGACCAACCAGGGCCTCCATGTGGAAGGTGGGCGACCACCTCATAAGCTAGGCATGTGTACAAACTGTTTAGACCTGCTGAGGTGATCATAGTGAATTTCAGGGGTCTGCAGCTGAAGACCCCGGTTTAGATGGAGAGAATCACAGGATTCCACTCCAAGGAAAGTGGTGGCGAGAGACTCAAGGCTGAAACCCAAGGGAGAGCCCTTCAAGGAGACCACAATGGGGTCAGAGGTGCAGTTACCTTTGGAACTGTGCCATATGTGGTAGTAGGTATGGGATCTATGCGTCAGTGGGAAATTTCCAACAAGTACCAACAGCAGTGAAAATAAGTATTGTAGAAAGAAGCACAGAGAAAAGTCTGTCATTTTGAGGAGAGAGACAAAAACAGGAAAGATGAGTTATGAGTAACCAAGGAAAAATCAACTGGTGGAATTATGCAGAGGTAGCTAAACTCAAGAGCTGACAAAGACATAGCTGGTTGACCTGCTATACTCTGAGGACCAGAAGTGATATTCTGAAGCCACAAGGGCACCCAGATCTCTGTGGGAGAGAGCAGAGGTCAAGGGAGACCTTGGAGACTGTTTCCTAGAGGGAAGTGGGGAAGAGGAGGATGACAGGCAGCAACTGTTTCATTCAAACTGAATTAGTTCAGCAGTTGATGTGGAAAGTCTACAATTTGAAGAGAAAAAACTGCAGCTTGAGAGAGAGGCTGTCCTTGGAAACCCAGCGACTTGTGGACCAGAAGCAGCAGCACCAGCACAAAGACAAACAGTACCAGAGTGTGAGCAAGAAGAGAGGGATAAGCAGCAGCAGGAAAGAGAAAAAGAGCATTAGCTCAAGTTTGAATTGGAGAGAGAATAGGTGGAGAGAGACCCCGTGTACGTGGTTCCTCCAGTGGAATAGACGCAAAATGGTTACACCCGTTCCTAAAGAAAGGTATTTTTAAATGTGTTGGAAATGAGTTGTGAATTGAACAGGGTGGGGCATGCGGATATGGTGTAGTGTCTGGCCTCGCTACTGACAGTGAAGACCTTAAAGCTTTTACCCGTATGGCAAGATAGAACTATAAAAACGATGACCAATGTAAGTATGTGTTACTGCTGAAATTCAAACTAAGGCCTAAAGTGTATAGGATGGGGTAGTCTGTTATTTTTTGTCAAGGTCCAAATTTCTTGGTCAAGATATAGTCCACCTCCACACTCCAGAGAAAATAATGGCGATGATGATAATAAGTAAATAAAAGATTTCAGAGTCCATTCAAAAGCATCTGGTGGTCTTGATTTGGCCCGGGGTCCCCCTGTTGACTACGCCTTGTATAGGAAGAAGGCGATATGAACTATGCTGAGCTTGCAACCCAGATTAGGAGAGCTGGTGTGGTGGTTGCAGCTGGAAAATAGATTTCCTGTCAAACCCAAATCCTGTCCTGAATATGCAAACCCTGGTTGCATATTCATCAGCCTAACAGGGATGCATTGAGATCAGAAGCTGGGGATCAGGCCCAGAGGGAGGTCCAGCTTTACTGGGAGGGAGGCCACCTCAGAGGGACCCCAGGGTGAATGGTGAAAAGCGGTAACAAATTGGATCACGTTGCTGGAATTGCCTAGTCTATCTGCAGAGGCCCAGTGCAGTCCTGGAAAGGTTGTCTGCATCTCAACCTTAGAGTTTACTTTATGACTGAATCCCCAGAGGGAGAAAGTCACATGGCCAACTCACTTGGGGCATATAGTGCCCATGCTGATGGGTTTACACCCCAAACAGCTGTACATAGGCCTTAACAGACAAAGGACATGAAACTGTATAAAATAACAGCTCTGGCTTGTGATGAGAGACACCATCTAAGCACTTAGAGGTGTGAGACTGTGGCCAACAGACAGGCCCTGTAGGAGGACCTGAAGTGTATTAGACCTCCCAGGGTTTCCATGTGGAAGATGGGTGACCACCTGGTAAGTTAGGATTGTATAGAAGTTGTTTTTAAGATGTTTTCTCTCAAATGCTTTTGTTCTGAATAGATAGTAAGTTGCATTATGAAAGCTGTTTGGTCACTGGATATCCCTATCACTGCCCCTGAGAGAACAGAACTTCAGGTGCTGAACTGAAGTCAGACCTGCTTAAATGGTCGCAGTTACTTGTAGGGGTCTGCAGCCTAGGACCCCAGTCTGGAGGGAGAGACTCCTGGGATTCTGCTCTGAGAGAGGCAACAGCTACAGCCTGAGACCTAGGTGGGATGCCCTCAAGGAGACAATCGAGGTCAAAGGTGCAATTAACTTGAACCGTGACAGTGTTTAAAGAGCTCTTCCCCACCCCACCCTGTTCTCAGTTGGAGAGCTTGGAGAAAGTGAGCTCATTCGAGTCCAATGGTAAGACTGAGTGAAGCAAAGTCAGCAGTGTGTGCTCGGCATTCAGTGTGGAAAGCTTGGCTTCCTTTCTGCATGTGTTTTCCCTGTAACTAAAGGAAGCATGCACTGACATGCATCAAAGGTGCTTATACCAGGATTCAAATACCTTGCTTCAGGTTGTTCTACTCCAGTGATTTCTAGCTGAAGGATGCCCATGTGGGTGCCAAGGTTGGGTCAATAATATCCATGCACTGTAAATTCTAATAGATTTAATCATTATAGGTCGCCTCCCAGCAAAGGTTCCTTTGAACTTAATACTGCTTTCACTGACCGTACCAGCCCTGCATGTGTTGGTTAAAGGGAGGGCCCGATGTGCTGCGATTGCTGTTGGTATCATTGTTATAGACTCATGGACTAATTTTTAAATGAAACTAACCCAGTGTGTGGCAGTGTAATGCACTGATTGGGAGGAGGATTCTGTTTTGAGCTAATGTGGGAAGGGGCATTTGGGTGGCGTTGCAAACCCCTGCATGGCAGTACCAAAACCTCCATTCTTATTCTGACTTTGGTTTTTTTTCCTTTGTGCCTTGATGTGTTGGGATCGGATCCTGCTTATCTTCCTCTCCTTACAGAGATCCTGATATAGACGCCAGATTGGGAATGTAACAGGGCTGGGTCTCCTCTTCCAGTCCCACTAGACACCATGGTAACTAATCACATTGGTGATTGCTGTTAATACCTGTGTGTATGTGTACACATTTCCTCTTCCCTTGCTGACTAACCAGCTAGCTCTGTGCTAACATAACTCCATTGTGACTTGTGCTGGACTCCTGTTACAGCCTGTTGGCTAGGGGATGGCGCATCTCATTGGGTGCTTGGGTTTCATTGTCTTGTGTTTAATTGGGGTGGGAATGCTACTTATCCCAACCAGTGTACCTCAGTGTCTTCCAGCAGTGAACTCACCAGTGGACTAGAACATGGGCCATTCAGACTTCTTTCCTATGGGAACAAAACTTTTTAAATTCCCAGTGCCTATTTCTCTTTGTGGCAATAATGATGGGTTTCTAAAGTACCCATCACCATGATCTCTAGGTGCGAATACTCAGTCAACCCCAGAAATTCACCATAACCCATTTTAGCCACTTAAAGGGTTGCTCTCACTCACTTCCAGCCAGAATTGAAGCCTCTCATTGCTGGGTCTATAGGTCTCTTTTCTCAGTATTCCCCTTTTTACTGTCACATGTCTGAGATGCCTGCTCTCTAAAGGTTTGATTAACCCTTTGGATAATAAAAAGGTTGGCCTGTGAGGAGTTGCATTCTGCTCAATGTCATGTCATTATTCATGTGTTTGTATTTGCTGCATGTTTTGTATGTCTAAGAGATGGGGCATTATTGTGGGGGAGAGGGATTAGTGGGCAGAAGCATGGTGTTAAAGAGAGTTCCTGTATTTGTTTTGTGTATAGGAAGAAGTGGCCTGTTTCTATAGCGTATCCTTGGGTAAGGGAAGAAGGATGAGGCCAATGTTCAAAGGAACAGGCTGCTGCTAGGACCAGGGATTGCCCATTGAAATTTTAAAGGACCCTTATTCATTTTTGTCTCCTTAAATCAAGATCCAGCCCAGATATAAGGATGTTTCTTTCTACCCTCTCTCCCCAGTCTCTTCTATGGAGATTGAAAGGAGCAGGTGGAAAAGCAAACCTAGCTGAATTAACTTTAGAGTTATCAGCCTCCTCCCCAAAACTGTTCCTGTTAGAGGTATTCAGGGGCTTCAATTCTGACCCAGCAAGTCTGCTACTTGTGACTGTTATGGTGGCCACTACAGGAACTGGCATCCAGAGAGCAAGAGATTGAATTAATCTGGAATCCCAGGAAAGTCAAATACAAAAGAATTAGCCAGGGGACATACGTCAGCCACCTATGTCACATGGAAGAGCTGGTGGCTCCTGCCACCGTTGTCTCTAGATGTAGTAATTGTGAAGTCCTCACTTATGTGGGCTGTTTAGCCCATGCACAGTTAGAAAGTAGTTGGTATTCACACCTGGATGTTCTCTGATGCCTCATATATAGGACAAGAAAACACATTCTCAGGTTCTTATGTCTTAATCTGGCTGTAGTGGGTAGAGGAAAATAGCTGATATGTGTGTGAGGACTGGTGTAAGAGTGACTGGGTAGGCAGGGAGAATGTGTGAGCTGATCCCGATACCCATTATGGTCACTTTTATTTTGGCATAGCCTGCCACTTCACCCTGCCATCACTCGCTTTTGTTTTTTGTTCCTGTTTTGTGTTTGTCTCTTGAATGTTGTCCTGCAAACTCTGCTCTGCCGCCTCGTCAGCTGCAGTACCTCTGAGAGCTTGATGTCGCCGGCTAAGCAGGCTCCACGGAAGTCACCCTCCGACACAGAGGGTTTGGTAAACCACGTGCCCAGCAGATTGCACCAGGTAAATTGTGTCCTGCTGTCTTCTGTACTCTCCAATGCAGGGACCTCCCAGGATGTGGGAGAGGTGGATCCATGCCAGGGAGAGGATGAAGGTGCAGGAGGTGTGGGGGTGGGAGAGGTGATTTAGCTGGCTGTGTTGTTTCATGTACTCAGGCAGCTGGGAGGAAAAGGGAACTGCTCTGTATGGGATTGGGTATTAAGCTGTAACTGGGGTTTATGAACTGCTCTGAAGCTGGTATTTGTGAACTATACTTAGTAGCTGTAGCATTTCCAGAAGAATGGAGGGATTCAACAAGGCAGTTAATAAGCTGACAAGAAGGTATAGATCCCTTTTGTTCTTATCATCAAATGAGAAAAAAGTATGTTCTTATCTTATGTTAATTAAACATGGTAACTGACATGAGGTAAAATCCTAGTGAAGACAAGGCAGTTTGCAGTCTCTGCTCGCATTAGCAGATTGAGGTAAAGACCTTCTTACATGGGAAAACTACAAAACTACCTTATCTTCACTAGCATTCTACCTCATGTCAGTTACCACATGTTAACTAATATCTAGTGCAGATACACCCTAAGGCTATATATACACAGTAGTTGGGAGGTGTAATTCCTAGCTGAGGTAGATGTACATGTGCTAGCTTTGCTTAAGCTAGTGCTCTAAAAATAGCAATGAGGCCATGGTGGCATGGGCAACGGATTGGGTTAGTCACTTGCGTATGTACCTAGGATCTTGGATGGAGTTGGACTCAGGCAGCTAGCCTGAGCTGTTGCCCACGCTGCTGCAGCCACACTGCTATTTTTAGCATGTCAGCTCAAGCAGAGTTAGTGCATGTATATCTACCAGAGCGACATCTCCAGCTGCAATGTAGACGTAGCTTAAGTGGTGAATAGGTCCTGTGGTGAAAGAGTGAGTGAGTCGATGCAGTGAAGCACTAGGCAGTAATAGTCTGCATGTGAGCATGAAGCCTTTGGCTCCCGGGTATTCAGCCTTGTAGATTTGTAACAGTTCATTTCACCCTCCGGGGGCTTTGAACCTCTATGGTTCCACTCAGAAATTGAAGGCAGAATCTAATGCTGTCTAGACAGTCCTTCCACATGAAATGAAAACTGCCTTCATGAGTTACGGGAAAAATCTAGTGGGAAGCCTAGAGACCTCTCAAACTGGGACACTATATAATGTGGTGTGAGCTGGCAGGAATGTTCAAGGCCCTTTGGCAACATCTACCCTATAGCACTTACAATGGCTCAGTTGTGCCGCTGCAGCGCTTCTGTTGAAGATGCTCTAAGCCAATGGGAGAGAGCTCTCCTGTCCGCTTAATAGCCCCTGCCTCCCTGAGAAGCAGTAGCTATGTTGGCCAAAAGTACTAAGCACTTCATAAAGCAGAATGATGACAAAGTCCTGGCCTATAGAGCTTACAACCTACATGTATGAAAAGCCACTAGAAAGTGCACAGTGTGACATTCTGCAAAATGGGAAAGATGAAGTAGTTTCTTAGATTAGTGCATTTCTGGTGACTTTGAATTTTAGCCATGGTGTCAGTTGGAGGACTTTTGAATTATTGGGAAGATAGCATGCTTGTAGTTTTCTGAACTATTTAACTTTGGAAAACCAGTTTGTATTCACTTTGGAAGGAGTTTATCCATTAATAGGTTGGTTTTTTGACTGCTTCCTAGAACAGATGAATGAAGATAAAACTTTCCTTTCAGCTAGAGTCAAAATTCAGTTGCATAGTAATGTTGGGCTGCTCTGAACAAGGAGGTAGGCAGGGAGCATGAGGCTATTGGTTTCACTGGAAGATAAGGAAAGTGATGGGAGGGACATAGTTTGAGGGAGATGGAGCAAGAAAAGCGTTGTCTAGACTAGAAGAACAGGTATTCTTAAAAACAGTAGTTAATCGATTAAGTGGATCTTAAAATGCCTTAGCATCTAGTGTAGACAGGAGTTAACATCTTTAAAAATATGTTTGCTGATTGTGGTCAACCTCGGTTTACTTCTAGGATTAACCTTGACCAGTTAAATTGAGGTAGAAAATATTAATCTGTGTGTACAACTAGAGAAAATGTTAGGAGCTAACTCGCTGACCTCTTAATCTAGGCAAACCCTTCTAAAATGCCATTGTGTTTTTAAAGATGTCTATGCTAGGTGCTAAGTGTTTCACAACATGTTAATTAAAAGGTGTTAGCTGTCTTTTTGTCTCCCCCCATGGCTTTTCTACACAGGGAATTTATTCTGGAATAAGATAGGATATGAATTTAAAACACAGTAGCTGCTCTGTTATAGCTCCTGATGCGGATGAGTTTATTCCGGAATGTGTGTGTCCATGGGGGAATTTATTCAGCCATAGCTGTTCCAGTCAACTTTCCTGTGTAGACAAGCCTCTAGACTAAAACAAGAAGCTGACGATCAGTTTACTTTGCTTCAGAAATAGTGGCAGAAAGTGCCTTTCGGTGGTTTTGGACTTAATTTAAAATAAATATATTTTAATTTAAAAATACATGTTTTAATTTTTAAAAAATATATATATTCTGGCCTTCAGACATTGTGTTTCTCACTCCACAGTCACTTTCTTGTTTAATAAAATTTCTGCCTCCCCACTGTCTCCTGTCTGGCTCTTATTTATTGTCTTACAAAGTCTCATGTGCCATATAAGATCTAATTTTAACATTGAAGACCTCTGAATCTTGTGACACTCTCCTTTTCCTCCTCACCACTCCTCCCCCAGTGCAGTTAGTACACTGTTCTGTGTTATAAATTCTATTCATTAACAAAATATACCGCCTCCACATTTTAAACTGTCAATGTGCTGCAAACTTTTGTAATGCCAGTTAGTAACTATGTTGTTCAAGTTCCATAGGGAAAGCTGCAGGTGTTGGTAGCTGGGTAGGGAACACTTGAATGTTTAGATGCAGATAAATTTATGGGAATTGGCTTTGTTTGATTTAAAGATGGTAAATAAGGCTTTTGATAGTAGGGTAGGGATGCATTTCTTTTAGAAGATCAGAGGGGATTTTTAACTTAATTTCCTTTTCCTCATGTGTTTCAGCAAACCTTGACAGCAACTAGCTGCTCTCCCATCCCAATATTTGCCACTGCTCCAGAAATGAGAAACACATTTGCTTGAATGTGTTTCTGTTAAAATGATCTACAGTGAAATGAATGATGACATTTTAATGGTTACGAAATTTAAGGGTTGATGCCCTTTTTAAATGAAAGGGACAATTCACACCTCTTAGACTGACACAATAGTGCTATCTGCAGGTGTGTGCAGACCTTAGTGCATTGGTTTAAGCTCCTCACATTTTGAAGATTCTGTACAACCATAAAGACTAGGGGCTTATTCAAAACTTTTCATATCTGGGTGGCTCTACTCACAGAGGAGCTGAGCATCTGCAGTTCCTTTGATGTAAGTGGTAGCTGTGGGTACTCAGCACCTCATTTGTCTGTTTTGTATGATTAATTCTAACTGTCAACTTGTGGAAGCACTCTCTTAGGATAGCCTACTGCGTACCTTTCCCAGTCAGTATCCATGAAATCCACATGTTGTCTGCATCTGATTCTCTAAATGTTCAGACAGTCAGATGCCTCAAGTGTGCTTTCATTGTCCTGTCCTGTCCTCAACAAATCTCTGCATGTTTCATCTTGTCAGAATTATATACGGTCTCGATTACTTACTCCATCCTCCTCCTAATTGTTTCCATTCTGCCATCCCAGTTGTTTGTCTGGATGAGAGAGAGAAGAGCATCCATTCTGAGTGCAAGAATTTTCTGTTGTCTGAATAACTTTGACATTAACATAAGAACAGCCATACGAGGTCAGACCAATGATCTGTCTAGCCCAGTGGCTAGTGCCAGATGCTTCAGAGGGAATGAACAGAAAAGGGCAGTTTCAAGAGATCCATTCCCTGTCGTCTAGTCCCAGCTTCCAGCAGTTGGAAGTTTAGGGAAACCCAAAGCATGGAGTTGCATCCCTGACCATCTAGGCTAATAGCCATTGATAGAGTTATCCTCCAACCTAGTTGGTGGTCCAGGTTCTAACATATATGAGACAAATTAAAAGGCAAATACCTGCTGTCAGGTATGCCAAACATAACAAACAACTATGCCAAACATAAATGGTCAGCACCTTGGAATACTGAGCTCCTGTATCCTGGGTTTGCAAACTCTTTTCTGGTCAGACAGAAGCAGCATTGACTTTAAAACATGCTTGCAACTTCACATGCACACTCAGGCTATGTCTACACTACCACTTATGTCGGCAAAACTTATGTTGCCCACGGGTGTGAATGCTCCACCCCCTGAGCAACATAAGTTACATTGACAATCAGTTTAGGCTTGGTCTACGCTACAAGTTATGCCTGTGTAGCTGTGGTGACATAGCTCTGCTGATATGCTCTCTGAGTGTGAGATTCTGTTGTGCTGAGACCACTTCTCAGGTGGCTGCACCTTCCTCAGCCTTGTATCCAGGGCCATCATTTGCTACAGAGGGTAAAGGGGGAAGTTTCATCCCCAGACCTTTGTTTGTCCCCCCCTCCCAACACCCGACTTTTCATAGGTCTGTCTGCTCCACTTTTTGCCCCTCCCCAACCTCGTAGGATATAATATCACATATAATGTTCTTTATGCTAATACAACTTCTCTCCCTTCCCCTTGAATTTTTCTGAAATAACACCTCTGCTTGTATCTAACTCACCCAGAAAATGCAGTATCCTAGCACAGCAGAGAAGTTATCTTTTTTGCTGAAATTAATTCCCATCTCTTCGCCTGCTTCTCAGATGCCTGCTCTTGGGATATGCAGCACTCCAGTCCCATCCCTATCTCCATTCCACTCTGCACTTGGCATTCCTGCAGACTGCATTTCAGGGAGCCCACGTATTCATGGTGTACATGTGTGTTTCTGCAGAGCATTCAGCACATCTGTTCTGAAGCTTCAGATCTTTTGCTGCCCTCTAGGGCACTGAAACCAAATTGTTTGGCAGCATCTGTTTGTCAAATTCTTTGATATGAACAACAAACTATATATGAGGATTCCTTCATTGATCACTGAGGTGCAGCTATCTGAACATGATAGTAGGTTAGCAGAATAGGTTAGGTCATGAAGAAAACTAAATCTATTAGAAACAGCATGAGAATGAGATGAGATGTTTTGGCTAGGACACTATTTGAAGACCTGCACCAGGCCTGATATTGCTACTCTGGTGCCAGGGAAGCCTTGAGGACCCCTGTGGTTAGATCTTCTGTTTTAAAACCGGGCTAGGGCACTGGTTCAGTACTGAGGGAAGTGCACCAACTACTGAGTCATCACTTGCTACAGCATCTAAGTGGTCTTTGTCACTGAATCATAGGATTGACCCCGTTGCTTAGTTAGCTGGTGAATGGTGACTGCATCATATCACACCGTGGCTGCAAGCTAGAATTCCTTCACTATACTTGAGGAATTGATCCTCCAGTGTTCCAGTAGGGAAGTTGTGCTGAGGATTTGAAGGTCTGCAGTTAAAGTGCATAAAGTGAACTCTATCACTTAATGGTAATCTGTAGCTCGATACGATGCTTAAAAACTAAACTCTAGCTTGCATCTGACTGAACTATATATCTTCAACATAGCTTTCTGTGTCTATTGAAAATACACTGATACATTTCAGAACTGTGGATCCTTCCTTGCATTCTTCACACGCCGGCCAATTCAGTTGAAGTGAGGCCCCTGTGCTGCATGACACACTGGGATTGGGAGTAAGGTGACACACTAGAGTTTTTGTATCAGTCCACTTGCTTTGGGGTTCCATTAGCTATCAGGGACTGCATTTGCTGTAGCTTTATATTCTCGCAGGAGACCCTGCAGCAGGGAGAGGGAAGTGCAATCCATTCTTAAAGTGCTGATTCTGTGTTTTGTGTCTCTGTCCTCAGGGCCCAGTCATTTATGCGCAATTAGATCACTCCGGAGGGCAACACAGCGACAAGATTAACAAGTCAGAGTCCGTGGTTTATGCTGACATTCGGAAGAACTGAGGAAATCCCAACGTATCCAAAGCAAAACAAAAGTTCAAACTGGAATGGCTTGAATCAAATGTGACCCAGAGAACTCACATGTGGCCTTGGATGCCTAGGCTAGGACCAATGCATGTGAATACAGAGAGATATATATGTGTTGTGTGTAAATAGTCTATTTAATCGTACAGAAGTGAGACCAGTGTTGCATGTTGAAATGCAGTAAGAATTCTGCTTATAAATGGCCAATATTCTTTTTTTGTATCTAGAATAAGGGGAGAAAAAGTGAAAATTCATAACATTGCAATTTTTAAATATTTTTTGTCTAATCGTTAAATGGAGAAACTGGAAGATGCTAGGGGATTCTAGATTTACCTGATCCTTTGTCAACAGGGTTTTCTTTTCTTATAGGGATGAATATGAGGAAGATAGTTTCTGTAGGATAGCTCCTCTTCTCAAGTCTATACAAATTGACTGCCATTTCATCTCACTTATCCAATTAGACCTCTTTCCTCAGAAAAACCCTCATCTGCATGGGAGAAGGAAGAGCTAAGCTATAAAGGGTCTGGTAAATTTTAGCCATTTGAAATGTTGTCTACCCTTCCTTCACCTTTTTAAATGTATGAGAACTTTTAGATTTATATAACGGTGACATTGTTCATAGATTAATAGATTTTATGGCCAGACGGGACCATTATTAGCTCATCTAGTCTGATCTCCTGTATATCGCAGGCCATAGAATTTCACATAGTTTACTCCTGTATTGAGACCATGTATTGTTAGAGCTTAAAGCCAGTCCCTTAGAACACAGGGACTGTTGGTCCAGTAGGATTTGTGCAGTGAAAATAAAACCCAATCTTTTATAAGTAAGCGAAGGGCATCTAGGAAGCTTCATATCTGGGTAACTTGCTTCAGTTAGATCCTGATGTGCCCTTCCCTGAGAACTTGCTTCCAGTGAAACCTGCTGGGTTGTTTGTCCACTTGTAGCAGGAAGCAGGGGCTCTTTCTGGAGAGAGATGACGTTGCACTTTGTGGAAAAGGAAAAGTGATGAAACTTTACTTGCAATAACCTGCCTATATTGTCTTTCCCTGAAGCTAGTTTAGAGTAAGAATGAGAAGCGTGATGAATGGGACCATCACAAGCCTGCTGCTGTAAGAGGACAGGGCCATCCTTGGTTCCACTGTCGATGACTGATTCTTCCTAATGTCCCATCTCCTGTGATCTGCTAGAACAGAAGAAATTGAATCATGTGTAAAGCACACAACCCTACCTATATCACTGTCACACTGTGGCCCAATTTGCCTCTGAGAGTCTCCCCCGTGATCTGTTGAGCCTAGTTGAAGGCATCTGAACTAGACCTACACTGGAGAGATTCATTTCAAGGTTTCTTGGATCCTCTTTGTTCTTCCTTTGTATCTTTATGAACACTTGCTTGTATTTTCAAAGGTTCATTGAGTCCTTCTAGAAGGAAACAAGCTGCCTCTTGTGTGTAGTGAACTGCAGGCATCATGATCTGAAGATTTTGTCTGTGTCTGACTAGGGACATTGAGTTTTTGTGTTTATGGGAACATGACCACCATTCCACAGCTGGAATAGACGGATTCTATGATGTAGCCAGAGGGACTTAATGCAATATGGGACTGAAACTATTGTGAACTTCCTCTCCCTTGACTTGTCTTATCTTTTGAAGCTTGTTTATCAGGAACAGTAACCTGTGTTAATGGAAGTGTACTTCAAGTTTCAGTTAGTTCAGAGGAGTTCATATTTGCCTTGTGGCTAATGAGATCAGACCACAAACCTGATCATTTTTAACCCTATACTTTTAGCCAATGGAGCGTGCTGAGTTTTCTCTTGATTCCCTGCCACTAACCCTGGTCGTTGCTAGTTAAAGGAAGTGCAAAATTTAAAGGGCTTTTAAAATTCCTCCAGGTTTGCTGTCCTTGTCAATCTCTGGCCCTGCTGAGGTATGTGCTAGCTCCTTGTGCTATGTAGGACTACTTCTGATGAATGCATAGTGCTAAGTAGGAGAAGGCAGGCTTCTTGTAGCACAGCTGAGAGATAAGCAGACTCTCCCTTGTTGGGGTAACACAGATGTAAAAACTGAAATGGCAATGAGGTGATTGGCTAGATGACTAGGCTTGGAAGGAATATATTTTTTTATTGGTAAATGTCAAACATTGATTTCACTGTACACACATAAACTTGCGCAAAAATATTTCCATCGATAATTGAAATTTACAAGTAGACAAAGTAAGAAAAATGCTGCTTGAGAACTTATTAGTTTGATTTAATGTTATATACTTTGTATATTTTGACATATGATGTTGACCGTTTGTGTGCTAATGGTTATAATGCTTTAACTTCTTGAATCTCAACATCTACAGTCATTAAATAATTGTCTCACTCCTCCATAATTTCCCACAACTGTGAAAATTTACATTGAAACAAATGCTTAAAATCCATAATTTTGTGCAACTTTGAAAATTAAAATTGATAAAAAATTGGAAAAAAAAAAAGATTAAAAATAAACATATAGTCCATCAAAATTAAAAACAAAACCCAAAACAAGAATTCTGCCAAGCTTATGCAGAAGTGTTACAACTCAAAACCTCCCTCTCCCTTTCCTTCCCATGTAAACAAGCATAAACTGAGGACTGGTCTGCACTGAGAACTTACTTTGATATACTTTTATATATCTACATCTTTCAGAGACATACCCCCCCACCCCCCCAAGAGATCTAGCTATGCCGCCCTAACCCTCAGTGTAGACAGTGCTAGGTTGATGGAAGAATTCTTCCATCGATCTAGCTACCACCTCTTGGGGAGGGGGATTACCTATGCCAATGGGAGAACCCCTCCTGTCAGTGGAGGTAGTGTTTTTACACTGAAGTGCTACAAGGTGCAGGTGCAGCTGTGCTGCTTAGTGATTAAAATGTACACATACCCTGAATGAAGCAGTAGTGAAATCCTAGACTATGGTCTAATACTACTAGGCCATTTTAGAAGCTGTGAAACTGAATGGATTGGTTGCATTCTTCTACTCTCAGCAGTCCTTTCTGTATTGCAGTCAATAACTTAAGGCTTGTCTACGCTATGGAGACTACAACAGCATGGCTATGCCAGCATGACCCTGTAGTGGAGGCACAGCCTTCACTGATGTAGTTTTTCTGCTGATGTAGAAACATCACCTCCCCGAATGGAAGCATTCATTTCTCAATGTAGCTGTTCCTACACTGCGGATTAGGTAAGTGTAGCTGTGTTGGTCAGGGTGAGGCTTTTTCACACCCTTCACAGACATAGCTATGTCGACCTAACTTTTAAGCTCTGGTCTACACTTCAAATTTAGATTGACCTAGCTGCATTGATCAGAGGTGTGAAAAATTCACCTCCCTGAGTGCAGTAGTTGAGCCGACTTAATCCCGGTGTAGATGCACCTTTGTCAATGAAATAATTCCTCCGTTGACCTAACTACTGCTGCTCAAAGAAGTGGATTACCTGCATTGACGGAAAAACCTCTTCTGTTGATGTAGGAAGCATCTACATTATGGCACTGGAGCTGTGCCACTATAGCACCCATGCTCTAGACATGCCATATGTGTAGATCAAGCCTAAGACAGCTGTGCTGTTCCAAAGGCTGTTATAATGGAGGCCATTTTTGGATAACGAGCTGAGGTGAGCTCTGTGGGAATCCCATTGTATCCATGATGGTGAATTCTTTATAAATCTTGTCTTTATCACTCAGGGCATAATACGTCACAGCACAGAAACTAGAGTCAGTACAACTTTCTACTTGTGCGGAGAAGGAGTTTGCCTGACTATAACTGACCTTGTACTCACTGCAGACAAAGACAAATGCCTTTTGGGATTCCCACCCTAGCTCTGCCTGCTACAAGAATTGGCACTTTTTAGAGAGGAAGGGTTGGATGGTATCACTTCTGTTTTGCTTGTCTTTTCCCTTATAAAACATGCTGCTGGTCCTCATTAGAACTGAAAAGATGGCAAGGCAGCAAAATTCAGTTTCAACAAACTGAGACCTTTTAACCCTTAGTT
Source organism: Emydura macquarii macquarii (assembly GCF_026122565.2). Taxonomy (NCBI): domain Eukaryota; kingdom Metazoa; phylum Chordata; order Testudines; family Chelidae; genus Emydura; species Emydura macquarii. Next base: position 20,183,269 of record NW_027131256.1, on the reverse strand, counting down.
GACTGCCAGCAAACTTGCATATAGGTGTGACTGCCAGCAAACATGCATATAGGTGCAGTATCCAAAGGGCTGCTGTTGCTACGTGATAACTTGGGTGTTTAGTGAATGAATTGGCAGCTTCTCCCCATCTTATCTCCAACACTCCTTCTCATGCTTAGGTTAATGTTTGACTGCAGTTATACAGGGCAGATGACCCAGGTTGAGGGGGCGTAGGACAAGGGTGTTTTATATGGTGTTTGGAGGAGGTGTTACATTGGGAGGCATAAAGCCTCATCTGTACCTGCAGTGCTTTGTGTTTTATAGATTTCTACTGACATTTAAGTTTATGATTAGAGAAACTGGAATTAGGTTTTTAATTTGACATTTAATCTTCCAGAGTTGTTCAGGTGATTATCTATCTTGTAACTCAATGTGTGTGTGTGAAAGTGTGTATGTGTGAAACTTAAAGGCTACGTTTCCCTAGAGAGCGGACTCTTTGGGTGAAGTACTGTTTGATCTCTAACATAAATGCCCTAGAATCTGTTTTAAACCTTGCTTGGAATGTACATTATTCTCATATTTGTCTAGAACTTTTAAAACCAGGATCCTTCTATTATGTGTATGGGAGCCGAGGGTGGTATTTTTCCCCTCTTTAAAATGAATCTCTGGTCAAAGATCTGGGGAAGTATTTGACATTTCTGGGATTGCAGTCATCTCGTCCATCGTACCAGCATCTAGATGTTGCCGCATGTTATGCTAAGGCCACCAGAATACATAGAATGATAGAAATGTAGGGCTGGAAGAGACCTACAGAAGTCAAGTTCATCCATCAGGTCTGAGGCAGGACCAAGCAATGGAGATCCCTAAATCATAAACTACGTTGCTCGGACTTTATGCCATTGTGTTTGTTGTTTGTTTTTTTTTAAGACCTCCTCCTCCTTCCTCTCAAACACAAATAGCCCCTTTTATTTTTAAGGTATTTCTGCACTTTCTAAAACTGGAATTTAAGTTGAGTAAAGTTCCCTGCCTTCTGGGGTGAATATGCTGTGCAGTCTTGTTTCTTCCCCTCCAAAGCAGCTGCAACATGGAGTATTGGAGACACTTTGGGCAGGAAGACAGGAGCTTTTGGGTCTTATTCCTGCAGATTTCTAACTTGGAAAGTGTATTCCAAAACAGGAGAGGCATGCCTCCTCCCCATGAAGAGGATAGCGCACCAATATCTTGCCTCGCTTGGGGGGTAGGGGAAGCAGGACAAACACCTATAAAATGGGTGTATAATCATTGTGGGAGGGAGCCAGGTGTATACTGCATGGCCTCACTATATAAAGTTAAGGCCATGAAGAGCCAGGGATAGCAACTGTTCTTTGTGCTTTGCTCTGACAGATTCTTTTGATTTGGACACTCAAATCATACTGTTTAATTTTTCTTGACTGATTTTAATGTTTTATATTGTAATCTTGTGACTATTTTAATACACTTTTTTCCATTACTGGTCTGTTGTGGTCTGTTGCACAAGTCACACCTGGTTGTGGGTGGGGAAGGAGGAGAGAGACTGAAATACACAAGCCTCCTCCCTTGCACCTTAGAGACAACAAATGTCAAAGATGATAGTCTCCACTCATCTGACACAAGCCACCTGGATCAGAATGCTGCATGAATCTTTCACCAGAGGATCTCAGCATGCTTTACCAATATTAAGCTGCACAATTCCCCTGTGAGGCAGGTAAGTGATGTTATCTCCATCATTAAACTGGAGGAGTTCTGGTAAAGGGTGAAGTGGCTTGCCCAAGGCTACTCAGCAAGTCAGTAGCAGAGTTGGGAATAAGAACCTAGGAGATGGGTCTTCCAGTGCCCTATTCAAGTCACTACCCACCCCATTGTGAAGCTGTCTTTGCAGAATACTTTTCTTGTCTTGAAAAGTATCTAAACCAATCCTACTAGACAAAGGCATCTTGTTGGAAGAGAAAATGCTTTCCCTAGCCTGCCTCAGAGCAAACAGTAATTGTTGCACTTGGCAAAACAGACCCACTGGTCTGCTTAAAGGTCTGACCAGAGATATTTGTGAAAGAGATGGCAATGTCTCACTATATCTTTGGAAGACCTTGTTGAATTAAGTGCCTTTGAGGTCCACTGTATTAAATGAATGGTTTATGCTGTGGTGGGCTGCAATTGTACATAACCTCTTGAGGGGGGGATATGTGACAAGTGTGAGACTTGGGTATCCAAAGGTCTGAACAATGGCAGATAAGAATGGAGTTTTGGAACAAAAAGTGTTAAGTGCTTTTCCTGGGAAATATCTAGGGGGAGGTGAATACAAATTCCCCACCTCTGGTTATGCAAAGCCTTTTGAAACCACAACCTGAGGAGTGGGCTATTGTCTGCTGATCACCTATTACATGAGGCCAAGATCGAAGGCCCAAGTTGTACAAAGGAAAGACCGAACTATTCCTGGTTGTTCTGATTCTGGATCTGAGATGGTTATGAACTTATAACCATGGGGAAAACCCAGTTGTGAGTTTCTGAAGGACTGACATCTACTAGAGCCTGAGGTTGGAGTTGGGAGTGATACATGCTAAAAAGTTTACCAGAGGTGTAGTTTCTTTTGTTTTTAATATGCTTTCTCTTTTGCCTTAAGAATAAATGTGGTTGCATAGAAAGAGCTGTGTGGTAACTTGCAATTGCTGGCAATACATTTTTCGCAACCTCTGGAGAGAAAGCAAAGCATGGACACTGGCCTTTTAGGCAGTCTGGCTTGCTAGGGATATCTCAGTGTAGGCCGGGAACTGTACATACTGGAAAAATCTGGTTAGGGGGCTGTCCATTCACCCTGGAAATCCTCCTTGGTAACTGCCTTCTCAGCTGCAGCCTGCTCTTCCTTTTCAATCTCCTCAGGATCTCTGTAGAAGTAGAGATCAGGCATGACCTCCCATGGGTGTTCACGAGAGATGGTGCCACGCATACGTAGGACTTCACGGGCCAGCATCCACCACATCAGACCCACTGAATGGGCCCCCTTATTATTGCATGGGATAGCAATATCCACATAGCGCAGGGGGGAGTCTGTGTTGCACAATGCAATGGTTGGGATGTAATGCAGGTCTCTACCCAAGAGAGGTGACAGCTGAGGAGCTAGGACCCTAGAGTGGGTGTTCTCGAGGGACCACAAAGGAGGAGTACAGGTGCCCTGAACTGTGATAATGTTAATAAAAGTACCTTCTGCCCTTAAAATCTATGATATGCCTGCTCTCCATTTGGGACTCTGAGGTTTACAACCATGGACACTGGGTGAAGCTTCCCCTTGGGAGGCTAGCTCCCCATCCCACCTCTTCTGCCCGTGTCCCTGCCCACATTCTGTCCCAGGCCCTGCCCCCTCCTCGTTTGGCCTACTTGCTGCCACATCTCTCCTCCCTACTTGATCCCCCTTCTCTTTTCCACATGCCCTCTACCCCCAGGCGGCGAGCGACAGTGAGGGGGTGGGGAGAGGAGGGATGTGGCGAATAGCAACGGGGGAGGAGAGGAGGCACGCATATGGCGAGTGATGGTGAGGGGAACTGAGTGGGGAGGAGAGACACGGTGGTGGGGTGTGGAAGAGAGGAGGGGGCAAGACTGGGGGTGGGGTGGAGTGGGGCCTGCAGTGGAACAGGGTTGGACTGTGGGTGGGGCCATGGGCGGAAGAGGCAGGATGGGGAGCTAGCCTCCCTGAGGGAAGCACCTGCCACCCATGGCCCAGGCCCTTTTGCAATCGCTGTGCCCCTGGGCAATTGCTCCTTTTGCCCCCACCCATTGGTGGGCTGGATCCACTAAAGCTAAAAATGCAGTATTGCCAACACTTGTGACTTAATCATATTACTTGATACTGACTTTTTTCTGAAAGCCCCAGCTCCCACAGTCATGAGAATCTCACGTAAAAAAAAATTTTTTTTTTGTAGCCTCTGTTGTTGTGGAGGAAAACTTGTCAATATGTACTTCTAAACTAAAGGCTCAAAACCCAAAGGCAAATACTTCCCCCCCACCTCCTCACCCCGCAAATTAGCTGAAAACTAAGAATTTTTTGAACATTTGGGAATACTGAATATTTGTACTGAAGCACCTTTGCTGTTTAGGTAACAAACCTTTCTTCTTCGAGCGCTTGCTCATGTCGATTCCAAGTAGGCGTGTGCATGCTACGTGCACAGTTCGCCGGAAGGATTTTCCTCGGAAGTACCCGCAGGGTCGGCTCTGTTGCCCCCCTGGAGTCGCGCCACTATGGCGCTGTATATAGGGGCCTGCCAACCCTCTGCCTCCTCAGTTCCTTCTTTACCGCCCATGACTGTTGCTGGAACCTTGCTGCTCTTGCCTAGCAAGTGCTTCCCTTGTGTCTTGTTACTTAAATGCCTGTAAATAGTTTAAATAGTTAATTTAGATAGTTGTAGTTAATTACTGTAGTTAGGTTAAGTATCCCGCTTATCAGGTTGTTAGCCTCCCCTTCCCTCCAGGGATGAGGAATGCCTGGTTTTAAGCCCTGTGGGTCCTGCTTGAAGCCTATGCCAAGGGATGACTCACACTTGGCCCGTCTGAGATGTCTTGGGGAGTCTCATTTAAAAGAGAAGTGCAAGATCTGCAGAGCTTTCAAGCCTAGGAGCCAAAAGGAATGCAGCCAACGCTTAAAAGTTCCTGCTAATGGAGGCTGCTGCCCTTAGACCTGCGGAGCAGACAGCAGGCTCATTGGTGTCGGTGAGGAGTGCCCCGGCCTCTACGAAGGAGCCTCGGCACTGGCAGGCATCCCTGGCACCGAAGGAACCTTGGCATGGTCTGAGAAGCGGCACCGCTCCCATTCCCCAGAGCCGCAGAAGAGGAGCAGGGACGGGACGCTCTCTGATGCCTAAGTCCAAGCCTGTGGAGACTACCAGAACGCGACCCATGCCGGGACACCTGAGCCCCGAGCCCTCGACCTCGGTACCACTGACTCCAGGCCAGAGAAGAGCCTCGTCAAGTCTGGTACCAAAGGACTTCCCGTGTGAGAAGAGGAAGGAGGATCTCACTTGATGGCTTTGGGTGCAAGAGACTGGCCCTCGCACTCAGCAGCAAGTGCGTCACATGGTGCCGTAGAAAGCACCGGTGCCGACATAGCACACGATCCTGGCACCGAGGATGAAGAGCTAGCACAGGACCTGTTGGGAGTACAGGATCCATGGGGTCAGAGCATGATCATCCTCATCACCAGATGAGGCAGTGGCTGGGGCCCTGCCTGCACCAGCTCTGGATGACAGCAGGGCGCACTAGGAACTGCTCCGCAGGGTCACGAAGAACATGGCCCTCCAAGCGATAGAGATTGTTGAGGGAATGGACCCTATGGTGGATATTTTAACACCTGAAGGGTCCTTACAGACAGCATGACAGTGATGTTTTATATAAGCAGACAGGGTGCAACTCACTCCTCTCTCCTGCGTTGGCAAGCCCTCAAACTTTGGGACTTCTGCATCGTTCAGTACATACACCTGGAGGCATCATACCTGCTAGAGGTTCAGAACACGTTGGCAGACAACCTCAGCAGGTCCTTTCTTGTGTACAAATGGTCCATCCACCCAGATGTGTTGAACACCATCTTCCAGAGGTGGGGAATTCCCCAGGTAGACTTGTTTGCCACAAGATCCAACAGGAAGTGACTTCAGTTTTGCTCCTTTCAGAAGCATAGTTTAGGCTCAATAGCAGACGCCCTTCTCATCCTGTGGACCGGTCAGCTGTACTATGCTTTTCCACCTACCCCGCTCATTCTCAGGGTTCTGGTCAAGATCAAACACGACAGGATATCAGTGATCCTGATAGCCCCAATCTGGCCTCGGCAGCACTGGTACACCTTGCTTCTCAACCTCTCTATAGACAACCCAGTCACCCGTCCACTGCTACCAGACCTTATCATGCAGGATCATGGGACATTTCTCCATCCCCAACCTCAGATCCCTTCACCTCATGGCCTGGAAGCTCCATGGTTGAATCCCCTGGAGTTGGCGTGCTCGGAGCGAGCGAGTGAGGGAGGTGCTCTTAAGCAGTAGGAAGCCCTCCACAAGGACTACCTATCTGGCTAAATGGAAAAGTTCCTGGCATGGGTCGCCCAAAGAGCCTCCAAGCTCAATTGGCTCCAATCGCCGTGATCCTGAATTACTTGTTGCACCTAAAACAGCTGGGCTAGCGCAGTCATCAATTAAGGTGCACCTGGCAGTGATCTCAGCCTTCCATCCAGGGGCAGCAGGATGCTCGGTTTTTGCTAAGGCGATGGTATTGTGGTTTCTGAAGGGCCTAGACAGACTGTATCCTCCTACTCACCAACGAGTCCCTCCATGGTATCTCAATCTTGTTCTCTCACAATTTACGGGACCTCAGTTTGAGCCTCTTGCATCGTGCTCTGTTATATTTATCGTGGAAAGTGGCGTTTCTAGTAGCCATCACTTTGGCCAGAAAGGTCTCCGAACTCAGGGCACTCACATCGGAGCCACTGTACACTGTGTTTTTTAAGAATAAAGTTCAACTTTGTCCCCACCCAGTGTTTTTGCCAAAGGTAATGTCTCAGTTTCACGTAAACCAGGATATCTTCCTTCCAGTCTTCTACTCAAAGCTGCATGCTAACAGTCGGGAACGTAGACTACATTCCCTGGACGTTAAAAGGGCATTGGCTTTTTATATAGAGAGCCAAACCGTTCAGAAAGACCACCCAACTCCTCGTGGCACTGGCAGAAAGGATGAAGGGTTTTCCAGTCTCTTCCCAGAGAATATCTTTAAGGATTACCTCGAGCATTGGGACCTGCTATGACTTGGCGAAAGTGCTGGCTCCGAAGCTTATGGCCCATTCAACAAGAGCCCAGGCCTCATCGGCAGCCTGTCTGGCCCAAGTTCTGATTCAGGACATCTGCAGAGCAGCCACATGGTTCACTGCTCATTATGCAATCACTCAACAAGCCAGAGACGACGCTGCATTCAGCAGAGCAGTGGTCCAGTCTGTAGTTCTCTGAGCTCTGACCCCACCTCCTTGGTCTGGCTGGGGAATCACCTACTTGGAATTGACATGAGTAAGCACTTGAAAAAAAGACAGTTACTTACCTGTAACTGGTATTCTTCGAGATATGTTGCTCATGTCCATTCCAAGATCCACCCGCCTACCCCTGTTGGAGCCAACCGGCAAGAAGGAACTGAGGAGGCGGAGGATTGGCAGGCCCCCATATAGAGTGCCATAGCTCTGCGACTGCAGGGGGGCACCAGAGCCGACCCTGAGGGTACTTTTGAGGGAAAACTTTCTGGTGAACTGTGCATGCAGCGTGTGCACACCCACTTGGTATGGACATGAGCAACACATCTTGAAGAACACCGGTTAAGGTAAGTAACAAGTCTTTTATCCAGGATAATGTGTTCAGACAGTACTTTCCAGATTTTTTTAAAGCTTCTTGAGGAAATGTGTTAGCTGAACTAGTTTTAAAAATCATAGAATCAAAGAAATGTAGGGCTAGAAGGGAAGCCATCAAGTCCAGGCCCCTGCACTGAGGCAGGCACGTAAACCCAGACTATCCCTGACAAGTGTTTGTCCAACTTGTTCTTAAAACCCTCCAATTATGTGGATTCCACAACCTCACTTGGAAGCCTATTCCAGATTTTAACTGCCTTTCTAGTTAGAAAGTTTTTCTTAATATCTAATCTAAATCTCTCTTGCTGCAGATTAAACCCATTACTACTACTTCTATCGCAGGGGTCGGCAAACTACGACCTGCGGACCGCATACGGCCTGTCTGAGCTTTTCATTAGGCCCTTCAGCTCAACCAGTGGTCTGCGAGCTCCATTCAGGTGGTCCGCGTAAAGGTTGCAGAACAAGCTGGCAGTGCGGCGGCAGCCACTCCCCCTCTCAACCCTGCACCTTCTACCTGCCCCTCTCCCACTAGGTGGGCCCAGCAGTGTCCTGACTGGAGCCACTCCTGGAGCATTAATGGCCCATCATACAATTTCCATATCCAGATGTGGCCCTCAAGTCAAAAAGTTTGCCCACCCTTGTCCTATTGTCAGTAGACCTGGCGAACAATTGATCACCATCCTTTTCAATAAAGCCCTTCCCGTATTTGAACCCTCCACCTTCAGCCCTTTTTTCTCAAGACTATTTTTTTAACCTTTCCTCATAGGTCATTTATAATTTTTGTTGCTCTCCTCTGGCTCCAATTTCCTAAAATGTGGCATCCTGACTTGGACACGGTACTCCAGCTGAGGGCCAAGCAGTGCTAAGTAGAGCAGACAGCTACCTTCTGTGTCTCAGGTACAACGCTCCGGTTAATACGTCCCAGAATATTAGCCTTTTTTTGCAGCTGCATCATATTTACTCATATTCAATTTCTAATCCATTATAACTCATATATTCTTTTTAGCAGTACTTCCACCTATCCAGTTATTCACCGTTTTGTAGCTGTGCATTTGATTTTTTCCGTCAAGTGAAGTTTTCACTTGTCTTTATTGAATTTCATCTTGTTGAATTCAGACCAGTTCTCCAATTTGTCAGTTATTTTGAATTTTTTGCTGTCCTAAAGTGCTTGAAACACCTCCCAGCTTGGTATCATCTGCAAGTTTTATAAGCATACTCTCCACTCCATGATCCAAGTCATAAATGAAAATATTGAATAGTAACCAGATCCAGGACGTACCCCTACAGGACCCCACTAGATACGTCCTCCAGTGTGATAGTGAACCATTGATAACTACTGTTTGTGCACAACTGGTTGCTAGATTGTACTCAATCAAGACAGTTTTTCCTTGGTTTGCTTTTGAGAATGTCATCTGGAACTGTCTAATGGTTTACTAAAATCAAGATTCATCATGTCTACTGCTTCCCTCACCCCCATCCACTAGATCAGTAGCTCTCAACCTTTCCAGACTATTGTACCCCTTTCAGGAGTCTGATTTGTCTTGCGTACCCCCAAGTTTCACCTCACTTAAGAACTACTTGCTTACAAAATCCGATATAAAAATACAAAATTGTCACAGCACAATGTTACTGAGAAATTGCTCACTTTCTCATTTTTATCATACAATTATACATCAATTGGAATATTAATATTGTACTTACATTTCGTATATAGAGCAGTATATAAAAGTTACTGAAATTTTAGTTTGTACTGGCTTAGCTAGCTCTTTTTATGTGGCCTGTTGTAAAACTAGGCAAATACCTAGATAAGTTGATGTACCCCCACAAGACCTCTGCATACCCCCCAGAGGTACATGTACCCCTGATTGAGAATCACTGCACTAGATCAGTAACCCTTTCGAAGGAAATTTAGCTTGGTTTGGCATGATTTGTTTTTGATAAATCCATGCTAGCTATTCCTTATACCCTGTTTATCTTCTAGATGCTTATAAATTGATTGTTTAATAATTTGTTCCTGTATCTTTCTAGGCTATTAAAGTTAGGTTGACTTGTCTATAATTCCCTGGGTCCTCTTTGTTTCTCCTTTTAATGCCCTTTGGGACCTGACATATCCTTCAGGAGTTCCTGAAAATAATTGCTAACTGTTACAAGATTGAAAAGTTCCAGAGGGGTAGCCGTGTTAGTCTGTATACAGCAAAAACAACAAGAGTCCTGTAGCACTTTAAAGACTAACAAATTTAATTTTCTGCTGGCATAAGCTTTTCATGGGCTGTAACCCACTTCGTCAGATGTAAGGAATAGAAATCAGATAGGAGGTATATATATACATATCCAAGGGTAAGGAACAACAATGGAGAAGGTAGATATAAGCAAAGTCCATTCAGTTAGAGTAGTTGAGGCCTACTCACAACTATTGATTAGGAGGTGAGAATGTGTGGACAGTGACAATTACTTCTCCTAATGAGAACCATTCCAAGTCCCTATTTAGACCCAGTTTGATTGTGTCAAGTTTGCAGATGATTTCTAGCTCTGCAGTTTCTCTTTGAAGTCTGTTTTTGAAGTTTTTTTGTAGAAGTATGGCAACTTTCAAGTCAGTTACAGAGTGTCCTGGGAGAGTGAAGTGCTCTCCGACTGGTTTACAGATTGTTATTTTTTATGTCTGATTTGTTTCCATTTATTCTTTTGCATAGTGACAGTCCAGTTTGGCCAATGTACATGGCAGAGGGGCACATACCCCACCACCACCACTTCCTCTGCAGTCCTAATACACTGAGCAGCTGCTGTCTCTTCCCTTTTGCAGGCCTACAGCATGACTGGTGCTATTGTGCAAGTTTTGCAGTGTACGAGGGGGAGGAGAGAGTAGTAGATCTGGTTGCCCCATTGCCTGCTTCTCAGCTGGTTTGTAGGAGCCCCAAGGCAAGCAGGACAGCAGCCTACCACAGTCTATTTGCCCCCATGGAGAAATAAAGTACTGATTGTGGCCTTTTGACCTTATAGAAATATTTGGCCTCAGCTTGAAACTATTGGACAACTGGTTTTTAGAAAGTCTGGGCAAGCACAAAGTGCCAGTGGAAACGAGAAAAGGCTATAGGAGGGGATGTGTGCACACCTGCAGGGAAAACAGATTTGTGGGAGAAAGATACAGAATGGGAAGAATTAAGTTACAGAAAATTATACAGGAGAGAGAGAAACTTTTGGTAGCGAAAGTGTGCAGGAAGGATCCTCTGGGACTCTGGTGGGTTTCAAAATAATTGGGGGTGAAGAGAAGTGGAGGAAACAAATGTTCATAGTTTGAAAAGACATTTTAGTCAGTGATATGATATTCACCCCTTCTGAGTCACTTCCCATTTGTGTATAACATTCCCTAGGTAACATGCTAAAAGGGAGTCTTTAAATCAGGTTTCTGGAAGGGTTTGAACATAAAATCATAGAAATGTAGGGCTGATAGGGACCCCAAGAAGGCCTCAAGTCCAGTACCCTGTGTGAAGCAGGACTAAGTAACTATAGACCATCCCTGATGGATGTTTAAGAACAGATTGGACAAAAACTGCCAATAAGGGGGATTCCTCAACCTCCCTTGGAAGCCTATTCCAGAGTTTTATTGCCTATTACTACTTGTCCTATTGTTAGTGGACACAAAGAACAATTGATCAGTCCTCTTTTTATAATAGCCCTTAATGTAGTTGAAGACTTAATAGGTTCCTCCCATTGCTCCCCCTTCTTTTCTCAAGACTAACCCTGCCTGTTTTTTAACCTTTTCTTCTCCACTTGCTGCAGTGTAACTATGTATAAACCATCTTAAGATGTGTTCTAAAGCAGTGTTTGGTTAACCTGGCTAAGGTGCAACCTCAGGGTGGGTGAGGTCCTTGAAGGGGCAGGTTCTGGCCTGCTGGACCTAATGAATTTCCACAGTCAAGGTATAGCATGATGTAGTAGGAGTGATAAAACTGGATTCCGTTTTCCTTTCTACCCCTCCCTACACCCGATGCAATGGGCAGCAGCCCCTGCAGAGCACAGAAAGGGTAGGAATGAATGGTGAAGGTGCTTTAAGTCAACAGCTGAATTGCAGTACAACGTGTGAAGGATGTGGGGGTGCTGTGATTGATGAATACTACCTGTGCTGTGATTGACTGACCTGTAAGGTAGGTTTTGGCTGACAGTGGGGTTAAGTCAAAAAAGGTTGTCAGGAAACAGATCAATGAGATGCTATCGTTTTGGCTAAACTACTTCAGGGTCATAAGGATGGCTGGGCCAGCACAGTTAAAATTTATTTAGGCAGGGCTGAGAGCATAGGATCAAAAAAGACTCTACCCTATTAATTGCAGGGGTGTAGGTCCAATTAAAAATATTGCCTCATCTACCATCTCACTCAACTGAGAAGTCAGTGAGGGAGTTGAGCAGAGCCTTTTCCCTTGAACAGCTTGACCTGGGCTCTGCAGCAGGAGGCTAAAGAAGTTGGGCCTACCTCGCTAATGGGGTTGGGGAGCAAGCTCTAGGTAGTCTGCACATGGACTCTTTAAAAATCCTTGGCATTCCTATTAAGAATAAATATCCTGTTTTGAAAAGGATGTATAGTCACTGAATGTTATTGGTCCCAGATACTGAACCCAAGTCAAGCCTGCAACGGAGTAAGTCTGCACCTGATCCACATCTGAGTAGAAGAATCTCATGATTCTATGCTTAGAGATGACAGCTTAAGGCTCATGAGCTGTGGGGATGTGCTGAGAAAAAAACTGGGGGGCAGCTAGCCTGGGAACAGCAACACTGCATGAAACAGGAAGTAGGTGAGATGTCCTGTTACCTTCTGCTCACTGGATGGAGATTGATTTCTTCAGGTGGCTGATTGTATTGCCCTTTAGCTGTCTGTTTACAAATACTCTGCCTTGTGCAGCAGCATCACCATACAATTGACTGCAGAATATTAGCAATGTTCATGGAGGTAGGAGTATCAAAAATGGATATTCATAATCCTACCTTAGCAGCACCTGGAGTTCAGAAAAATCCAAGCTAGTGAGGCAAGTACCTTTCGGTTCTGAAACTATTAGAATTAACTGTGGCCCTATTTAATATTTTAAAAAGGTAAACTGACATTTAGAGAAACTGTTAAATTCAGTTTGACTGCCCAGACTATCCCTCTCTGGAAGAGGATGCTTGTCAGTACTAAGAGCACAGTACAAACATGCTATTCCTACCTCTAATACATTTAGATGTTCCCTAGGCTTTGAGAACAGATGACTTTGCTTATGCAGCATGGACTCATCTTCCACCCCTTTCTTCCCCCAAAAACACTCACTTAGGGATAACTCTCTGCCCTGTCTTGAGTCTCTACTATTTAATAGCTTCCATTGGTTTGCTCTTTGGGGAAGGGTAGGAGCTGCCTTTTCTAAATGATATGTCACCATCTACTGTAGGTGTCCACCACACCAGGACTAATTCCAGGTAAGGTAGGTCTACACAGCAAAGAAAAACCCATAGCTAGCCTCTGCCAGCTGGCTCAAGTTACAGGGCTGTTAAAATGCTGTGACTAACATTCCAGTTTGAATAACTGCATTAGGCTTACAAGCTGTAACATCAGCTTCCTGCCCTAAACTGCAGGGTTGCTGCTAAGTAGTCACGATATTCTATCCCCAGAGTAAGCTGTATTACCTGAATTTATCCCTTTACTTCAGAAATTGTTTGGGAAGGCGCCCCCCAACTAGTGTTCTAAATCAATGACTCATTATGGGAGGTAGACATGCTAGCAAGATCATGATTACTAACCATGAAAGACCACCCATTTTATAAGTTAGTTATAACATGTTCCAGTCTAGGCACCACATGATTTTGCTTTGGTCTTCTAAAAGGCAGCAATTCTCATTTCTTCATCCAGATAGTTATTTAACACTGCCTTAAATTCCATGCTGGCTTTTTATTCACTGCAGTTCAAGAGGACAATTCCTCCCACACAACTCTTAAGCAGAGATCTATTTGACAGAGGGGTGGGAGAGAACATCTGGGAACAGCACTCTTACTAGGGAATTGCTACATTTCTGGCGCTGTAGAGCAGTGGTTTTCAACCTGTGATCTGCAGACTATATCTAAGATTTCCAAAGGGGTCCACACATTCATTTGAAATTTTTTAGGTGTCCGCAAATGAAAGGTTGAAAACCACTGCTGTAAAGAATACCTCATGACAAACATCTAGAACAGTCGTAACATTTTAATCTCACCCTATGCTACGTTACACTGGGTGAAAAGATTCAACCGTGGCATGTCAGTCTTCTCACTTCCCTGGGAAGTGAATGCTCACTGTACAGTACAGAGTGGAACATAATTCTAATAAATTAAGGAAAATCTTAGCATTTGAGTCCCACTTAAGGGAATTACTTTGTTTGGAATCTGACTATCCATGTAAAAGAGATTAGTTTAAAAAAAGAATTCACAGGCCTGGAGTCAGTCTTATGAGAGACCAGGTTACAGTATCCATGGTCCATTTATCCCTGACTATCCTGCTGAGACTGCTAACCAACAGTCATTTAGTACAGAGTGGGTGTGATTTGTTAGGTGGACATTTCCCCCTACTTAAATCATACAGCCAGCGAGTCACCCTTCTATAACTTTATTACTCACTAGGCCCAGGGCCAGATTTGGATAACTGATCTAGAGGTTCTACAGCTCATCAGCTGAGTCATCCAAGAATTTCAGTTTCTTCTGGAAAAGCAAAATACACTTAGATGTTGGGATCAAAATGGACTTAACACATTGCAAGTTCATTACACCAGCTAAAATTTTAAAAGGTTATATTTTATTTAAATGTATAGCGTCACTGCACGTTACCTACATTGTAGAAAGACTCTTGCTCTCTAGACGTTTAGAAAAATTAAACCTTCAACTGGAGAAGATTAATACCACTCAGGCTAAGTACAACTGGAAGTTATGTGCACAGCTGGACTTGACCAGTAGGGTTAAGGCTCTTTTTGCTGCAATTCTTGTTCCTTGGCTTTTAGTTCTTGGTTATACCTATAGATGGAACATAAGCAAAGTCAACAATCAGCAAACTGAAGATGAGTTTGCAAACATTCCTAAGAGCTACAATGGAGTCTTTTTCATACTATTGTTTAGGAGATATTTGAGCAGTAGCAGGAAGTCTTTAATAGGCTAAAATGTAACAGGAGGTTAGAAGTACAGAAACTTTATCTATAGGCAGAAACTTTTGAAGATTGGATCAAATTTGATTTACAAGTAGAAGTTTGAGTTATACTTTTGATTACACTACAAGCGAAGGCTTCCAAGCAGCTGAGCAAGACAGTTACTGCAAGATTCCCAAGTGAAATGGCTGACAGCTTTTCGACTCATTCTAGTTCATTATTTCAAGTAGCCATTTAGAATTTGTGGTTAGCCCTTCCCAGGAAATAGAGCTGAAGTGAAATTTGGAGAGTGCTCTTCCCAGGGGCTTTTTTGCAGACCATGCTCAAGAAGGAACTGATGGAAAGGTTCAAGAGACAACAGTTGGAAGTCCAAAGAAATTCATAATAGCTGGAAGGAGAAGGGAGGGGAGAGTGGTGTGGTGACATTCAAGCCTACAGCAAAATATGGTTGCCCTAAAGGGCAAGTGCACCCTGTGCAGTTCGAATAGCCTGGAATAGCTTATGCCTGGAAGCCGAGACCAGGAATGAGAATTCTGCACAGAGATCTCTAGAGAAATTCTATTCTCTCCTGAAAATGTTAAATCATAATTTAAGTTACAGCATCCCTTTACACGTTTTGCTTAACTATAATTGTTTTAGTTATGGTAGATGTTTATAATCTTAACTCCATTTGCTTGGAATAAAAACACTTTGCTACACTGTACTCAAGTGTGCAAAATTAAGTTTTGCAAAAATTTATACAATTGTTTAAGCCTGACTGAATTTATGTAGGTTGGTTTGTTTTTAGTGAGTTCTGATTAGTAGAAATTCAGAAAACACTCAAATTAAATTAGAGTATTTTTAGTGAAGAGCCTCCAGTTAGCATGTACATACCTCCATATACGAAAGAGCTGGGAACCACCGGCACACCCAACGAAAAAATTCACAGTAAATAGACCCCAGTTTTTAGGAATAATAACAAGAGAATATCTTGACCAAATAAGACCTGTTGGATAAAAAGCAAAGATTAACACTAAGCAAAATACTCCAACATGCATCTAATTACATTAAAAGTCACTTGAGAAATGTTGACACCCAAAGGTACTCAAATTGTTTAGTATGGAACACATCGTAATAGGAAACATATGGAAACCTCACATCACTAGTGCCATGATAGGCCCTGTACACTCCACAGCAAGTTGGACCTTAATTCTGCAGCAAAGTTCCAGATTGGAGGGCACTCTGTGTAGCAGGCTAGAAAATCTGCAGCAACTTTGATTAAATAAAAAAAAAGTGAAATGTGAAAGTAAGTACAGGTATCCCTGTATTATTTATTTTGATACTGCATTGTTTTACATAGTCCCTACTTTTCATTTTTAAAGCATGATATGTTTTTGACTATTCACGACTGTCTTAGAAATTGAAGGGTGGCAGGCGGGGGAGGGACGACTGTAGAGTAATTGGAGCTTTTGGCCCAGCAGAGGGCATAGGTGACAGTTTGGGATGTGGTCTTAATGGAGCAGATATACTGGAGTGATCAGCAGTGGAATAATTAGCAATATTGACATTAAATGTCACTCCATTAGGATGAATGTAATTCATACTTCTAAGCTACTCTTTCCAGATGGATGCAGATTCAGGAAGTCAATGCACTGATTTACACTCTTATTTTACAAAGAAATTTGAAAGCATAAGAGTTGGGGCTTATCTACAAAGAAGGTTGTTCCAGTTATACTGGTGTAATGATTAGTATAGTTAAACTACAGTAGCAATGCTGGTATAACGCATGTGGATACATTGCAGCATATAAGTCGCTTTTTGGTTTGGCTTGAACCACTTCCAAAGCAACATGAACTAAACCAGAAAAAGGCCACTCAGACTTAAGTGTTCACCTGGTAAGCTATAGTGGTATATCTCTAGTATTTTAAATCCACACACTACCTTTTATTAGTGTAACTTCCCATGATAAGCCCTTTTGTGGTGAACTCTATGGCCACAGAATTCTATACTGTCTATAAGCTAAATAGTTTATCAGAAAATATCTAGGCTTATCATAGAAAGAGGGATCTTGTGTTAAAAGACTGAAGTTAAAAATTTAGCACGTTGTAGTAAATAGAATCTTTGAAACAGAATATATAATTGAGCAGTAATCTTGTGAGGAAGGTTCTTTAAGAAAAATTACAAACCAGTGAGGATTTTTTGAAACATTAAGGATTCTGGTCAGAGGTGTAGAAACAGAATGCATTCACCTGTTGCCATTAACACAGCTGATTGTGCTGTGCTGAGTTTTTCTGCTGGTCTGGTCATATCAGCCATTCCAGCACATACCAAACCCTGTAAAGAAAAAGACACAGCCAACTTTAGCAGCCTACCTAATTATTTCACTTACCCACCAACACCACTCTAAGTGCAGAAGTATCCAGAGAGCTCATTCCAGTATGTGATGTACAAACATATACAAGTGTTGTTTCCCAACTCAAAATGTTTTCAATCTCCATGTACAAGACAGGGTGAAGGGAAGGACTAGAACATATAAAACAGATCAGAGCAATTGCTGACAAATACATTCATTCTTCCAATTTTTACTTTTGTGAGGGAGAAACAAAGAAAAATGAGGCAGTAGGCAGGGGAGGGGATGTCTTTGTTTTTATAACTCAGAAGATCCAGGGATGCCCAGATTTCATGTTTAACAGTGACAAGCTTCACAAACAGTAGCTACCCCAAAACTACACTTTTACAGGAAGGCAGTTTGAGTGAGCTTACTAGGTGGAAAGGTTTGAAATCCTACTAGAGAACACTATTAAATACTTATCTCAAGCTTTAAATGGATTTCAGTTACAAAATCCAGACAGATCAGATATCTTCCATTTACTTTCAGATCTGAAAGTTTTAGATAGGAGCAGCCTACCATTATAGCACACTTAGAGAAGGCAATAAGGACCTGCCGAGGGAGCTAACACAACTAGGTGGCCAGGCACTATGATGGTAGGTGAAATTCAATAGTGACAAAGGTGGAGCACATTGAAAGGAATAATCTAATATTCATTACTGCATTTTAAGTTTATTGTAGCAACCCAGGAAAAGAGCCTGGGCTCATGGTGTCCTGATCAATGAGAATTTTGTCTGCCAATGTAGCCTAGCTCTAAGTACTGCATTCAGTTTTAGTCTCACTATTTCAATAGCCAATATAGAAAGTCTAAAGAAGAGTGATGCAAGTGTTTATAGGAATGGAAAGTCTTCCACATGAAGAGAAAGTAAAAAGATTAAGAAGAGTTTAAAAAGAGGAGACAGGCATAGAAAAATTAATAGTGTAAAGGTCAATTAGGTGCTCTTAATTACCTTGTTATACAAAGACAGTGACTGCAATTAAATTTGTCTACCTTCTTCTACCACTGGTAATAACTAACCTGTAGAACTCACTGCCACAAGTATCAGTGCTTAGCAGGATGGAAAGAGAGGATGAGACATTTAATGAGAGAACATCAGCATTTACAAAATTAGATAGAGTATCAGGGGCAAAAAAAACCCAACAAACCATCACAAAAACTAAAACTTATTTTGGGGCATATGCCAGCCATTAACTGACAAGGAATAGGAAAAAATACTTCTCTCCTATGAGCAGAGTATCCAATAGCAGTCCACGGTGCAATTTCTTGTGTCCTGTGCTGGACTGAGTGTACTAGACAAGATGGACCCCTGGTCTGATCTGGCCCTGCAAGTCTTATGCTCAGAAAATGGAGTCATATCTTTATTATAGCATTGCAATAGTGCAGTATGGTAGTGTTTTGCCCTCATCTTATGAAGTTTAAATATTTAATATAGGATATATGGCAGAATTCTTAGTGTCTCAGAAGTGCTGGGTCTATAGTTTGCTTCTGCTCCTATACAGCAATTTACTTATCATGGCAGTTAGTGCACCACTAATCACTGATGCCAGGTAGGTCACAGCTGACTCTAGCCACAATCAAGGTTTCTGCAAAAAACTCTGGATTTGATAAATTATACTACCAGCTGTAGTATTTCTAAGTGTTCAGAAACAGTGAGTCAGGTCCCAAAAATCATGAGATTTGTTTAAAAGTCACATTGTCAGGGTTTAATTCACGTTCTGGTTTTTGAGACTTTGGGGTTCATTTTTAAGCTCTGGAACTATGAGAGCTAGAAATTTTAAATTTTAAGATGCAAGTTGAGCTTCCCACAGAGTCACATAACCCCCCACTCTTGGGGTTTAAGAAAGATACATACCAAGTATCACATGACTCTTACTCAACACACCGTTTCAGTCTAGTAGTGGCATCTATTTTTCAAACAGAGATAGAAATTGGTTTCCATATGTCACATAGAAATCTATATATAAACCTAATTTTTGAAGATGTACTTTTAAAAAAGTGGAATGTGTCACTTGCACTAAAGAATTATTTAAAAAACAGCTAGAACTCAAGTCTTCAAAGAAAAGAAATTAACATCAATGGGCCACTGATTATTAAAACTATCTAAAAAGAACAAACATTAGCCAGTATGTTATACCATTCTGCTTATGTGGTATCGCTGCCCTCTGCTGGACAGTATCAGTCTTTTTTAGTATCCAACTGTAGGCTCTTCTAGCCACTAAAGGATTACAAAACTTTTAATATTACTGTAAGGACTCCTTTGGCTTGAGTAATAGAGGCTTGTGTGTTTTTGAAGCCAGAAGCCTTGGGTTGTATTCTCAGTGCATCATGAATGTGGTTTATGTTGCCAAATGTGTTATGAAAGCCATGCAGGATCATCAATAAGAATATACAGTTTCAACATCTCTAGTTAACATAGTATACAACAAGCTCCTCACTGCCATACAGGAAAGCGGCCATTTTATGGCAGTTGTGTTATCAGAAGGCTACATACAATTCTAATACCAGCTTGAGAGCAATGTTGTGGAGGCTCAGGAAGCCAAGTATGTCATTATAGTGTCCAGGCCTACAGGTACTGCTACATTTGCTAAACTTTTATGTATAAAACAGAGAAAGGTCTACTAGCAAAAAGATCAAAGCTGAAGCAAGAGTAATCTGACTATTGGACATAATGTGCTTGAAAGCTGGTAAATATTTTCAAAAGATACCTTTCTACAAATACTAGTTACCTCATTTTTGACACAGAGCCAATGCCAACAATAGACTAAAAGGATGACCTGGATTAGTGTCCAAGAGTGAACAGTTCTGAATGTAAACCTGACTTGTAGATTCAAACCACTAAATGTCATAATGACTGTTATAGGGAAGCTGAACTGCATTAAAATCAAGGAGTTACTATTCACTAGAATGGTAATTAACTTTCACTTGTTATCTAGGTAGTGTTTTTTAAAAAGATTAAGGTTATACTATATGTTTAAACAAAGCTATTGCAGAAGTATAAATACATCCTGGTATGAATAAATGGATTCTCAGAAACTCAGTTCTGTTCTATGTTCACTACAATTACAGGAGTGAACCGGCACCAGTTGTAGCATGTATGTTCAAAGTCACCTTGCAGTCCTCCCCATTTTAGGCTGTCATCTTAAGAAATCAGTCTTAGCAACTGACTTCCAAGAAAAAATCTGCTGGATTGTTATGCCACATTATTGGAGGTGGAATGTCTGCTTTAAGAGGCGTTTTGCATTGGGGCCGTCCGTAGTCATTTCACAGCAGAGGAAATGCTCTAATGGCATAGAATACAATCGTATTAGTGCCACACAAGTGTTCTCTGCCATTAGAGTGGAGATGTAGTCATTCTGACCATCTCCACATTTTAAAAACATAATTAGGATCTCAATAGGAATCCTTTGATGGCCTGAATAATCTTGGGCCAAGCCAGAAACTGGCCACTTTTCTCCTGCATGGCTGAAAATCATTCCATGAGCTGCAGAAGTGTTAATATCAGCAAAGTGATTTCTTATACTTACCCATTTCATAACAGGTGCCCAGAAAAACACTGTTTTGGGACCTGGGGAGAGAAAAAAAACCAATCTGAGTTAAGGTACAATAAACTACACACTCAGACATAGATGTAATGGTACCAAAGTTTGTTTTTTTCTTTAAAGCATTTGTGTGAATCCCAGAGTTAAGGGAACAGTACAGTGTCTCATGCACAATAGTCAGAAATATGCTACTCCGCACTGCTAATGCTTTTTTATTTTGACCCTCAACCCTTCTTCAACATTACTGTCTTAGCAGTAGTATCCAAAGCCATTTTATTTTCTAGGTTATTAGAATGGCAAATGAGCAAATAGCTGCAGTGTGAATGATGCAACTGTGGCTAACAAAAAAAGAGTTAGGTCTCAGCTAGTGGCAATACAGAAAGCTGTATCACTTGTAGATCCACTCTTATGGCAATTCATGACACTATAGTTTTAGTCCCACATATCTATTATAGCAGAATGTCTCTCGTGTGTGTGTGTGAGTGTGTGTGAGAGAAGGGGAGGAGAGGAACCAACCCACCTTTGAATGACAATGACCAGTCAGGATGTTAGGTTAAGCAGATGTAGGATAGGAAATGCCTATATATTGGTCTTCCAAATACACATCATACGTTAAAAGGTTCAAAAAACTTAAGTTCAAGTCCCAGAAATTGGATACCTAAGTAACTGCTTGCTTTTCAAGTCTGAGTTTCCAAAACCCTATGAAAAAGTCTGGGTGCCTTATTTTAGGCATACCACAATTAAAAATTGTTCTAAATGTTTTAAACTGTCACTGTTGGCAGCAGCTATTTCCAGTGAAAGCAAGAGTAGAGGCACATATCACACTATAGGAGTAAGCCTTAAGGTTATAAAATCAGTTGCCACACAGCTTTGAAGCAATTCAAGCCCTATAAAACATTTAGCAACAATAAGTACAAAAAAAACCAAACCCCAATTTTACATTCTTGCACAGTGCTCCCAGACCCACACTGCTCGTAGAACAGAGATCACTTTGCAGATCAGAAGATCTCTTCCTGATAATTTCCTTTCTGCTAAATTCTGGACGTTTGGGCTGCTTCTCTCAACTCTCCAGATCAAGAAGGTGGATAAGTGTTTTGGTGCCATGCGCTCTGGCTATCCCTCATCTGCTCTTGCTTGCTGCAAGATTTATTGCACAGCTGTAAAACTTGCATAACATGGAAGCCAGATGGGCATGCCTTTGCAGACAGTGTTGTGGGCAGACCACCACTATAGGCAGTTGATCACCTGCGTTGGAACCTGCATTTGATCTTTTGTGCATTCCAGGAAGTTGCCCCATACCATTAGGATAACGGCTTGAAGACATCTAATGTGTGACTGCGGTGATGGAGCAATGCCTATCCATGACATCAGGAGGCACAGCAGTTGAAGACACAGTGCTGTGGTAGACCTCCTGAAACTCCAAAGCAAGATGACAGAATCCTAGATTTTCTGAAACCTTTCTTATGAAGAATAGATTATCTTTGCTACTGAGGTGTCTATTTCCATTATTCTGGTGAATGGAATCAGGAACTTTTCTGGACATTGCTGAAGCCGTGTGTCTGCAGGAGATTCAGCATCTGACATGGCTTTTTGCTTTGCTGACTGCAATGGAGCTCTGATCAGGATGTCATTCAGAAAGGTACAGGTAGGTTCCCTGCAACCCGAGTCTGGATATGATTCCTACCACCACCTTTTAAAAATGCCAGGGGCTGAGGTGGATATGGAGATATACATTTGCTAGATATGCTGAAGTTAGGAAATGTGTGTCATCTCTGAATCCCTGCTGGGTACCATTTTCCCTGGTGGGTGAGGTGTTGTTAGAGACCTCCTAAGCAAACTGGGAGGAAGGAAAGCTTTCCTTAGAGCACTCCTGTAAGACTGGGGAGGACTTGTGGCCCCACAAATCTCCCTTTTTTGTTCTCCAGGCATCCCTTGGTACTTACCCCTTCCTCCCCAGTTGACTAGCTGGGGACCTCTTCATTTTTGGAGTTTCACCTTGGATCTGTACTGGGGACATGGTCCATTTCCCCCCTCATTGGAGTCATGGCTACTTTGGTGGGAAGAGGGAATCCCATTAGTCTGTCCAATTTGTAGCCCCTGTACTTAATGGAGTAAGGGTTGGTTGGCTGGGTGCACAACTCACTATCTGCAGAGGCTTGGAAGGTTGCCTCACAAATAAAGCACTACCTGGCTTTGAGCTGGTGCTTTCTTGGCTGCTCTGCCATGCCTGTATGGGGCAGAGGAGCCAGCAGGGAGGCACTGCAGTGGAGGTGCAGGGTGGATTAAATCATAGTTTCTCAACTTGTGGTACACGTACCCCTGGGGGTACACGAGAGACAGGCAGGGGGTACCCAGGGAAAAACAGAGTGAAGGGAAGGTGGCCAGCGGCTGCTGATTTCTGGGGAAGCTGGGTGGCAGCAGCCCACTTCTCACCCGATTCTAGCTCCCAGGTGGGAGCCTGGTGGCAGCCACCTGCGCCCTAGCTCCGAGACAAGGGACAGCCTCCAGCGCCCCAGCTTGAAGACGGGCAGCAGCTGCCTGCCCACATCTCCGGGTCCAAACCGGCATGAAAGCCTCCTCTGCCCCAGCTCAGATTGGGTGGCAGTTGCCCATCTCCTGGGCAGGCAGGTGGCAGCAGTCTGCAACTTGCCCAGGTGGCAGCTCCCCTCCCTGGCTCAAAGCCCAGTGCCCAGAAAACTTGTCAATTTCACTGCTCTAGCTGAACAGTGAAATTAACAACTATGACAGCCCCAGATTTGACCAGTTACTCTCTTCCTCTCTCTCTCTCTCGCCCTCACCCTCCTTCCCTGTCTCTCTCTCACCCCTTCCTCCTCTCAAATCTATGACAAAAAATTAGGTGTGGCGCTTTCTATTCCCCAGCATTGGCATGCCGCTCAAAGCCTCCTAGCTTTGGCTGACATCACCTCTAGCCCAGGTACATACTTGAGTTGTGCAGCCGTGGTGTAAAGGTGGTAACCCTTCCCCAATAGATCTGACATCTGTCATCTCACAGCCTTATATACTCAGCCCTTCTTCCAATATATGGCTCACATTAGTCTGTAAATATAAAATCCCATGGAAAATTGAGTGTTGGGGTATTTATTAAAATTCAGAAATTAGGGGGTACTTGCTACTTAAAAGGTTGAGAAACACTGGATTAAATTACTGGAGCATTAGCCAATCCCAGGAGAAGTAAACTGAAAAGAAGAAACTGCTCCCTAATGCCCAAACTGAATAGAAAAACAATAAGGAATATGGCAAGAACTACTGAACCACCAACTGCCCACTGCCATGGAGGAACAGAATCTGGTGACATGAGGGAGCATGACCAGAGCATGGGGTGCCAAAATGCTGATCTGCCTCTGTGGGCTGCAGCATGGAGGGGAGCAGCACAGATGTCCAGAACTGTGGGAGACACTGGGCTGCAAAAAGACATGTAATTTTCAGCTTTGTTCTGGAAGTAGGGAACAAAAATAGGCCCATCCAGGTAGTATTTATCATGCATGTGGAGCTATGTAGGCTGGATAACATTCAATGGTTTTAAAATAGCAGTTGATATTAAGTTGAATTGTTATCCTCTTATAGAAAGATCTTGGTTAATGTACCAGCATCACTGACAGCAGAACTAACTGCTTCTCACTCAAAACCCTTTGAGGTCCCACAAAAATGGCTTTAAATACTCAGACTGAAGAACTATTAGTTCACTGGTTGACAAGTGAAAATAAAATATCTACAATAGTCTCAGTTTTTGGAACAGGCTAGCAAGGTTCCACTTTAATATAAGGGTATAAAATTCTCATAACTCTTGAGCAAGCATGTAGAATGTAATGCAAATTGAGTAGTACTTGGGAACTGATCAAAGTGAAACCAGGCCCATATTGCAGTTTTGTTAAATTAAAGCCCACATACCATTCAGGTTGTTCTGTTTGAATTCACCTCTTGTGGCTTTGGACTGTAAGTAGAGCCCTGTGCAGATACGAAATTTGTATCTGCAATCCGCAAACATGGTTCGTGGATATAAAGTGGATATCCACATTTGCAGGGCTCTAACTGTAAGTTCTTCAGGACAAGAACTTTTTACATGATGTATAGTACTGGGTACATTTAGGATACCAAGACTAATCCAGATGCATCACTGTATTTAGAAAATTTCACTAACAGCTCATTACACTGAAAGAGACTTCTTATAACTGCAACTTGTACGTAGTGCCATCCAACCCTCCTTTTGTTGATTGATTTCCTAGAATACAGAATCCAGCAGAGATCTCAATGGACTTGCAGAATTAGAGACTAGCGGTATGCTGAAAAAGGAGCAAGGGAAAGATTCCAGAAAGCTTAGGCATCTCTCTAATTCAGATAGATTTAGCATGTGATATTTGATAAAAATATGGTCATAATGTCGCATTGAGAAGTACTGGCCTACTGCATGGAACAATCTAAAAGAATCTGGCTGTGCTGACTTATCAGTCATGCTGCAGTTTATTATTTTCACAGTTGCCATGTTACATTATGAGTGCATCCATGGTTAATGCACATAACCACCATTCATTTTAAAGAATGGGCAAAGATCCTCTAGAGGATGTCAGGTTCATTATCCCCTCCTTTCCCAGAAGGCTCCTGTTGTTCTCACTTGTTTCTAAAAACAGAAACCTAACGATTTTGTGATCTGACCCAGTGTTTGGGTCAGCAAGGAACATCAGCTGCAAATACATCATTAGCAAGTCCCTAGGTACCTGCTATGAGGAACACTGTATATATCCTTATACTCCAGGCAAGCACAGATATGAGTCAGTAGGATATAACACAACAGGGGCACGGGTGTCAGTGGGTATCGGTGGCTTAAACAGTAGTTCTTGGAACGTCATGCACCCACACTCACACCAAGAGTGGGTATCGTAAGTAAATGAATCTGCAGTAGGATGTAAAGAACAATATTCTGCACTCCACTGCATTCAAGATTTGTGCTGTAAGTTAGATTTTTAGTCAGCCTACATTGTGGGAAAAATGCCTACTTGTACAGAATAGCAGCAGTGTATTATGCTGACATTAGTAAATCAAGCCTCTTTAGGAGACAATCACTAGGTAAACATGAAAACTAAAATGGAGTTATTCTTACATTGTATGAAAGCTTTGCAACTCCTGTAGTTTGCTAGAACAGCCTAACAATGCAAGCTCTTACTTTGCCTTTGTAATATGCTACTAGATTCACAGACCCAGTTTTACAATAAGCACTGGGAGCTTGCACTTCTACCCAGATTTTAATTTCTAAATTTTAAAGCTTGTGACACGCACATTCTACTCAACAATCAAAAGATTAAAGCATTGATGACTATACCAAGTACCAGCATATTGTACTAAATACTCTTTAGAAAGCAGAGCCTCCTGAGTACAGTAAATAAACTGAAGGCAGATATAGCAGCTCATATAAGAGACTAGTAGCTGAAAGCCCATGCTGTTGTATAGATACAATTCACAAAGTGACGTATGTAAAAAACCCCAAAATGGGGATTCTTGTTTCCATCCACTGTGCTTATTGTACATGTTCCCCAAAGTATGGGCACCGCACTACCCCCGGATGGAGGCACAATCATCTTTGTTACCCCAAGTAGCTATTGCTTCCACCTTCTCTGATCAACTGTCAAATTCTAACTGTCTTAGAACCTTCAGACTCCAACATTTCATCTGGTTCTCATAGGGCCACTGATGACTGAACCCGATTATATTCTACATAAAAAGCTGTCAACCACGCTTGTAGCTGTTTCCATCACATCACACTGACTCGGACATCTTAGGCTTCAGCGTGACAATCCTCAAATATTATATTGCATATGAAGATTTCTTACCTGGCCTCTTCTACACTGCCTGGGAAGTTTCTCTAGTAAATTAGGTTTAAACAGGTCTGCTAGGACTTCCCAAATTTATCCATATCCTTACTCCTGTTTAAGCTTTTCCTTCCCATCCATCTTCTAGACCCTTTTACATTTATAGAACTAATGGCAGACAGGTATGAAGTCTGATCGACTTCTTCCAGCTATGCCTTAGGATCTTCCCTAGGAGTGTACGTGGATGGTTTCTTGCTCCAGAGGATGTGGCTGTATTTATTTTGGAACCTGGAGTGGCATACAGAGCTGAGGAGATGCACTGCCTGTTTATTCACTGATAGTACTTTAAGAACTTGAAATGCAAAGAAACAGAAGACCAATCTGAGGAATAGGCCATGGACCTATGTCCTCCTGTGACAGCAACTCGTAGGCTCAAGTGTAAGTGCTCATAGCATAATCTACTC
This sequence comes from Emydura macquarii macquarii, assembly GCF_026122565.2. NCBI lineage: Eukaryota > Metazoa > Chordata > Testudines > Chelidae > Emydura > Emydura macquarii. Next base: position 20,156,597 of record NW_027131256.1, on the reverse strand, counting down.
CTGGGGGAATGTTGCACCAAAAAATTAAAAATTCTGCATATTTTGTGTGTCAAACAATATAATCACACCAGTTTCTATTATTTTGGTCATTTATTTCAAAATATGTCAGCAATTACGCAAAATTATAGTTGTTGCTCTACATTTACATCAGCCATATGAAGAAGCAGCAGCATGTCTGTAACAATAGACAAAAAAATCCCACAGGAGTAGAGTTAAAGAAACCTCTATAACAACCCAGTTTCTGTTTCTCTCTCATGCTTGTGTTGAGTGCCTCAGTCTGGGTGTGTCACACATTCCAACTGGGCACATCGCGGGGGAGGGGGAACACGGACTTTGCCCCTCAGACACCCACACCCCTTACCCCCCAGCTGCAGGGTACCCCCCCAAGCCCAGACAGTTGCATCCCTTACCCCCCAGAACCCAGCTGTGGGGGATCCCCCTCAAGCCCAGGCACCTGCACTCCTTACCACCCAGGGATCCAGAGAGAGAAACAACCTGATGCTGGGTCCTGGGTTTGTATGCATTTTCTTGCATGCCGCCTCCTTCCTTCAGGATATACTGGGAACCGCAGCTGCCTGGAACCCTTAAGCTCACCCTCCCCTTCTCCCCAGTAGTGTCCTGTATTTGTGAGCTGGGCTCCGCTGTCCCCAGCAGCTTCTAGTGGTGGCTAGTAGCTCTGCAGGGAAAAATTAAAATTCTGCACAGAACATTCATTCCGGGCAAATTCTGCATTGTGCAGTGGCGCAGAATTCCCCCAAGAGTAATCATCTTCATCAAGGACCCCCAATTCAAATGCTTTTTTTCCTCATGTTTGCCTGAACATCTGTGGCATCCTTCCAGGCAATAAAGTTCAGTACCTATTTCCTTCAGGTTATAGTGGTTTTTACAAATGTTATTTGTGTTTATTTATGCTGGAATGGGTGATGTTTTACTCCTGCATTCAGGAAAAATGCCTGTTCATTTTATGTTTAGTATTTATGATAGTTCCTGGAAGCTTCCAAGCATGTATGTATGCAAACATCTAATTATTCTGTGTGAATTTTCCCCTAAAATACTTCAGTGTCCCTGAAGAAAATGGAATGGTCTATTAGAAACAAATCCAATAAGCCAACACACAGGCACTTCAGAGAAAAAGTTGCATAGGAATCTGATGGGAATTATAAAACTAACACTTGAAAAAAGTATCTTGACAAAACTCTTGAGACTTCTCCTCTTAAATTATTAAGAGAGTTTTAAAATGACAAGGAGCTGGTTCAGAGACTCAGGAGGAGAGAACTGTTTGTTTGCAAGGTCTTCCTCAGAAGAGAAGCAACTTAAGAATGTGACAAAAAGCTGTGTGTTGATTAACTAATAGCCTCCTCAGGCATTTTGATTAGATTCTTCACACTGTTCCCATAATAAAAATAAATAGATAATACACTCCTAAATTCATTAAGTGAAGGTAGGAGTGTATTACACATCTACACTTGTTGGACTGAATTCATCCCTAGTGTAACTATTATACCAGTGATAAATCTGGGTCATAAAAATACAAGATCATCAATACATTTTGAATATATGGTTCCTGCTCCTAACAAGGAACAGTACACTGATGAAAAAGTGTGTCACACCAAGAAATGGACTCTTTGCTTCATTCATGAAGCCGTTGCTGAAATCTGAAGCTTTAAACAGTGAACACATGAGACAGAACACAAGCCAAGTCACATCTCTCTGCTGCTAAAACTAGTTTTCCATGACATGGCAGCCAATCAAAAGTGGGGGAGTTGGCTTGGCACCTCCCATTTGTCAGAATTTTTCACTGTTCTCTAGCAACCTTAATTAGTTTGAAAAACATCCAAAAGCAAGATGTTTTAGTATTTCACCTACAGTGTTCTACAAGCCAAAGTAAAGGGATTTCTCTTAGACACAAGTGATTTAAAATCTAGGTAAAGAGTCACTTATCAAATTAGGCCATCAAACTAGGCCTCACCAAGGACAGATAACAGTACATTTTAGGACAAAAATATATCTCCACATGGCTTTTTTCTCTAGGCAAGCGTACCCAATAGCCCTGGAAACTGAAGTGCCCTATCCATAGAGAATGTACAGAAGGGGCAAAAGAAAGAATTTCAGTTTCCATACCCATTGACCCTTTGCTGAAGCTGCCAATACGTGCTGCTGCAATTTTTCTTTTGACAAAGACATCTTTCTTCTAGAAACAGGATCACTGTAACAATTTGGAATTCCAACTTCAACACTTGGGCCATTCCTGCTCAATGCCTTGCCTAAGTTTAACTCACAGGCCAAATTCACAAAACAGCATAATGTAGTCTCCAATCTTTAATACTGGTGCTGCAGTTTAAATGAATATTGGATGTACATGCCAGCAACTGTCCCCACTATGGACCACCCCCCCCCCCATATTAAAGATGAGCAGCTACAATTGGCCCCATTTTTGGTCAGCATAGTGTAACAGAAAAGTTTTGGACACCTTTGCTCAATTTGGTAAGAATAATTTGCACTGATTTAAATTAATCTAATTTATTTGAACCAATTTTGGTTAAACTTGTGCAACATTTGTTTAGAGAGAAGACTTGTTGCAGAAAAATGACCAAGTGACTGAAAATTAAATTTCCTTACTGCAAAATCATGATGCTCCCAAGAACACATTCTAGGCAGATGAAAAGTCAAGAACACGCATTACATTAAAGAAAAGACATGGAAACTGCAGTCCATGGAAGACTTAACATTTCATCAGATATCTCATGGAATCTTTTTACATAGCAGATTCTAATATGGTACTCTAGTTACACGCTTTTAAATGTTAATTTCCCTAATAACAAAAGGAAGACACTCAGGAAAATAAAAGTGCATGCTTGTTAAAAAGAGAATTGTTAACTACAGTCATCTGGAATGTCTGGCCAACTTCTGCCCTTAAACACAAACACAGAAGTCCTAAAGACTCCTGCTCCCTTGTATGTGCACTGAATTTGTCAAATAAATGGTAGATAAGCATGTCTCCTCTTAAGGTCATCAAGAGGCATGATCCACTTATCTTCTTGGATTCTCCTGTTTCAAGACCTCTCTCCTCACCCCCCCCCAAAGTGCACTAAGCAGGACAATTACTACCAATAAGCTGTGGACACTTGCTAGCTCAAATCTAAAATCCCGGGGAAATGCAAGATATTACAGAGATTCACATGATTCCAGTTCCAGTGGCATACACTGCTCATGAAGAGAGACATGTTCACTTATTTGTTTTGCCAGCTGGAAAAAACTCTACTTTGTAGTCTCTAAATGGCTAAATCAACAAAGAAATAACTGAACAGCATTTGTTGATTTGTTGCTCCCCCACACCGCTAGCCACTAACATGTTTGTTAGAGTTTAAAAAAAAAACCACCACAAGTGAAGGTAGTTTTTTATTTAAATAAAAATGTTATTGGTTTCACCTTTCATGTTAGAGCTATTTCAATTACAGAGCATTAGCTTCAGAAGCTGCACATAGGGGAAGCCAAAGCGGCCCATTTCAGATAAGAAAATGAAGATAAGCAGCAGTTTGTTTTAAAAGGGATTATACTTGAAGATAAGAGATTCCTACTATTTCTTTTCCCTTTTCTCAGACATATTGATCTGAAGATGATCATGGTTAACAAATTCAGATCTGTGTCAGCATTATCTCCATTGTATGGGTTAGAACCAGGCAATGCAACTGCTCCTTAAATTCACACTATTTGTAAAGTATCAGTAACAGCACACTTAATATGTTTACATGTTATAAATAGCTAGAAACCCCATTGCAGTTAATGAAGAGAGTCACTAGATTTAAAAAAAAAATTAAAGGTAAGGAAATTCATTTCACATTTTTTTTAAGAGGATGTTCTTATAAGTAAAACAAATTTATTAATTTGTGTTAGAGCAACAATATCACTACATTATTGTTTCCCCCATTTTAAAAATAATCCTCTTTCAAACTACTAAAGACAAAAACCTAATGACTTCAGTTTGATGCTAAATACCACAGTACTACTGCAACAATCCTATAGAGGAATATTTGTGACAGCCTAGTGTCCAACAGGTTCCCAGTCTCAAAAAGGATTTTTTTTTTAAATCCACCTGGGTTCTTGCAAAAGTGAATATTACTGATCGAGATGGCAAAGAACATTTCAAAGTCAGAGAAGCAGTAAGATACTGTAGGACCCCTTAAGTTATCTAGGGTATAGTGGTCCATTACATCCATCTCTGTACTCTTAGCAAGCTCCCCAGTACACTAGGTCTGTATGTCAAGGTGCCTACAAGGAATCAGCTGCTTTTCTCCCGTCTCTGGTTACAGGAAGTCTTGCTTGGAACACAGACACATGTTTAATGAGTTTTTCTGGTAAGAACTTTCCCAAAAAGCATCTTGTACCCTCCCTGAAAGCAGTCAGGTTCCGGATGGGTCTGAACTCCTCCCACAGCCGAACTGTCTTCACCAGGAGAGGCTTGATCTCAAACCTTTATGCCCCAGGGTGACCGGCCCTGTCCTAGAGAAAAGCAACCTCCTTCGATTGCTCACGGTCCTCGTAAGGTCACCGATGATTTAGAAACCCAACACCCGCCCGCCCGGAGCCGGGCGGTGTGTGAGGAAGCCCCGGGGCGCTCGGCCTGTCCCTGTGCCCGGGCAGGTTTAGGGACTCGCAGGGCTGCGTCTGTCAGGAAGGAAGCAGGTGCCGGGTGTGTGTGACGGTATCACTCCCCGCTCCAGGCGCCGGGAAACCGGGGCGCAGAAGCGGAGTCAGTGGCCCAAGGTCACAGTGAGTCCCGGCCTGGCTCCGGCTCCGCCCGACCCACCCTCTCGGGGCCGCTCCCAGCGCCTCACACCCGGCACCGCTGCCCCGCAGCCAGAGGCCGGTGCGCGCCCCAGCAGGAACCCCGAGCGCGCGTCGCCCCTGCGGGCAGGGCCCAGCCGGAGGGGGGCGCAGCTACAGCCGGGGGCGGCGCGACCGCTACCTGCCGGGTGGTTGTACAAGGGCCGCAACCGCGGCGGCAGCTTGAGCTCGATCCGGTCCAGCAGGCGGTGGTAGGAGGCGCGGAACCCTGCGGCGGCCGCCATCTCAGCGGGAAGGCACGAGAAGTGAGGAGCCGGAATCTGGGAGTCCCACTGACAGCGGCGTCCCTGCGCGACCCGCCCGGTGTCCTTCCGTCTGCCTCCGGCGGCACCGACCGGCTCGCTCCCTCCGTCCGACCCCCACGGGGAACCCGCACTTCGCCAGAGGAGGAGCCGGCTTTACTTCACGCGGATTGGGAGGCTGGGAGGCGAGGGGGCGGGGTTGAGCCGCTCGCCGAGCGCGATTGGCTAACGGGACCTCCTCCCCCGCGCCCCTCTCTGCGTGGAGAGATCTGACGCTATGTCGATGGGAGAGAGGGGGGCGGAAAAACCTATCCGGCCATCTTTGATAAGGGCCGGAGCCGGGAACACTCCCCTTTCCATTCCGGCGATCGTTCGTGTTACCCAAAGGAAACATGGCTGCCTTTGCGCTTCGCTGCCCCGTCCAAGACGGAAGAGGCAGATTAGAGACATTGGAACGGCCGGCGCTCTTTGTGCCCAAATAAAAGATGGCCGCCGAATGACTTCACTGCCCGAAGCCCGACTTTGGCGTCGCTGTAGTCTCTATGATACCACCCTCCGAGGGGGTGGGGAGAGGTCACACGTTCTCGCGATAGATGTAAGTCTCGAGCGCTGTGAACGGGACAGGGGCGGAGCCAGGCCAAGGGGGCGGGCTGAGATGGGGGGCGGAGACAGAGCGGAGGAGCTGTGCCGCCGTCGCTCGTTCCTCGGCGGTGGCTCGGCAGCAGGCGGGCGGGTCTCCATGGTGAGCGCGGGGGGCGGCTGGCGCCGGCGCAGAGTCTAAGCCCCCCCTCCTCCTTCCGCGCGGTGCCATGTCCCGGGGGTGCTGCCCCCACCTGCTGTGGGACGTGCGGAAGCGGAGCCTGGGGTTGGAGGAGCCCGGTCTGCTGCGGAGACACTACCTAGGTGAGCCGGGGCCGGGGGAAGGAATGACACGGGGGGAGGGGCCGCGCGGGGAGAGGCGGCGGGCGTTACCGTTCGCACCCCTCCCCCAGCTGCCCGGGGGTGGGGGTGGGGATTCTCCGTTTCGCACGCGCCGAGCGGGCCCCGCGCGCGGGGCAGAGGCGAAAGTGACAGCTGAGCCCCCTCCCCCTCGCGGGGGGAGTGCCGGGCCGGGGGCGGTGTCTCCCGCACGGTGTGGCCCTGCAGCCCCGCCCCCTTCAGCCTCCCCCTCCCCCATCACTATGCTTTTGGGTCCGTCCTCTCCCTGCAGGCTGATAGAAAACCGCTGCCCCGAGCTGTCTGTCAGTCCCCGCGTGAAAAGTTTCCCTCTGCGCCTCGCTGGGTCACCCAGGTCTAAAGAGTTTTGCGGGGCACGACGCCTTTTCCGGCCTCTCTGCCTGCCCGGCTCTGCCTTCTCGTTCCGGCCGAGAAAACGGACGCAGGGGGTCCAGTGACAGAATGTATTGCATGCGTGCTCTTAACACTCAGATCCCTGTCTGCTGCGGACAGTGTAACCCACGTTGAACTGGCTTAGGAGTTACTGACTCTGTCCTCTTAAGGATGGTTAACAAAAACATGAGAGCACCACTGTGCTACTGTGATTGTTTGTTTTTGCAGATTGTGTCTCTTTCTGATTCCTTGAACTAGCAATGCTGCACAGATCACCTTTGAAGCTGTCAATTTAAAACACCAGTTTATTTAATATTCCTTTTGTTAAAAACATCTCGGGATCACTAACAAGAGTAGCTTTTAAAAAATGGCATTTAATTCTCACACGTTTTGTGTGTTTGCTCTTTGTATGTATTTGTCTTGGACAGTCTTGGACAGTTAGATTAGTTAGTTTCACTTTCTAGTTCTAGTACGTTACCCAAATAGATTCATAGAATAGTAGGGCTGGAAGGGACTTTAAGAGGTCATCTAGTCCAGTCCCTGCGCTTAAGGAAGGACCAAGCATCATATAGACCATCCTTGACAGGTGTCTGTCCAACCTGCTTTTAAAAATCTCCAGTGATGGAGAATCCACCACCTCCCTAGGCAGTTTATTCCAGTGCTTAACTACCCTGTTAGGAAGTTTTTCCCAATGTCCAACCTAACCTGGTCTTGCTGCAGTTTAAGCCCATTTCCTATTGTCTTATCCGCAGAGGTTAATGAGAATAATTTTTCTTTCTCCTCTTTGTAATACCTTTTATGTACTTGAAAATTGTTATCATGTTCACCTTCAGTCTTCTCTTCTCCAGATTAAACAAACCCAATTTTTTTCAATCTTTCCTCATAGATCATGTTTTCTAGACCTTTAATCATTTTTGTTGCTTGTCTCTGTACTTTTCCCAATTTGTCCACATCTTTCTTGAAATTTGGCGTCCGGAACTGGACATGGTGCTCTTAAGGCTTTATCAGCGTGAAGTAGAGGGGAAGAATTACATCTCATGTCTTGCTTGCAATACTCCTGCTTATACATGCCAGAATGATGTCTGCTTTTTTCCCCGAACAGTGTGACACTATTGACTCACATTTCGCTTGTGACCCTCAGATCCCTTTCTGCAGTACTCCTTTCTAGGCAGTCATTTCCCATTTTGTGTGTGTGCAACTGAATGTTCCTTCCTAAGTTGAATACTTTGCATTTGCCCTTATTGAATTTCATCCTGTTTATTTCAGGCCATTTCTCTAGTTTGTCCAGATCATTTTGAATTGTAATCCTATGCTCCAAAGCACTTGCAACCTGTCCCAGTTTGGTATTATCTGCAAAGTTTATAAGTGTACTTACTGTGCCATTATCTGAATCGTTGATGAAGATATTGAACAGAACTGGACCCATACTGCTGCTGTTTTAAGTAACCAACGTCAGGGCAGTGGCTTGGTCTACAGTGCCGGCGAAGTTTGTCAGCAGTCAAGGGGAGATACACAAGCTACATAGAGTAGCTTGTATATTTCCCATTGACTTCCTAACTTCTACATAGTGTGGCGTCCCCACTACACTGCGCCAACTGGAAATGCCTTCCCGTCAACACAACGCAGCGTTAATCTTTTTGCGGGCGTGAATTAATGCTCTCGACTTCCGGATTGATTGAGTGGGTCTCCACTGCCGCTCAATTGATCTTGCAGGATCGATTTGGCGGCACCAACAGTGCCGCCATGAATATAGACATACCCAGTGTTTTACTCCAAAATAACTGTTTGTTGAAATTTCAGGGTGGGAGAAAAGCCACAAATACTGTTAAGTTTTGTAATTTTTTTTCAAAGCTCTTTGGATCAGGGACAGGTCTTCTCTGTTGTATAGTACCTAGCAAAGTTGAGCTCCAATCTCTTTTTAGGGCCTCTAGGTTCTACTGGAATATGAATAGTAGTAGTAATACAGTATTTAGGGCTGTCAAACGATTAAAAAAATAAATTGCGTGATTAATCCATAATAAAATACCATTTATTTAAATATTTATGGATGTTTTCTACATTTTAAAAAATATTGATTACAATTACAATACAAAGTTTGTACAGTGCTCACTTTATTTTTTATTACAAATATTTGCACTGTAAAAAAGAAACAAAGAAATAGTATTTTAGTTCACCTCATACAAGTACTGTAGTGCAGTCTCTTCATCATGAAAGTTGAACTTACAAATGTAGAATTACATAAAAAAATAAACAAACTGCATTCAAAAATAAAACAATGTAAAACTTTAGAGTCTATAAGTCCACTCAGTCCTACTTCTTATTCACCCAATTGCTAAGAGAAACAAGTTTGTTTACATTTATGGGAGAAAATGTTCCTGCTTCTTGTTCACAGTGTCACCTGAAACTGGGAAAAGGCTCATGGCACTGTTGTAGCTGGCATTGCAAGGTACTTACATGCAGGATATGCTAAACATTCATATGCCCCTTTATTCTTCGATCACCATTCCAGGGGACATGCTTCCATGCTCATGACGGGTTCCGCTCGATAACAATCCAAAGCCGTGCAGACTGATGCACATTTGTTTTCATCATCCGAGTCAGATACCACCTACAGAAGATTGTTTTTGGTGTTTTGGGTCTGTAGTTTCTGCATTGGAGTGTTGCTGTCAGAAGTCTTAAAAGAGCATGTTCCACACCTCGCCCCTCTCAGATTTTGGAAGGCACTTCAGATTCTTAAACCTTGGGTCGAGTGTTATAGCCATCTGTAGAAATATCACATTTGTACCTTATTTTTCACTGTGGATTTGATAAAACGCAGTGTTGTTAAATCGAACAACATGTGGTGGATTGTCATCTGAGACTGCCATAACGTAAAATATATGGTAGAATGCAGGTAAAATCACAGAGGAGGAGACCTACAATTCTCCCCCAAGGAGTTCAGTCACAAATTTAATTAACACATTTTTTTTTAACAAGAGTCATCAGCATGGAAGCATGTTTTTTGGAATGCTGGCTGAAGCGTGAAGGGGTATTAGAATGTTTAGCATATCTGGCACGTAAGTACCTTGCAACGTCAGCTACAATAGTGCCTTGAGAATGCTAGTTCTCACTTTCAGGTGAAATTGTAAATGAAAAGCAGGTAGCATTATCTCCCATATATGTAAACAAACTTGTTTGTTTTAGTGATTGGCTGAACAATAAATAGGACTGAGTAGCTTTAGGGTCTGAAGAGTTATATTATTTTGTTTTTGAGTGCAGTTATGTAACAAAAAAAATCTACATTTGTAAGTTGCACTTTCATGATAAAGAGAGTGTACTATAGTACTTGTATGAGGTGAATTGAAAAATACTATTTTTTACAGTGCAAACATTTGCAATTAGAAATAATATAAAGCGAGCGCTGAACACTTTGTATTCTGTATTGTAATTGAAATCAGTATATTTGAAAATGTAGAAAAACATTCAAAAATATTTATAATAAATTTAAATTGGTATTTTATTATTGTTTAACAGTGCGATTAAAACTGCAATGCATTGTGATTGATTTTTTTTAAATCAAGTTAACTCAGAACAAATTAATCGCTTGAGTTAACTATGATTAATTGATTTCCCTAATAGTATTTCTTTAAGCTGGTACAGTAAGGCCACTGGAGTGAAATTTTATCCAAAGACTTGACTTTTTTTAATAGAAGAACCAATGTAAAAAGTAAAATGTTTTCTTTTTGTGATATTTTATAATAGCTTCCATATATGGTCTGCACTGGTTTTCAGTTGGTTTTCCAGTGAAATTTAAGGAGGTAAGTCCTAAATGTTTTTGACTGTCTCTACAGTTGTCAAGGTATGACACCAAGAATCAGCTGAGGCTAGCCTAGATATGGTTATAGAACTTGAATACCCAGGTCACTTCATGCTTATATAGGCCTAGATAAAAACCAGTGCCACAGTTTGAACAGGAAATGGTGGCAATTTGGTGGGAAGATTAGAGAGACTAATTTGTTGAACTTCAGTAGATAATACAAAGCCTAATATTTTTCCTAAGTATTTCCTGTGGAGGTTGAATGGGGTCTGAGTGAATAGAGAGGGGGGAATTATATTTGTGAAATATTAGGAGGTCCCTTGTCCAGTATAACTTTTGTATATGTCTTTATTAAAAAATGGAGAGTACAATCACTTCATTTTTTTTTCTAACAGTTTTTAATTACCTCAAAAAGTTTGATAATTTTATAGTAACAGTTGATATTTCAATGAGATGCCAATCCTATGTAATCTCGCTAGCTGGTTTATGGTTCTAGTTGCTCAGTCTTTACTGCAGACTGACTGTAAGCTGCTCCAAAGAAGTGTAAACCTTAACTGGAGTTTAGTACTCTAGTGGACTGGGACATATTTGAATTGTATCCAAAATGCAAATTATATTTTTGGTACAAGATCAAGCAGGTGTGTCAACAACTTAAAGCAGCTGAATACAAAGTATTGCTAATCAAGATGATATTTTTTTTATGATGCAGTCATCTTTTGGTCTTTGGTAAAACTGATCTTATCAGAAGGACATATCTGGTATTAAACTACTGTAGTTACAGGGGTTCTTTCAACCTCCCTATTTGTTTGTGTCCTTACGTTACATGTGGCTATGGTGATGTCTCTTCCACAAATCTTCTTTGTTGGGATTCCACCAGTAATATACTTGTTGCCTAATGAGGGATGGATGGTGCGGTCATTGTTAACCATTGTATGACCAGTCTGGTATGGACATGGTTGATTTGTTCATCATATGATGGGCGATTGGATGAAACCTCTGCAAAGTATGGCATGGGAATTAATGTAGAGAAAACCAAGCTGATGACAGACAAACATGATGGGATCAACTCACAGATCACTGTCAGTGGACAAGAACGGGAGACAGTGAAACAGTTCAAGTATCTGCAGGCAATCATCACCAACAAGGGATCATAGGCAGAAATTCTGGCAAGAACTGCACAAACAGCAGCAGCACTGGCAAAGCTAAAGCCAATTTGGAGGAACAAGACCTTCTCCCTGAAGTCCAAACTGAAACTGCTGCACGCACTGGTTATCTCCATTTTTTTGTATGTATGTGAGACATGGACCCTTAAAGCAGAACTTGAACGGAAAATACAGGTAGTGGAGATGAGATACTTCCATAAAATCTTGGGCATCTCCTGTCTCAACCATCACACTAATGAAGAATTTCGTAACATCATCACCCAATGTCCTGGGTCATATGAGGATCTCCTGTGAAGAAGCGCAAGCTGAAGTGGTATGGCCATGTAACAAGATCATCTGGCCTATCCAAGATCATCCTCTAAGGGACAATACAGGGGAAGAGAAGAAGAGATGGACTGACAACATAAAAGAGTGGCAGGAATGGACTTCACGGAGACTCAGGCACTAACACACAATCATCAGGGGTGGAGACAATTGGTTAATCGTTCATCAGTGATGGTGCCCCAATGACCAATGCGGTTATGGGAGCAATAGTGATAGTGAATTACAGGGCGGATGCATTTGATCATCTACTCTTCTGTGGTCCTATGTGGGCACTTGTTCAACAGGGAACTGGAATGAGACCACAAACTCCTTTCATACAGGTCATGGCCAAACAGCCAGCAGGTAGCAATGATTATCGGTCCATAGAGATCTAGACTGATTTAGAGGTGAAAGTCTGAGTAATAATTCTGAGAAGGGAAGACACACACTTTGTCATGTTTTCTGTATAGTAATATCATGTTAAGGCTTCGGGCCCTGAATGTACTTCTTTGTAAATCTGTTGAAACTGTGTTGGGTAAACAATCCAAGCAAAAGTGGATCATTCCCACCCTCTTCCTCCCCAACCTCACTGTTAATATATTGCCAAATCTATTGTTGATAACATAGTGTGAGGAAGATGTGTGTGTATGATATGTATACAGTATGGTGTGTCTTTTCATTTGCTATATATGGTAATATTTCCTGTAATCTACAATCTAATGAAAGATTAGAGGGTTTTGCACTCTATAATCTTTTCTCTATTTAATTTTTAGTTAAAATACCACTAAGCTTGTTCTGAAAGTCTAGTAATGGGCTTGGCAGTCAAATGACTTACACTGCTTTATGGTGACTGGGAGCTTCAATACTAAACTTAGTTCTTTATGAGTACCTTAGGTTGACAGGTTGAATTGCTAAAATAGTTGGCCTAACAAAGATCTAGGGTCATATTGTACCATCTTATTTAGAATTCTCACAGGAGGCATTTAGGTGTGCCAGGAAACTGAGGTTGACCTTGAAACATTTCTAAATAATTGCTCCCATTGTGTCCCTCTAAAGTCCTATAAAACTCCTGATGGAATTCTGAAAGAGGTGCTTCTGCAAGGGTGAGTTTGTGGATGTGTGTTTGAGGGGAAAAATGCCTCTAAGGATCCCCTCTGCAGTTATAAAGGAGACAGTCAAGTGCCATCGTGTCACTGCAGTTATACCTGCTACTATGATATTGTCAGCACTGCAAGTTAATTAGACTCAATCAGTGCTCATATTTGAAATCTCTGAAGAAGACCAAGGTGCTGCAAGAAATTGTTGGTGATTCATTAGGTGATATTTTCCCCTCTGAGTCAACTTGGCCAATGTCCTAGTAGATGGAATTGTGCTGCTGGGGCTGCCATGTCTTCGATGAGATATGAAACTGAGGTCCTGACCACTTTCAGTTATTAAAGATCTCCTGGCACTTTTGCAAGTGTAGGATAGTAAATCATGGTATCCTACACAAATTCCTTTTTGGATAATTACTCTGGCTGCTTAAAGGCCCTCTGAATTGAATGAAATATTCTTCATCCCCTCTAGACCTAAATTGTTCATTGTTGCTGTGTGGTATTGTTGTAGTGCACTGTTAAACAGCTAACATGGTGGTAGCATTTTTTTTAGTGATGAATGAAGTTGGTGCTCTTAACATAGACTGATACTTTAAAATGCTTAGATATGTTCGAGTTTTGGCATATTCAGAATGAAAGCTACTATATAAATGTGATATCTTATAATTTTAGAATCTTTAATGGAGAACTAGCAGCAGCATTGCCTTACAAAGAGGAAAATAGATCCATAATTTGTTAGAAGTATCCCATATTACTAGGGTCTACTTGCTTTTCCGTGAGAGGGATAGTACTGCTGAAGATTACTTTAAACTCTCCAGTGAAAGACTTCTCTTTGTAAAATATTTTAGTATTTCAAAGTATGGATTTGCTGTGAATTATCACCAATGCCAAAAAGTTTACAAACAGGAATGCGTTACTGGCTTGCTATTCAGAATGATTCTCAATAGCGTGTGGCATACCATTTGGCACTAATGGTAAACAATAGCAGTAAATAAACAAAATAAACCTTCTGCCTCATCTCACAAACATTCAGATTATCTTTTTCTTCTTCTTTTCTACTTTCTTTCCTCCCTTCCATGAATCTGGATTTTTTAAGACTGCCAAATATTGTGGGTATGATGCAACACCTCATGATCTCTTGTTTTTTTGTGTGTGTGTTTTTTTAAACAAAACAGTATTTAGTTAAATTCTGCACCTCAAAGGCATCTGTTTTTGTTTATCAGAGGGAGACTTTAATATTAAATTATTCTTGTGTTGCTCTTGGAATTTGCAGAAGGATTGAAATCTATGAAGTAACTACTGGAATGCCTGCAGTTCTGTGCACTGTGGGCAAATCTGGGCAGCTATCTGGTAAATACTTCAATTGCTGGTGCCAGAGAGAGAATTTCAGATGTCTTTTCATATACCTGGACCTGGCAGATAGGAGGACTGGCCAGCCAATTTATATATGCGGTTAGCTGGTCGTGTCTATACAATAAAGAACTATGCTAGAACCTGATTACAGCCTAACCCCCATGATACGGCACTGTTCATGAGAAGGTTTGAAACAAGGTACATCCATGAGGCTAGGGCCTGTGTGTGGACACAACCAATTGTGAAGTCTACCGTGATAGAAACTCATTACACCCTTGGCTGAAATAAGAAAAAAATCTTTACTGTATAAGAAGAAATGAAGCATCACTGTTGAACATCAAGTTTTTCCTGAAACATACTGTACAGCACAATAAGGGTGGAGGTGGAGAGAAAATAATTCCTTACAATAAAAAGTAAGACAGAATCAAGGCATCAGTTGTCTTATACAGAAAAATAAAATAGAGTTGTAAGAGTAAGACACTAAGAAAATATAGATTGAAGAAGAGAACTCTTGGAATACAAATAGTGTGAAAAATGGGGAAAATAACAGTATGAGTGTAATATTTAGTCTTCTAAAAACTGAAACTAGTACAGGGTCAAAGACCTATTTTATTATTGTCAGCTTTGTAGTTCTATTGCAAATTGTTGCTATGTTGGACTCTAGGAAGTACCCACAATGTCGTTAATCTTACATCCCTGGTACAATAATGCTAATTTTTCATTATTGTGAGGTATAGGTTTCATGTTTCTTTAATATCCCATTGGCATTCATTTGAATAAAAAAACCCTAATGTACATAATGAACACAAACCAGTGTGTGGGGAGAGATACTTTATGTTGTTTTCCTCATATACTTTTGGTAAGATAACTTCTCTTTGAAAAAGAACCATCCTTGCTGTTTGATTACAAGGACCCAAATGATTGACTGCTATTTTAATGTGAACCCTGTGGTCCTGATGTGCAGCATTCTCCATTGCTCTTTGGCATGTGCCCAGAATTTCTGGCACATATCAAACATTTTCTTAAATAAAAGTAATTAAGGATTCAGTTGGACATAACTCAACTTCCCCCTAAATTTGTTTTACTCATAATATTCACTGAACAGGAGCAATGAGTGCAGCATATTTGGGCATGTAGGATGGTAATTAGAAGGCAGATAGAGAATCTGAAAGAACATAAGCCTAAAATACAAACATATACTTAAGAATGGGATTTATTTTGTTTATCAGAGGCAGGAAATTTGTGATAGAATTGGTGTATTCTGTGCACCTCCGGGGATTATGTTGGGCCATTAAGGAGTATAGGAACATTGCTGAGAAGCTAAATGACTACTTTGTTATTCTAAACCACAGAGAATGATGAGGCAGTACCAACCACAGGCATACTCTTTTCATTTAATAAAAATGAGGCTCAGTCAGTGACTAGTCTGTCAATTTGCTTCAGCATCTCCTTGTTTGACTCCATAAAGAGTGGTAAGTCATCAAGACCTGTTGATATTCAGCCTGGAGTTCTGAAGAACTTAATGAAGAGACTGAGGGCAAGTCTACACTACATAATTAAGTTGACCTAAGTTACAATGATGTACAGCCATCGCAGCTATTTTTATTTGTTTTACACGTCCACATTACACTCCTGGTGTCGGTGGTGCATGTCCTCACCGAGAGTGCTTGCACCGATATAACTACCAGTGTGGGGCATTGTGGGACGGTCTCTGAAAGGCAGCAACAGTCGATTGTAAGCAATGCAGTGTCAACACTGACACTGCATCGACCTAACTACATCAACTGAAGTGCTGTGTCTCTCACGGAGGTGGAGTTATTAAGTCGGTGTGATGGGCAAGTTGCATTGGTGGGAGCTACATTTTAGTGTAGACATTTACAGAGTTAGATCGGCAGCTTACGTTGACCTAACTCTGTAGTGGAGACCAGGCCTGAGTCAATAATAAATCCTGCCATATAATTTCTCACTAAAATCAGTTACTATATCAGAGAATAGAATAGTAACAAATGTTACACCAATATTTAAAAATGTGATGGGGATAATCTTGGCAATTACAGACCAATAAACCTTATTTTAATGTCAGGAAATTTAGCAGAAATTACTAAATATATTATTTAAGTTTTTTAAATGATGTGACATGGAGAAACTACACAGCTTCTATAAAGGAAAATTGTGCCTTTAATATATTATAATTATTTTAACGTGACAACAAAATAGGGCAGAAAGGAAAACTGTTTGATACAATTTTTAAGCCCCTACCAAGAGATTATATCGGGGTGGCCAAACTTACTGACCCTCTGAGATTCTTCTCCCTGTTGGGCAGAATCCTCTAGCCCCATCACCCTGCCGCAGGGCAGAAGCTCTGAGCTCCCCACCACATACTGGTAGGTGGAGAATGGAGATGGGCATAGGGGCTTAGCGAGCTTCACTTTAACTTCAAAAGAGCCACATGTGGCTCATGAGCCATGGTTTGGCCACTTCTGGACTATATCATAATGTGAATGTACAAAAGGGCAGAATTAATGTTGCATGAACAACCCTAGTTATGACATTTCCTAAATTTTGTGTTTGACTTGGCAGTCTTCATATGGTTACAATATAAAGCTGTTTACTGTAATAGAAGTATATAAAACGATGAATGATAGAGATCAGTTGAGTTCTCTATTTATCCTTTGTCATAAAATAAGTGGACATCCAACAAAATAGATAAACTAAAAATTGATGAAAATAGATGGGTAATTAAAAATTTTTACTCAGTGCATAAGTAATCTATGGAATATATTGCCACCAAATATCAGAGGATTCAGAAAAGGTTTAGACATTTACATAGCTAATGTAAACATCTCCAGCTACACCTGAACAGATTAAAATATATATATATATATATATATATATATATATATATATATATATAGATATAAACCACATGCTTCAGGATCAAAGTGAGCCACTGAATGATGGAAGAAACTTTACTCATGGCAATAAATTTCATAGGTTTTTATGCATTGGGTGTTTATATTTATTAGTTATTAAACTTTGATTAATTTTTGTTTATTTTATTGGATGTCTACTTGTTCTTTCCTTCTCACATCTTTAGCACCGACCCCCTCAAATTCTTTGTAACCAGAATGACTAACACAATGATGCCAGCCCCAAGCATTCAAAAATCACGAGAGAAGGCCCCCCCGCAATCATGAGATTTAAAAAATAATGAATTTAGGATTCTTTGCTTTCTGGACTTTATGCCTTTAGGGTTTGTGTTCTCAAGCTTTTCTCAGTAACCATGTGGGCTAGAGACTTACTTTACTTTTTAAATGAAAGCTGTGGTTGTCACAGTCACATGCCTCCAGGAGCTGGGTGTTCAAGAACAACACCAAATATTCTGAGGTGTATGGTTAAAATTGTGAGAATCCTCCACTGATAACACTAGCATGGATGTAGGATCTGAGCCCCTGGGTTCAACTGTGTCCAGGAAACAAACCCCCTTCCCACTTTGGAAGATGAAGATGGGCTCCAGATGCATTTATGCTGGGTCATTTTGCATCATCTTTTGAATTTTTCATATAGTGGAGTTAGCTGAGCTCATAATCAAGAATAGATGACCCATTTCTGATAAAATAGAGACCTTTCTCACTATTAATTTCATTCTTTATTAGGATCACACTTGACTAAACCTTTTTTGAGGTTCTGAATTGTTTAGAAGTGAAGCAGTTATATGTGAAAGACCTTTCTTGCCAGATATTCAGACCAACTTCAGACCCAAATGGTTTGATTAATCTGGATCTTCATAACTTGGTAGAACTAAACAGACATTTGTAACTTTTGAATTCACTTGTCCTTACCCCAAAACTCGGTCAAAAAAAATTTTTTTTTTTGAGTGGAGAAAGAAAAGGGAATTAAGAGGGAACCTAAAACTGAGAGATTATAGTGCTACATGAGAAAAGTTTTTGTAAAGAAAGTTCTATTTATGGTATATTAAAAGCTGGTGAATGGACTGGACACTTTTTCCTGTCTGGGACCAAACTCCCTCAGTTTCAAAGTTCTTTTCTTCCAGACCTTCTTCCAAGTATTGACTCTTGAAATGGGTGTGGGAGAGGCGAA
This sequence comes from Emydura macquarii macquarii, assembly GCF_026122565.2. NCBI lineage: Eukaryota > Metazoa > Chordata > Testudines > Chelidae > Emydura > Emydura macquarii. The sequence continues at coordinate 20,138,371 of NW_027131256.1, read as the reverse complement.
GTCATGATATCACTTCCCCTCTTTTTTTATATTTTCTTCCAGCATGTTGGAAAGATCTTTGCTGTTGCATGGAGGTCTGGCAGTCCCAATTGGTCAAGCAGTCTCCATTGTATACAGTTGCTGGGATAATGGATTCTTTCCTTGATGGGTGTTGATTAACGCTGTCTGGTTATCCTTTATTGCAATGGAAAGTTGGTTGTGGGTGTCTCCCAACCTCACAACATATTTCAGTAACACGTATAGCAATGCTTCATAACTTCACATATAATGAGAGTACATACAATCCTACAGGATGTTCATGTTTAACAGATTAAGACTTTCAAATAATACCTCACAAGGCATGCTTTCTACCAAACATGTCATAATCATATCATAGTGGTGAATATGGGCTTCCAGGGTGTTACTTTGAGGTACAGAGTGTCACAGTAAATAATTAAAAAGTTTCATCTTGAAATAAAAGTTTTAGGTTGTCTTATGGAATGGTAGTGATGCAACCTTCACTATTAATGATATAGCAACATTAATTTGAATAAAAGCTCTCTGTAATATGATTTGAGAGTTTGTTGCATGGGACTTGGCAGAACATTGCATTTTCTGTAGTATGACCTAGATGTTTTGTACAGCATTCTGGGAATTCAGACCAGAGTGTAGTCAAACTTGCCACATTTCATCAAATGCTATTTTTGTTTTGGTTGTATTTGGTTTGGTTTTTTTAAGTGAGAATCTAATGATGCCATTTTGAGTCAGGACTAGTGCATGCAAATGCTCAGTAAGCTTCCCCATGTGGCTTTGTCAGTACACCTTATCCTGTTGGGTAGCTCTTAGAAATGCCATGGCACTCTGGTGTCCTTGACCAAAATCCCATCTTTTGGCCCACATGAACATTGTTATCTCTTTTGCTTCTTTGTACTTCAGAGGTATTTAGTATAATTTAAAAAGCACTTTAGGATCACTTATGGTTAAAGGCACTACTTTAAGATGTAAAATATTAGATATGAGCTGAATGAGGAAGGAGATCTCAATATATAATGTACTTACAGCAGTATCTAGCCACAATATGGAAGATGCTGAATTGCATGATAGCACTTCAGCTAACAATGGGATTTTCAAAAGCACCTAAGTCACTTGGCAAAGATACTATTGAAAGTCAAAGGACTATGCATCTAAGTGACCCAGGTTTTGATTTGCAAAAGCACCTACATATTTTTTCTTCTTTTTATATTGCCAGCATATCAGAATCATTCATGGAGTAGGTATCACCAGTACTCTGGCACTGTGTTATTTTAGGCTTTGAATATGTCCATGCTAAGTAAAACTAGGACGAAATGACTAAAAGCTGCTGAAAATATTGTTGGTTCAGTTTTCTGTCCTTCCGAAATTCAAGATGAGTGTTTATTTTTTCTAATTGAATAGTAATTTTGCCACCTGTGATTTGACACAGGTTGAATTATACAAATACTTGAACATTTTTTTTAAAGGGATTATAGTTAAAATCCTATGCGTAGAATTGAAAATAAGTGACTAGTGTTAATGACTATTGTATGGGTAAAGATCTGGGCACAGCCTTGAGAATGCACTGATTAAATTCTATTCAATTCTGAGATGTGAATATATTTTCTTAATACACTTCAGATTCTGAATTGTTTCAGATAAGAGGCTGGAGATCTTTTTCCCAAGGTTTTTACTAACTTTAATTGCATTGCATCATCGGAAGTTGCAGCCTTCCACCGAGTCTGTAATGAATACTTCTAAAGAGAGCTTTTTGTATAGAAAGCCTATTTATTTTGTAAGTAATTTTCTTTATCTTGCTATTGAATGTTTGACAGCTTCATAGTTTAGTTTCACCTTCATCTTGTAAATGAGTCCTGTGTACATAAAAGCTGTATCCTGTTGCAGAGATGATGGTTATGCCAGATTCATATTGGAGGATGAGGTGATGGTTTCTGAGATCCCTTCAGTTTTTATTTTTTTGCCATTGCTTGCATTGGCTACTGAGCACAAATGCAGCTGTACAGATTGCTGAATCTCCGGCAAGGACAGAGTGTGAATGGGGAGCTATCTGGTTGGATCACTAAATCTAGAGTATGGACCTTATTGGGCATTTAAAAAGTTCTTTATTATCTCTATGTGAATCTTTCTCTGTCTCCTTTTTGCGAAGCATACAGGCATTGAAACCATGGCAATTCTCAGGAGAGCTGAACTGAATTTTTCTTCAGAGTGGCACTAACGCTGCTGCTGAATGGTCAACAGGTGTGTCTGGGTCACAAGAGGATTGTCTTTTTCTGCCCTTGTTTCAGAGGCAATGCTCAGTTTACATATGCAGCCCCTGCCAGCTTTGCGTGAAATTAACCACTGATGGTGACTATCAGCAGCAATAAGGAAAAGTCATGTGTAGTATTTTCATTATAACATATTCATGTTATTAGTATATTGTCTTGACAGTCTCCATTTTTGTTAGGAATTAACCCACAGTTCAGCTTGACTTAGAGAAAAATACGCTGCAATGTCTTATGAAATGTCTATCTCTCAGGGGCACTTTATAAGTTACAACAATAAAAACCCCATAGACTCCTGGGGTGAATGTACACACTTTAATACAACAAATTCCTTTTAAAAATAAGAAAAAATAACTGGGCTATAATTACAAGGAGTGTCACCAGACTTTTATAACTGGACCCAACCTTTGAATCTCTGTCTGCCATCCCTCTTTGGGATGTGAGACTCCTCAGTCTAACTGTCCTGAGCCATGAAACCAGTGCTCTGATCTCCTTAGCCTCCCCAGTTGCTTTGAATGCTTATCCAGAACTCCACCCATTGGGCACTAAGGTTTATAGTTCAACTCTTTGGGGATATGTGGCAGAACAAGGAATCCGGGTGCCGCAAAGAAACTTCTTAAATATACATGCTTTACTCCAGGGTTCAACAAACCCTGGGCGCCAGGTCGCCATGGCGCCTAGAAATTTAAGTCTGGCGCCTAGTTTTTTTCCGTGGAGAGCGGCTGCCGCGCTCAGGCTAGGGCGCCCCGCCGCTGGGCCCACATTGTGGGAGAGGGGCGGGGGGAAGGTGTGGGGCCGGGAGGGGAGAGCGGCTGCTGTGCTCTGGCCCGGGCACCCTGCCGCTGGGCCCACTTTGTCTGGCTCCTTAATTTTTGGGCTGGCTCCTACCTCCGAAGCAAATTTGTCGAGCCCTGCTTTACTCATAACTTAGATTAAGTTTTTGTCACAGTTATTTTTAGTAAAAGTCACAGACAGGTCACGGGCAATACACAAAAATTCACAGATGCCCATGACCTTTACCAAAAATAACAGGGCAGCAGTTGGGAGCTGCTGAGGAGAGGGGAGGGGGCACAGTATCTGGGAGGGCGGGCGCAGCAGCTAGGAGCTGTAGGGCCGGTCACCTGCTCCAGGATCTGGGGTCCCCCCACCACAGCTGGAGGCAGCAGGGACCCTCTGCCACCTACAGCGGCTGCAGGGTCTCCCCACAGTGGTTGAGAGCTCCAGGGACCCCTGCCATCAGCAGACCCCACTGAGGGTGATAGAGACCGCAGAGGTTTCAGGTCCCGTCATTGTCCTCAGCTCAGAGCTGCAGCGGGGTCTCTGCCGCTGTTGGCATCTCAAAGCCAGAGGTTCTGCTACCCATCCTGGTGGACAGCATCAGGGATCCGTGCTGCCTGCGGCATCTTGTCAGACAGCAGTGGGACCCCTGCAGCTCATGGTGGCTCAGAACTGGGAGGTCCCTGCCGCAGCTGAGAGCTGCTGCCCCATTTTCCTCCCCCTTGTCTCCTGAGCTCCGGGACTCTTGCTGTTTGAGAGCTCGGGTCCCATCAGCCCCCAGAAGCTGGCAACTGAAAAGGTTGGAGATCTCCATGACAAAATCTTATCCATACTCATAACACAGGAGAGTTACAGATCTGTGCATAACAATAAATGTTTAAACTCCTCAGCCCTCTCCCCAAATCCTCACCACTCTGAGTCTTGTATGATCAATGTTCTTGGCGAAGGGCCAAGCCCCTCCTGTTTCAAACTCCTCCGGCTATGTCTTCTGTTTCTGGAGGTATAATGGTTGTACTTGCTTAGGAGAGCCTTTTTCTGTCATCTTCTGCTGGAGGATTTTTCTTGATCCAACCCAAGTCAGTGGCTCTGCAGGTAGCAACCCCACTGACCCACCAGGGTAGGACTATTCAATATTGATGGCTCCTTGGTGTCTGTTTCAGTTTCTCAGACATAGTCTGTTCCTGCTACAAAATGAAGGTTTTAATCCATGCTCCTAAACGATATTATACAAAACAAAAAGGAATTAATAAACTGACACATATCTTCCCCACATTGTCACAAGAAATGCTTAAACTATTGTGTTAATTCCATGTTATTGATAAATTTTTATTTAAAATTATAGTAAACATATAGAACATTCACCAATGTGTTTTTTTTCCTTCTCTAAATATCAAGCTAATGATCATTTACTATAATTTACCTCCCACTGGTTTTGTTTTATTGAAGCTTTTGTGAAACCTGGTGGGTAAAATATAAGTTTCGGAACATGGCTTGAAAACTTTTTTTCACTAGTCCAGGATCACTGCTGGTAAATCATTTGTACTGATCTTCCAACTAAGCACTTTTGTAATAATGTTCTCCACATGTTACCTTACTAACCACTAGAGCGTAATATTTTGGCATTTGGATGTTGATGTTTTATATTTCCGTTGGTATAAAACATTTGTTTATGGGTCTGGTAATTTGTAAAGCATTAGACCTTAAGTCATTTATATATATACATGCAAGGATGGGTGAGTTACATCACAGTAAAGAGGGCAAGTGTTAACGAGGTAAATTCAATCAGAGTGAATGATGCCATTCACAACAGTTGATGAGAAGGTGTGAATGTCAAAAGAGGGAACATTATTTTTTGTAGTGGGCTAGTCACTCCCAGTCTTTGTTCAGATCTAGTCTGATAGTGTCAAGTTTGCATATGAGTTCCAGCTCTGTCTGCAGTTTCACACTGGAGTTTGTTTTTGAAGTTGCTACCAAACTGAAGTTTCCACTTCATGCATCCAATGAAGTGGGTTTCTGTCCACAAAAACTTATGCCCAAATAAATTTGTTAGTCTTTAAGGTGCCACAGGACTCTCACTATTAGACCTTAACAATCACCATCCTAAACTGGTCTCTGGATCTAGCAGTGTTTTTTGGCAGTTGTCCTGGACTAAATATAGCAAATCTCAGACCAGTATTTCAGTCACTGTAAGAGGAGTAATTCACTTACCGATATAAATACATATAAAGGCTTGTAAAAAATTTGTAGTGGTTGAGGAAAAGGTTTACGAAGATTCATTTAAGCACACATGATTCTACAACAAACCGCTGCACAAGACAGTTTTAGCCAGTGCACAACACTGTGCACAGTTGTCTACATTCTGTGTATGGGAACTTCTTGACACTGTAGGGGAATTCACAGTGAAGATGGAAGAAAATATGACTTTGAATGTATTTCTCTTCATTCAAGATAAGCGTAGAAGCAAATAGTTGGTATTTATTTCAGAATTTGAAGTTTTTTACTTGGCCAGTGCAAAGCTACTTTTAAGGCTTATAGATAAAACAAATCATACATACTGATTACTGTGTATTGGGTAGGTTTGTTCAATTAGTAAAACATAAGGTATTTTGAATATTCTTAGGCATGGGAACAATAGGAAGACATTCAGATTCCCTTTACCTTGAGTTGTGCCTTTCTATTAATTTTTTCTCCTCCCTCAGGTTTATGTCACAATGACCATTCCCTCTAGATTCTAGCAATGATTGTTAACCTAGTTGATATAAGAATATTGTGAGGTGCTTGCTCCCCCTTGGGACTAGTTTATGCAACAATTGAATGCTTACTATATTTGCATAAAAATACACTTTCGAGCTATTCCTGCAGATAATGTAGCTAGTAAGAATGTCTGTCTGTGTGAGGCAGTTGTGGTTGATGCCAAAGTCTGCCACTGTAACACCTCACTTCTATGAAGATGCACAGTGTGCTTGTTTTCAGTTACAGGGTAAAATTGAGTAGTACTTTTTCATGCAAATAACATGCTAAATATCAAACATTGACTGGCTAAACCGGTAAGTTTGCCTCTGTGACACTTATTTACTTCAGCTTAACATTCAAGTGCTTGTAACCTTATCGCTGATCAAGACCGCAAGGGGGGTTTATATTTAGCTATGGACTATTTTAGAATCTGAGATATGTTTGAAAGTGGAATAAGGACAGTACTACTGATGCAAACAAAATCTAATTTGTACACTGTAACTGATGTTAATTGGGCCTTGATGAGATTGACAGAAGTGAGTCCAAATAAAAGCTTTTTTCAAAAACACTCAATAGTCTATTAATCATACAGAAATATATAAGAATTACAAAAAGTCAGGCTCAGTTGGTTTGCTAAACCTATCCTTTCTCTTTTGGGATCAAATTCTTCACTGGCTTATGTTCTGGGAAGACCTATAAACTTTAGTAGGGTTGCCTACGATGGAATTCAGGGCTGAATATGTCCCTATATATTCTTAGTTGGTACTATACTGTTAGGGCTAGTCTACACTTAAAACTTACAGCGGCACAGCTGTATTGGTATGCCAATATTTAGAATAGCTGTATTGGTACAGCTGTGGCACTGTAAGAGCACTTGTGTAGTCGCATTATGTCAACAGGAGAGAGCTCTCCCACCGACATAATAAAACTATCTAAACGAGCACTGGTATCTATATTGGTGGGAGACACTCTCCAGCTGACACAGCGCTGTCCACACAAGCGCTTATGCTGGCAAAGCTTATATCGCTTCTTCACATCCCCGAGTGACAAAAGTTTTGCCAGCATAAGTACTAGTGTAGACAAGGCCTTAGTGTTTCTTAACACTTGAAGCTCTACTTTTGAACTATGCTCAGATGTCAAGACACAGGTTTGTGCAACACCAAATCAGTGGAGTTAGATATTTGTGTAAAGTATTTGTGTATCAAAAAGGCAAATAGACCACTTTGTAGTGTTAAAATATGTTTTGCTGGCATGTTCATACTATTTACATCTATTTTTAAAAACAAGAGCTGTAACATAAATACACAGTTTTGGAAGGGAATGTGATAAGAGTACTTTGATCAAGGGAATATGGGTCAGAACTCAGGTTTTATTTCTGTCACCAACTCACTGTGTGACCATGGATAAATCACTTAAACTCCTTGTGTCTCAATTTCATCATCTGTAAAATGGTGATAACCTACCCATGTACAAGCCTAGCTCACAGGTGTTCTTGAAGGCTTAATTCATGTTTTTAAAGGGTGTTGAGATTGTCAGATGAGAGGTGGTCTATTATATCAGTGTGGACTACTAGTTACTATACAAAACATCAGGGTACTATGCTAAAATTGGTGTATATTTTCTTTCAGAAAAGGGAAAAGTAGTGTGTTATACAGTGGATTGAAAATTATACTGGATCAAGGTCCAGAATTTAGTATATTCAGTTCAGGACAAATGACCAGTATAAGAATGAAATAATCTACTTTAATAAAAATGTGATTCCACACTGAATAAACTCCACTCTGGAAAATCAAATGTAATTTTAAAATGCTTTTAGGATACAAGTTAACAGATGCTCTGCATTGGGATCAAATGCTGGCTCTGTTTCAGTTTTAAACTAGGACATTTCAAATGTCACAGCAAGCTAGCACAGAGGAACTTGGCCTTGGAAAGAACCAGCCTGAGATAAATGAGTATTCATTTGACAAATAGGATCTGTTACTATTTTTCAGAAAGGGGGTTGTTTCTTTTTCAGCTCTGATACCATGGATGATGTGGCTTCAAATAAAAAGTTTTAGTTGTATTTTTAAGATTAGACCTTGTTCATAAAATGGTCTGTTCTTTCCAATGGAAAATTCTAGAATAAGATTTTAAATATGTAAAGTGTTTGAGTATTAAGCTATCATTGTTTGACAGTTGTTACCTGGAAGAGGTATCTATCCCTGTCTCCTGTGAGAGACCTACTCATGCTACTCCAGAGCAATGTGTTTGTGTGGAAAGGATGAGGCAAAATGGTTGAGGAGAAGATCTTCATGAAGGTTTAGTAGACCTTAACTCTCCTTTTGTTCTTCAGCTTATGTTACAAACTATATAACCCATTTTAGTTGTTCTGGTTTTGGAGCGGTCCCAGTTTGGATTGTGGTGGTCTTCCATAGTGGGAAGATCCCAAGAGGCATTTGGGGTGATGGTGAAAGGTATATTGGGGAAATCTGGTACTGAAGAAAAGATAGCTAAAAATAAAAGTTCACATTTATTTTTAAAAGGGTACTGTCAAGATAAAAATCTTTAGAATACTCTTACTGATGTTTTCATTGGGATGCTGGATTAAAACGGAACAGGACTTGAAAAATCAAAAAATCCAATTGCTAGGAGTGAATTAGAAATTTCCCAATGTGAGTAGTATAGGTTTGGTGGGGAGAGTAAACAATTAACTTTTTTCAGTATTTAAGATTTTATTTTTCTAGCCTTAATTGTTGGCAAGATAACATTCTGAATGTGAACTGTAATATTGCTGTATTTCTGAGTCTGTAGACAAACGGCTCCTTTGCTTCTCTGTTTACTCCTGGAGGAATTATGTGCCACTGCGTGATGCAGAATTTGTGCAGAAATTAATGTTCTGTGCAGAATTTTCTTTTCTCCCCACAGAAATGGGCTGCAGAGCTACTGACTGCCATTAGGGGCTGCTGGACCCAGCATAGGCCAGCTTGCAAATAGAACACGCTGCTGGGGGGAGGGGAATGGAGCTGGAGGGTTCCGGACAGCTACAGTTCCCAGCATACCCTAAAGAAAGGAGGTGGCGTGCAGGAAACTCCATACAAGCCAAGGACCCAGCATCAGTCTGTTTCTCACTGTGGATCCCTGGGCTCTAGGGGGAGGGGTGCAAGTGTCTGGGCTGGGAGAGGGTCCTGCAGCTGGCTTCTAAGGGGGTAGAGGGTGCAAGTATCTGGGCTGGGGACGCAGCTAGGCCCTGGGGTCGAAGAGGTGCAGGTCTCTGGGCTGGAGGGGTGCCCTGTGGTTGGGCTCTGTGGAGAAGAGGGCAAAGAAACAGGAACTGGGTTGTCTTAGGGGTTTCTTTAACTCTCTACTCCTGGGGGATGTTTTTTTGTGTTTGTATTGTTGCAGACATACTTGTTGACAGGTATTTTGAAATAAATTACCAAAATAATTCATGATTATACAGTATTATTTTGACAAATAAAATATGCAGAATTTTGAATTTTTTGGTGCAGAATTCCCCCAGGAGTATTAGTTTTCCCAAGCTGCAGCAGAATGAAATTGGCATGACTCTTGAGGTTTCATTGCAACTAATCAGAATCACATGGACAAAAATGAAATTGGCAAGAATAATTAGGAAAGTTATGGGCATCATTTAGAGGTAGGCATTGGAGTTATTCACTTGGAGAGAAGGATCCAAACAGTAGTGGCTGGTGAGAGGGTAGAATACTCACTCTTTTCCTCTCTCCCTCATAGCAGAGGATGTGACACCCCCTCACTCCCCCTCTTCCCTGCAATGATTAGGAGATTGAGTTTTAGAGAAAAATTCCCTTCCAGCAGGGAGAGCAGTTGGAGGTGTCTTCAAGTGGTGTCTGGGACAGCATTCTCTCCCTTCCAGAAGCCAGGGTTGGGGAGATGGACTTGTCACCAGTATGTTGGCTGTATCTTGCTTATGGGGAGAGAGGAGGTTATCCCTCATTTTTCATATTGCCTTTTAGCCCAGTAGCTGTCACAAACTTTTTCAAATCTTGAAACTTAAAATGTATGCTGCTTGTTTACATTTTGTGCTTCCTTGAAAGGTGAAGCTAAACCAATTAGTTTAATTTCCTTGTTCCTATGCATTAACACAATGCTGTGTGACGTTCCAGGTTTCAGTGCTGCAGGAGAAAGTTTACATTTAAAGAAACCCACAGAACTACTTTAAACAACCCTCTTCATTTTAAGTTAATGAAAACATTTCTATTCATATAAAATACATTTACATTCTTATATATTCATCCCTTTTTTTTTGCAAGCTAAATTTTCAGCCTAAACTACTTGCTAGTGTCCCCCGGCATTTTGACTTTACAAAATATGCAGCAAAACGCACCTGTATGGAGACAGAATTTTGCTTTTGAACTGTATTTGAAGGTATTTAATTTATTATTGGAATTGTTGCATTGGAATTGTAACATAATTGCAAGCTTCGGAAGAAAATAAAGTCTATTTCTGTGGAAAGATTTTTGTTGAGAGAACTGCAGGCAAACTTTCAGTCTAGCGTTTGGGAAGTAAGTTCTAGTAATACGAGTTGAATGTTCTGGGATTGAGCTAATGGCTGGAGAGGAAAGATGTCACAGAAGAGGGGAGGGACTATAGGTCCTTGATCTTAATTTCTTGTTAAACTAGTCCCCTTCAGCCTCTTCATGTATTCATTCCCAGCAGAGGTCTGGATGCTATTCCTGGAGATACCAAATCACCAGTTTAGTTTTTGCTGCTAGTACTGCCAGAAAGTGCTATGTGTAGAAATAGTACATCACACAAGAATGATTCTCTGCTATAGAACTTTCTTACTCTGCATCTGAAAATGGGAAAGGGTTGAGAAACACTGGATTCCTGTATCCCTATGCTGATTTTAACTTCAATAGTGGAATAAACCTCTGTGGTCCACTGGTGGTTGTTTAAGATTTATAGTGTAGTAACATCTAGAGGCCAACCAGATCAGGCTCCCATTGGGCTAAATGCTGTACAAACATCTAGTAGAGGACAGTCACTGCCCTCAAAGAGCTTACAGTTTTTAAAATTAAATCAAATATTTACAAAATTAAACTCATTTGAAAGTATGGTTTTGTAGTGGGAATTTGTAGTGGGACATTATTCAAAGATTGTGAGAGTGATGTGGTTTAACTGATCACGTATAGTCAGGTACCAAAAAACTGAGATTGGAGGTTTTTTTATATAGTCCAGTATAGGAGGGGTGCATGAATCTTAACATATATTATATAAGAGTTATCCATCATTTTATTAAATATGGGAAAACTCTTACTTTCTTTTCCAAGAATTATAAAATGTGTTTGTCCAAGCCACTTTGTTATGCTGCAGTCCAGCCAAATGTATTACTGTATCAATTTCTTTTCAAGGTGCATAATGTATGGGACTTAATGAAATGGTGCACAGAGCATTCATATTCCAGTAATAACCCAAACCATCTTTTCTATGTAGATTTACAAGGAAAAGAAATACTCAAGGTTACAAACCTGTAAAGATAATTCTGAAGTGTTCATTCTGCTCTTTAAAATATGAAAACTTTTTTCTAGTTTTGGACCTTGTGGGCCTATAAGCTAATGTTCTCCTAAATAGAATGGCAAATAAAACATTCACTGAAAGGGTTCAAGGATGGTAGCCTGATTACATAAATAAAATGATATTTATGTGAATATTAGCTTTGTAGCTCAGAGCAATATTTGACAAGGTGGAACATTATTTTCTGCCTTATATTTCTGAAAGCAGTATGCTAATCAACAATATTTGCTAATATATGAGAAAAATATATATTCCACTTACACCCATAGACATTCTGTCCATACTGAAATTTGGCTAGGACATGGGAGACCTAATTCCAATTTTAAAATAAACTAAAAAACAAAACCCCAAGTCAGTCCCTTACTTTTTACATCTCTGCTGAAAAAGTCCAACTGTTGCATCACAGTATACCTGTGGCATTCTAGGATATTGGTTCACTACTTACTTAGGGCGAAGAGTGCTATCAACTTAAATGCCAACATTACTACTTGTAGCACCTGGATTTTCTCTTGTGTTCTCTTGCCTTGTGCCTACGTGACAAAGATCACAGGATGGTGGCTGCAAACGAGAAAATTTCAAGAAAGTAGAATTTCTTCAGATCTTTGTGCAGATCCAACTTATAATGTGCATGCTCCTCATGCATGACTTTTGACCAGACATGTCCATTGGGGCTGTGCTTCTGCTCTGCATGTCCTCATACCCCTGCATTTGAAACTATATGGCTGAGTGGCCCAAACTGCTTCTTATTTTCCACTTACCACCTGAGGCAGTGAGACAGACCTGGTCTCTGCCTGCTACCTTGAAGTGCCTTTTCATTGTATCAAACTTGTAAATATTAGTAATTACTACCATTAGTTTAGTTTAAGGAGGGTTTTCTGTGCTTTTGGCAGCTCCTTATTTGTTTTTAAATATTCTTCCCTTCTTCTGACTGCTATTTGGTATTGAGGTGCTTCCTATCTATTGACCAAACTTAAACCCTCTGGCTTTCAGCCATGACCATCTTGTGACAGACGTACAATACTGATGGAATAGTTGCTGTCTTTTCTATTTGGGTGAGTCCTTCTCCCCCAGAACTTGCCTTTCCAGAGATACTTTGCTAAAGCTCTGCCTACTGCAGCTGTCCATGAAGGAAATGTAGGCTTGAGAAAGATATTCCTTTGGCTGCAGAAAGGGACTCGTCTCCCAGAGATCCCACTGCTTCAGTGCTTTTTTAAGTAGGGAGTCTATCCCAAAAGTTCTTGTTATCAGTACTGGGAGAGGGTCTGCAACCCCAGCAATTAGCCATTCTCAAACCTCCAAAACTAGCTCATCACTGGCTGGAGGTTGACATTGAAGCCTGGTAGTGCGTCCACCACATTGAACCATGGGAGATATGAGTGCCATTCTGAGGGCAACTGATGGTGGCAATCCTCTTCCCTGGAACAGAGGAGATCAAGGAAATTCAGTCATGGACCTTCTAACTCTTCTAAATAACAAGCCTAGAGGCTTGATCATCCTGGATAGGCTAGTGGGGCATCAAAGCCTGGTACTGGCAAAGGAATCTCACTGGCAGACATGCTCCTTACCAGAGTCCTTAATGGTACTGGCAGACCTGTTATTAAGTACTGATGCTGAGCACCCAGCACCAGCCTGTGTATCAGTTATATAAATATTTGGGGTGGATTTTTAATCTCTTCTATCTTCAGTGAAAGGAATTTCTTATTTCTTTAGATTTGTCTGTTGAATCTCATTTTGCATCTTCCCATTTTGACAAGTTCACTTGCTGGATAGTTTGAACCTTCTGATAATACAGTCACTGCATGTACTTTGGAGTGCTACACAGTCTGTTAGCTACTCTTCTCTAAAGCACATGTAAGTAATTGACTATTGTAGGCTCTCCAGTGTTGAGTGAAAAAAAATATGAGATGTCTAGAGTGATGCTAGAAAGAGCTAGCCATGTGGCAGTATCCTTTCTGGCAGCCAATGAAGACAGTAGAAAATACAGCTGGACACTGGTATCATGGCATCTGCCATTAAACTAGCTTGGATAAAACTCCAAAGCTATTACTGATGCTTTGGGATGCAGCCCGTTATCCAAATGAAGATGGGATGAAACAGTTCCCATGCCATTGTATAGCATAATCACTCTGTGAATTGTGGTGGTGGTTGGTGGATGTTTAGACATAGGATTCTTGAGACCAGGGGTAGAAAAGACCTATTTAGAATAGGTAGTTTAGGTTTCCATGGTATGAGCCACTGTATATGGGTCAATATTTCTTAACTGACGTTCATAAATCCTGGTTTGATGTTTGTAGGGGGCTTGTACATGAGCAGTGTAGCCCTCTTCTCTGGACATTCAGTATAATCTAATGACTCAGTGATCTCAGTTGGTCCTTAGCTGCAATCTAATTTAAAAGAGCTAAGTGTCGCCAACCCCAACTGCTCAAAAATCATGAGTAAGTCCCCAAAAACCATGAGGTTGTTTTAAAAGCAAAGAGATTTTTAAAAAGTGTTCTTTTTTAAAAAACAAAAAAAACAAAAAAAACCAAACAAAAAAAAACCAAACCTTTTTGAGCTATTAGGATTCATGCTTTCAAGCATTTCTCTGGAGCCATGAAGGCTAGAAAATGTTTCTTTTAAAATGTAAATCAAAGCTGAGATTCATACAGTTGTAGGACTCCAGAATCTTTAAGTGAAACACCAAATATTGAGAATTGGTAACACTGCAGCTTTAATGTAGTTGAGATAACTTTGGCTCTTCTTAAATCCCCGTCTTCCTCAGTTTCTTGTTGCTCCTGCACTATTCCAACTGCTCCAATTAATTTTGCCTTTGTGCATAGTGGAAAATGGCAGCCCACAAACAATAAAAGGGGGAAACAGAATCTCTTTTCCCTACTTCCAGTATGAAATTCCAGACCCACATCAATCCTGAAATTATAACCGTGTCTACAGTTACCAGGGAAACAAACTTGGCATCTGTAGGAAAAGCAATAGTAAAACCTGGTTTATTAAAGAGGTTTAAACAGTGGTTTCTTAGTTGTTGTATACATAGCTTTAAGAGAGTGCGCTCTTCATTACCACTGCTCCTCATCACCAGCTGCTCTCATTCTAAAGATTTTTCTTGTAAATCCTGAGACCTAACCTCCTGTCAGTACTTAAGTACTTAATACTGTATTAAAGGCTGTCGGATTGTGGTCCTCTTTGCTGCTCAGAAAGGAACAGTCCTTTCTTTTATTTTTTACTGTGTCTATTAAAGTAGTGCCCAGAAGCTCCAGCCAGAATTGGAGATTTAATATATACACTGTCACAGAGAGCGAACTATACAAACACCTAGTCAGACACAGTCCCTGCCCCTAAAAGTTTTTTCTCTGAATAAACAAGACAGATAGATGTGCTAAAGGAAACCAAGGCACAGGGAGGTGTAATGGCTTGTCCAAGTCCACACAGCAGATCAGTGGGAATAGATGTGAGGTCTCTTAGGTCCTAGTCCAGTAAAAGTCCTTGAACCTAGAAAGTTTAGATATCAAGAAGTTTCTTCTCTGGATTTGTGTCCCACATCCGATTTCTCCTTTTCCTGCTTCCCCCAAGGAAGGGGAATTTTCACTGAATTAAACTGAGACAAGATTTTACATTCCTTCTTTGAAAAGGACACGGGCCACTGTCTAAGGTCTTGTCTACACTACACAGTTTTGTCGACAAAAGACATCTTTCTTTGACAAGACAGAGGAGGTGTACACACTGCAATGCGTCTCCCACCAATTTAACTCTCCTGCTGCGCCGACATAAAAAAACCACCTCGACAAGAGGCATAGAGCTTTTTGTGAGAAAGTTAGAGTGACGTGTAGACGTTGTGTTGCGTTGCTTATGTCACTCTAACTGGCTTCCGGGAGGTGTCCCACAATGCTCATTATGACCGCTCTGGTCAGCAGTTTGAACGCCATTGCCCTGCAGCCAGGTACTCAGGCATGTGCCCCTCCCCCTTTAAAGGCCTGGGAATTTTTGAAATTCCTTTTTCTGTTTGCTCAGAGTAGTGAGCTCATATAGCATCTTCCCAGCTGATCATGCTAGCTTTCAGCAGCAAATATGCTCCTGTGTGGAGTACACTGGAGTTGTTGGATCTGCTGGGTATGTGGGGAGAGGAGGCTGTGCAGTTGCAGCTATGCTCCAGCCGTAGGAACTTTGATACCTTTAAGCAGATTGCTTGTGGCATAGCGGAGAAATGACACAAAAGGGGGACACAGCAGTGCTATGTGGCGATCAAGGAGCTGAGGCAGGCATACCAGAAGGCAAGGGAGGCCATTTGTTGCTCTGGTGCGGTGCTGAAGGCATGCCATCCTTGGTGGCAATCCCACCGCCACTGCCAAGAGCCTGTGGATACATCAGGGGGACTGGAGGCAGCGACTCTCTGAGTCAACCCCAAGGATGAATTGGTGGACCAGGAAGTGGAGTTGCAGAAGGATGTGGGACAGGCAACAGGGTCGTCCAGTGGCATGGTGAGCCAGGAACTCTTTACGACTCCAGAAGGGTCTAGCCAGTCCCAGCCCTACAACTCTGGTGCACCTGATGCAGGAGAAGGGAGCTCTGATAAGTACTCATTTCAAGTGCTTTAATACTACATGGTGACATGAGGTAGAGCTTTGCTTGCTTTATTTTTTTTAACATGGTAGAAGTCGAATAAGGGATAGAAATTAACAATGCTAGCACTGTTTGTATTTGCGTCTCATTCCCCTATGCAGCTACATAGTAGAGGCTCTGCAGAAAAGTTTGTTAATGCACACTGTGATGTCCTGGGAATCCTCTGTAGAGATCTATAGGAAACTTTCCTGGAGGTACTCTTCAATCCTCTGCCAAAGGCTCCTTGGCAGAGCTGCTTTGCTTCTTCCCCCGCTATAGGAAACTTTGCCATGCCAATTGGCAATTAGTTCCTCAGGAACCAAGCAGCACACAGGCAAGCAGCATACGGACCTGGTCTGAAGCCACATGCATGCAGGAGTTGTGCCCTTGCATCCTTGGTTACCCTTTGGTTACCCTCAGGAGTGAGATATCAGCTTTGATCACAACTGCCTGTGGAAAATGGTGCCAGTATTAAGAATAGTGTCTAGGCGCTTTGGAGTGGTCCCTTTTGGAAACTACCCAGATCCTTTGTCCCATCTTGCCCTTCTCCCCCAGGCCAAACTTACCATGTTGAGGGCTCTTGCCATGCTGTGTGCTTGCCACAGGAAAGTGAGACAGAGGTGTATGTAATTTTTATGGTTCAAGGCTGTGAGTACACTCACAATGATGCTTCTGTTTGTTGTTTCGTTGCTTCTGCAGATGTGCCCCTGGGAGCCACCTCTTATGCACCAGCGGAGCACTTCCGTCAGATAAGGAGGCAAACCAGAAGGAGTAACAAGGACATGTTTAAAGAAATGCTATAATTGTTGGATAGCGATCACAGAATGTGGAGGGAGACAATAGACAAAAAACTCAGAATGGATAGCCAGGAGTGGAGACAGTTAGGAGTGGATGATAAAGCTCATGGAGGACCAAACAGAGATGCTTAGATCTCTGATTGTGCTGCAATTGGAACACATCTGTGTTTGACACGAGACGACACCCCCCCCTTCCCCCCCACTCCCCGGCAGCACATACAGAACTGTGTTCCATGCCCACTCCAAACTCCCCACACACATTCCTTGCATGTGCCCAGCCCATCACAGTGCCCCTTGAACTCTGCCCTAGGGACATGTATGATAATGACAGCTGGACTTTAAAAACAGCTGTGAGTGCCTCATTTGAGAGAATGCTCCTCAGTATCATGAGCCTTGTAAGAAATGGAAATTTGTGCATTGCTGTTTAATAAAATTGTAGTCTTTGAAATGAAATGAATCTTTATTCATGTCCTACACATGGTGGTTGCTGCTGAAATTCATACACTGTGACATTTGGCACATATGAAGACCACAAGTAACGCTCAAGTAGCAATTATTACAAGGGTTATTCAAGTCTGCAAGTAAATAATGCCTGGCTGAATGCATTACAAAAAGACACATTACTGAGACTCATTGTCAAAATGCTGCTTCAAAGCCTTCCTGATTCAAGTAGCTCAGCCTCTGCTCCCGTTGAGCTCTTCTAATAGCCCTGGTATCTGGCCGCTCAAAATCAGCAGCCAGGCGATCCACCTCAGTGCTCCGCCCTGAGGAAACTTTTCCTGCTTAGCTTCACAAATGTTTTGCAGCGCATAGCAGGCTGCTGTGACCATGGGAATATTTTCCTCATTGATGTTTAACCTGCTAAAAAGGCAGCATCAGTGACCCTTTAATCTGCCAAACGCACATTACACGGTCATTCTGCATCTGCTGAGCCTGTCATTGAAGTGCTCCTTGCTGCTGTCAAGGTTTCCAGTGTTAGGCTTCATGAGCCAGTGGAGTAAGGGATAGGGTGAGTATCCAAGAATCATTATGGGCATTTTCACAACCCCTATTGGAATTTTCTGGTCTGGAAAAAGAGTCCCTGCTTAAAGCTTTCTATATAGGTCAGTATTTCTGAAGATGCATGCATCATGCCCTTTCCCTAACCACTCCGCATTGATGTCAGTGAAAGGACCCTGGCGATCCATCAGCGCCTGCAATACCATAGAGAAGTAGCCCTTTCTGTTGATGCACTCTGTCTCAAGATGGTCTGGGGCAGAGGTGTGCATACGAAGAGCAAGCATGGGCCCCCCCCCCCCCCCCCCCAGTAATTGGCAAGGAGGCATAGGGCTCCTCCAGCTCCCAGGGCCCTGGGGGTGGGTAAGGGAACAGAACGAAAAGGCGATCTCTGCCCCAAAAAGCTTACAACCTGAGTAATAAGGCTAGATTTCACCCATAATTTTTTTTTTCTCAAAACATCTTCCCATGGAAGATATAGAGAATTGTCATCATCAGTTCCATAACAAAAAGCTACGTTAAAGCTATATGGTTTAAAAAGTCAAGTCAGGAAATGCATAGATAAAAGTTGTCTGTACAACCTTACTTTTCACCCTATATGCATGCATTGTTATAGTCGTCTTTTCTGTGTAGTAACATGGCATTTTACACATACAAGACAGATACACAATTTATGGAATCCTGCCTCTTTTAATCTGCTCTTTGTAGTAGATTCTCCTTGCCTTAAATCCCTATCACCCTGTCCTGTTTTACTCTGTTTACCCCTTCGCACTCACTTCTCTTGCTCAGTTCAGGAACTCCAAAAGTCCCCTTCCCCCATCTTTGTTTGTGAAATGGAATTATATTGGGCAATTATGTTGCTTTTCAAAGTGTTACAGTCAGTAATGATGAGGAAACAGAGGTGGTGTCTTTCTCAAAGTAAGAAGGACTGAGAGACAGAGTTGGGACTAGAACACAGAAGGTCTGGATTCCAGTCCTGTGCTTAAGCACCAGACCATGTTCCACTTTTCAATTAAGACCAAAACAGATTAACCATCATGTTCCTATTTAAAATATGTTGTACCTCTTAAAGCATATTCTATTTATAATCTTCAGTTAGGAGTCTTTAGCTATTATTTGTTACTGTACATAAGGGTTATTTTCTGCTTTACAGCTTCTAATTTCAAAGTGTCTGCTTGTGAAACTTGTCAAATATTAACATCAGAATTTCTAAACTGGCGCTAATGGTGTTGGAACAGCAAAAAACATGATGTATTGCTTTTTCCATTTGAAAATTTATAACCCTACAAATTGTGTTAAGATTTATATTACATGCAGGTTCTGTTCTATTTAGGTTATTCTACTGTGCCCAGCTCCATAATATCTGATTGTGAATGTTCTTTAACCTCAACTTTTTTAATGAGACTATAAATCAGTGTTTTTTCTTCAACAGGAAGAAGAGAATTTATCCAAAGATTAAAACTTGAAGCAACACTGAATGTTCATGATGGCTGTGTAAGTGATTTCTTGTATCCAAGTTTTCAAAGCTTTAAAAATGTGATGTCTCATGTCAAAGAATGTGTCCCTAGACTTAAAAATGCAAACAAAATATATTTTAAAGCTCAGTTGAAAATACTTACTTCTTCGAGTGCTTGCTTCGAGTCCATTCCCAATTAGGTGTGTGTGTGCCATATACACCGGTGCCAGAAATTTTTCCCCTAGTGCTATCTGTAGGGCGGGCTTTAGTGCTTTCTGCAGTGGTGCGTGAATGCGCCAGTATATAGGATGCTGCTGGCCCTCCTCCCTCTGTTTCTTCTTACCGCCTGTGATGGTGCTGGAACACTCCCTTGCTATGGCAAGCTTTCCATCTAGTGTTTTGTTCATTTGTCTTAGTTATATAGTTCAATTCGTTGTAGTTAAGTGTTAGTTAGTAGAACGTTAAGGTTAGAGATTGGCCCAGAGACAGGACATACCTTGATCTCCAGGTTTTAAACCCTGCACTTCGTGTAAGAAGCCAGTCAGCGACCTGCACCAGAGCTGCCTGAAGTGCCTGGGAGAGGCTCATGGGCAGGAAAAGTGCAAGATTTGCAAAAGTTTCAGACCTCACACCAAGAAAGATCGAGACATTAGGGTGCAGGCCCTTCTAATGAAATCGGCACTTAGACTGGCATCAGAATCGAGCCAGTTGGACTCAGCGCTGAGCACGTTGGCCTTGGTGTGGAGTGCCCCTCCAGCGCTATTGTCTTCCCAACACAGATTGCCATCTCCAGTGCCTAAGAAGAAACCGAAGAAGGCACATGCCGAGCAGGTGCTCTTGCTGGTGCCGAAAAGGGAGAAGAAGGGCATGGGAGACCAGGCGCGACCCGTGTTGGGTTGTCGGTTCCCATCGACACAAGAGGTGTCCTCTCCCATTCGGGTCTCGAGCCCTACTCTGGCCCCACTGCCAACTCCCAGGAGTGGCAAGAGCCCTTGGCACCTGATGGTGCCCATGATGCCTGAGGCTTTACAGGCAGTGAAGGACCTTATGGCCACCCCTGTGCCTTCAGCACCCCGAGAAGGGAGGCTGGCACCGCCTTTGTCCACGGGACCTTCCAGAGGGAAAGTGGCAATGAGACCGCTGCAACATTCCCTGACACTGAGACTCAGATTCTCAGTCTCTGGACCTGCAACACCATTCCGGCATCAGTCCCCAATCCCTCGGCATTGATCTCTGGAGAAACAATGCCGAATCCCAGAGTGCCACTGATTTCCCAAGCCCCGGCACTGATCTCTGCATAGCCGGCATAGGTCTCCTCTCTCTGAATTCTGGTTGCTGAGCCCCTACAGGAAGCCCAAGGACGAGAGCTGGTCAAGAGAGGAGCGACATTCAGGCTCACGGCACTGCTCCCCGGCACCTGGGTGCCCATGTTCCCACCATTGTGCAGAAGGGAAGCGGCTTTGGCACCCCCGTGGTCTCTGAGGGACAGTTTGGATTCGGATGGAGAGGGAGTGGTCTTGCCCAAAGGGCAACTCCCTGCCACTGCAGCAGGCTTCCCCATGGCATCCCAGATGGGGATACGGCCACAAGGCCAATGGACAGTCCTGTGGCAGTTTTGGAACCTGTGAGGTCTTCCATTGACCTTGGGTTCACAAAGGTACTCCCTCTCCAGAGCCTCGGTGCCGCAGACATCGCCTTCCCAGTACTGAACTTAGATAGAGACTCAGACCAAAAGGAGATCCTTGCAGAGGCCCCAGAAGGGGCTACACCACCCAGAGAGTACAGCTCTAGCCCTCCCTCTCTACCAGCCTCCTCCTTTTCCTCACCAGACCAAGCTGTGGCAGGACCCTCCATCGCTGTCCCATTGGATAATTTCGAGGTGCACCAGGAACTATTGAAACTGGTGGCATCACACCTGGAACTGAAGGTGGAAGAGCTAAGAGAGCCTGCAGATGACCTGTTTGGTGTCCTGGCAGCAGCAGCCCCATCCAGGGTGGGCCCTCTCAGTTCATGAGGGAGTGGTAAATCTGGAAAAGACCCTGTGGCAGACCCCGTCCTCCTTGCTTCCTGCTTCCAAACAGGTGGAGAAAAAATATTATGTCCCCACGAACGGGTTTAAATATCTGTATACCTACCCCTCCCTGGGGTTGTTGGTGGTAACAGCTGCCAATGAAAGGGATAGGCAGGTTCCACCCCAAAAAATAAGGATGCAAAAAAGTTTAACCTTTTTGTGAGAGAGGTTTATTCCATGGCTAGCTTGCAGCTGCGCATATCTAACCAACAAGCTCTGTTGGGTAGATATGGTTATAACATCTGGCAGTCTTTGGGAAAGTTTTCAGACTCTCTGCCACAGGTCTCCAAGCAGGAATTTGAGGCCATTCTGGAAGAAGGTCAGGTGGTAGCAAGGGCCTCTCTCTAGGTAGCCTCAGATGCAGCCAGCTCTGTGGCCAGAACCATGGCTTCTGTGGTGTTACGGGCATTGTGGCTCCAATCACCTGGTTTTTCATCGGAGATCCAACAGTCCATCCAGGACCTCCCTTTTGATGGGTCAGTCCTGTTTGTGGACCAGACAGACTCTAGGCTGCACATCAAGGATTACAGGGCTATGCTGCGTTCCCTCGGACTTTACATCCCTCCATCCACTAGGCAGCACTTCAAACCTCAGCAGCCACAGAGATTCGGGAGCCAACCAAGAGGAGACCCCTACAGGAAAAAGATCAGGGGATATAAGAGACGCTAAGGCCAATCACTGACTTTGGCCCCCCTGCGTGGGTTCTAGCTGCTACCACCCGGGGGACAAACAAAACTTCTGAAGGTATGCCTGAGGGCGATCTACCAGCCATTACTAGGGATCCATATTCCCACCCAATTTTCATGCTGATGTACCCATTTCCTCCCAGCATGGGCTGCTATAACATCAGACCGTTGGGTTCTAAATACATTAGCAGCTGGGTACACCCTTCAGTTCACCTCGCTTTCACTCTCCCACCCACCTTCCCTGTCCCTCTTCATGGACCCCTCTCACAAGCTACTCCTCACCCAGGAGGTATAAGCACTCTTACATGTGGGCACAGTAGAAAAGGTTCCTTGAGATCTGGAGAGAAGAGGTTTTTATTTCTGCTACTTTTTAATCCTGAAGGCAAAAGGGGGTTTGAGACTCATTCTGGACCTGCAAGGCCTCAACAAGTATCTCAGAAAGTTGAAGTTTTGTATGGTCTCTCTAGCTTTCATCATTTCCTCTCTGGATCCAGGACTGGTATGCCACCCTCAATTTAAAGGACACCTATTTCCATATCTCTATCTTCCAAGCCACAGGAGGTTCCTATGTTTTGTGGTTGGAAGACGGCACTATCAATTCACTGTGCTTCCCTTTGGCCTGTCAACAGCATCATGTGTGTTCATGAAGTGTGTGGTGGTTGTAGCAGCCTTATCTCATAAGTGGGGCATACAAGACTTTCCTTACCTGGATGATTGGCTCATCAGGGGCTACTCAAGTATGCAAGTTCAAAGGAACATCAGAGTCATTTGGACCACCTGCCAAGCACTAGGCCCACTAATAAACGAGGAAAAATCAATGCTCAGACCAGTCCAAAGTATAAAATTTATCAGCACGGTTCTGGACTCCACACTAGCCAGAGCGTTTTTACCAGAAGCCAGATTTCTGGCCATTTTGGATCTTGTAGCCCGAGTGTCAGCCCAATCTCTCACCACAGTGAGGGTATGCCTCAGTCTGCTGGGTCACATGGCAGCATGCATTTATGTGGTCCAGTACGCCAGACTGCACCTCAGGCCCCTGCAAATGTGGTTGGCATCAATGTATTCCCCATCCAGGCACCACCTAGACATGGTCATTATCTTTCCCCTGCATGTACTCATCTCCCTATTGTGCTGGACAAGGTCTCGGCCTGTGCTCAGAGGAGGTCATTCGCAGTCCTTCATCCGATGTTATTGCTGGTGTCAGATGCCTTGGAGTTAGGATGGGGAGACGACCTCGGATCACTTGGGACTTAGGGCCTCTGGATCCAGGATGAGCTGACATTGCATATCAATGTCAGGGAACTCAGGGCAATTTGGCTGCCTTGCGAAGTGTTCCTTCCCCAACTCACCAATAAGGTGGTTCAGGTACTCACAGACAATATGGCCTCGATTGTATTATATCAACAGACAAGGTGGACCAAGGTCCCCGGCCCTTTGTCAGATAGCGTTATGTCTGTGGAACTTCTGTATCGGCCACGGAATTCACCTGGAAGCTGTATATGTCCCAGGCATCAAAAACACATTGGCAGATTGCCTCAGCAGATCCTTTTGCTCTCACCACAAGTGGTTGCTGCACTTGGAAGTAGCCAGAGCCATTTTTCAGAGGTGGACACTTCCCGAGTGCACCTCTTCACCACCAGGAGGAACAGGAAATGCGATCAGTTTCCTTCCCTGGAAGGGCGCAAGAGCGGCTCATTGTCAGACATTTTTCTTCTGCCCTGGTCGGGTGACCTCATGTATGCCTTCCCGCCAATACTGCTGGTCCACAAAGTCCTCATAAAAATCAAGAGAGACAGGGCTCGGGTCATTCTGGTGGCCCCTGCGTGGCCCAGGCAACATTGGTTCGGTATGCTTCTCTAGTTGACCGCCCCGGGGCACTTCCATCAGAACTGGACCTTCTCTCTCAGGACCAGGGCCGCGTTCCATCTGAACCTTGCTTCCCTATACCTGACGACGTGGTTGCTCCATGGCTGAACCTGGAAGAGTGGTCCTGCTCGGTGCAGGTCCAACAGATCCTATTGGGAAGCCGGAAGCCTTCCACCAGGGTCTTACCTGGCAAAGTGGAAACACTTCACCTGCTGGGTAGCCCTTTACAACATCTCGCCTTCCAAATCATCCACCCAAGCTATTTTGGATTACCTGCTCCATTTGAAGCAAGAGGGGTTGGCCTTGTCATCAATCAAGGAACACCTGGTGGCCATATTGGCTTTCCATTTCCCAGTACAAGATAGGACAGTTTTCGAACATTGGATGACAACCAGATTCTTCAAGGGCTTAGAAAGGCTCTTTCTGCAGGTGCAAGACCCAATTCCTCAATGGGGCCTGAACCTTGTCCTCTCCAGGCTCATAGGTCCCTGCTTTGAGCCCCTGGCTTCCTTCTCTCTCCTGCATCTATTGTGGAATGTGGCCTTCTTGGTGACTATCAAGATGGCAAGGAGAGTCTCAGAGATTAGGGCTTTGACCTCTGGACACCTCCCCCCCCCCCACAGTTTTCTACAAGGTCAAGGTACAACTGCGTCCACACCCACCTTTCCTGCCAAAGGTAGTGTCTCATTTCCATGTAAATCAGGATATTTTCCTCCAGTCTTCTTTCTGAAGTCACACAGTTCTTCTGAGGAGAGGTGCCTCCACACTCTTGATGTCAGGAAGGCGGCGCTAGTGTTCTACATCAACAGGACCAAACATTTTCGTCGATCCACACAACTCTTTGTTGCAGTTGCTGAACGGATGT
Organism: Emydura macquarii macquarii; assembly: GCF_026122565.2. Lineage (NCBI taxonomy): Eukaryota > Metazoa > Chordata > Testudines > Chelidae > Emydura > Emydura macquarii. The sequence goes on along the minus strand of NW_027131256.1, from coordinate 20,113,723 downwards.
AATGGCTGCCAGTGTCATCTCCGAGAACTTCATCCTGGATCATTGTCTGCATCCAAGCATGCAGTGAGCAGGCAGGAGTCGTACCTCCTGCCTTTTTGACAGCCCACTTGACAAGAGCTCAGGCATCGTCAGCGGCCTTCCTGTCTTAGGTTCCAATCCAGGACATCTGTGGAGCCACAATCTGGTCTTCAGTGAGTACTTTCGTGTCCCATTATGCCATTATGCAGCAGGCCTGGGACGACACAAGCATCGGCAGAGCAGAGTTACAATCAACACATCCATAAACTCTGAGCCATCTCCAGGGACACTGCTGGTAAGTCACAGATAATTGGGAATGGACATGAGCAAGCACTCCAAGAAAAAAGAATACTTGCTTATCTTCATAACTGTTGTTCTTCCAGATGTGTTGCTCATGTCCATTTCACAGTCCATCCTCCTTCCCCTCTGTCGGAGTTCCAGCAGGAAGGAACTGAAAGGAAGGAGGAGGGCCAGCAGCACCCTATATGCTGGTGCATTCGTGCGCCCTGCAGAGGCAGCTAGAGCTGGCCCTACGGGTACCAGTAGGGGGAAGGTTTCTGGCACCGGTGCATGTGGCACACACATACCTAATTGGAATGGACATGAGCAGCATATGTTGAAGAAGAACAGTTAGGAAGGTAAGTAACTGTTCTTTGCCAAGACCTATATCCAGGCCCCCTGGCTTTTGTTTCTTCTGAAGCAACTGACAACCACCCAATGTTTGAAACAGAGCAATGAGCTGTGTTCATTTAATTGCTTTAGTTATGAGTGAGGCAGTCACATGTAGTAGGGAAAACATTGGACTTGGATAGGAGCAGAAAAGTGAAAGAAGAACTAATCTTAAATAACTTCTAATGTATATATTTGTAAGTTGACACATTCTGTTACTTTAGTATTTTATTGCTTGAAGCATTTTAGTTCTCTTTTAAGCTTAGAAAAGAGGAAGGGCTATATGCTGATTCTAAAAAAGGAGCAATACTGTAACCTAAAATGTGACTGCCCTTGAAAACACAATGTGAAATGGCACTGTCAGATAGTATAAATCATAATTATGGGTTTGTCTTTTAAAGTAAATATTTAACTTTTAAAATAAATCTCTACTTTTCCAGATCTAGCTGGTGGCAGAAATCTTCCATGCTGTGCTCTGAGCCACAATGCTACTTAACTGGTCATTAGATCCTGCTTCAGACAGCAGTGGTAGAAGACAGGTGGCCAGCATATAGACTGAGTTACTCAAACTCTGCAGGATTGAGTAGTGGATATATTTGACTAAGTTCTGTGACCTGGGAGATACTTTGGTTATATGGAGGTAGAGGTTGGCTGTTGTGACAGGGTTTCTTTGCTGGCCTATCATCACTCAACAGAGCAGAAGTTTGTTTGTTATTGCATTTTTTTGTTTTTCTTCTCAGAGAGGATTTTTGAAAGGTGCTGGGATGTTCAAGGGAAAAATGTCTTGTAAAGTCCATTATATGCAAACTACTAAGTAAATGGAAATGTTGAATTAGGGCTTTTACACAAATAAAAAAATAGATTCAAAATTAAGGTTTTCAGCCCCTCTGAGCATTGCTGTAGGGACTTCATTCTTGTGTGTATTAAAGTCATAAAGTTTTCTAGCATGCAGCTGATAACTCTTTAGATATAACCACATACTGGAATATTAATAAATTAATCTTACTTGATTAGTATTAGCTTAATTTCATAAGCTTAAACAGGTGACATGTTATGGAGGGTGAACTTACTGTAGGGAGAGGATGTTGAGTAGGACTTGTTCTGAGTAAAAAGTCTGAACTCTTCAAAGGTTGTATAATTGAATGAAGAATGGCCAATGTGACTGGAAAAACTACCAGCTCTGTATCCTCATCCCCACCTAAATGTGAAATCAGAAATCTTATGCAGCTATGAGAATGATCAGCTGCTGTTTGCAGCATGACTGTTTAGTGTGCAACAGGCACACATACACTAATGAATAAGGAAACCAACATGCACAGTCAGACCGTTATTTTCAAATGCTTATAACTTAATTTCAAAAAACATTTTTAGACTTAGAACTCTTATTCTGAGCTATAGATGGTTCAGTTTGAAGCTTTGAAACAAATAGCACTTTCATATCTGCTTAATATCTATTCAGTTACATAACTCAAATTACTGAACACATTTTCTTAAGACTTACCAGAGTAGTTACCTTTTTGCCTGGGACCTGGAATAAGAACTTTAACTTAAAAGATACATTTTTGACAGAGTCATAAAGTTTTGACTGAAAAAAGGTATGGAATGGAATCGCCATGTCTAAGGGTTGTGGTAGTAAGCAACATTGTGGATGTTTACAATTGTAAGGTAATGGTATACATGATATTGGTAGAAATTTTCCAGTTTAGTGCCCAAGTGAATCCATCATATGGGTTTATATAAAACAAAGTACCTTTTTTATTTCACCGAGTCTCTTCAAAGTATGAAAATTTGTTATAAATCATTATATATGGAGTGAGTAGTGATGCTTACCATTAAGAGACTGCATTAGTGTTTTCATAATGAAGGTCCTTTATTAGTTGTTTATAAACATATCAAACACTCATCTTTTGGGCTGAAATATTCCAAATTTGATCTCCTCTTGAAGGTGAATTCTTTAAAAAATGTGAATAAAAAAAGTTCAGCAATTTTCAGGTACCAAAAAATGGGGTCAGGGTAGGAGGGATACTTTGACCATTACTAAAAGAAAAATCTAAGAATAGATATAGCTGTCCAGTGGGGAGTGATAGAAATTTGAAATTTACCATGGAAATGGTCTGTGGGATAGCCATGTAAAGATGTCTGGTAAAGATGCATTTTGAATTGGCAGTGTTAGGATTTTAAAAACGTACTTTCATGCACTTTTTAAAAGTGAACAGCAAGGTTTTTTAATGATACTCTCCTAATGTCCTTTTGAGTGAGTGAGTGAGTGATTCATTTTGAGTGGATTCTCCTTATTTCTAAAGGTGCCCCTCAGAATCCTGACTCACTTTGTATGATGCTTGGAAGAAGGAAGCAATGAGAGCCCTTGCCTCGTTAGTACACATCTCTTGCAGGACATAGCTTTTTATTGCTGTCTAGAAAATAGCTCCACATGATGGAATTTTCTTTGCATTGTCACTTTTCTTTTTTAAAAACTTAGAAATGTCAAATAAACGAAAATATTAAAGTTGCAAAATCAAAGTGCCAAAGGCTTTGATACATGAGCATGCTTTTTCCCCCCCTACAAAATCCCTGCCTCACTCAATGTGCAGTTGGCCTATGTGGAGAGAATGTGGTGAGTGTTCTAATAGATCTTTTATTTTTGGCCAAAAATATTTGCACTTACTATGGTGAATGACTGGAGTAAATTTGAACTTGCAGTGTCACATAGAGTACTCATTAGGCAATATGGCTGATATTTAGTGGATGAGTTAGGGCTTCATGTTCAAAAGTGAGAATAAGAATAAATATTGAAGAATCGTCTTGACACATCATCCAATCTGCGTGTGGAATGAAGCATGAATCCTGTGGGAAAAACAGTATGTGAACATGTAATTTAAAATTGTGATATGATACACAGAATCTTAGAAATAGAGGATTGAAGGGGACCTTGAGAGGTCATCTAGTCCATTTCCCTGCCGTGAAACAGGAGTAAATATACCTAGAACATCCCACACAGATGTTTGTCTAACCTGTTCTTAAAAACCTTCAATGATGGGATTTCACAGCCTCCCTAGATAAACTGTTCCAATGCTTAACTATTCTTATAGTTAGACAATTTTTTCTAATATCTAGAGAACATAATAGAGAACAGTTAATAACTGTCCTGTTTTATTTTTTAAAACTGTTATCAAATTCCCCTTCACCCCCCACTCTTCACTATAATAAACATGCCCATTTCTTTCAACCTTTCCTCTTAGGTCATGTTTTCTAAACGTCTTATCATTTTTGTTGCTTTCCTCTGAACTCTTCTGTTTGTCCACATTCTTCTTAAAATGTGGTGCCCCAAACAGGGCGCGACTCACCGGTGCTAAGCAATGCAAAACAATTACCTCCTGGTGTCTTACTTACAACGCTACTGTTAATACATCCCACAATGACGTTTACCTTTTTCATAACAGCATTGCTTTATTGGCTCATATTAATTTGTGATCCACGATAACCCCCAGATCCTTTTCTGCAGTGCCACTGCCTACCAGTTATTCCCATTTTGTATTTGTGCATTTGATTACATGAAAATTGCATGGATCTTTTTCCTGATTTTGCAACACCTTGTGATATTATTTTTCTTTTAATGTTTATTTGTAATTTAGAAACTGGTCTTAGTACACAGAGGTTAGATTTCGTTGTCAGTGATTTTTCCACTTCTCTCCTCTCTTGTCTCTTACCATTTTGCATCAACTTGTTTTAAAGGATCTGCAACTTGCAGTAATTGTGAAATCACTGAATGAATTGGTCAGGAGGTGAATAAGTCTAAAGGAGTATGTTGAAAATGGGATCTATATACATTAGCTTCAGTGATGGGAAAGGAAATGCAGCCTTAGGTGGCAGTTTTTACACCACCTTGATATGTTATATTTTCTCCCAGTTTTGTCAGTGTGAACATTCTTTAAGGAAGGGAGCTGTGCTAAGGGAGTGCTGATAAATGGTTTATCTCCAAATGGACCCATCAGCTTGAGGAAATACTGCATTTTAAATTAGAGGAAAGAGGGTCACCTGGAGGAATAATCTTTCCTTGATCTATATACATTTAGCACAGTAACCTACTGTGATAATATAGAGGGATACATGTTGTGTACTATACTTTAATTTCCGTCTCCAGGTAATGCATCTGAATTACATTTTAAATGAAAACTTAAATTAGTGTAGTGACCTAGTGTTAGAACCTAGGGTTTAATTTTACTTCTTGGAAGAGTGATATTCCCTTTTTCTTCCCTTTCCTTCCATTTTCTCTCTTGGGGAGCTTTCAGGTAATCTCATATCCTCTAGCCTCTTCTTAATTCTTTTCCTTGTTCCCTCTGTAGTAGTAATGTACCTTATATCCACGAGAAGTTAGTTCTGTTCCTTTGATTATCCAAAAGGGTTTGCTTCCTCTACATTGCTAAAGGATTGGATATGTTGCCTCAAACAAAATACCATTACAGGAAAAGATAGAAATGCAGTACTTAAATTGATAAAACAGATTTTTTTTTATCAGTGTGTCTGCCGCTTCCATTTCAAGGCTACTAGAACAGTAATAAATATTGAACAAACAAAAAAAGTTCATTTTTGTTAAATAAAAAGCTAAAATCTAATTTTGCAGACCTTGTTGGCACTTAACTTCTCTCTTCTCTTGTAAATCATCATGTGGCATCCTCTGTCAGGAGAATACCCTCTCTGCTGGCTCAATTAAGCTACTTATTAGCTTCCCCTCTATATCTTTTAACAGTAGGATTTTGAAGCGCTTTCTGTGGTAAGGACATTCAGTCAGGCTCCATGGACTGAGGCTATGAAGTTAAGTTTTACATTTTAGGGGATAGTTAATTGGTATGTGACATCACTCAGTGGAAAATGATGTAAGCATTTTAGGAAGATAGATGCATAATATTGTTGCTGCTTCCTTTTTTGAACTTTTTGTCCATTTTTCCACCTTTGTGCCTTTTTAATCACCATTAGTGGTCTCTTCAGGAGCAGCAGTAGTATTCTTCACCTGGAAAGGGCTGCAGATGAAAAATAACTAGCACCCTGGTCAGTTTTTTTTGCGGCCAGCTGTCTCTGTGAAGCTTTGCTGTGCTTGAGCGGTCTGTTTAGCTACTGTTGTTGATAGGTCAGATTAGTCAGTGTAATGTCAAATAGATAGGTAGGCTGATTCAGTGCCTCATTCATTGTGGATGATTGACACTCATGGCCCATCTGGAACAATGAATCTTTCGTTTGTTAAGGAAAATTATAGTATTTATACTCTGTACATGTTTTAAAATGAATTAATTACATTTAGCAAAAGTTGTTTTCCCTATTGACGGCAGCAAAAGGCAAATTTGAAACTTAAAAAAAGAGTAGTTGAAATTATTTTTTTCAAACTTTAAACAAAAACAAATGTTTCCTTTTGGGCTCAGACTAGGAATGAGATATTCTAGCCCAAAAGGAGATATTTTAAACAAGTTAGGTATGTATTAAAAGAAGAGTTTAGAATGAAAATGCTTTCTTGGCCTTGATTAGTGTGACTACTAATACAGTACTCTAAAGAATCATTGCAGTTTATCACTCCAAAACTGCAGCCGAGACCTGGTGGTGTCACTCTACCTTGAATTGTTCCTCGGGAGTACAGAATGTTGATGGGGTCATGGCATCAGGCAATGTTCCAATGTTTACCTAACCTCTCCTCATTCACATTTGAGCTGGTTCCTCCATTTCCATTTGTTCATATTGTCACCAAGCTTTGCTATCCCAGCTCTCAGTGATTAGAGTACACCAATTATTTTTGTTGAAAGTCAATGCCTGGAGGGAGTTCTTTGGAAGGAACCAGATTTTCCAAGATCATTGGTGTTTCCTGCCATTTTGTTACTCTCTAGATTTTGACAGTGATATTTTGCAGTAAGGGATTTTCAGAGGCAGAGCTCTTTCTGGACTTCCGCCTCTTAGATGGTGGAATGTGTCCATGCGGTGGATATCTTGGATCATGCGCCTGTTTTTGTATCTCCTTCTTACTGATTATATCCTGCGTCTCTGCTGGTGGTGCAAACCCTGTGAGGCAGTAAGTACAGTGACAGCATGGGAGCTGGTTTCAAGGTCCCTGTGATGATCCCACAGGACAGCTGAGTTCAGTATCAATTTTGTGTGCATGGCTTGAGGGTGACCATGCTGGGGCAAAGTACTCTGCAGTTTAGTAACATAGAGTGATTGCTCATAATTGTTTGGCATCAGCTCCCTGTTTTGTGTTAGCCAGTTTGTGGAGAACACAATTCCTGGAGTTTAATTTCCTTTTTAGCATCTTATCATGCTCTTTGAATATCAGCATTTGGTCTAATGTAATCCCCAGATATATCCAGATGTTCGTAGTGCTCAAGGATTGTACCATCCTTTCAATATAATCTGGAGTTTTTCTTGGCCCGACGGTGTTTCAAGAGGAAGGTGCACACTTCTTGTTGGAATGTCATATGATACAAATGGCAAATACATATGATAGTATTTTTCAACTATACTCAGGGAACTGGTTAAAATGTGCTTGATATTTTCACATCTTTTTGATTGGGTAGTGTTGCTATAATATACATTAAGCAAAGTATTGAGAGATGCCCATGTGGTTTAAGCAGATGGACACTCTTCAAACAATTTGTTAAAAATCACAGCTTTTTTATTCTAACAACTCAGCAATAATTTAACAGAGATCTTGTTGAAATCAATTGTTAGAATGTATTTTTCTATTTCTATAAAATATTAATCTTTTGATCTTGTGTGTGTGTATGAGACTTTTTATAGGGCTATCAAACAATTAAAAAAATTGCAAGATAAAAAAAAGTTGCAGTTTTAATTGCATTGTTAAACAATAATAGAATACCAATTTAAATTTACTATAAATATTTTTGGATGTTTTTCTACATTTTCAAATCTATTGATTTCAGTTACAACACAGAATATAAAGTGTACCATGCTCACTTTATATTACTATTTTTATTACAAATATTTGCACTGTAAAAAGATAAACAAAAGAAATAGTATTTTTCAGTTCACATCATACTAGTACTGTAATGCAATCTCTTTATCATGAAAGAGCAACTAACAAATGTAGAATTTTTCCCCCACATAACTACACTCAAAAACAAAGCAATGTAAATCTTTAGAGCCTACAAGTCATAGCATGAAGGGGCATACAAATATTTTGCATATCTAGCCCATAAATACCTTGTAATACCGGCTACCATAGTGCCATGTGAACACACGTGTTCTCACTTTCAGGTGACATAAGTAAGAAGAGGGCAGCATTATCTCCCTTAAATGTAAACAAATTTGTTTGTCTTAGTGATTGGCTGAACAAGAAGTATGACTGAGTGGACTTGCAGGCTCTAAAGTTTTACACTGTTTTGTTTTTAAATGCAGTTATGTAAAAATTAAAAACATTAATTTTACATTTGTAAGTTGCACTTTCATATAAAGAGATTGCATTAAAGTATTTGTCTGAGGTGAATTGAAAAGTACTATATCTTTATCTTTTTTTACAGTGCAAATATTTGTAGTGAAAATATAAAGTGAGCAATGTATACTTTATTTTCTGTGTGGTAATTGAAATCAATATTTAAAAATGTAGAAAAACATCAAAAATGTATAATAAATTTATATTTGTATTCTATTATTATTTAACAGTGCAATAAAAATGGTGATTAATCGTGACTTTTTTAATCTAGTTAATTTGTTTGCCATTATTCACATACATTAACTGCGATTAATTGACAGTCCTACTTTTTTACGTTCATTTTAAGTTTTGATTTGAATAAGAATATAGATAAAAGATTAATTTCTTCAGCCTGGTATGTTAACTAATTTTTCTCGGTAATACTTTAAAGGCCTGATTTTCCTCCTCCTCCCCCCCAGTGGAGGCTTGGATTGGCCCAGCCTTCACTCTGTATGCAAGTTTGAACCTAAACCCCTGTACTCTTCTCTTTCATTATCAAATGCATATGCAGTTTAGACTCTCAACACCTACATGCACGTTTAATAGAATTTTTGTTTGAAAACCCGTCACCTGCATGTGCAGATGGCTAGTCATGGGAAAGCATACATGCACAAAATGAGGCCAATTAGTGAAAATCAGGTCTCTGAACATATTAAGAACCCAGTGTATTTTGAAGATGTTTAACTTTGATTCTATTTTCACATCTAGATATTTCTTGACTATTTTATTTTCTATTTTGAATATTTTTCTAAACCAATTAAAATTTTTATTTATATATTTCAAATAGGTGAATACAATTTGCTGGAATGATACAGGAGAATATATTTTGTCAGGTTCAGATGACACCAACCTGGTAATTAGCAATCCCTACAGCAGAAAGGTAAGTTTACTTTCTGGATTGTCAATATTTTACTGGTAAGATAAAGCAGTTGTAAATATTAGTTATTTTCGGCAATTTATATATTTTATGGGTCATAGGATTGTTCTTGCTATGTTTTCCCCAAAATCTGTCTGCTCTTGTTAATTTATAGGATGGAAGCATTGCATAGCTGCAGACCACACTGACAACTTGTCAAGAGCCAGAGGGTTTCACTTATAGTAGTTTGCATAAAATGGAGTAGATTGCAGCTACAATTATGAAAGTGTGCCCATGGAGACTGTTCTCTTTCAACTGGGTTTACTATATCTGTCTCTGCTCTAAAATTTGATACATAATTAACACATAAAAATTATACATATGCAAAATGCATAATACTTAATGCACAGTGCAGTATGGACTGTTTATACATGAGAGAGTACAAATGCTAATCCCCCAATAGCATATCCCCTGCTTTCATCCATTCCCTTTTCTAAAACTGGAGACAAGAGAAAAAGCTTTTCAGTGTTCTCGAAAGGTTTGAGAAATCTGGACTTCATTGGTTCAAACTGGAACTAGAGTTCAACTTCCCAAACCTGCCCTCTGTTTTTTTTTACGCAAATAATTGTTGGCTTTTAATGACTCTGCTGATCACAACTGTGGCAGTATCACAGGAGAGAAGTACTGTCAAATAGGCTGTTCTCAAACCATTTTAGACTTCATAAATAACACTTGTGTCTCAGCCCAGAATGTGGAAGTGTTCAAATCAAGATGGAGCACTGCAGGCTGGGACCTGTAGTATCTAGGAGCCTCATCTCCTTATTAAAGATGAAAGTTGTCTGAGTGTTATATTGTAAAATTCATTGGGATGAAAGTTGGCTCCTTTTATACCTTTAAGAATAAATGCAGTAGTTAGAACCAAGTATTTGTACAATGTTGAATTTTTTTCTTCTGACTCACTCTATTATGAATTTCCTTAAGTCAGGAAATTTAGTACATTTGTGGGTGCAACTATAAAGGTACTTTAAAAATGTTTGTAGGTGGCTGGTGCCTTTTTGGTATTTTGGATGAAAGTTATTAAATAGGTTAGATATTATGTATAATGGAAAGCATCCTGAGCTTGTCAGACTTTTTAAAGTACAGCATCTTAATATGCAATGTTTTAATGTAATGAATTGAGAAAGATACGTTGTAACATCTGAAAAGAAGCTCTTTTTTCTTATGTGTCGTCTTGTGGACCAGGCTTATGTCTGGGACAGTCTTAATCTAAATGTAAAAGATGTGGAATAGCTTGGATGGTGGAAAAGCTTTTTAAAATTCACTGCATTCCTAATTAACTGTACATCCTCATACGTGGTGATGAAATGACAGCTTCAAGCAGAAGTCTTTCAGGCTTAAATTTGGTGAAGATAACTGGCACTTATATGGCACTTTTCATCTTCACAGTGCCTTATAAACATTCTTCTTAGTACTTCTGCAGTGTAGGTGTTCTCTCCATTTTATAGTTGGTAAACTGGGACACAGAAAGACCAAGGCCAAACAGCAAATTAGTGTCAGAACTTCCATTAAAACTCAAAAATTCATAGCTTCCAATCTCCTGCACAAACCATTATGATCTAAGTTCCTTTGAATTTTGAGATGCTGCAAATTAAAAGTAGTAATAACTATTTAAATGACACTACAGTATATGTGGGGGAAACAGGAAGATGCTTGTGTCAAACTAAGAGGAGCCAAATGGGAGGTGGGAAGTTCCATGGAGATCTCTGATCTGCCCAATCATGTGTAGTTCATCAGAGGAGCTGCAGTGTAATGACCATCAGTAAGTTCATGAAACAACTTTTCCACTGTAGTAAAATTCTTGTAGCTTATGACTGCATCTCCTTTGTGAAGAATTGTTGGTGTTTTTTAGAACAGATAGGCTCTGTGGCACTTGTCATTCTCTGGGCTTCATCTCACCACAGCAGTGTTCCTGCCCAGCCCCCTCTTTTCTCAGAGGGGATGGGGACCAAACACCATAATAATGTTTGAAAGTTAATATCTGTGTTGGAAGCCAAGTGGGGAAATAGGCAGTTAGAAGGGCATAGAGACTTAGACAAGCACACCTGTCTCTTCACTTGCCCATCCATGTAAGGTGCTGTAGTGGGAGAATGGTTGTAGGGTGAGGTCTGGGGGGCCATCCATGCCTCCCGTCATCTCTTTTCCCCCACCTACCATTAATGCCCCTTGGCCTTAGAGAAATATCTTTTTCTCTACTGCTGGTGCTAGTCTGATAAACCTCTTCTGGTTCTCCAGACCAGTATTTCTGCTGGCAGAGTGCAGGTCATTTTGTTGTGGAGTAAGGGGCCTCAGAAACAGAATTGGTAGTTCTGCTGTTGACTTAAATTCAGCTGCAAGCCTCCCCTTTCCCCTGCCTCTTTTTATGTTGGGAGGAAATGGAACAGGGGAGAAAATTACAACTGGACTGTCTGATAGGGGCTGTCCCCCTAAAGTACCTCCCATGGCTGATAAATCTCCTGTAATTTATTAGGAAGGGATATAGGTTAGTCAGACTGCTGTAGGGAGGAGGGAAGAAATTCCCCAAAGCCAAGGGGGATGTTAATGGGGGTGTTGGTGAATGAACAGTTTTGGGTCAGAGCAAGAGGTACTTAACGCAATAAATACTGCAGATTAAATATAATTTAACACTTAATGATCAGTCAACTTAAAAATCAAACTTCTGGCTTTCTGGATGTAATTTTCTTACGTATTATTGCTGCTGAAGTCAACACTTAAGTTTCCTATGCTTGAAAGATCAGAGGAATTACTTTTTCTGGTTTTGGTTTATGTTGTGTAAAGCCAATTTTACTGTTTCCCCTATTTATGTGGGTCTTTTACATGGCAACAGAGGAGAGAGAAGTTTTAAACATAAGAAAGTATAATTGTGATGGTATGCAGAACCCCCGGGGTATCACCTGGGAGCTGGAATACCACTGAACCCTCGGTCTGACCAGCTTCGGCTCCCTCTCACTCTGTGACGCTATGACAAGCCACCAACTCCTGGCACCTATTGCACCTACATAGCCCTCCACAGGTAAGGACCACACTCAGTTCAGTTCAATGAACGCTTTCTAGCAACTCACAAACCAACAATAGAGAAACTCCAGGACTGCAACATAATACGGTCTGCCCTGGTCAAAAAGCCTGACCAGTGAAGATCGTTATCTAGACCACTTTTCTCTCAAAGTGAAAGAAATGTGCACCAGCTTTTGTTACTGAGCAGTTTGTCTAAATATTTCATTTAAAGACACACTGTTTAAAATAAAACATTAAACAAGTTTATTAACTACAGAAAAATAGATTTTAAGTGATTATAAGTGGCAAGTGTAAAGTGATCAAAGGTAGTTACCAAATGAAATAAAAATAAGATTGCAATCTAAGTTCTACACACTAACAAGCTCTTGAATTAGCAATGTCTCATCCTTGTTAATTAGTACAAGTAGTCTTTTAAATATAGGCTGCGCAACCTTCCCTGCCTGGAACTCCTCTCCCCCCTTTCAAAGTCCTTTTGTTTTCCAGATGATATTTCAGATGTTCAGTTGAATGGGAGTGAAGCCAACTGATGTCACACTCCCCCTTTTATAGTCTGTTTCAGCTTGCTAGAACATGCATGTGATGGCTGCTTCCCATTCATCAAGCAACCCCATTATGAATGTGCTTCCTACAGCAAAGTCTTCACTGTAAACAATTCCTGTTAGTGGAATCTGTTCTTGAATGTGTGACAGCCAGTAACACTGTCTGGCCACTCCATTCTTGTGCCTGAAAGGCTGTTTGTGGGAGTTTCCCACCTTGCAACATGTTCTCGTAGCATTTTTACAACAATATTTTATAACTTCACATACTGTGGTAGCTCATACAATCCAAAAGGATATTAATGTTCAGCAGTTCAAGACTTTTAAAATAATACCAAACAAAGCATACCTTGTACAGAACATATTATAATTATATGACATTGGTGAGTATGGGGTTTTTGGGGTATTTTCAGACACAGGGTGTCACAATCATAAAACCACAGAAGCTAGCAGAGGGACTTCAGGGTTGCTGTGTGATGTACCTGAAACTACTTTTAAAACTTAATGTTTGAAGCTGACTATATTTCAAATTGATGGTGACCATTTTAATTATAAGGTCTGTGTAAGTGAATTCAAAACCACTGCTCTGTCTTAGATAGGAGAAGGCTAAGTAAAGTTATTGGTTTAACAAATCGATTTAAAAATTGATCTAGTGAAACCTGTACAGATAGCTAATGTAGAAGCACTTGATCTAAATTGATGAAAGCAAAGGTTAAACTGGTTAAGGCAGTAACTTGCCTAGTATAGACAAGCCCTAGGCTTCTAGCTCTCACCAGCTAAGCTTTTTTATATCAAGAGTTAACCTAAAAACATTTTTATATCAAAGGTGGTATCTGCTGGGCTTGTAATTCAGGGTTGGGTGAGTGGAGAGAATGCTTATCTTTACAGCCTGGTAGTTAATGCCCAACAATAAGTAGGAGTTTGATTCACGGCTTATAGCATTGTGTCATCACCTCCCAAATTAGTAGAACCCTGGGCTGAGTGTTCAGAGAGAATGAAATGCAGGAAGTAGGGGATGTATAAATGTAAATGCATTATTATGCCTTTTCCTTTTTATTTTGACTCTTTCTTTCCATTTTCTTTCATTTGAAAATATTTGTTTTACCAGTCAGAGCAACCGCCTCTCCATTTCCTGTTCTTATTGTGTCTTATTTATGTTCTATTTTTCCCTATGCCTATACTTTCCCTTCTTGACTTTCTTTTGCTTCATTCTGTCCTGCGTCTTACTATCTTCTCCCTTTTCTCTCCCCTCCTTCCACCCCTGACAGACAGACAGAATTTAACTCACTCTTGGCTGGGTATCTTTCAAAAACAGGTACTTTGCTAAGGGTAATTTAATTAGAAAAAATTTCAAGTCCTTTGAAACCAGCTGACATTTCTGGCTGAATATTTACAAGAGCAAGATATGGTCTTATTTTGTATTTCAGTGCATTATGCAGAAATAACACAAACCTCTACGTTGCATAATACCTAGGTACATTATGAGGTTTTTCACTTTCCTCAAGAGCAGTAGAATATTGGCCACTCTCAGAGGCAAGATATTGGGCTAATGAGCCACTGATTTGATCAGATATGGCAAATCCTATATTCTTAAACTTAGGAACAAAGTTTAAAATCTAACACCAGTATACAATTCTGTTGCAATAGTGATAAATATCATAATACAGGGATGGCCCAACTATTTGATATACCAGCTGCAAAACCTAACCATGCTGTCAGAAGAGAAGGCCTATTTCATGCATTTAATAAAAATGGAACCACTGTGAAGAGAGGGTGAAATCCACTCCTCCCTACTAGCAAATACAAGAAGAGGGTCCCTGACTGGGTTACCACTCATACAGATTTTCTTTTTAATATAATCATGGAGAGGAGGAATAATACATCTTGAACACAAAGCATAACACTATCTAGTCTGCATTTTGAATTTAGTGTTGTGTTTTGTATAGTTATTTAAAGTCTCACAGACAACTACATACATTTATACTTTTAGAGCATCTTTCATGCTAAATGATTTCCATACTTATAGATGAATGCAACTGATTATTAGTGTTACAGTTACCCTCTTTGATCTTGGTTAGGGAATGTAGGTGTGACTTGTGAAATGCAACTGATTATTTATTTGTCTTACAATACACCTACATTCCGTAGCCAAGATCAGGGAGGGCTGCATTGTGCTAAACATTCTATAAACACATAAGAGAGAGTCACTTCCTTGAAGTTTTTATAGTTGAAATCACCAAGATAGACAAAAGATGGCAGAAAAGAAAGATTATCCATCTTTTACAGATGGAGAACCAAGGCATCGAGTACACAACTTGCCCAATGTCACACAGGAAGTCTGTAGTAGAGCTGGGAACTGAACCCAGATCTTTTGAGCCTCCTTTCCTCCCATCCCCAATCAAGAGTCTTAACCTCTCTGGTTGTGGAGTACAAGGTGACACTAGATAGACAAACCAGCATATAGTGCATAGCAGGTAGAAATTTGGCTAATAATACCAGGGCAACCCATATTTTTATTAAAAATGCCACTGGTTCTTTCATATCCACATACAGTTGAGAAGACCTTAGTTTTTGAGAACTTGTGAGCAAGATCCTTACTTAGTAAATACTATGGAATTCAATTTATATTCGGAAGGATGAAAGTTAAGTTGATGTATTTGAATCTGGGTTACCAGGAGGGCCAAGTATTTCAAATCTGTTTAGACCACTAAACTATAAACAAAAACTTAACAGGTCCAAGTACAACTTTGGAACACACAACTGCAAAGTATAGAATAGGATCTTATTTGAGGAAGAATCTATAGGATGTCATCCTCACCTCCTCTAACCTAGCTTGGGGGATGGATGGCTGTTAAATTCAGTTTGCTCTCCTTTAATTTGTAAATTTAGAATATTGACACTTTTGAAGTACACAGTTTAGATTTGATGGAATCTTTTCTTGAAAATATTTTAAAATAAAAATGTTGCTCTGCAGGTGAATTCTGAAGTGGAGTTAGGGTAGGACCATTGAAAGAATCTTAGAGTAAGCCATGGCAGTCTGGACTACTATCTAGGAATAATGTTAAATATTTAAATTACCCAAAGCCAGCCACTTAAGTGAGCCATCATCCAGTATAGTTAACCCACTGCAAAGATGCTGCAACTATGCCCTCCCAGACAGACTCCTTCGCACTCCCACTTGCCTTTTAGTTTGAATCTCTTACCTGTGTCCGTGTAGTTCCTGATGCTGTCTGTTTTTCTACTTCTTGTCCTGCAGTTATGTTGATACACTAGATGGTTTTGAGTGTAATTCCTGCTGTGACTTACAGATGCAAACCTTTTGAGCCACGTTAATTGCACTTCCGAAGTGGCTGAAAAATATACTGGGGGACCTGGGATGGTATTGGTGCTGCATGTAGTGCTAAACTGTAGAAAATACACATTGACTTTTTCTTTAAGCTTTGTAAACCAAGAAGTGGGAAACTCAAGTCTGAGGGGTATTAATTTCTAGCTCCAAATCAATATGAAGATTGTAGTATTGCACAACATGCTAGGCACTTTACAAACATTAGGAATATTTTATAGGCAAAGGGGATCAGGGTTTTTTCTTTCTTCTATGTCCGCAATTGCTCCTTTGCCTAGCCACAGTTCCTATTCTTAAACCCTTGACTATTTTGTTTTTTAAATTTCTTTGGTGTCTTAAAATAGTATCTGAATTTAGTTTTTTATTAGTTTTCCTAGAAATATGTATTTTTTTAACGTCCTATTACTACAGTTAACCTAATACTATTCATTATAATTGTCTTCTCTTGTTGAGAGCCTCCCTCCCGTTTACTATTAAGAGATGTCCTTGTGCTTTTCGTAAGATGAAATGGCAGTATGGAAACCCAGTGATTCTAGTGATCCTAGTGCCCTCCCTTGAGTCAGCAAAAATGTAACCACTGCCATTCTCAAATCCAGCTACATTCAGGTCCAATCTTGTCCCCAGACTGCATGATGTAAAAGTGTAAACTCTGAGAAAGATATGTTTAATGGATATTGGTTGGTTAGTGAAGTTGGGTTCCTCTGAAGTATCTCTAGCTCTCATGGGTTGCAGCCTTTATAGGTTGCTACCCTTAGAAGAACCTGGAGTGGTGCTGGCAGAGGAAGAACACTGGAGGTTCATTTTGCTAATTGCTGTGGCTGGATGAGAAAAGCTCAAAGAGGAATCAGTAGTCATGTTCCTCTCTTCCCCATCTTCTGCTTCTGATGGAAATGATTCTCTTAGCAGCCTGCACCCCCTAATGAAAAGGCTTTTAGCAGGTTAGAGAAAGGATGGCAGGGCATGACTCCTGCATTCTGGTTCTGCCTGTGACTTGTAGTGTGGTCTTGTAAAAAGAACATACCACACTATGCCTGTTTAGCCGTCTATTAAATACAGCTAAAGTCTTTTTGGGGGTCATCAAATGAAAGACTATTAAAATCTAAAGTATCTTTGGATATCCCACACTTGCTGCTTCTTGACTGTAAGATTAGAGTACTATCTCTGTATTTAGGAGGATAAAAATAATGCCATGAGTGCCTCAGGAAGGTCTTTGCTTCTGTTTGGAAAGCACCGAGTAGATTGTGCATGTTACTGGGAATGACGTCCAAAAGATTTGCCACATCTTAAGCAGCACAATTATTGCTAATGCATGCTTCTAGTACTAACCCTCACCTCGTCCCCCACAGTGTCATTCTGATTTCTTTTCTTGCTCTCCTCACACACCTGAATCCCAGATTTCACATTAGGGTTGAACCATCTTGATAACTTTTCAATGACCTTGTATAAGTATCTTTCTTAAATCTTCCACTATTGTACTACTAGTAGTACAGTTCATAAAGGTGTTAGATGATGGATAAAAAATGCCTGCTACAATTTGTGGAACTGCAGTGGTGTGAGATTTTAAGAGTATAGATGAGGCCCATATGTATGGCTTTCTTCTTACCTAGAGTATTCATTCATCATGTTTTGCTGCTAGTCCACTGGAAGGTTGGTGGCTCAAACTTTGATTCATGTCTGTCAGCTAGTTTGCAAATAGAAGGCCTTCAGCTTGCATTGAGTATTCTTCCTCACCTCAACCAAGGAACCATTTGAGTTCCTACAGTTGCGTGTAACTAATATTTCAAAATTAGTATTGACCCAAACTAAGCAATATGGTGGAATATGAACTAAAGATGCAGCTGATAATGCATGCCAATGTGTGAGTGATAAATATTAACTTTTTTTTGTTCTTTTGGAAAAAAAATACTAGTGATATAAATTATCAAATTCCTACAAAAAGGAACCAGGTTAAAAACACCTATTACACTATTTCGTCAGGTTTAGTTACAATTTAGCAAAATAAAAAGTGAAACCAAGCTTTTTAAATTTAGAACATATGCAACTCACAAAAAATGTGTAATCAAAGGCAAGCCCTCTTAGTAGTTACACAGTATATCTTGGGAGGATGAAAATATGCATACATAGTAGAATTCCCTGCCAGTCCATTTGGCGTTCTAACATAATATTCACTTAGCTTGAATGGGCCATAGGTTTCTATTGCTTGAGAGACCCAGAGTGAAAAAAAAATGTTAATAAGCTTTCTAATATAACTGCAAATTCTAATGCAAAAGGCCCTCTTGATTTTACTTATTCATGGACACCTGTGATGAACTTTTCTGAGTGGGATCTTCTTTTCTTATTCTGCTTCAAGCATGTAATGCTTCAAACTAAGAACTAATTTTCTGTATCTAAACATTTATTTGTATTAGACAAATGACACTACACAGCAAGAAAATGCAGGTTACTTAAGATCTAGCTGAGGCAAGAACTCTGAGTTACTAGGCAGTAGATATACACTAGGAAAATGATGGAATTTAGATTGGGTTTGTCTAGCATGTGTTAGCTAAGCCCCATGTAAACTCAACCATTTTTCCTAGTGACAACAAAGCCTTAATTGTGTTATGAAGCCCTTCTCAATAATAAGGGCTATGATGGGCACAGAATTACTACTACTCGTTGATGGAAGAAGGGAGTCTAGAACTCATGGTTGTCGGATTCCTAGCCCAGTGCACATTTAGGAGAAAGAGGTTCAGTTCTGTGTAGCATGCTGAAGCGCAAGACTGGGGAGCATGTTCAGTGCAGATGAACTGTTGTGATTTTTAGCATCAGACCATTAGGAAGCTCAACTTAGTATAACGCAGACCGCAAAAGATGATTTTTTTGACGATCAAGAACTTTGCCAAATCCAAATACATGTTCATGGGAATAGCAAAAGACACCTTCCTGACTCTAGGACTTTCTCTTTGCCAAATTTCAAAGTCTATGAGGTGTGGGAGAGCTTAAAAAAAATTCTGAAAATTTATTTTTATAATGGAGAGTGTTAGGCAACTTTAGTATAGGGGTTGCTGCCACTTCCCTAGGATGAGTTTAGATTTGTTTTCATTCTTCCTTCTAAATTTCCTATTTGTCATCTTTAGACTGGGCACCTTATCTAAATTGTCAGATCTTTCAAAGACTATTCTAATAGATTCAGGGCTAAATATTTTAAGTAAGATAATGAAAATAACTGCTCTGAGGAAGTTACCCAACTGGATGTTTGATTTGCTTCCAAACTGTGTTTTTAGCTGCTTTCAATTCCGAAAGTCCTTCTTCCTAGGCATCACTTACAAAATGGGTATTGCTGAGAAACCCATCCTACATGTTTGCAGTGTCCAGCGTGACTTTAAAATCTATAGTGTGTTTATTCCTAAATGCATGCTGGTTTTAGCATAAAGCTTCCAATAGATATGATGTGGTATTTAAGATTCATATCTTAAAGAAGTAAGAAGTGAATAGCAAACAAATACTTCTGCTACTTCATGTGTTCCTTCCACTCCATCTCTGGATGTAGAGATTTGTAAATAAAACTGGTGACTTCCGTTTTTACCTTTTTTAAAAAAAAAAAGGTAAAATGCCTGTATTATAGTACAGTGAAGAATTTAGATACAACAAATAAAGATTTTAATTTAACTTAATAGGAGCTATAATTCAAATAGAATTTAAAAAAAAAAGTGTATTCATCCTTATATATTGCTGCTAGAAGTAGGATATTTATAAATAGGAGCACAAGAAATGTGCAAACCAGAGGATTGCTTCTTGATTTAGGAATTCTGTCCTAAAGTTTCGCTGTCCAATAAGCCCCAATTTAAAGTTTTGCACTTCCATTATTCCCACTTCAATTGATTTTCTGTGTAATACCTAAGCAATTGCAAAATTATAAATGTGAAATGTAGAGTTTTTTGATTACCTATCAACTCCTGTAGAAAAAGTCTGAAGTATTTCAGGCCTTAGTTTTGCCTAGGAGGCCAAATGTTGCACTGAAGTAAGCCTTTTGCTGCTGTTTATTTAAAAAACAAAAAACAAAAAAAAGAAGCAACTGTGTGGTGGTGGCTGGCAATGAAATACAGCTTAGCCCCACATATTAAATCCTCTCTCCTCTTTCTCTAGCTGTTCACAAACAGCTTTTGTGGCATGTTCCTCTTATTTCCTTCTCTGTCAGCACAATAGATAGAGCAGCAAGGGATAGGTGAAGGAGAGGCTAGCAATATTAACTCAGGCAGGGAGGGAGTGGCAATGTTCAATCCCTTATGGTACTGCTGTACAAGAAGTGTAGCTAGGGATGCAAGGGACTGGGACAGATGAAGCTGAGAGCTTTCTCCCTTCAGTGAAAGCATAGAGCAGTGCTGAGAGCTGCACATACTCAGCCCTTTTTGGGGCAGAATCAGGATCTCCCCAGAATCTGAGTGCAGGCACAGCCCCATCGCAGAGCTGCACCTCAGTTTCAGAAGCGGCACCAGGATCTCAACTGGAGAAACCTGAGGTAGAGGGAAGGGAGGGTAATCAGCTTTGATTGAAAAGAAGGCAACAGGTAGGGCCCATGACCAAGGAAGAAAGAGGAGCAGGGGTGGCTGTGACCTGGTGAAGGGGATAGCATATAACTGGCCAGTCAGGGAAGGGGAGGTGGGAAGCAGAGCAAAGGGAGGCTGCTTTTCCTTTTTGGGGAAGGAGTAGGGGAGCAGTGGTGGAAGTTATGACAGAGAAGTTATTAGGGAATAGAGAAAAGCCCCATATTATGTAGTTTGTTGATTTGTATGTGGGAGATCAGATATGATTTGGTGTGGAGTCAGAAATATTTCTTTCATGGGGAGTGAGGGAGTCAGAACCACCACTTATTTTGAGTATTAGCTGCAACTTAGCTAAAGTGTTTTAATTAGGGTTGTCAAACGATTAAAAAGTATAATTGCAGTTAGTCGTGAGGTTAAAAATAGTTTTGATTAATTGCAGTTTTAATCGCACTTGTTAAACAATACTAGAATACCAATTTAAATTTATTATAAATATTTTTGGATATTTTTCTACATTTTCAAATATATTGATTTCAATTACAACACAGAATACAAAGTGTACAGTGCTCACTATATTATTTTTATTACAAATATTTGCACTGTAAAAAAGATAAAATAGTATTTTTCAATTCACCTCATATAAGTACTATAGTGCAATCTCTTTATTGTGGAAGTGCAATTTACAAATGTAGAATTTTTTAAAGTGATATATTTTTAACACTTGCATAAATCTTTTTTAAAAGTTTGAAGTAATGCTTTTAAAAACAAAGTAATAATTTATAGAGAAACTTGATTTCCGCAGGGCTTTCTTTGATTAAGGGAAATGGTGGAAAGCTTTAGAAGCCCTTGTCATATTGTAAGTATCTTTTATTAACATGAGAATGAGACCATGGCTAGAAAAAAATAAAACTGTTAGTCTGGTTTCATTGTTAGAGGTGGGAGAAATAAAGTAAATCTAAGTGGAAAAGCATATGTAGTTTTTTAATTATGTTCAGTTTTAATATTCTAAACTAAGGTGTGTTAGGAAATGTAATCATACCCAATATTTTGCTACAAAATATTAAGACTGTATAAAATATTATGGGAAAATGAATAGCATTGCATTGTTAAATTGTACTGTGTATATATGATTTAAAAAAATTAATTGCTGAATTAAATGTGTGTCATGCAAAAATGTTTGGTAATAAACTAATAGCCAAACCTGGACTTTTTACTGCCCCACAGTTGTGATGTTAGGTAGAGATGCTGTATAACCCACCATAATATTTTTTTCAGTTCTACTTTTTAATATGATTTTTCTCTTTCATAATTTGTGCTGTTTTACCTTTGGGATGACTTTAGGACAGTACATTTTAAAAGTATATAGTGTGCTCATGTTAGATTTCTATGATCTCTTTAGGTGGTCTAAGCTGTCACTGCTGGCTGACTAGTGGCCCATTACCACTTCATGTAATGCTGCCTTTTCATGCTTCAGGATGCTCTTTCAAAAAGATTTTTAGGGCAGTGGTCCTCCAACTCCTTCATTTTGTAGACCATTTTGAGAGAGAACAAGATCAGACATGTGCCTCTTGTATATCATCTTATCTCCCAATCCATTCCTTTCTCACGGTATTTTCTTTGGTCTACAGACAACAAATTGTGTATGTTACAGGCACTCTGTGCTGTGGAACTTTGGGATTATTGGCTTAAAGTGTATTTTATTTTTCCAGGCTTTGCAATTTGTTTTGAAACCTTTCTTGTTTGATTTGTAGGTTTTAACAACCATTCGCTCAGGACACAGAGCAAATATTTTTAGTGCGAAATTCTTACCATGCACCAATGACAAGCAGATTGTGTCCTGTTCCGGAGATGGAGTAATTTTTTATACTAACGTTGAGCAAGATGCAGAGACCAACAGACAATGCCAATTTACGTGCCATCATGGAACTACCTATGAGGTACTGTATATCACCTCTGTACGAAAGCACAAAATTTATCTAACACATGAAGTTAATGGAAGATGTTTCTAAAATATCCTACACTGAGTTGAAAATCTCAACCACAGTGTATTTTCAGTAGTTGATTTTGTTCAGAGTTAAGGTAGCCTATTTTATGTAGAAGTGAAGGAGATGACAGCTTTTGTGTTGTCATTGTGGATACCAGTAAGGTAACAGAAAAGGTAAAGGTGAAATCCTGGTTATTGGTTTTCAGGGTAGATTGAGGATTCAACTAGTGGTTCTCTGACTCTTCTGTGGTTATGTGGTGGTATATGCAATTCATCAGCTTTTACTGTTTTGAAAACCAAATTCTGTGGTAGAATGTTTGTAAAGCATTTTGGGATAGAAAGGTACTTTATAAATGTATAATTTATTTACATATTATTACTTTACCTAAAGCCTATCTTGTACTTGAATAATGAAGCAGATACAAAGTTGTGCCTGAGTTTATTTTTCAACTGTATTTAATT
Source organism: Emydura macquarii macquarii (assembly GCF_026122565.2). NCBI lineage: Eukaryota > Metazoa > Chordata > Testudines > Chelidae > Emydura > Emydura macquarii. The sequence goes on along the minus strand of NW_027131256.1, from coordinate 20,090,792 downwards.
GCCTCATTATATTACATATAGAACTTTGTCTCACTAGATTCTCTAAATAACAAAAGTTAATATTAGCTGGCCTTCAGATACTAATTCTGAATTAGATGACGGGATAGATTTTAGACTGGCCTCATAACTTGGAGCCTGTGGCATTTTCAGACCATGACTGACATACATCACAACAAGGAAGCTTGTGGAAATTCATGAGCACTGTGCCATTATTTTATGAGAGACCATTTGCGGGAGAAGAGGAATGGAATATTTTTGAGAGACAGACAGATACATACATAAAATGGCCTCTGGAGACTGGAGTATTTGCAGTTTATACCTGGCAGTTAAAAAACCATGAATAGTCACTACCAAATACCAGGCTTTGCAGCTATTCACATTAATTCTATTTCAGAAAGAGAGTAAACTTCTAAGGATAATTTTTACCTTCATATTTCCAATATCTCATGTTTTTTGTAGAGCTATTTTTTTTACATTGATAATTTAATGGTAACTAGTTGCATACAATAGGGTGTTGATGCTTAATATGTATAAACCCTATACTATAGGAAGCCAGCTGGGATTACGACTACTGATGTTTATTTCATGTTTTTTAAAAAAGAAAAGAAACCCCTTTCTCCATACAAATTATATTTAATAGTAAATTATGACATATTAGACTGTTACCAATATAATCAAAACTAAACTACAGCTGTTGAAATAAATGAATGTGGTAAATCTGTGCTTCATTATTACTTTTGCCTGGTTTGTGTTGATCTAGGGTCTGAAGTCAATGGGAGTTTTTCCATTGACTTTAATGAAAGTAGGATCAGGTTTTTACCTACTAATTCAGTAATTCACAGTGTCTGGTTTTATCAGTAGTGTGAAATAGTGAGGTTCTGCTTCACTTAACTTGTGATGTTCTGGTAACTATTTCTCAGACTAACGGGAAGGAAGGGTACTGTTGAACAACAAAGAATGTTGATGACCTAATGACTTGAATAGTAATTCTAGGATTTTAAACTTTAATCAAATTTGATTACTTCATTCTGTGTAAATTAATGGCTTGAGAAGTAATTCTCAAGAAAAATGCACATATTTAAGTAATAATCATTATAGCACAGAAGCGTACAAAGCAATTACATGGTTCTCCCAGTTAATTAAAAAACTCAGTTTTGTTTTATCATTTAATAAACAGAAAAGGCCAGTTTACCTTGGTATAATATGGCCCAATAGACATTATTTCTACTTGATATAATGAGCTCTATGAAGGAAAAAATCTGAGTTCAGAAGATTCAAAGGATGTCAACTATCACCAGATTCGAAACCTCAGGTTTATGTTTAATCTGTACAGTTTTACTCAGCAATGTCAGTAAAATATAAACATAATTACAGAGGTCCGTGTTCAGTAAATGTTGCAAAAACTTAGAAAACCATTCTATAGAAATATATCAGAGTAAAAAAAAAAAATCAGTTTTGCTCCACTTTGACTGAATTAATTGCTATATTACTCCATATTCCTGATTTCAGGGTCTCTATAAATTCCTTGAAAGATGATGGTGACAGAAGCACGGATTCAAGTGAATGATGTTTACATTTTCCACAAGATATTTTAAAAATTCTCTCTTGTATACAAAGAAACACTGTGTGTGGTCATATCACAGTTCACGTCTTCACTCCCTTGAGAAATTCTGCTCTGTAGTATATGGCACTTCTTGTTCTATATATTTTATGGAATGATTTGTTTAATGAACTAGACCTGTGATTAGCTTTCTGAGAATACCATTATTTGGAATATGTGATGCTATCATTATCATCTTTATATGAATTGGTAGCGTTTCTGAGCTCAGGAATATGGTGTAATAAAACAATTCAGTGAAAGTGGAGAAAATATTGATTAATGCATTGAAGGATAGGGAACAATAACAGACTTCAGTGCATTACTGTTCAAGAGGAGTATCTTGCATGTGAAGATGCAACTTCATTGGAGGGACAGTGTTGGTAAGTATTTTCCTATGGTTTGTATGGGGATTTTAAGACTACTATGCGGTTTGGTTGTTAAATGTTCTCTTGTTGCATAATAGAAAAGAAGATGAACCTGCATTGTATTCTCACTTTAGATGCTAATTATTCATCTAATAACTGAAAATACAAGTTTGTGCCTCATTTACGCAATAGGCAATGGAATTGTTTGTGGGATTTAATCTATAAATATTAACTTGTTTCAGCTGCTGCAGGACTGTCTGTAAGGTTGTATTAACGATAATTTTAAATTTTAGACAATTTGTATTACTATCTCTCACTTTTGATTTATTTTCATATAAATCTTGAGCACAATTAAGAATCGTCCTCTGATAATTGCTCACTAATATTAAAGACTTTATTTCTGAAGTTTTTTTGAAATATTAATTGTACTGACTTTTTTTTTCATTGCAGATTATGACAGTACCAAATGATCCCTATACTTTCCTCTCTTGTGGTGAGGATGGCACTGTAAGATGGTTTGATACTCGAATCAAAACAAGTTGCACAAAAGAAGATTGTAAAGATGTAAGAACAAAATGTTCCAATAAGGAGGACAGAAATATAGGGCTATAGACTTAATATTTAGAATCTGAACCTTAATAAGGCTTCTGGGGTGGTAGTGGAGAGTCCCCGATGAAGGCTGAGATATGTGGTGGGAATTACCCAGGGGCCAGAAAAGAGTGCTATTTGGACTCTCTACATCTGAGGTTCATTTATGAACTTTTGGTTTGGTTTACTTGAAATTTGGTAGAAAAAGTCTACCTTGGTCTCAGACCTAATCTACCAGTCTTGAGGCTGTGATGGCTTTTTTGTACATTTTTGAGGTAGTGGTGTAAATTTGAACTGGAAGCTCAGCTGTAGCCTTAAACTGTCAAGCAACCTCTGTAAAATAGAGTAAGTAGTGAACATACTAGATCAGACTAATCACTGGTGTATCTCCCTGGATGGTATTAATTTCACCCATAGTATCTGGATTTCAGAAAACCTTTGGTACTGATTTGGATTAAAAACTGAGCCCAAAATATGTATTATACATACTATCCCCTTGGTACATGTTTGTCTTGTGGTCTGTTTTCCACATTGTGTTCCCTTTTAGTCTTTGGTTATTTTTGGTCCCCAATCTCATTACATTACTCTTACTACACAGCATTCCCCTATCCAATTATCTGCCCATAAACCTAATCTGTTCTAATCCTTTTGAATTATTTTAGATGCTTCCTGCCTATTTGTAGTTCTTTCTACCCACATCCTGGTTTCTTTGTTTAAAAAAAAACAAGAGTGCAAAACAATGTTTGTAATTCTACCCTTGTTAACCCTCTCTACCCTTAACTGTTAGCTTCTTTGAGGTTGATATAATGTTGTTTTTCGTTCTCTGATCACTTTTGTCCTGTCAGTAACTCTTCCCTATAACACATTTACCACCTGTCTGTATAGGGCCAGATCTGGCTCTCTCTTACAAACATGTTTGCAGTACCTTTACTAATGGGGCTGCATCTTCTTTTCAGTAGGATTATACTTCAGATGTTTAGGAGCTATTTTGTAAATGCAGTGTCTTTGTATTATTGCAGGATATTTTAATAAACTGCCGACGTGCTGCCACCTCTGTAGCGATCTGTCCTCCAATACCGTATTATCTCGCTGTGGGCTGTTCTGATAGCTCAGTAAGAATATATGACCGACGAATGCTTGGCACAAGAGCAACAGGTGGGAAATAAACATTAAATAAACTAAATTAACCTTTTATATCAGCATACAGTTCTAGTTTGTCTTGTTTATGAGTTAAGCTTAGTTTTTATGTAGGATCTAGGATTTTTAAAAAGCTTGTATACTAGATATTATAAAACAGTGCAGGAAAGATTTTGAAAGATTACTTGAGATCCTATAAATAAATAATAAATGATGTTATTAAGGTGGCCAAAGAACTTCCTGCAGGTCAAATGCAGCACATGGAATTCAACAGTGTCTCCTAGGGCTCTCTCGGACTATGTAGTCCACAGAGACTACAGGTTTCAGTATGCAATGCTCTGTCTTTATTAATGTCTGCTATAATAAACCATGCTGGAGCATTGTATATTTGCACCTCTAGGTTGTATATACACATTTCTCTAGTAAAGATGAGGGCAGGAACCGGCTCAGTAACATGCAGATTAAATGCATCCATGTCAGCCCTATGTTTGGGTGCTTTTGATTCATTAGAAGACACTGTTTCTTGCAGAAAGGGGTGTTGTGAATGTTACAGACTCTCATAGCAAATATTTCACTTCTCAGTAGTTGTCACTGTACCTGACATAGTAGCCTTCAGAGGAAAAACTGCATTCTTAAGTATTTGCCTAAAATTATTACAAAGTATCTAACAGTAGAGTGAGTGAATGATTTCACCACACATTAAGTGGTGGGCGCAATTGTCTGGCTTGTTGGAAAAGATGTATGCTCCTTTGAGGGCTGGAGAGCCAAGGATTGACTTTCTGCCATAGCTGCAGATGAGGTCAGCGTGAGGATGCTGACCCATCCCCTCCATGTGACTGGAAGATAGGTGCAGGACTATATTGGTCCATATTGATGCAGGAAAAGCCCTCTTTTATCTGGACCAGGCAGAGCAGCACTTATGGAAGTGGCGAAACACTGGGATTTGTCAAGATCCACTATGGACATTGTACTAGTTGCTAGATTCTTGGGGGGTCTGGGAAGGAATTTTTCCTTCACTGTCAGATCGGCCAAGCGAGGTGGGTTTTTTTGCCTTCTGCACAGCGGGTTTGGGGGGCTTAGCTGAGGCAAATATGAAATGGGAGTTAGGCTATGATGTTGCAATTCATTATGTAAATGTGGGGCAGATGTCAGGTACTCCATAGGAAAAGGATACAGTGATCAGATAAAATAAATTGGTATAGAATTTAAAGGAGGTATTCTTGAAAGGAGTGGAAATGGGAGGTTTGGTGCTTCTATGACTGGTATGGCAGGGAGCCAGCCCCTCTCCCCTCTTTGTGGTCTTCCCTAGAGCCTCATTTGAGGGTGGGGGGATGGTGAGGACCTTAGGGATGTGAACAACACTTGAAACAGAGATTTCTAAAATAACTATTATGGGAATTAAGCTGGCCTTTGATTTGTGGAGCTCTGTGAGAAGTAAGATATACAGAGCCTTACTTTGTCTATTTAGGTGAAAAATAATATCTTATTAATGGCACTGTGCCCGGGTGTTTGAGAGTTTGGTTGCAGGCCCAAAGGTATCAAATGGCTAAGACAACCAGCATGATAAGCCATTGTATGTTTGCATTTAAGTCTCCATTACTTCCTCTCCTCTCTTCCCCAGATAGTCTAACTGGGTATTTGTCTTGTTGTAAAAATTGAATGAGGGACTGTGTGGGGTTCTCATTGGGAAAGCTCTGGTCCTTACCCAGATAAATCAAATACTCTTTGCTTTCATCTAACAGCCAGTGAAGGGGGTGAGCCCATGTACACGCACATATGTGTAATATAGCTGGATTGTATAGCAATGTCTAGTCAAATCTGGCTCAGTATTTCCACTCTAAGACCCTGTTGTCAGTTGCTCAGAGCTTTCTGAAAGCTTGAGCTATTGGGATGAAACTTTCTAGTCCTGGTCTTTGCCCAAAGGAATTTTTTTTTTTTTTAAATTTAGAGTCACAAGGAAAATTTGTTCAGACACTTTGATAGAAGAAGGAAAAATATTTTTGCTCACTGTAAAAATAAAATAAAAATTGTAACCTTTCAATGAATGGCTCTATTGTCAAAACAGTGGAAGATGGAAAACTTGGAATTTGACAGGGAAATAGCCTTTAGGTCAGGGACTGTCTTTTAAACACCATGCAAAGTAATAGTAATATATAATATATAAATATTTAATTTATTCATTTTTTTCTCGTATTCATGGGTGACAGCATGATCATCCCAGATGCATGTCAGTAAAACTTTTATACTATACAATATCATCATACACATTTTATAGAAGCTTATTTTTAAAATATTTTAATTTCAATTTTTATTGCTACTGTTTTTCATATTTCTCTACCTTCAAAGCATTGTTTCCTTTGTCTTGAATTCAACTATATAGGCCTGTAAGGAGAGAAAGAAAATGATAAACATTGGAAACTTGTTTAATTTTTCTGTGCATAATATAGTAATTTTAAGAGCTGGCACACCAGGACTGGAAACAAATGCTGTCTCATTTAAAAGCAGTCTCCTCGCTCATCTGCTGGGGTAAAATAATCCATTTTTAGCCCTGATGCTTTGAGATAGTAAATACTGAACTTGTCATTGGTCCAGCACTGAAATGGACAATATTCAGGCCATTATAGTTTTGGAGAGAAATCCACAAATGGCAGAAAAAAGAGAGGTTCTGTAAGTGATTTTTGTTTAAAAAAAATTGTTTTGAATCTTCCCAGAGATTTGTAAGACAAATTGTTCTGATGGAAATTGATTAATGGATAAAGCACAGATGAGTTGGTCAAAGGAGAAATGCAATTTGTTTTGAAATTTCAAAGGAATATCATCACCACATATACCACACTTCTTTAGATAAGTATATGTACATAGCAATATGATCTTAAACATTGAAGGAAATATCTTCTAGATCCCTTCTCTAATTGGATATGGTAATTTGAGTTACTATGTTTTGTATTGTAAATATTTTTAGTATTGATAATATTTCTGTTCCCAATAAGTGTTACAAGTACACAATGGCAAGTGATATGTTATATAACACATTCATTTTGTGCGTACATTAATAGAGAGAGGTTGAAGAACCAAAATAAAATATTTACGATATTTGACTTGTCGTTCATTTGTGCCATATTTTTGTGCCATGGTATTTCTGTAGCTATAATTCATACTATTTTGGATGTTTTATTAACAATATATTTGATAACTGAAAATGTGTTTATAGTTTGCACATATTATTTCTTTTGTTTTTATTGTATTAGGTAATTACGCTGGTCGGGGCACTACAGGAATGGTTGCACGTTTTGTTCCTCCCCACCTCAATAATAAATCCTGCAGGGTAACATCTCTGTGCTACAGTGAAGATGGGCAAGAGATCCTTGTTAGCTATTCTTCAGATTACATATACTTGTTTGACCCTAAGGATGACACAGCACGAGAACTTAAAGTTCCTTCTGCAGAAGAGAGAAGAGAAGAAGTGAGTGATTAGCGTGATCTATTTGCATCTACTTGGCCAATTTTTCCTTGATGTAATTATTTACGCCAGTGGTATTGCCCCAAAGATGAATTTGATGTTGCTGAAAGTATAGTTGTGTGGCAAAGCCCTGTGCCATCACATAGGTTGTGCAGACACAAAACCACTACTCTCAGAGCTCTACCTGTAATACTCAACCTTTATAACCAAGAAAAATTTACAAAACTGAAGAAATTACCTTTTGGGCATAAGAAAATTCAGTCTAAAGGTACTTTAAAAAAAAAAAAAAAAAAAGTCAGAAGTCTACAGAAATAGAGGCTCTTAAAGTGTCTTAATTGCCTTGTTTTGCCACTCTGCAATGCTGTAATAGTCGGAGGAGAATTATTTTTAAAAAACTGTAAAATACAAGAGAACTTGTTTTTATATGGCCTAATCCTGTGAAATAGAGCAGAACTTGAATTGAAAAGGTTTTGCTTGGCCACAGATACACTGTAGCTTATAAGTTGGCTCATATGGGGGAAAAAGCAGCTTGCATCTCCCCTTCAGCACTGATATTTGCTGTGCATAGGCCCACTAGTCACATCTCCATTTGTGTGACTGTACTAATGTCCTCCATCCCCAACTTGTTGTTCTGCAGTCGACCCCCCTGTGGCTATCACACTCATGGCAAATGGAGTGAAGTTATCCTGAATGGGTTCTTTGCTGCCTGCTTGCTAGCACATTGAAATTCTGTATTTCATGCTGGTTTTGAATCATATGTGAGCACACGGATTTTCCAGTTTGAACTCATAGAATGAACGCTATTTACAGAAAAGTAGAATGAAAAACCTAAATTATTTCAGTAACTCATGAGCAAAATGCAGTTCTGGATATAGTGACCCTCTGCTTGAAGTGAAGTTTGCAATATGCTGGAATTTTGGATATTTTCACAGTAAGACCAATTGTCCACACATACAGCACTGGCAAAGTCTACTACTCTGCTGGAGTTCACGAATATGAAAAATTAGTATTTCGTATTAGTAAATTAGTAATATTTCATATTAGTGAACTACTCCAGCAGAGTAGTAGACTCTGGAACAGTTAACTAATATGAAATTCTACTTGAGATGTAGAAGCATGTGTGATAACAGAATGTTTCCCTGAAACAGAAATAGCAACAAGAAGGATCAACAAACATGTCAGGAACTCACTGATGCATCTCTTAAAGTAATATGTCTCAGTAACAAAATGAATTAGTTTTGTTTAACTGTGTGCCATACGCATGAAACAGGAAAAAAAAGAAATTACATTTTTTTCTGTTTTACAATCTTTTCATAACCTTTCATACGTTGAACAGCTCATGTTCTGTAGGTTAAGAAAACTTTCAACATTTTAATTCAATATGAATTTTTGTGTCTACAAAATTCCAGTAAGTCAATATAATACTGATTTTTTGCAAGCTTCTTTATACATCAGAGGTTTCTGTTTATTAATTATCAATGTTTTTTTTCCCCTAAGTCTTTATGAAAGCTTATTAGTCAACATGCCTTAAAGGGTACTAAAGGGTAATAATACACATTGCACGTTCATAAGTGCAGTATTGTGCAAAAGCTTTTAAATAAATTATTGCACATAAATCTACATTAAGTACTTAGTAGTATTTATGAAAAATGTTTTTGCTATGTAATTTATGCAATGCCTGTTAGTAAATTAGGGTATACCGATGAAGCTCTTTAAGTTTTTTTGAAAGCCACTATTTAAGAACTTGTCACACTATTATAAAACTGAATTAGATTTATTTATCTAGTGTTCCTTAAATTTTTGTGTAAACTTTTATCTAGTGAAAAGTGCCAGGTCGAAAGCCCTAGAGATTGACGTTCTGTATTTATTTGCCATATAGTTTTGACTTATCCAAATGTGAGTGTAAGATTTCGCATGATACCCTGCCAATGTACCTTTACCTGAAAGTACCACCTCAAAGAGCAAAGAGGGGAGTTACATTTCCTTACCCTTTTAATTCGTGGTGTCATGGAGACTGCCAACTAGAGTGTTAAACAGTCCCAATCACAGTGGTATCTTTATTTATTTTATTTTATTTTTTTTATGTGGGACTAGACTGAGACCACCAACTCATTTCACATAGACTGCTAAATAGCAGTCAGATGGCATTTTTCAGTCACTGCTAATTTCAACTGAGATAGACGAGAGCAGCAGCAGTTTATCTGAATCTGTTGTTTTGCCTTCAGTACAATTGAGGCACTTGTCTTAATGATGTAAATGAGAGGAAATAGAGTTCCCTTCCACCTGTAGCCTTTTCTGGTCATTACGTTGCTTCTGATCAGAATCCTCCTCCTGCTGCTTCTCCCTTTCATTACTATTCATAGATTCCATGGCAGCATTCTCATCTGTTTCCACATGTACGCATAAGAAGAATCTTTCTTTCTGTCGGGCAGCAGCAGCACTGTTCTCTCTGGCATATATACCTCAGGCATTTCTTTATTGTGTAGAACATGTGTATTAAGGGAGTATTACTCAACCAAGAGTGGTTGGGAAGGAAGGGAGTGGCAGGACAAAAGAGAGCATAAACAAGGTTTGGGCAGGATTCAAGGTCCTCCCTTAACATCCTTGGTGACATCTCCATTCCCTATGCATGCTACAAAGTATGTATCTTCACTGAAAAGTTGCTTGAGTGATCAGCACCTGGGTTAACCTCTAACCCAGGGTGAGCAGCCACACTGTAAACCAAACTCAAGTTACTGTGTCCGTACTGGTACTCCATTCACCTGTCTGAATTGCTAGGACTTCTTGGGGCATATCCCATAGTTCTTTGTGCTGCAGTAAGCTGAGTCACTCTATGGTTCTTTCCCATGAATTGTGGGAAAATTTCTCCCTTCTGGGCAAATGAGGAATTGTGGGAAGGTCATTGGGGGACTATCAGAACTTGAGTGGCTTAGCCTTCATTCTTCCTGCAATGTGAAGGGGTTACCTGCCCCAATGAAAGCCTTTCTTGGGTGTTAGTCTATATCTCAGAATGGGCAACTAGATGAGGTTGAGAGCACCACTGAACTTGGGTCAAAAGTTTGTGTGGATGGGGAGCCAGGTTAGGGGCAACACATGAATAGGAGCCAAGTTAACTCTTCAGTGAAGTTATCCAAAGATGCTGCTGAACATGGCTCCTAAAAAGCCCTCCCACATTCCTGCCATGTTTTCCCCCCTTTGTGGCCCATGATGTATCTGACTGCTGGCACAGATCACAGTTCAGGGCTACAGGCTCAGGAAGTAGCCATAGCAGCTCAAGTTTCTCCTCTTTGCTCCAGTGGTACTTTCCTCAGCCTTGTATAGTCCCACACCTCCATGTTTCTGGGGAATGGGGAAGGAGCTACCAAAGAGAACAGGGGAATGAAGTGGGTGAGGAAAAATCAACAAAGACTTGTAAAAGAGCAGAAAACAACAGGAAAGAAAGCACAGAAAAGTTACATGACAAACAGAAGAGAGGAGAGACAGCAGCACCAGTATGGTGTGAAGGGATTCAGGTTGGTGATGGGTAACTTGCCTGCCAAGCTATTGAGGGGAAGTTGCAACAAAGGTTGGGAACAACTGTACTAATAAGAGGGACCTGTATATTAAGCAATATCACAGGAGTGGAATTGGCCCCGGAATCCCCTTGTTACTGCAGAATTTTGCTCCAGAATCTAATCTTCCACTTTCCAAGTAATACGTTGTGATTTTGAGAATAGCCTTGAAAACATGAATGCAGTGCAGTATTATCTTTTTGAGTCTGCAGGCTGTCTGAAACAGTAGCTTTGAGCTATGAATTCCCCCCCTTTACCTAAGAGGTTTTTTAATTCAAAGCTAAAGATAACTTAAATGTCAGTATTAATTATTTCACTGCTGACTGTTTAGGCATAAATACCTAGCAAATATGCTTATTGCATAGTTCAAAACTGCCCATCTAGGTGGTCAGAGCCCTAGTTGCCCCCTTCCCAAGCTACCAAAACCTCCTCTTCCTCCTCCTGTCCCTGGCAGCATCTGAAGTATAGTTAGGTGTCATCAGTACAAAAATCTGCATCAGACAGAAAATCAAAAATGCGTGGTAAAAAAAATCAGATTGAATACTATTACACAAGTTACTGTAATGACTGTAGTCAGTTTTGTATTTAATTCAAAACCATAATTTAAATTACAACTCTGGCTACTATAGAATTGCTAGTCTTATGCATTGGGATATATTGCGGAGTCCAGGGACCTTGCTTCAGAATGTAGGCCCAATTTATTTTGAAATACACAGAGCCTTGATTAATGCACTAAAGTTAGTACCGTGTAAAATAAACTGTGTGCAAGGAGTAGGGTTGTGACTGTTCTAGGAGCCATAGCCTGAAATTTTCTTATTTTTGTGTGACTAAAATTGTCCTTAACCTTGTCTTAATATAGCATTATGCTTAATTATATTTGATTTGTGTATATTGCTGATATTGTTCCACTTTATTTGTGATAGAAACTAAAAGGGTTGTGCAACTTGAATGACTCCATTTTTTATTTCACTTATATACACAGGTCAATCATGCAGTACTTCCTGTTTTTAGTTATATAATACCACTGCTTATCCTTATTTTTCTAGTTACGGCAACCTCCTGTTAAACGTTTGAGACTAAGAGGGGATTGGTCAGATACAGGACCAAGAGCTAGACCTGAGAGTGAACGAGAAAGAGATGGTAATATGTGGTTATTTTAATTGTTGTTTCTAGTATTCCTGAAATGTATAAAGGGTTAAAACAAAACTATCTGCAGTTTTTAAGGATCATACCAGATTTTAGAATATTTCACTTAATAGTTTTACATAAGATGAAAAATTTTGCAGTATTGAATCTAGTAAATTTTAGGCCCTGACTGCATTAAGGAAATTTTCACCAGTATAGCTACATCTGTGTAGTTAATAGTGTAGGTGGCACTGTACCTATGTGTAATAAGACTTACACTAGTGCAGCCTGATTCAGTATGTTGATAATGCACTACATTGATGTGCACTACACCAGTGTGCTTTCTTTAATGTAGACATGGCCTTACTTTTTGCTAAAGATACAACAGGAAATATTGTATAATGATTAAATTGGGACTAGGAATCCAAACAATAGTGTGTCAATCCTTGTTCTGCCACTGATTCACTGGTGACAATAGCTAAGTCTTTAAATGTTGGTACCTGCGCTTCCACCTCTGTAAAGTAGTATTATGCAATTGCTGGAAGCAGAAACAGTTTAATACAGGCAGTTAATAGGCCCAAAAATGTGCTTTGCCAATAATGTGGGGTCAGCAAAAGGTGATCATATTGCAGTTTAAGTTGGAAAAACAAGGCACGTTGCTGTTTTTCTCTAAAGTCATCTTTCCCTTTGCCCTTTATTGCATTTTCATCTCCATATCCATGATGATTTCTTCTCTCACCTTCAGATGTGTGATTATTATTGATTTATTATTATTCCACTCCATACTTCTATAAACCCAACTCATTTTTAGCTTTATTTATTCCCACATCACCTCTTGGCTACAGCTCCTACTTGGTTCTTGCCCCTCACCTTCTGTCTGCATCTTGTCCTCTTGGCAGTTTTGATTTGTTATTTCTTCTTTGTACTTGCACATTGCAGGCCACAGAACCTCACCACTCCTGAAATAGATCCCTAACCTCTGGCTCAGTTACTGAAGTGCTCAAATCATGGTTTAAAGACTTCAAGATACAGAGAATTCACCATTTACACTAGTTTAAACCTGCAGGTGACTCATGCCCCAGGCTGCAGAAGAAGGGGAAAAACCCCCAGCGTCTCAGCCAATCTGACCTGGGGGAAGATTACTTCCCGACCCTAAGTATGGTGATGAGTTAGACCCTGAACATGTGGGCAAGACCCACCAGGGAGATACCTGGGAAAGTAGTAACTCAGCCTTCCCCACCTAGTGTCCTGTCGCTGGCAGTTGGGGTTTTTGCTACTAGCAGTTGCTGATGGGCCAAATGCCATTGTAGGCAGTCTCATCATATAAATTTATCAAGCTCAGTCTTAAAGCCGGTTAGGTTTTTTGTCCCCACTACTCCCTTTGGAAGGCTATTCCAGAACTTCACTCTGATGATTAGAAATCTCAACATGTGAACCTTTGAAAATTAGGAAAACTCAGATTTTTATAGAAAATAAATTTTCCCTATAGGTCCTTTTTTTTTTTTGCTTAATATGAATTTAATTGCTAGATGTTCCTTTTTTATCACCGTATCTCTACCCCTCCCACCCATCTTGTTTTTGCTGACACCCAGGTTGTCTGAATATTTCTCTCCTTGCTCCTCCATAGGTTTCCTTTCCTCTCTCCATTTCACTCAGCCCCCTACATGGGCTGTGACTAGTTCAAAGATCCTGCTTTTTCACTACGGCTGCAGCTTCAGCATCTTGCCTTTACACCTCTCATCTGATACAACTAAATAGTGGCTGATGTGCTGGGGACAGCAGCTACATTGTATTAGTTAGGCAAGTGGGTGAACTGAGACTTCTGTTGTGCTAAATTATCTGTTTATTATCTCATCCTTCTACTGTATCTCCATCCCCTTTCTCATCTACTCTCCTCCTCTAACCCCTCCAGTTGCTCCAATGGACTTCATACCATCTCTTTATCTTCCTTGCGCTCATGCCCTACCTTACTCTTCTCCTTAACTTTTTGCTCTCCTCTGGCTCATCCCCCTCACAATACAAAAATGCTTTAATCTTTCTTATTTTACAAAACAAAACATTGAGTCCACTTGCTCTCCAACTGTTGCCTGATTTCCTTTCATCTCTAAGCATATTGAATGCGCTGTTTGCAATTGCTATCTGGAGTTCCTCTCCAATCCAGCTTCTCTCGCTTGCATTCCACTGAACCCTTCTTGCCAAAGTCTCTAATAGCTGAAGTTCAGAACCAGTTCTCCATCCTTACCCTCCTTGACTTGTCAGCCACCTTTAATACAGCTGACCAATCTCTCCTTGAAATCTTGTCTTTCCTAGCTTCCGTGGCACTGTCCTCTTCTGGTTTTTCTCCTATCTCTATAATCACTCTTCATTGTGTCCTTTTGGGGAATCTTCCTCATCTGCGCTTGAACTTTCCGCAGGGCTTCCATAGGGCTCTGTCATTGGTCCCTTTCTCTACTCCCTCTGTCCTTTATCTCTGGGTAATTTTATCTGCAAACACAAATTTAACTACTATCTCTATGTTGACTACAAAGATCTACCTCTGTACTCCAGACCTGTCTCTTTCTATCCAAACTAAAATTCTAGCCTGTCTCTGATTTATCCTTGTGGATGTCTAGCCACAAGTTCAATCTGCAAAAGAGCTCCTAATCTCCCTTCTCCACCTAAGTCCTCCCCGCTCCCTCCTTTTTCAATCACCATGGACAACACCATCACCCTGCCGGTCACTCAGGCCCACAAGCTTGGCATTATCTTTTACTCCGAATGCTTTCTGGGTCCTTACATCTGGGCTATATCTAAATTTCGCTGTTTGTTTCTGTATAACATATCTAAGTTCACAGCCTTTCCTGTCCAGCCACACAGCTAAAGCTCTGATGCAAGCACTCATTGCGCATCTTGATTACTGTAATATCGTCTCTCCTAGCTGTGACAAATGCAGTCTTGTCCCACTCATATCCATTCAGAATGCTGCTTCCCTAGTCTGTCACTTTGACCATGTCACCCTTTTCTTTGAATCCTTTCACTGCCTCCCCCTTCTCTATCTTATCAAACATAAGATGCTTGTCTTCACTTCCATGGCTCATCACGGTCAATCCCCATCCTACCTACCATCTCTTTTGCTATCAAGCAGTCAGTACTCACCTCAGATTGGCTAATGCTGCCAGCTTCCACTATCCACTTCTTAAAATTTCAAACAAACACTTTCATGCTTTCTCCCATGCTGCTTGCCATGGTTGGGAGGTACTCCCTGTAAACATCTGCAAAGCTTATTATCCACCTTCAAATCCCTTCTCAAAACTCTCCTTTGTCTTGATGCTTACAAAAAACTTTACAACAGTTGAACTGTGGGTTTGCTGAAAAAAAAGCATGTTTATCATGCTGCCCAATATATTGTCTCAGTTTTTCCCTGTACACCCCCCATCTGTCAATCCTTCTGTTGTCTTTTGTCTTATGCTTAGTCCCCATCTCAAGGGGTTAACGGTCTGTCTCTTTGTTCTGTGTGTACAGCACTTAGTACAGTTGGGTTCTAGTCCCTGATTAAGGCTTCTAGGCACTATGATAATACAAATAATATGTTTAACTGTGTTCTTGGAAAAAGCATTTTCTGACTAGATACATGTCAGTTGTGTAGTAAGTGAAATTTTTGGAAATTTAAATTCCCTCCTGTCAATTAGATAGTAGAATAATCAGTAGATCACTTTTTGTGCTTTGAAGATACTATCTAGTAAAATATCCTGTTTAATAATAAATAAAATAATAAAAATTGTGGGAATCTGGAACAGCTGGCTATCTCTTAACTTCTCTAAGCAATATTCAAAATTCAGTACAGTGGAACTCAGTTAGAGAAAGTCAGATATAGGGAAACTCCATTTCATTGTGAAGCAGAATGAAAGTTGAAAGGTTTTTTTTTTTTTTTTTAGTTTATTGCAATGTTCAAATTGCAATATGAGTTAGAATGACTTAGTGTTACTCTGAAAAAATGTTCACTCTGAACATTGAAAAAGCATTCACTATGAGGATACCACTTCGTATAACTTCAGTACTCTGTTTTTATATGGAAAAAGAAATGGTGCACTTGAATTCTTTACAAACTTGCAGATAAAATTTTAATATCTTTATTTTTATAGGGGAGCAAAGTCCTAATGTCTCACTGATGCAGAGGATGTCAGATATGCTATCAAGATGGTTTGAAGAAGCTAGTGAAGTTGCGCAGAGCAACCGAGGACAAGGAAGAGCTCGGCCTAGAGGTAATAACTTATTTTTAGTAAGGATAAACAGAATTTTGATAATACAAGCCTTTTTTTTTTACGTAAGTAATAAAAGAGGGGTTTAGATGTACAAGATCTTTTAGCTTGCAGCTTTCTGGGGCACAAACTGTATTTTAGTTTATTTCACAATACAGAGCATATTATGTTTGCAAAATATTAAATGATCATACAAAGGATCCTTCTCTAAAGGTGGGTTTGCTATTTTTTTCCCAAAGGTGGAACTAGTCGACCAGATGCCACCATTACTAGCAATGTACCACCAAGTGCTGAATCAGAGACTACAATGGAAGTGGATGGTCCTGAACAACTTCCATCCTCTTCATCCTCTACAATGTCAGCCCAAGCTCCTTCAACGTCTCCCTCAATGGAAAGCCCCCCTTCCACATCCTTACTGTCCTCGCCTGACAATGAACAAAGACAATCTTTGGAGGCCTCTGCTCATCCTACACTCCATCAGTCTGGTGAGGAGAAATCCATCCAATATGCCATGGTTTAACAAATTACTTAAATAATAAACTGCAATTTTATTTTTGGCATTATTTGGTAATTGATTTATAGTCTTGTTGAGGTCATGCATGTCTTGAATGTGGATTAGGTACTTCTATTGCTACCTGGTACTCTAAATTGTGGCTATAAAAATGTACTTTCCCAGAGAGAATCTCAAGTAGAATTATTAATCTTGTTTTTAAAAATTAATTGTACTTTTTTGGGGGAAGAAAACTATATTTTGTATTGTTTAACTATTTTCTTCAGGGTATATAAGTAGACACCCTACCCCTCCTGCTGAGATTTGGCTGCAGTAGCTCCAACACAGTGAATAGCAAAATCTGTCACCTGTTGCTCATCAAAGTAAGTCTGGAATGATATGTCCCTTCTGCCAGTATATACACCCAGGACCTATAGAAGCCATGCCAGAATCAACTAGGGCAGCGTTGCTTTGTCTGTTGAAAATATCTGGGTGGACATGGTTCACTTTGTAGTGTATTCTGTCCCATTTAATGGGTTAAATTCTATTCTATTCTTCTAATATTGAAACTAGAGTAGCTCCATTGTCTTAAATGGAGATTTACATTTAAATTGGTATAAATGAAAGGAGAATTTTGCCTAGTTGTTAATATCAATGATCCCTTTGAGGGGGAGAGCTATAGTGCTGAGTCACACCCCTTCACACCAATACACAGAAGAGGCACTGTTTGTTCTGGATACCTGTGGGTGCACAGGAGCTAGCCAGGGACACTACTTACAGAGGTGTGTTGCCAACTATTACAATTTTCTCACAAGTCTCTCAGTAATTGGTGTGTTTCGTAGAGTCCCTACATGTTTCGTAGAGCTGCTAGAGTTGTGTGTTACATGAGAATGTCAGCTTTCATTAAAAAAAAAAAAAAAAAAAGTCCTTATGGCTACAGAGAAAAGCTTGAAGAAGTGACCTTAGTGCACCCAAAAGATTGAGAAACTAGAGGGCAAATAACCTTTGGCCCTCCCTTATTATTTGTTTTTAATCTCATGGGTTTTTTGTGGCTTGACTTGTGATTTTTGAGCATCTGGGGCAGGCAATGCTGTATAAGGTCCACCCTCTCTCTTCTGATACTTATTGCAGGCATTGTGTGTTGCTGTCTTTGGAAGAGATGACTGATTCCAACTCTCCCAGGCCCTGAGTGGATGTGCTGGGATGAGGGAGAGAGGAGATTTTTCCCATCTCCCCATCTTCTTTGAGAAGCAGCCATAAGAGGAAAGAGAGTGCCATTCACTGTGGTATGGCTGCTGCAGTCAGACCCTTCTGGGACATTGTCAGAAAGGGGCATGCCAGGGCTGAAACATGGAAGAAAGATGAGCTAAAGATATAAATGGATGTTTATTAAAGGTAATTTAAAAAAAACAAAAACAAAACTTTAAAATACACCAATATTAGTCTGGCGCCCCAGTTAACTTTACCTAATAGAGAAAGTAAACAGTTAGCAAAAATTGTACTTGAACCACATTTCTAATAAATGAGAGAGGCAGGAACCCATTTTACTGAATATTAGAGGCTTTCAGTTACCTATAGCTTTGGCACACAGCATATTGGTGCTGATACAATGCCAACCAAGGTTTATATTCACAAATTGCCAAAAGCTCAATTGCTTTGCTATACAGAAAATGCAGCAGATTTCAGCCACCCTCTTGCATGATACCGAGAGATGGCTGCTAACGACTGCAAATCCCAGTATTGATCTGACTGGTGTTTTGCTCTGTTCATTATATGTCACTGTATACTGGGGCCTGTCGTCTCCATGGCTGCATCTACTATGTTAAAGTGAACTGCTGCAGGCTACTTTATTAAACTCTGTGGGTTGTATAATGACAACTGTTACAGAGAATCTCCTCCTACATTATGTATTTTTGTACCGGCATTTTTTTGACATCTCTCCTACAGAATACACTTGAACAAATTTTTCCTTCTGTATTTCATTGAGTAAGTCTGAAACTTTGGGTAAAAGTTTCTCATGCCAGCATGTGGAGTCCAACTGATACCATTATTTCCCAGTACTCTCTCTGCACCACTTCCAATGTCAGACTCTCATCAAACTGGGAATTACGCAACCTTCACCAAAAAGATTAATGGAAATTTGCTGTACATCAGATTTGAAAGATCGTATGACTTCTGAGAGCAGTAGATATTTTAAACTTATTGTAGTTATGTTTAATGGGATCTTTGACCACAACTGGTTAGGATTTCAGTTTTATGTCTCATCCAGAAAAGTTTTTCTTACAGTACTTCTGAATGCTATGTCCAGATGTTAGTTCAGTTCTGCATATGAAAAAAATGTCACTTTTTGAATCACCAGCATCTCTTCTATAGCAGCGATTACAGTAGTAACTTACTGGTCAAAAACAACATGATCAACTGAGATAGTAAATTTCACGTAGAGAGTTGCACGTAGAGAGTTGGCTAGTATCTACAGCTGTATCTGCTCACACAGAGAGAAGTGACTTGCTGAAGTAAATAACATTTGACAGTATGGTGTTAAATACTGAAAGATTGCTTTTTAAAAAAAACCCAGAATAGTTCCATATTCATCAGAATTTAAAACCAAACTCTGTGTGGTATTTTTTAAAGCTGTTTATTACAGATCAATTATAGAACACCATACCTGTAGAGTTAGGTCCACAAACATATATAAGATACGTTCCTTGCTCCAAGGAACTTAGCCTAAGATAGGCAAGACACAGAAAAACAATGAAGGGAAGTGAGTGAATAGGAAACTTATTGCTGAGGAAAGATTCCTAGGAGAACTTGGTTTTCAGGAGGGATTTGAAGGAAGAAGAGGGCTTTTGGCAGATGAGGGCAGGAGAATGTTCCAGGAGCAAAAGGCAGCTGGATAGAAGGCATAAAGCTGAAGAGGATGAGGTAGCAGTAAGGCAGAAGGGATGGGTGGGGAACATAGAGAGTGAATAGGGAGAGTAGAAGGAAATGAGATGTAAGGTGTAGGAGTACCGTTGGATCATGGAGGGATGGAGAATTTAAGTTAAGAGGCAGGGTGGTAGGGCATGCAGCGGTGTGAATGACCAGAGAGGGAAAAGAGGATAGTAACAGTAGTATTTTGAAAACAATGGTGAAGAGGAGGAAGGGCAAACAGTAGAAGATTGCAAAACCTAAAGGGGAGAGATGATTGGGTGGGGCGGGATTAGAAATCTCGAGAGGAAAAGCCAAAGATGATCCAGCCATCAGTTTGGAGAGGACAATGACTGATGCTTGTTTGGAGGGGACAGCAAAGTTTTAATGAGTGTGAGTGTAAGGGCAATCACCATCTTGCGGATCAGGGTGACTTTATAGTAATGGAGCATGAATTCGTGAGGGTACAGGAGAATGGACTACTAAGCAAATAGTTTTCACTGCTCTGTTTTATAATTCGCTACATTGCTTTCCTCCCCTTTGAAACTATAACATTTTATTACTGTACATTTGAATCATAATTCATATTTAAATCCTTTGCCTGCTATGTTGTCCTCAAAGTATATCATATGATGGATGCCCGATTTCCTATTTTAGAAATACTCTTGTCCTTCTACATTTTGAAAAACAATCTATGTAGACAATAGCCAGCACAAAAATAATACAACATGGGATCTTTGTCACATTAGATGCTTCATCTGAAACTTGTTTATTCTGTTAGAGAAGTAAAGTTGAAGCCACTGAAATGTGTTGTAGACCATTGCTAAAGCTGCTGTAGTGAGACAAATCACTGGAAATTGTTTTTAATTGTAAAATTGCATTAATTTTCTTTTCTTTAAGGGGAAAATCATAGCTAATAGAGATTTTTATTGCCCTGTCACTTACAAAAGGTTGTTAATATGGGTATAAAGTAAACAAATTAGTTTTAGGTTTTGCGCTGCCTGTCTCTTTCAACAGAAACTAGGAAATGTCCATTAATACGATGGTTTCCATAGTAATTATAGTGTGCTGCTGTTTTAAACTACTGATAAATTGTAAGCTACTCAGTTTTATGCAACAACCCATACTTAAAACGTAATCACATTTATTTCCTTAAACTGAGTAACAAAGACGCACACACACATTGATTGTGTTTTTGGATACACTTCCTTTATAGTAGATGATCAAATTAATTGGGCTAAAAGTGAATTTAGAAGTTTGTCCCAATTTTAAGCAAGTTTTACCTTATTTTGAACTGAGGAAGTGCCATTAGTATTTATTTTGTTTTCTCACTCCATTTGCTGGCAAGATGAACTTTTGCTTAAAAGTTCTGACTGGTATTAAAGGATTTAGTGGAGCAGAAATTCACATGCAAGACAAATTGGTCTTTTTAAAATGTGAGGGTTAATTTTTAATGATTTGTATAAAACCATGATTCTGGGCTAAGTGGAACTGAATCCTTAACAAATACTGGAAACCACAATTTTAGCCACAATTGAGAAATAATTTTAAAAAATAATTAAAACATACTTGGAGCTTTGATTCCCCAAGATACCAGGTTTTCTGTTATTTGAGAACCACTCCTGGTATATCTGTTCTGCATGCTGGGGTCCGTTAGGATAAATGTTTTCCTTTTTTCTTCCTGTTACATTTCATCATCAGCCACCAAATGATTGGTTGTAATATCCAGAAATGATATTAGGCAAGAGACACTAAGAACCCAAGACCAGACGAAACCTGAATAGAGTATGGGAAGGAGGAGAAACAGCTTAGACTCTGGGTAGTAATGGTCTATTTCAGTAAGTATTCGTGAATCAGAGAAGGGACTGGTACCTGAAGGAAAAATGTGTAACTGACAAGTAGTAGGAAGAGATCAGGTGAAAATAATTACGTCTTTAAAATGGTATCTAAAGAGAGATTATTGACTAAAAGGACAGTAGCAGGAAACCTTGGTGATCCTTTTGAGTTACCTCTTTATAGACCCAGTTAGCAGTATTTCCAAATTTTATTTTAAGGTTCATATATGGGGAGTGTATGAATTGAAGGCTACCAGAAAATAGTTTACACAATGTTAAAAATTGCTGCTTTCTGCTTGGACATCTATCACCTCTGTCCATAATCCCCTTCCCACATATTTTTTTCTTTTGGCAGTTGGGATTATATAACCATTTGGTTAAAATGACATTTTAAAATAAAACCATTAAAGTAAGTGTCTTCGAAGTTTTATCTGATGGATTAAGGCTGCATAACTTTTTACTTGTTGAGAACACTGATTTGGATAGGCATACCAGGAACTTGTATTTAGGGTTTTTTTAAATTTTAAATCCATCCTGGTCTATTTCATTTTTAAATTTTCTTCAGTTTATTTAAATGATTGGGAATGTGGGGGAGGGTATGTAGCATGAAAACTGAACTTCATACATCCTGTGATCATCAGTGCTTAACTTCTAGGCTTGGCAGTTCATAGCCCTGGTGCCTCTGGGCTTGCTGCATCAGTTATGAATGTAAAAAATTGCTTGAGCCCTGCCACCTCTATAATTATAAATTAAACACTGCCTGTGATTCATGCATTTAGAAAGGGGAAAATCCCAAATTTAAATAAACATATTTTGTTTGCACTTCTAATTTATTACATATTAATAATCTGCCATGTAAAAGAAATACCATATTTTTAATCCTCCTAGGGTCTGTTGCCTTGCTCTTCAGTTGTTTGTTCTTTTTATCGTATGTTCTTTGCCTTTTTCTTTTACACCTTTTTTTTCCCTGTCTGTCAGAATTAATGGCACCTGAGTTAGCTATACTCCGTAGGGGTCTGCAGCGACTGAGGCTTAAGAAGGCTGAACAACAGAGACAGCGAGAGCTAGCTGAGGGTTCAGCACCACAGTCCTCCACCTCTGATCAGCCTTCCCCTAAGGGCTCCTCACAGGACCCTCAGACTTCAGGTTGTCATTTGTCAAGGTTTCTTAAGCAGCTGATGTAGTTATAGTTTGTGCTGCTATTGTTTGCTGAGATGCTTCATCTTCAGAACAAAACAGATAATGCACTTGCTGCTCGTCTTTACCTTGCGTGTGGTGGTGTTATCACAATTAGATACACACTAATAGCAGCATTACTGTATTATTTTCCTAATATATTTGTGATACATAGTTACATTTAGTAGGTTCTGAATAGCAGGCCACAGCAGTCAAATTTTGCCCAAATAGGATCACATTGGCAACTTTCCAGAAGGTAGTTGAGCATTGCACATAGCCAGAAATGGAGTTATTTAAGCAGCGCTTGTTAGAAAAATGAATAGTGAAAGTTGCTCTAATCTAAATGGAGTAATATATGTTGACACATAAGCACCCAAAGCTACACTTTTATATTAAAGAGGAGTGTGTTGGTGAGCCATGTTAAGACCCAGTAGGCTACATTCTGGGCTTATTGGCTCTAAACAGTTTCACAGTAATGATCAAATAAACTAAAAGCATATGTAGATATTTTTGCTTAGCACTAAACATTTCCTTCAGAATAAGCATTTGTGCTATGCTCATTGTAAAAATGCCTCTAATAAAAGGCTGCTGTATCTTGGCTTTCAGCTCTCTTGCTTTTAAACTTATCCCATATCTTAAAATAGACAAAGTGATGCCGAACTGGAGTGATGTGGTATTGACTAGCAGATCAATAAGCATGCTGAATATAAAAATGCTCATTAATCATTTGTAAATCCTATTTTTACAGAATTTGCTAATTACTTTATATCTGAAGTTAATTTTTGACAGATATAACAAGGAATTGAAAACACCTTTCCTCTTCTCAGTTCTATCTCACAGGAATCGTGCACCCATATACAATTTGTGCCACTCATTTCTTTGTGGGGATATTAGGAGTTTGGAATAAACCTTAATGGATTGCTATCGTCAACCCAAGAAATACCTATTCACCAGATCTTGACTAAAATTCTCAATCCCAGAAATAATTAGAAGTTATCAGCTGTTTTGAACAGGGATTCACCAGACGTGCTGTAATCATGCAACTTGTGCATACGCAGCCTTAACTTTGCCATTCCTGAATTATGAATGCTTAACTTCGCAGATTTAACATTCTCTTAATATATACTGCATTTTTGTATAGACTCTCATTTTTTTCTTTTTATAGGGCCAAATTGTCACCCTTATTCACCTTGAGTAGTTCCATTGGAACCATAAGTAAGGGTTACACAATCTGGTCTTTAACCTTTTAGCATTTACCTAGAGTATTTGGGTAGGTGGCATTAGACTATTAGAAGCAAAACCAGATTTGCCTGCTATGATGTTGAAAAAAATGTCTTGCACGCAAAACTGTTTGCAGTGCCAGGTCACATGGAAAACTTTATGAACCCCATGTCTCTTTGTGTGTTGAATGAGGAGTGGCTTACTGCATTCATACCGTGAGCTTTAGTTAACTGTGCATACAAGCACAGTGTAACCTCCTATCATTTAGAATGTTGAAATATTTTAATAAGTTCCATCATTTAACTACTGCACAAGTCTGAATTCATATAAATTATGGAATTCTTAATTCAGCTAAATCAAAAACTATTTTTACAAGAACACAGACACCTTTCCTCATGAAAAAGCTATTTACCTGTCAAATTTTAACTTTCTACCCCTCTTCATTTCTTACCTTCTCCTCCTCCCCTCTCCCCTGGTTTTGCCACTTTTATTAGTGGAATAGCATTTCTTTTCAGTTTTCCTTTTAAAAAACCCCAAAAACATTCTTTGAGCAATGACTGAGCATAGACTGTTCCTTGTGAAAGATTAATGTTTTAGAAAGTTATACACTACTGAAAGTAAGATCATAGAATGGAAACACTCAGATAATGTGAACTATAGCTGTAGCTAGTGCTCCAGCTAGAATATGTAGATACTGAATTTAGCATACTTGTTAGCACTGGAAACTTTTCCAGGGACAACTTTCAAGAGGATTGGAAGTTGGAGATCCCAGATCCTCGGGGACTGGGTGTACATTCTGGTGTTGCTGTTGTCACTAGTGGCTGCCTCCTTGCATGTGAGGGAAAAGGCCAGTAGAGCAGGGAAGACAATGGAAACCACAGGAGCAGTGGTCTCTGATGCCCTGTGACAAGAACTCAATAGCTACTCCCAACAGGGGAAGCCAGGACAAAGGTAAAAATTTTGTTATGTGCTGTGCTTCTGAAAAGAGAATGTTGGCCGTCATGTCTCCGATGGACTGAATAGAGATTTATTGACCCAAAAGATAAACATTGATAAACAAAGCCAAAGCTAACATTTATGTTCTGGGTCAATAAATATTGATACTAAAGCAGAGATGAAATGTGGGATTTTCAGAAGCACCATGTGCTAGTCTAACTTTACTCTTATTGATGTCCGTGGTAAAATTCCTACTGACTTCAGTATAAGAAAAGTTAGGCCAGGACTCTACTTTTGAAATTTCCATCTGGAAGTTGATATATGTATTACTACTATATTGAGTGTTTGTCAGTGTGGATCAGTGTTCCCTGTAAGCTGCATGGCCATTTAACAATCTTCTATATACAGCACAGGTCAGAAACCATGCTGCTTTTGTCTCTTCTCCACAGCTCCAGCAGGAGTGTGGGGGGCTCTGTAAGAACCTGCTCTGCTCCTTCCTACTGTGATGGGGTACATGCAGCCCCACCTCTTCACTGCAGAGGGAATGAAAGTGCTTCTGGTATCAGGGACACATTCAGGATGTCTCTTGTGCAGGAGCTCTGATGAGGGACCTGGCTGAGCTCTGCATTGGCTAACCAGATCAGCAGAGGGACACACTCCCATCTGCCAACCTGGCAGTTCATTTCAAGGGAAGCAGTGGTTGCTGCTGCTGCTGAGAGGTAGCCAGGGAGGGAATTGTGGTCAAGGCCCCTTTGTGAGAGCACCTGGCAGAGAGGTCTGAATCCTTGGCCCAGAGGAGGTGCAGTTCAATGACTATGGCTCCTAAGACTGTTACTGGGGAGAAAATTCTGGGGACAGGAACCCATGTGAGAGATTGGGGAGGAGCAACCCCAGGGTAGCACTTCCTACACACTCTCCCCTTTCCCTGCCTGTACACACCCCTCACTTAAAAAAAAAAAAAAAAGGGGGGGGGGGAGGGACAAGTTTGACCAAAGACAAAAATGTAGTGCTCAATGTAACCTATTCAGTACAAAAATAATTTAGAGAGAACATTGGTGTGGATTCCACTGTAGGTGTGCATGCACATGAGACGGAAGTAGTAATATCCATTGGCATTGCACATGTGCCCTGTGTCTCCTCATACTCCCATGTGAGGTCATAAAGGGTGGAGTGGCAGTGACACTCCCTTAGTTTCCTCTTACTGTCTTTGGCAGCAAGATGGAATCTTGGAGAGTGAACCCCAAGTTCTTAGCTTCATCTAAATCTTACCATAAATCTTCTGAATTCTTCAGAACTCCTTTGATGACCTTTATCTTCAACCAATGTGATCATATTGATGCATCTTGACCAATTATTGATGTCTACACCCAATTGTATAGACCTCCTATTAGGATCTGTGACAGTGGGTGTTAAGGAACCCTATATAAGTCTTCCTATTCCTCTTCAGGGACCTTCTCACAAGAGCCTGTTGCAATCAGAAGTGGTCTCATTTCCTCATCTAGGAGCTGTAGAGAAGGTTCCAAAGGAATTCAAGGAAAGGGCTTCTACTCCTGGTATTTCTTAATTCCAAAGAGGAAAGGTTTTTTTTTTTTTGTTTGTTTGTTTTTTTGTCCTAACCTATACCTAAGGAGACTCAACAAATACATACACCATTTCAGATTCAGGATAGTAATTCTTGCCTCCATCATCCCATCTCTCCAAACTCAAGACTGGTTCATGTCTCTTGACTTGCAGGATGCATACTTTCATATCATATTCATCTGGCCCACAGAATGTACCTCAAATTCAAAATAAGGCCCACTATCCTCCTTCCAGTAGTGATTCTTATGTGTATTCCACTGTGGTCACGCAGGCATTCCATGTGCCTAAGGTAGAAGATTTTTGATAGTAGTGTCTGTTAGTTACACCTGTGCCCTTCTCTTCCTCATGCTTTGAACCAATGTTTTATGGGGTGATGTGGACCAGCCCCCTCCCCAGTTCCTTTCTACTGCTGCATGGTCTGAGATGAAACCTTTCTGTGTCCATGAAGTTCCCCTTCAGTGCTTTTCTTGTAAATATTATAAAGAGAGTTCTTATTAGGTCATTTTTAGTGTTGGCTTTTATGGTATCTAGTTAAAGATACAGGGGTTCCTCCCATACTATTCCCTCCTTCCCCCCATATTGAATGACTATTATGCCCAAGTTCTCTGTCTTGAAGAATGGTAGTTCCTGCTTCAGGGCTTTCCTGATCAGTAATAACTATCAGAAGTGCCTCTCGTGCCTTGGAGAATGTCACATAGCTTTGAAGTCCAGTATTAGTTGATTTTTTTACAGCTGGATACTCTAGGCACAGGAATATAGATTTAGAAAACAACTGATGGATCATGCAATGAGTCCATCAGTCTGACCTCGACCAGCAGAACCCCTGTACAATGGGCAGAGATGCTTAGGAGTTCGCCTCCTAGTACTACGACCTCTGACACAGAGGTGGACAGAAGTAGAGCTAGACTCCTCAGGCTCATGATGAGGGTAGGAAACATCCTGAGAAACCTAGAGAGAAATCCCCTCTCCCAATTCCCCCTTTCAGAGGAGGACCTCTTTCCCAGCACTATCTAAGTTTGGTGACACTTTGCGCCTTGCTCCGAAGCTCTGGAGCTCTTAAGGATCATGGTACCAAACCACTAGCTCTGGGTGGGGACATCATCAGCACTAAACAGAGAGAAACACTGTGAGATAAAGGCCGGATATCTGTTGGTGTTGACCAAAGAAAGGCACAGAAAGCGCCATGCACCAGCGGTACTACCATGTTCCAGTGAAAAGGCATCAGCATCGATGGGTCTTCTACACCAGCTCAGATAGTGCATAGGGAGAAAAGTCCTCATCCCTCTGCAAGTGGAGACAGTTCTATGACCCCAGAGAGCATTATCATTCTTCCAAATCCAGAGCCTCCCATTTTATTGTACCCATTCCTTAATCATTTGATCCTGACTCCATCAGTCCAGGGATGGTATGAAAGGAGAAGCTGCATTCCTATCCCATCTACTACGTGTGGGGTTTCAGCATCCGTGATTCTGATGGCACTCCCATTTGAAGTAGAGCCTACCTTTCTCCTCAGAGGAGTTGGATGTTATTGAGTGACCATTGTCACTCCCTCAGAGACAGGACGTTAGCTCAAACAGAAGATCCAGAATTTCCTGTGCACCCTCGCAATCTCACAGAAAAAGGTACCCATTGCACTGATATTTGATCCCTCTCTCTGCTGTTATTGGGGGCCATAAGATATGTACAGATGCTACACTGAATCAGTATGATCCCATCGAGAGTCACAACATCCTTCTCCCAGAGAGGAGCTTGAACTTCCTCAGGAGCCATAGAAGAGGAGGGAGAGGAACTGGATCCAACAGTTCCGTTAGTCTCAACAGTAGTATCTTTATCTCTTGATGAGGCAGTTGTTCCAGCCTTGCCTTCTCTACCAGATGACCAGGTGACAGGCAGTTTCAGGACTTGTTAAGGAAGGTTGCTGATGCACTCTAGAGCCCACTGGAGGAAGTCTGAGAGAGACCTCACAAGCCCCTGGACATCTTACAGAGTGTTGAGCCTAATATGGTATTAATGAAGTTATTTTGGAGCCCACCAAAGCTGTCTGGCATGTGCAAGCAATGTGCTCCACTCCTAAAAGGGCAGCTATAAGATATGGAGGTACCAGACAAGGACATGGAGTTTTTATTTCTACACCCTGCCCCAAACTCTTTAGCTGTACAAGCTGCCACTGTGAAAGAAGGAGGCAACATCAATCATGCTCTACTTTCTCTGTCAGGGAGGCTAAATATGTGGAATGCCTTGGGAGAAAGGTCTTTACTTCAACCAGCCTGCAGGTCTGGATTGCCAGTTACCAGGCATTAATTTGTAAATATAACTTGGTAAATTAGGTGAATTTCAGCAATTAACTGACAACCACCCACAGGAGGATAGAGCACAATTTCAAACTCTTATTGAGGAGGGTAAGTTTGTTACACTCTCCAGGCTACAGTAAATGCAGCTGATGCAACATTGCAGTCGATGGCAACGGCTGTCGTCATGCATCAAGAGTCCTGACTTCATTTGTTGGGATTTTCCAGAAAAGTTCAGTCTACAGTAGAAGCCCTTTGATAATGATTCAGTGAAAACACAAGTTACACTCTTGGAAGAACAGAAGGGCATCCATCTGCTCCCTAAGGATATATACTCCAGCACTGGAGAGGAAATTTCATAGACCACAAGCGTACATCCCTAGGCCAATACCACAACCCCTTTACCATCAGAGGGAGAGGAAATATGAAGAGCCAAAGAAAAAACAGAGGACCCAAGAGACCAAGCATAGTGCTCCATCTCTTCTAATTATAGCCTCCCATTAAGAAATTCTTTTGATGGGATCTTTGAGAGCTATCTCACAGGAGTTTCCTAAGGTTTATTGTAGGCCTGGGCCATTATAAATATAGGGTGCTCCCCTCTGGTTTAACAACAGCAGCACCAGAAATATTTACAAAGGTAGTGGCAGTTGTAGCAGCCCATTTTTGTTGCCACGGATCATCAATCTTTCCCTATCTAGACAATTGGCTATTGACAGGGAGATCTTATCAGGAGGTACCAGAACAACCTCATCTCAGTTCTCTAGTGTCACTGGGATTCTGTGTCAACACAGAAACGTCCGTTTTAGTTCTTACAGACTGTAGAGTTTATCGGAGCAACTTTGGACTCTTTCAACATCAAAGCATAACTTCCTGAGGACAGATTTCAATCCATAAAGAATCTTGCTACTCAGCTCATACTGAGCCCACAAACATTAGTTCATTAATGCCTCATCTTATGTCACATGGCATCCTGCACTTTTATGTGATACCCTTCAAAAGACTACCTCCGTTGCCTACAGGCTTGGTTTCCGACGGTCTACATACCAAGCAGGCAAAACGTGCCTAGGTTGCAAGATTCTCTAAGTTGATGGGAGAACAGAGACCATGTGTATGGGGGAGCCTCTTTCACTTCCCCTCCCATTAAGAAAACTTCAATCACAGATGTTTCTTTGTTAGGGGGGAGGGGCCCCATCTTGGCGAGCATACAACACAAGGAACATGGAGTCCCTGAGAGTCCAGGATGCACATTAACCTCTTTGAACTGAAGGCAGTCCAAGAGGCTTGCAAACAATTCCTTCCACTAATGCAAGCTCAACACATTCAAGCAATATCAAACAACATGACAACAGTTTTATACATCAACAAGCAAGGGGGAATGCAATCTTCCCCCTCCCTCTCCTTTTGCATAGAAGCTATCAATCTGTGGAACTGGTATACTCATCACCAGATTACTCTCTCAGTAGTGAATGCTCAATACAGCTTCAGCAGGAACTTCTACATGGATCACAAGTGGAAACTTCACAACTCCATTGCCAAAAGCATATTCCACCAATAGGGAACTCTGTCTTGGGACCTGTTCACTTCCTTACAGAACAGAATGTACAATACACTACCCTAGGGGGTCCCAGGTCAGGGTTCCAAGGGAGATGCACTCCTGTTTCTTTGACCAAAACACTTACTGTAGACTTCCCTGCCCATCCCACTCTTCCCTGCAGTCCTGAGGAAGATCCAGTAGGATGGAGTGATGGCTATCCTGATCACACCAAGAAGGTCCAGACAGTTTTGGTTTCCCAGTCTTCTTCAAATGTCAGTACAACCATACATTGCCATCTGATCCTTCCCAGGTCTTCTGACCCAAAACAAGGGTAAGATCACATACATCCCAATCCTGACTCCCTCCATTTTACAGCAGGGTATTTGGATGGGCGTTGAACCTAGGAAAGACATGTTCAGAAGCAGGTCAGACCACTCTTTAAAACAGCAAGAAGTCCCCTAAGAAGTACTACACAACCTAGTGGAAAAGGTTTTCTATCTGATGTTGACATAGTCAACCCCAAAGGACACTGGCGCATGCCCACCATTCTAGAATACCTTCTCTCCTTAAAGACATTAGGTCTGTTTCCTTATTTCCCTCAGGCACACTTAGCAGCTATCAACATCTGACTTAAATTGGAATTTTAAAAATTTTAAACCAGATTTTTATTATTTTTGTTTTTTAGGTTATAACAAATTTTTCTTTTTATAAATTAACCTGTTTAAAATGAAAACTGAATTTAATGAAAAATATGTTAAGGCCTAAGTTTAGTATAATCTCTTAAAACATTTAAATAAAAAATAATTATGCTGACTCTGTGAGCCTCTATTTAACTTTGAGTTAAAGGCTGATTTTCTATATAAAGATAGAATCGGGGGGAAAATGACTGTCTTCTGAGTCCAGGTTTATAAAGATGATACAATAGGTCATGTACAATTTTAAGGACTTGTTTTGTTTAATAACATTTAATTTTATATGCTGTTTCGTGTGTTTAATTAAATTCTAGGTATTATTCTAATGCAATTTGACATAAATCATGACCAAAGAGCTATCTAGGAAATGAGCAATATATGTCATTCACCATTTTTAACATACATGTACAATTTAATAAGAATCTGAAAATATTAAGCTATATGATTGCTTAAATAAATGTATAAAGTTATATAGTACACCCTCCTAGGTAGCAAAAAGATGTACCAAATCTAGCATAAAGCCTCTGTTAGTTGTAAATCAGCATGATTTAGTGGTTTATATCACACAATGGGAATACATCTTTCTTTAGAAAATAACTGATGTACAAATGGAAAAGTTTATGAAAATCATGATTTAAGTTGAGGTTTTCCATTTGTTGATTTAAATCACCGTGATTTGTATTGTTCTACCCTTTGGGCACTGGAAATTGAAATATTAGTCCAGGATATACTCTTGAATTTACATCCTTCCCTGCTTTTCCCAGTTTCTTTTCCTGGGTTCTTCTCATGAAATTGTTTTGATCTGGGTGGGAAGTCTCTTCCTTCCTGAAGGCAAGAGCTATATATTTTCAGTATTTCCTGCTTCTGATGGACAGGCAATACTGACTGGATATGTATTCTCTAGGTATCTTGGCACTTCAGGACGTTGGTGGCACACAAAAATGCGGGAGGGGGAAAGAGAAGTTAATTAACTGTTTCACAATCTTTAGAAAAAAAATTGGATCTCAAAATGGAGCAGAGGTTTGGGGTGTAGGAGGTGATTTTTTTTAACAGGACTGTTCAATTACACTGTTCTTTTAATTACAAATTGTTAGACACAGTCCCTCTAATTGATATTATTCTCTCTCTCCTCCCTCAAAACTGGCTTTTGATCTCTCTAGCAAAGCAATGTACTTCATTGTTGCAGTGTTCTTTTTATGCAGTAAGCACCTTTACCTTGATTGGGATGAGGTGGTATCTTCAGTTTTCTTTTTTACCCAGAGTCATCTTCCAGCTCCTTATAGTAATAGAAGCCCAATCTTGTTGTAGTTTGTAGACGCAGAAAACATATTGCTTTCATCTGTAAAAGCTATCTTTTGTTCTTGCTGATCCCCCAGCTAACGTACTGTGCGATTGTGGCAGCATTTCAGAAGCAGAATGTCCTACCCATATTTAAAATGTGTTTAGCCTTTATCCATTTTTATGCAGTGAAAAATATTTTTATTTTATATAGGGTCAAATCTTGAAGTCCTTACTTTGGTTTTTACTCAGCCCTTGGGGAAAGCATCTCTTTTAATTAGGAGTTGTGCTGGAGTAAGGAATTTATAAAAGCTAGGGAGTCCAGTGTTCGACCTATTCAGATTTATTTGGTGTCCTTTGCTATAACATCTAGATGCTATACAAAATTAAAAAATAGTACACATGCATTATTCACAATGTGCAGAGAGAATAGAACATCCCAACCTGTTGCAGCTATTAACCCACCCATTCCCCAAAAACCCTATATTCATCTGTAATGCTGCTTTAACTGTGCTGATATGAATACTGGTGTAGTTAAAATAGTACAACTTGTGTGTAGACAAGTCATTAGTATTATGCACAAATTTGGTCTAATAAAATGCTAATTGCCTTAAACAGGAGTGGAGAAGAGGAGCATTCGGCATGTAACTTCTTTCTAAATTGCCTTTTACATTCTGTTTGAGGTTCCCCAAAGTCATGTATCTTCAACTCCCTCTTTAAGTGGTGCTCCAGTTTAGAGTATGCTGGCGACATCACAACCAGTGGTGAACTGCATTGGGACATAGATAGACCCAGCCTATGGAGGTTCAGGTAAGTGCTATTTTTTGTTTTGTTTTTTTAACTATATGGCACAGTTTTGCTAATATTTTATCAAAAACTTTATCATAAAGAATTTAAAGTTATATATTTTCAGTAGTTTTACAAAACCAAGCCATATATTAAAAAAAGAGGCACTTACCTGACCTTCTCTAGGCTGGTTCCATGCTTGTGTTCTGTTCACTGTCTGAGGTGGAGGGGGGTCACAGCATTTTGCATTCTGCAGTGCCACTTGGCATAGGAGCTGGTGATCTAGGACTTTGGGGGACTTGAAAAGGAAAAACACTAAGTGAGTTTTAAATCGCTTTGTGTTGAATGCTTTTCTTAACCATGCTACATGAGATGTTTAGCACATTCCCTAGAACGGTTTTATTTAAATATTCTTGCAGGTCATGTTCAAGTTAAGTATTTCCAATACAGTAAAAGTGGAAATCGCTGATTTGTAGGACTTGAAACAGCCTGTATTGGTAGAGGGGGCACATGGCTCCCCTTTGAGTGTGTAAGTGGGTCACTAGGACTACAGTGTAGCAGTTGGATGGAACTGGAGTTGGGCACAATTCACTGGAAAATTGTACTGAGGTGGTTCATCTCCACACCACTTTCTACCCCTTGCGCTATGATTTAAACCCATAATTTAGCATACTGTGTAAATACCTCTGTGGTAAATTAGAGGTGCTCTTGAAGCTCTTGTGAAATGTATTGCATATACTGGAAGGTGGAGTGTGTTGTTACTGAGACTCATTTTCACTTTAGATCTAAGCCACCATTTGGATCTAGGGGACAGATTCTCTGTTCTGACCAAGCTGTATTTGGTGCAAGATTGGGACAAAGGTGGGCAAAGATGTCTTTTGAGCCATTTTTATTTTCCCTTGACCCTGGGACTATTCTGTACCACTGCACTTCCTGAAACAACCCATAGTTCCAAGACATCTGGGGGTTAACCTGGTGAAGGAGATGGTCTAGCTATCTCACCTACACTGCGGACTGAGAGAGGAATGCCATCTGAGGATTCCTCTTTGCAGGGGGAATCCTCAGTTGTCAGTTTAAGCAGGGTTTATGACTGCAGCACAAAGCAGCCAGGCCATAATAGTGACTTTGGCCTAGACCTCTAGGGGTGAGCCACCTAACAGGCTAGACCATTACATTTCCTCGCCTCCACTAAACAGGATTTAAATGTCATAATAGTAAAGCATACCACAAAGAAGTTTACAATAGAGGATATTTAATCTCTGTAAGCATACAATAAATCAATTTACAACAGAAGATTAACAAAGGGTACAGTAGCCTATTCATTATTAATATATTTCAAATGCTAAACTAATTTATGTGCATCACCTAATATTAGGAATGTCACAGAAATAAGATCTATGTTCTCTTTAGTGAAATAGCTTTCACAAAAAATGTTTAATTTTTGCATTGGTAGTCTGTGTGCGCAGTGAGATGCTCTGAAAGTGATAACTGTTAACTGATAATGACAAACATAAAAATCTTCTTTTGTGAGCCTATTCCATTTTAAATTGAGACTTCATATAGGTCCTCTTGCCAGGGTGCTGTTTGATAACTAAAAATTTTAAGTCTTCATCAATTTTTATCAGATTCCACTTAGGTTATTGCAGCCAAGAGTCTGCAGAGCTATTTAATTATCCAGTTATATGAACTAGAGATGTTTTTGTGCTTTTACCATTAAAAGGCCACATTTTTAAAAAATGTTTGTTGCTCTGTTTGGAAACCCTTCTAAGCTCTTAAATTCTGTGGTGATAGGTGTAAAAATTCTTTATAATTCTTAAAACCACAATTGAAGACTCTGGTCTAATATTTCATATTCTCGTGTTGAAGAGTAAAATATTCTCTGAGACTTCTGTGACATTTTAAATCACATTTATTCTTATAAGACTGAGGGGGACATACCTTCTCTTTTTAATTGGAGATGCAGTTGAGTTTGGTGGTTGGTAGCATGGAATATAGGAGTCATGACTTTTCAGGTGTGGTTCTTGGCACAATAGAAGTTCTAGGTATATATTATAGTTCATCATCTTGATTTAAGCTCAGTTATCTGATCCCAGCTACCCATAGTTCATCATCTTCTTTTAAGATCAGTTATCTGATCCCAGCTACCCATAAATATGTTGAGATCCTTGCAACAATAAGTCTTTTGATACAATTACTTAAATCATTATAGTATAAGTTGAAAACTGGAAGCGAAAAACACAGCTTCTTTCATATCATTTGGTCAGCATACTTTTAGGGAAAATACTAAATGCTTGCCTAAAGGAATGTGTCATGGTCTGAAGCATGTGGCTTTGCTCCTGTAGCACAGGTAGCAAATCTAATATAAATTTATGGCCACTCAAGAAACAAGCCCAAACGCTTTTTTATATTGCTACCTTGTTTACTTTAAGCTAACGTGATCATTACATTGCTATGCAGTTTTCTGCTGCTTATATTTTAAGTTAAAATCTCATTTTTGTTTCAGAGTCTCCTTCCTCTGTGGCTAACAAACAGCTTGGATTCATGTCACTTGATGAGCAACAGGGTGCGTGTGACAGGAAATACGCTATACCCAGCCATAGTTTGCTGCAATGTATATAACAGACTTCTTTTTCATTTCAGTTCATGATGA
Source organism: Emydura macquarii macquarii (assembly GCF_026122565.2). Classification (NCBI taxonomy): domain Eukaryota; kingdom Metazoa; phylum Chordata; order Testudines; family Chelidae; genus Emydura; species Emydura macquarii. Next base: position 20,055,354 of record NW_027131256.1, on the reverse strand, counting down.
TAGACATGCTGTTCATCTTCATAAACTAGAATTCCTTAAGCAGACCTGTGCTGGAAATCCCATAATACTAAATTAAAATTATACGCTCTACAGAGCTAATGTAAATTTATTTTTAAAAATCTGTCCTTGCCACCAATTTGATGTTTTTAACATAAAAGTCATGCTGCACTCTGACACGTTGTAAATGAATTCAGAAAAAATTGTTTTTAAGCCAAAGTAAAGTTGCAATTCTATTTTTATTACATATATCATTTAGTATTTACAGATGATAGACTCTTCTTGGCTCATTAGGGGCGGTTTCCTTTTGGGTGAAACTTGCTTTTAACCATAAAAAGCCAAAGTAGCACGACTTATGTAGGGAACATGTGCAGATACCGAGGAAGAAAAATCCATCCAATCTGGGGCCGGACCACTGGGCTGCACTGCAGCACCCACCTGTTACCTCAGTCTGTTGGTTGATAGCTGCAATTCCTATGTGCCATTTTTGCTATATCTTAAGATCATCTTACCTCTGTAATCAATGGTCCAATGTCCCCTCTGGGTATGTCTACACAGCAAAGAAAAACCCATGGCTGGCCCATGCCAGTCAACTCGGGCTTTCAGGACTTGGGCTGCAGGACTTTTTGATTGCTGTGTAGACTTCTGGGTTTGGGCTGGAACCTGGGCTCTGGGCCCATCCAACCCTGCAGAGTGAGCCTCAGAAGATTTGGATGCTTATCTCAGCCCTTAAATCTTCAAAACATGACTAGAAAGTTCAAAAAGAGACTTGTCTGCTCCAGTCACAGCTGCTACCCAGAAGTGTAGAGTTGATAACAAAAATTAAACTATTTCAGAACCTTCATGATGTTTTGGTCTCAGAAATCAAGTAAGGTTTGGAAGTTTCCTTGTTCTTCTTTGAGTGTTTGCTCATGGCCAAATGAATCCCTGGGAATTTCACCCAGCTCAAGGGCCACCCTCACATCACTTAGACTCTGTGGCCTCCAAAAGATGGAGCATGGTGCCCGCATGCTCCTTACCAGACCCCGACACCAGTACCGATCCTGGAACAAAAGTCCAGGAAATGCCCCCCCGAGGACATAGTGGAGGTGATGGAAGAGGAAGGAGTCCCTCCCCCTGTACAAGCTTTATCATCATCCTCCCATGATGAGACGGTGGCAGGACCCAGTAGTCTCCTATCATAAGATGACTTTACGGCCCACCAGGACCTTCTCAAGTGGGTCACGTCCAATCTGGGCTAGAGGTGGAGGAACTCAAGGAAGCCTCACACACCTTGATAGACATTTTGGCAGCAGCTGCACCAGCTGGAATCACCCTACCTATTAATGAGGCGGTCTTGGGGCCAGTCAAGGCCCTTTGGCAAACCCCCTCTTCTTTGGCCCCTACGTTAAAGCAGGCCAAGAAGTACTCCGTGCCTGCTAAGGTATTTGCCTACTTTTTTTCCCACCCTCCCCCAAGGTCGCTGGTGGTGGCTGCAGCCAATGAAAGGTACAGGCAAGGGCAGGTGAGTTCCACTCCCAAACATAAGGATTAAAGAAAACTGAATCTTTTTGGGAGAAAAGTTTATTCAACTGGAAGTTTACAACTTTGTATTGCCAACCAACAGGTGCTGTTGGGGTGCTACAATTTCAACTTGTGGGACTCCCTGAGTAAGTTCAAGGACCTCCTGTCCCAGAAGTCTCAGCAGGAGTTTGTTGCCCTCCTGGAAGAGGCCAAGAGTGTAGCCAGGACCTCCTAGCAAGCGGTTTTTTACACTATAGACTTAGCGGCCTGGACAGTGGTCTTTGCAGTCACTGAGGTGCTGCTCCTGGCTTCTGTCCTCTGGCTTGCCCCAGGTGGTCCAACAGTCTATCCAGGACCTCCTGTTTGAGGGCTCAGCCTTATTTTCAGAGCAGATTGATACCAGGCTCCAGGAGCTGAAAGATTCTAGGGCTACCCTGCATTCCCTGGGGCGGTATGTGTCTTCCTCTTCCAGGAAGCACTTCAGGCCACAGCAATCCCCTTGGTTTTTGGGACCCCAGAGACATAAGCCCTATAAGAAAAAAGAGAGGGGTTACAAGTGGTGCCATCCATTCCCACAGCTCTCCATCTCCCAGTCTGGGCCTCAGAGATACCTGGATAGGCCCAAGCAGGCCTTTTGAGGGTGCGCTTTACCAGTGTCCACCATAGAGGTCTCCAACTCAGTTGTCCCTTTATTTTTGCCCTTCAACCAGGCACGGGCTGCTATAACATCGGACTGTTGGGTCCTCAGCATGGTGACAGCTCGGTATACCCTCCGGTGTTTATTCACCCCTCCCTCCCATCCCTGTCCCTCTTCAGGGACCCTTCTTACGAGCGATTCCGTACAATCCCTCTTAAGGATGGGGGCCATGGAGGCCAGACTTGAAGGGGAAGGGATTTTACTCCCGATATTTCCTAATCCTGAAGGCAAAAGGGGGACTCTGACCATTCTGGACTTGCGCCGCCTCAACAAGCATCTCAAGAAGTTGAGGTTCCACATGGTCTCCCTAGCCTCTATCATTCCTTCCCTGGACCCAGAAGACTGGTATGCCACCCTCGACTTAAAGGAGGTTTACTTTCACATTTCCATCTTCCCTGGCCACAGTAGGTTTCTAAGGTTTGCAGTGGTCCATTGCCACTTCCAATTCACCGCCCTGGGTTTTCACAAAATATATGGTGGTTATAGCAGCCTACCTTAGGCACCAAGGAGTTGAGCCTTATCTCTACCTCAACAACTGGACACAGCATCAGAATAGTCCGCGCCACCTTCCAAAGGCTGGGCCTGCTGATAAACGAGCAAAAGTCAACCGTGGTCCCGGTTCAGAGAATAGAGTTTATCAGGGTGGTGATCGACTCGATCCAGGCCAGAGCCTTTCTACTGGAAGCTCGGTTCCAGACTATCTCAGACTTCATCTCCAAGGTCACAGCTTACCCGCTGACAGCTTAGGTCTGCCTCAAACTGCTGGGTCACATGGCAGCATATGCTCACATGGTACAGTACGCAAGACTACACCTCAGGCTCCTTCCACAGTGGCTGGCATCAGCGTACTCTCTCAGCAGACGTCATTTGGACTTGGTGCTCACAGTTCTGCCCCAGGTCCTTGGCTCTCTGTCCTGGTGGAAAGAACCCAGTTCAGTAATGGGAGAGGTGCCCTTTGCAACTCCCCAGCCAGTGGTGACCGTGGTAACAGATGCATCAGTCCTTCGGTGGGGATCTCACCTCAGTAACCTCATGACACAAGGCCTCTGGTCCCCGGAGGAGCTTCCCCTGCACATAAACATCAGCGAGCATTAGAGAGCTGACCTGACAAGTGTTCCTACCCAAAATCGCAGGTGTGGTAGAGCAGGTTTTGACAAGATAAAGCAACCTCCATGTTTTACATCAACAAGCAAGGAGGGGCGCAGTCTTTGGCCTTGTGCCAGTACACTCTGTGCTTGTGGGATTTCTGTGTGGAACACAACATCCACCTGGAAGCGGCAAATCTCCCGGGAACACAAAATGTGCTGGCAGATTGCCTCAGCAGGACGTCCTTCTCTCACCATGAATGGTTTCTCCATCTGGAGGTCGTCCGGATTATCTTCCCAAAGCGGGGATTTCCCCAGGTGGACTTGTTTATCCCCAGGCAGAACAGGAAGTGCCTTCAGTTCTGCTCACTGAATGGGCACAGTCTGAGCTTTATCTCAGATGCCTTCCTGATCTCTTGGTCACATAGTCTCCTTCTTGGTCACATCGTCTCCTGTATGCCTTCCCTCCAATTCCTCTGGTTCACAGAGTCCTTCTAAAGATTAGGCAGGACAAGGCAAAGACCATTCTCATAGCACCGGTGTGGCCTCGCCCGCATTGGTTTGGCACATTGCTGGATCTTTCAGTAGCAGAGCCCCTATAGCTTCTGCTCCAGCCGGATCTGATCTCAGAGAACCACAGCAGGTTGCTTCACCTGAACCTTGCTGCCCTACAGCTGACAGCTTGTTCGCTGCATGGTTAAATCCCGAGGAGCAAACCTGCTCAGAAAGCAGGTTTGCAAGGTATTGCTAGGCAGTAGAAAGCCATCCACCAGAGCGACTTACGTAGTCAAGTGGAAGTTTTTCATGTGCTGGGCAATTTAGTGAAACCTTTGTCTCATTCATCTCTGCAGTCCATATTGGACTATTTGCTCCACCTAACGCATCAGGGCCTGGTGCTCTTGTCTATAAAGGTTCACTTGGCAGCTATTTCAGCCTTCCACCCCCGGGTGAGCGACAGGTTGGTGTTCTCAAATGAGATGACAGTTAGGTTTCTCAAAGGGCTGGAAAGAGTCTACCCGCAAGATAGACAGCCCACTGTACCATGGGACTTGAATTTAGATCTATCTAGGCTCATGGGGGGCCCCCCTTCAAGTTGTAGGCCTCCTGCTGCCTTCTCCTTCTCTCATTGAAGGTTGCCTTCTTGGTGGCAATCACGTTGACTAGACAAGTTCCTGAAATCAGGGCCTGCACATGAGAGCCTCCCTACAAAGTGTTCTTTAAGAACAAGGTCCAGCTGCAACCCCACCCAGTCTTCCTACCAAAGGTAGTGTCTCAGTTTCATATCAGCCAAGACATCTTCGTATTGGTTTTCTTTCCGAAAATCCATAAGTCCGCTTGAGCTTTGTGTTGATTGGTATTTTCCCTATTTAGGGTTTCCACCATTGCATCTGAAATCAGTTCGTGATAGTGGTTTTGTTGTTGTGAGCCTCAGTATGGAACTCCTGTCCCCTGAAATTCATTACATTTTGACCCTCCCACTTAGACGGGAACATTTTTACATTTTTTTTCTCCCAAAAATGTCTTAAAATGACCACTACTGCCTTTATATTTTGACACTATTGACCTGCTTTTCCTGGAGATGGGAGGTTATAGTTGGGTTGAGTGATGAATGGAGTGGTGGGATCAGAGGGAGAGATCTTGATGCAGACAGCGTGGCAGCTGGAAGCAGGAAGGGACTTCAGAATTCTCAGGATGTGGGAGTATACATGATTATCAGACTCCATTAAACTATATTGCTAATTATATGTTTTTAAAGCTTTATACTTTCTTTCTGAGCGCACAAACAATTTTACATGTTTTTGTAAAATTTTTGTGGATTACCTTTAATTTACACACAAACTGAGATGCCTCCTAATACATAGCAGAGTAGAGCCCTTAGTCTCTAACTTCCAACTGGGCCAAATACGATCTGTTATCATGCCTCTATACTGTTAGTATTGCACAGAGCAAAGCTGGAACGTTTGTGAATGTGTTTTTCACAGAGGTAGTTTTGTGAGCAAATAAGTGGATTTTTAGTGTAGTTTCTCTTTCTTTTTGCATGATTGAGGACAATATTTCAATTCCAAATTTTTCTAATTACAAAGGGCGGTAGAAGTGCCCTCTTTTTGCTTAAAAGGAAATGGAAGGTAGACTTCGTCCTGTAACATTTCTTCATGGCAAAGCGCAATATGAAATAGTACAGTCATAACTGATACCACAATTTATGTCAGGTGTGCTGCTGTAAAACAGAGGACTGCTGGTCTTACAGGCATACATCTTCAGAGTAGATTGCAAGGAATTGGGAACAATTTAGCAGTATTGATTGGCTACTTGTTACCTTTGATGATTGCCTGTTATCTTGTTTGTTAGTGGTTATGAATAGGCTAATAGCTCTGGAGACCGAAGTTCTCTGTTTAATCACAGAACATGTACAACTTCCTATAATGAGAATTTTATAATGGGAAAAAACCCAGGAAATAGCAATTGAAAGTTTACCACTATTTTCGCAGCTATATCCTTCCCCACTTTTTCCTCTGAACACTTAACAAATTCCGTTTTTAAAAACTCTGCTAGCTGTTCTTATTGCTCTCTAGATGATTTATTTAAAGGAGTGCCTATGTGTACTCAGTCTTGAAGAACTACTTCAACAGCAGATGGAGACAGAGACACCTACCTTGCCGTATCCTGGAATAATTTGTGATGTTTATAGCCGGAAGGAACCATTATGACAATCTAGTCTGACCTTCAAAACAGAGGCCATAGAATTTCACCCAGTGGTATGCAGTAATATATATAGTGGTGGCTTTATGATTCAGCAATATTGATTATTTTTACACTGAGACGAACATCCCAGAGCAATGTCAGGATATTGCACTTATTATTTTGTGTCCATCTCAAATGCCTGTCAGGATAGTATCTCTTTTTTCCATTCCTAACCAGCTGCTGAAGTGAGGAAATCTCCTCCCTTGTCTGGCTGATGAGGGTGGAGAGCAGAGAAGGATTCCACAAGCTACTTTTCTGTTCCCTTTTCCTGATGAGGTGCTTCATACTCTGTTTTGGTTTATTCACTACTTTCTGCTTGTATAGTAAGGATATTCACATTTTGTGATACCAAATGGTGTGTGCTGACAACTTGCCATGAATGCAAGTATAATATCTATTTATTTATAAATGTACATATTTTTAATCAAAATGTAAATGCACACAACCACGTTTTCTTGAACTCATATCTTCTTTGAATAGACAGATTGATTTCAGCAGCAAAAAACCCTGCATTTGATCAGTTTTCTCCTCACCCCACACTAAAAGAATAAGGCAGCTGCAAGCTGTATTTTAGAGCAGCCATGAGCTCTGCATTGTGCAGAGGTTACCATGGTGAGGCTCATGTATAATTATTACAAAGCATTATACAAAACGGACAATTTCACAGGAAATTATCTTAATTTTAGCTGTGTTTTCATACTTCATATATTTTCAACATTTTAAAAACTTTTATTTGTATTCAGAATGTGTAAAAAGTACATATTTAACATTTTTAAAATTCTTCAGACCAAATGACTATAATGCTGATACCCTGAGTGATTTCCATCTGTCAACAGTGTATACACACATGTATGTTCAGGATCAAATTATGCTTGCAGATGTATTAGTTTATGGCTTCCGTTAACTTTAAGGGAAGTTTTACATATGTATTCAATGCCAGAATTCTGGCCCTTATTGTTTCAGTAGGCATTTTTTACTTGGGGAGTATATATACGTGTGAATATATACTTATAGTAAATTGTGTGTATGTAGAGTGATTCTTGAGTCCTTGTTTTAGAATGATCACACAAGAAATATTGCCATTGTTCAGTGAGTTATGTTGTAGTTTTAAAATCTGCTGCTCAACTTGCATTATCATTTTGTCCATTGCAGCTTTGAACTAGAGATTTAAAACAGAAATCCAGACTGGAAAAGCAATAGGAGATATGCTACTTTAACTTCTTATTAAAATTGAGAATGACAACTTAAATATTTTTCCATGCAACAGGGTTGAGGTTTTGTTACTAGCAAAGCTGTTGTTGTCATGATCAAGTTTCTATACTCTGAAAAAAAATCACAGAACCTGACTAACACTGCTGTTCAGATGGTTGTGAAATAAAAAGATTAGACTATTTGATACTGGCAAACTGACAGGACCTATGAGTTCTATTTCCAGCTTTGTCATTGTATGACCTTGGGTAAGTCACTGAGCCTCCCTCAGCATACCCACTTATAAAACAGGGGTATTAGCACTTTCCTACCTCTGAGGGGTGTTGTGATGCTTAATTAAAATTTGTATGTCAAAGTTCTTTGAGCTTCTCAGATGAAAGACACTAGTGTACAATTATTATCAAACAAAATGCAACAGAGAGCTGTGCATGTACATAGTTTGTCCATTTAAAAACAAGCAGTTTATGCTTTAACATTACATCAGTCATTAGAGGTTAACACTGTACTTATCAGTTGGCTCTTTGTCTCAAAAGAGAACTTTTATCCTGGAGAATGCTTTTAAAATATCATATTTAATCATATCCATTTTCCTTCCATTTGTTTTCTATTGTTCTTGCTGTCTTTATTAGAACAGCTATCTGTGTTTAAAACTAGTATTTTTCTTTCACACAGACTTGTTTGTTCTTCTTCGAGTAATGTCTCTATGGGTGCTCCACTTGAGGTGCGCATGCACCCCACATGCCTTTGATTGGAGCCTTTCATCAGCAGTGTCCGTTTGGCCTGTGAATGCACTGTTAATATCCTCGTGCCCCCGCTGAGGCTGAATCCTGCTGAACAGGCAAACCACCCTCAGTTCCTTCTCAACTGCCTTGACCTGAGACTTAGCTTAGCATGTCAGCATTATGTGTGCCGCGGCTGCTTGCTGAATTCCGTCTACTTAGTTGTTTATTTAGCTTATTAGTATTAGCAGTTAGTTACTAGTTATTGAAAGGTGATTTAATTTCATCCCAGAAAATCCTCCCTATCAGGGGCATGCCTGGTTCATTGAGGTTTAAACATTGGTTCATGTGCAGACAGAATATCCTATTCAGTGATGGACTCTGTGAGTATGTTCACTGCCTGGGAGAATCGCACATTCCGCAGAAGTGTAATTTCTGTTTAGCCCTCAAATTCAGGGCATAGAAGAACTGGGGAATCAAGCTGCGACTGTTAATGTTGACCCACTTCAGAGCCAGGTCAGGAGAACCCCCCCATACGTGTGTTGCCAGGGTCTCTAGCACCATCGACCTCAGCGCAACACTCTTTTAGATAGGGGGAAGCCTCAGAGACCTCCTCTAAAGAGCTTAGAAGAGAACCCCTAATTCCCTATTAAGGTACCCACCTCAAAAAGACCTTGCTCTCTGACCAGGTCAACAGCCTCAGAGACTTCCTCCTTGAGGCTTAGTACTGCAAAGGTAAAGATTCCTTTGGTACCAACGAAGGTTCCTTCGATAACCACTCTAAGAGTAAACATGGTTCTGGGAAGGCTCCGGTACCGTCTAGTGGAGATGTTCAGAGTGAGCAAACAGAGGATTGGTACTGTCAGACTTAATCCATCTCCTCATATCCTTATTGAGCTCTTCAGTACCATGCAAGACTAATCCTCCACCTACATCAGTGCCACCTTAAAACCCTGATACTGTCCTGCAGGGACAAGCATAACATTCTGTTGGTGCCACAACTTCACTTGGTGCCGTAAAACTTTTGGTATCTGAAGAACTTATCGGTGACTGCTGAGCCAGAGTCTCCATTCCTGACAGGTACCGAGCATTTCTTGGTACTGAAAACCTCTAGGTTTCCAGACCCTTATACATCACCAGTACTGTCACCTCACTTTTTGGTTGAAACTCTCCTTTAAGAGGAAGAAGACAATGATGATGGAGATCTCCTTTCAGTATCATTGATCTCTGTTCAGGGTTCTCCTATGTGCTCGTATACAAGTCCCCTTTCTCAAAGAGACAGGGAAGACATCCGGAGATGACATTGCTTCTGGTGGGAGCAACCTTGGGTGCCACCCCCTCCTCTTGTGGTCCTCAGTGGCCATATAGGAATCCCTGGGCAGCTTATTGATGACAGTTATCCAAGGCCCTGACCCTCTTTCCATTGGGATAATAATTGGGATAATCTCAAGCTTCTCCTCCCCTGCAGCAGAAGGAAACATTTCAGGATCAAGAGATCAGGGTGGCTAAAAAAGCTACACCGCAGAGTACCATCTCAGCATCTACATCGGATGAGGTGGTAATGCCTTCTCCTTCATCTATGACAGATGATTTTTGGCAGTTTGGAGATCTCATTAAATGGGTGGCAGACTCCTTACAGATATCTCTTGAAGTCAAAGAATCCCAACACGAGCTGTTGGATATTCTTTACTCTGTGACACCATCTAGAGTTACCCTTCCTATCAGTGCTGGAGCCTGCAAAAACCATTTGCAAACCCTGGTTACCCATAATAGCCATGTATAAGAGAGCCAAGAAAAAGTATTATGATTTAGTTCCTATTTTCTCCCCCTCCACCCATCTCTCTGGTGTTTGACAAACAGGGTGAACAGCACAGGTATAAGTCCATGGGGAGAAAAATCTTACTCATTAGCAACCTTGCAATTCTGCATTGTGAATTACCAAGCTCTGATGGCCAAATACAACTTTACAAATTTTGCAAAATTTGGCTCCTGTATTCAACACCTTCCTCTAGATTAAAGAGAACAATTTCAGACTACCATTGCTAAAGGACAAATACTGGCCAGGACATCTCTTCAGGCAGCTCTTGATGCTGCATATACTGCACCTGTTCCATCTACACAGCAGTAGTGATGTGCAGAGCTTCCTGGCTAGTTGGCTGGTTTCCCTAGAAAAGTCCACAATACGGTAGAGATTCTCCTGTTTGATGGTCTGAAGTTGTTTGTGGAGAATACTAATGAGTTGTTGCATACTCTTAAAGACTCCAAGGCTATATTACATTCATTAGGCATCTACATTCCTGTGAACAAAAGAAAATTCAGTAGATCACAAACTGCTCAAAGATCCCATCTGATGCAATTCCCTGGTTTTCAGAGACTGCCAGAACCTCCTAGAAAGAGATGTAGGTTCTAGAGAAAAAGATCCTCTAACCTACCCAACACAAGTTTTCAGCAGGCTTCATCTTTGAAGTGTCAGTTTTGACAGGATGATTGAGTTTTGGGCCCTTTCCCCTGTTAACTACAACGATTTGCTCACCTCCTCCCATTTGGAGACCGACTCTCCATTTCCAACAAGTGTATCCCCTTAGACAAATGGGTATTGAAAATAGTATCATTGGGCTACACTGTTCATTTGACCTCCCTCCCTCTTTCTCATTCCCCTTTCCCGTCCCTCTTCAGGGACTCTTCTTATGAGTTCCTATTAAGACAGGAGATAAGCTCCCTTCTTCGTTTAGGGATGATAAAACCAGTTCCTGCTCAGCAGAGGGGAAGGTGCTTCTCTTTGAGATGTTTCCTCGTGCCGACGCATAAAACTGAGGGTGAAGACCAATCTTGGATCTAAGTCTAAACAAATTTGTGATGTCTCACAAGTTCAGGGTGGTGACTCTGGCAGCTGTAATTCCTTCTCCAGATTCAGGGGATTGGTTTCTGTCCAACAGAAAGTTCCAGCTTTTTGTCATAGGCCAGGATCATTTTTAGTACTGGCTACTTCCATTTGGTCTTTCCTCAGTTCCAAGAGTGCTTTCAAAGGTTCTCTTGGTGATGGCTGCCTACCTGCATTATCCAGCGATCATAGCATTCCCATACCTTGTTGATTGGTTGCTGAAGGGTCAGTTATACCAAGGTGTGTTGTCCATCACATGGAAAGAGCTTTCTGTGTTCTTAGACTTGGTTTGTCAGTTGAACATGGGAAAATCCACGCTGACTCCCATTCAGAGCGCACAATTTATAGGGGCATCCCTGGATTTCTTGGCATCAAGGGCCTTCCTTCCCATGGATAGATTCATGACACAATCAGATCTTGTCAGAACTGTTCAAGGGAGCCCCCAGACTTCAGTCAGAAAATGTCATCAACTTCTAGGTCACATGGCGGCTTGCACTTTTGTGACAGAACATGCAAGATTAAGTCTTCGCTGTTTCCAGAGGTGGTTCAGATCATTTTACTTGCCAAACAGATAAGCAACAGACAAAAAGTGTCAGTTCCTCAACAAGTCAAATTCTGTCTAGACTGATGGAAGGTTCATTGTAATGTAGGGGTTGGGATCCCCTTCCTTCAACCAATGCCACCAATAATCATAGCCTCAGTACATATCTGTTAGGATGGGGGGGTGCACCTCGATGCTCTAACAGTAAAGGGCAGATGGTCATCCCAAGAATCCACTCTTTAGTCTATATCAATCTATTGGAGCTCAGAATGGCCAGAAATGCCTGCCTTCATTTTCTGCCTTTCATCAGACACAGGTCTATCAATGTCAGACAACATGGCTGCATGTTCTATAATGATGGGTAGGGCAGAGCGAGATCCCCTTCCCTCTGTGCCAAATCAATGAAGTTTTGGAACTGGTACATAAAATATTGCATAAGAATTTCAGTACTGTATCTCCTGGCAGGCAAATATCATATCCAGTGTTCTCAGCAGGTGTTTTTCTCAAGATTACAAATGTGAGTTGGATTCCCAGGTTCTTGTCTTCATATTTCAGACATGTGGATTTCCAGAAGTGGACCTTTTCGCTGCAATTATGAATAAAAAATGCCATCTGTTTTGTTGAAGGGGAGATTTAGGTCATGATTGCATGGGGCATGTGTTCCTCCTCTCATGGATGAAGAAGCTGTTTTATGCATTTCCCTCAACACCTCTGATTCTTAGTGGTGAACAAAATCAGACAGGACAAGACCATAATAGCCCCAGCTTGGTCGAGGCAGGCCTGGTTTCCTTACCTGTTTTGCCTCACTGTTTATCCAGCAATAAATCTTCCAATCATTCCTGAACTCCACTCCCAAAGCACTGGTTGAATACTGTGTCCCATGGGATCTGAGCAATCTCCAACTCAAAGTGTGCTTCTTGATAGCTTGTCGCATTAGCCGATCTGTTCTGCAGAAGTACAAGAGATATTATTTAATAGTAAGAAAAATTGTACCAGAAATACTTACCTTCAAAAGCAGAGATTAGTCACTGGTTTGAATTCCAGAATGGTGTCTCCAAATCTGGAGAGATTGGGGCCTTCATGACAGACCTTCCTTTCACAATATTGTAGAAGGTCAGACTTTGCTTATGACCACATCACAGATTTCTTCCACAAGTGTCTTTGAGTTTCATACAAATTAGATCATTTACCTATCAGTTTTCTTTCCAAAGCCATAAAACAGCAACCTGGAGACCACCTTCCACATGCTAGAGGTCAGGAGGTTGTTAGCCTTCTATCTAGATAGGACTAATAGTTTTGTAAATCTCTTAGACTCTTCGTTTAGTTTGCAGATGGATCTAAAGGTTCTGCTATTTCTATCCAAACACTATTGAAATAGATTTTGGAGTGTATTATAGCTTGACAGTGTTGCCAGCATTCCATCCCCTGCTGGCGTGTCAGCTCACTTGATGAGGTCACAATCTACATCTGTGGCTCTACTTAAAAATGTTCCAGTATCTGAGATCTTCAGATCTATTACGTGGTCTTTGGTACATACCTTCTGCAGGCACTACACCTTAGTTCTTTCCTCTGTGCTGAAGATCCCTCCTCCTTATGAGGATACTGCTGGGGGTTCACCTGATGTGGAGCACCCATAAGGATACTAGTTGAAGAAGAAAGAAAGGTTGCTCACCCTGTGCAGTTATTGTAGATCTTTGAGATGTGGGGAAGAAGGGCAAGTAGTGGAGCACCCATAGGGCATACAAATCTCTAAGGATATTTGCAGTCTGAGGTATTTGTCGATGGTTTCCACTCAGTGCAGGTGAAGTAATAAGGGTCAGAATTTGCCTAGTATATTGTTGTAGCTCCTTGATCTTTTTGAAATATGTTCTGTGTTCAAGCAGAAAAGGTTGAACACCAGTTCTTATAAACACCATTAATTGTCTAATAGTTCGATAGTAGATATCCAAAGTCCTGCTCACAAAGGACCAAATCACAGGGGAAGGAACACAAGCCAAAATAGGGACAGAACAGGTTAAAGAATATTTAGATAAGTTGGATGTGTTCAAGTCAATGGTTCTTCATGAAATTCATTCTGAGATGTTTAAGGAATTAGCTGAAGCATTTTCGGAACTGTTAGCAGTTATCTTTGGGAACTCATGGGGGATGGCAAGGTCTCAGAGGACTAGAGAAGGGCAAATATTTGTTCTTACCTTTAAAAAGGAGAATTGTAAACCAGTCAACTTAATTTTAATACCTGGAAAGATACTGGAACAAATTATTAAAAAATGATTCTGTAAACACCAAGAGGATAATAGGGTTATAAGGAATAGTGGTGGATTTGTCAAGAACAAATCATGCCAGACCAACCAAATTTCCTTCAACGGAGTTATTGATCTAGTGGGTGGAGAGAAGCTGTAGACGTGATATATTCTGATTTTAATAAGGCTTTTGAGACAATCCCACATGACATTCTCATAAGCAAACTAGAGAAATGTGGTCTAGATGGAATTACTATACAGTGAGTGCACAGCTGGGTGAAAGATGGTACTCAAAAAGTTATCAATGTTTCACTGTCAAACTGGGAGCACATATGTAGTCAGGTGCCACAGGTTCAGTCTTGGATCCAGTACTATTCAATATTTTCATTAACGATTTGGGTAATGGAGCAATTGCAAGCAATTTGTAGGACAGAATTAGAATTCAGAATGACTTGACAAATTGGAGAATTGGTCTGAAATAAAAAAATTATGTTCAGTAAACCCGAGTGCAAAGTACTTCACTTAGGAAAGAAGAATCAAATGCACAACTACAAAATGGGAAATTACTGGCTAGGTGGTAGTACTGCTGAAAAGAAACCAGGGGAGCGGGGGGGAGGGGAGTGTCATAATGAATCACAAATTGAATGAGTCGACAATGTGATGCAGTTGTGAAAAAAGCTGATATCATTCTGGGGTGTATCAACAGGATTAATTAATATGTAAGGCATTGGAGGTAATTATACCACTCTACTTGATACTGGTGAGGCCTCAGCAGAAGTACTGTGTCCGATTCTGGTGGAAATATGGAAATATGTGGACAAATTGGAGAGACAGCAGAGAAGAGCAATAAAAATTATAAAAGTTTTAGAAAACCTTATCTGTGAGGATAGATGTGGGGAAGAATACTGTGCATGTTTAGTCTTGAGGAAAGAAGACTGAGGGGTGGACCTGATAAGTCTTGAAATATGTTAAGGGCTGTTATAATGAAGACACTGATCAATTGGTCTCCATGTCCATTGAGTTTAGGACAAGAAGTAGTCAGGTTAATTTGCAGCAAGGGAGATTTAAATATTAGGAAAAGCTTTCTAACTCTAAGGGTAGTTGAACTCTGGAATAAGCTTCCAAGGGAGGTGGTGGAATCTCCATCATTGGAGATTTTTAGGAACAGGTTGGACAAACACTTGTTAGGAATGGTCTAGGTTCACTTGATGTCCTATGTCAGCACAGGGGACTGGACTTAATGACTTCACAGGGTCCCTTCCAACCCTACATTCCTATGATTCTATGTATGGCTCCTGTGTAAGTTAGAAGGAATCTTATGCACAAATCTAAGGACGGCATATGCCCTCTTTACTCTTGTAAATACAAATCGTTATATTTTTAGGCTAATCCCTAAGCTTTGCAAAGTACAAATTTAGTGTGATCACTTCAAAGCATTTAACTTTTTGTTCGGGCTGTTTGTGTCTAACTTTAAAACAGATTGTATTGGAGAGAAATTTTTTGTTATCTTCATTCACTTCTGAAGGTGCTTCTATTATTTAACAGATTTACATAAATTACTGACACACATTCAAATCTTATCAACCCCTGTTTACAGACAGTGAAAAGCAGAACCCACAAGCAGGAACTGGTGAACCAGTTTTAAGTTTGCACTACAGTACAGAAGGAACAACTACAAGCACAATAAAATTGGACTTCACTGATGAGTGGTAAGTTGTCTTTTATTTATTTATTTATTTTTTTAAAGCTTTTAGTAAATGCAGTTTTCCATTTATTAGCATTTGTTTACCTAAAATGGTTTTATTCTTTCAATTATATATACCGCTTACTATGTATTGTTTCCTGCTATTTCATAGTTTTGTAATAGTATTTTACAGTGGTAGTGACCATCCAATTAGGAATAAACTGTTTTCTGTCTTATATTTTCATTCAATCATCACAGGAAAAATTATTTTAAAAGTGGGCAAAATATTTTCTGATCAATCTTTAAATATATAACAAGGAATATGTAAACAATAGGAAACAGTGGCTTTTGTCATTAACTTTTTAATAGTTGAGGTATTTTTTTTATAAACACGGCTCAGCTCTGTAAGAGTACATCCATATTAGAATGCCATGGGTTTTAATTCTTCTAGCTAAAGAAGGTTTCAGAGGAGGCAACATCTACAGAAATGTGTTGTGAATTTTTAAACTAAAAATCTTAAAATACTTCAGAAAAAAATTATGGGACAAATTATTCTTGAAATACACAATGAGTCTACACAGCTATTAAAAGAACTATTTAAAATTTGTGGAGTGAGAACTGCCTTAGGATCGTTGTTTCCTTGTTGGTACGGAGAAATCCAAACACTGCTTGAAAATGTCTGAACCTCAACTAAATTGAAGAGCAATTGAAGGGTGGTATGAAATGGGGGGTAACCATCAGATGAGAGGCTCCATGTATCCAGAAGGAAACCTCTCCCTTGCACATGGGTCTGTAAAAGAGTATAGAAGGAAACACATCTTCTCTTTAGAAGTCTGTTAAACTTTTTGTTTACTTGTCTTTTAATCTAAAAACATGCTGCACAGATACATAGTCTTGAAATCTTAACTACAAATTGGAGTACCCAAACATTTGTAAGGTGCATGTCTGTATGGACATGCAGTTTGGGCAAACAGTAGTTTAGATGTTTTCTTTATGTTGATGCTTTTTAGATATTCATCCCTTATCTCCTGTCCTTGAAGGGGACATTGCTTCTCAGGCCTGGTCTACACTACAAGTTAGGTCAACATAAGCCACCATACTTCGACCTAGTGGTGCATGTGTCTATGCTTAAATTTGTCTCCCACTGATGTAAGTACCTCATTACAGCGACACCCTAGTGGTGTTGAGCCATGGTCAGTTTACTGAGGCCAATGCAGTGTGAGTGTAGACACTGTTATTTATGTCAACCCTAACAGTCCTCCAGTAGCTGTTCCACAATGCATGACTCTGAACGCTCTGGTCACAATTATGAATTCCACTGCCCAGGATCACGGAGACTGGAAGGCCCCACTCTCCTTTAAAGTCCTGTGGATTTTTTAAATGCCTTTTCCTGACTGTCCAGCTCTCCATTGTTGTATGCAGTTTACCATTTCAGCTACATAGTCCATAAGTGCTCCTGCCTGGAGTAGACAGGAGATATTGGATCTCTTGGGCCTGTGGGGAAAAGAGGCTGTGCTCGCACAGCTATTGCCCAGCCATAGAAACGTTGACATCTCTGAATAAATAGCATGGTGGATGCAGGAGAATGGGAATGAAAGGGATCAGCAACAGTGTTGCATGAAAGTAAAGGAACTGCAGCCGGCATTTCAGAAAGCCAGGGAGGTCAACAGTCAATCTGATACTGAGCCACAAACCTGATGCTTTTACAAAGAGCTGCATGCCATACTTGGTGGAGACCCCCCTACTACTCTGCAGACCACTATGGATGCCTCTCAGGAGCCCAAGTCACAGGCCACTGGTGTGAATAGTGAGGAGGAGGTGGAGGAGGAAGAGCAGGAATGAGGATGTGCGACTGGGGGTCCAGCTATGCTGTGAGCCAGTACCTGTTTGAGACTTCACTGCAGTCCAGTCAGTCCCGGCAGTCGAGCATGGGCGAGCCTGATGCAGGGGAAGGATCCTAGGGTAAGTGTATAAATTTATTTACCCTTACAGTGATGGTGTCCCCAGTTTAACAGGATACAGCTATTGATTTTTTGTTAACTTACTAGTACTAGAAGTAGTAGTGGTACAACAAAGAGAGGTAGTGTTATCTGCTTTTAATTCCCTTATAGAATTAGGCAAGGGGGCCCGTGTGGAGCAGTTTGTTTATGTACACAGGAATGTCCCTTTCATCTTCCTGAGAGATCTCAATGAAACTTTCATGGCGGTTCTCTGCAATCCTCTCCCAAAGGTTTCTAGGGATGGCTATTTCTTCCTCCATGATCGGACACTTTCCCACACCAGTCAGCGATAATTTCGACAGGCACCATTGCAGTATGTAGGCTAGCAGCATATGTACCTGGGTGGCTTCGGCAGCAGCTGTGGTGTCTCTGCTTTTGTTACCTTCAGGCATGAGAGAGCAGCTAAAATAACCACCACCTGTGGAAAATGTTACCAGTATTCAGTGCCATTGCCCTAGAGTTTCATACAACCAAGCAATTCCATCCTCATTTCCATCCCCGCTGGCAGGCCATACCAGGGCTGGTAATGTGAGTGGTACTGCACATAAGCACTCCAAAACAGAAGTGTCAATAAGCATGTCTTGTTTAAAACTTTAGGTGAGCAAGGGAAGGGAATTTTGGATCTTAACTTTTGCTTTCTCTTGTGACTGCATTGACAACAGTACCACCATGTGTTTTATCTGCAGCTTTTGCTGTTGCGGTGTTGAGGGTTTCTCCCTCCAGACCCATGGAACACTTGAGCCAAATAAGGTGAAAGAGGAGGACTTGGAATTACATGTTTAATGAGATCCTGTGAACCAGCACTGCATCAGACCATGAGCAAAGGGTGAATGCTACAGACAGCCTGGAGAAGGAAAGTGTGGAGAGGAGAGAGTCCCAGGAGTCTCAGCAGGAAAAAGAAGGGGAGACGCACCAGGGACATAATGGGGCTTCTGTGTTGGCACAAGCTGATGCTGCAGACTCTTGTGGACCTGCAAGTTCAACAATCATGGGCTTGCCTCCCTTTGCACTCCATGGAGAACTCCATTACAGCACCAATATTTTGCCAATATTCCACGTGGCATCGGGCTGCATTCCTACCCCTGCCACATCATGCTAGGTGACATTAAGGACACAGCAAGTTTCATGTACACTGAAAGCTATTGTTGCTGTATGTGTACGTAAAATGGTCCCCTTGTTAAGTTCTGTTCCATTAATATATTAAGTCTTTAATGTATTTGCTTTTAAATTGAAGACTTTGTTTTGCACTGGTTTTGTTACTGAATAAAATTGCATTATTTGGAAAATAATTCATCTTCATTAGATCACAACATACGTTGCAGGGTGCCTAGTAGTTCTGAAAGCATCCACTTACTTCCTCCTGTAAAGTCTGACACAACTCAGGATCAGAGACGCACGCAATGTAATAATCATAAATGTACAGCAAGCACCGCAAAATTGACAGTGTTATATTCATTGACGTACACGAAGCAGCACACAATTCCTAACAGGCCCCAATTCGGCAAGGACAGATAGCACACAGTATGCCACAACACATTTGTTGAAGTGCTTTTTCAAAGCCTCCCTGAGCCATATGGTTCCTTGTTGAGCTCTTCTACTAGCCCTTGTGTCTTGTGCTTCAAACTCAGCAGACAGCCTTTTCACCTCTATCCCAGTGGCAACTTTTCCACCTTTGCTTCACAGATACCATGCAGGACACAACAGGCAGCTATAATCATTGACATGTCTTTTTCACTGAGATCCAGTCTTGTGAGTGAACAATGCCAGTGTCCCTTCAGTCTACGAAAAGCTCATCCAACTGTGATTCTGCACCTGCTGAACCAGTAGTTGAATCTTTCCATGGTGCTGTCAAAGTGGCTGGTGTATGGGTTCAGGAGCCAGGAGAGTAAGGGGTAGGCTGGGTCCCCCAGGATCACTGTGGGCATTTCAACAACATCAATGGTAATCCATCTGTCAGGAAAGACAGTCCCTACTTGTAGCTTTCTGAGCTGTCCTGTGTTCTTAAAGATGCGAGCACCCAGCACCTTCCCTGACCAGCCACCATTTATGACAGTGAAATGTTCCTACTGATCCACCAATGCTCGCATAACCATAGAAGAGTAACCTTTTCTGTTGATGTACTCTGTGGCTAGGTGGTCTGGTGCCAAAAGAGGAATATATGTGCTGTCTGTTGTTCCATCACAGTTTGGGAGCCCCTTTGCTGAAAATACATCTACTATGTCCTGCATATTGCTGAGAGTCACATTGCAGGAGATGATTAATAGCCCTGTACACATGCATGACAGCCCCACAGTGGATTTTCCAACTCCAAAATGATTTCCCACTGACTGGTAAAAATCTGGTGCCGCAAGGTTCCACAGTGCGATTGCCACTTGCTTCTCCACCGTCATTTTGGTATTCCCGTGCTGGAGAGCTGGGGTGAGCTTGGCACACAGGTCCAGGAATGTAGCCTTGCCATCCAAAAGTTCTGCATCCAGTGATCATCATCCTAAGCCTGCATTGCAATGTGATCCCACCAGTCAGTGCTTGTTTCTTGGGCTCAGGAGCAGCATTCCACCATCTGCAGCTGCTTCGTGAATGCCACCAACAGCGTTGAATTGGTTCTCACTGTGTCCCACAGCAATCTGTCCTCCAAGAAATTGTCACGTTGCCTGCTCATTCCGTTTTTCTTATGGCTCTGCGAATACCAGAGGATTGTGTTTCCTGTGCTTACAATGACTATGATGATGGTGCAGAGCTGTGTAGGCTCCATGCTTCTGTCAGAGATGGCAACAGCAAGGAGGGCCATGTGGGATCATGGGATTTTTTAAAGGGCATGAAAATTATATGATATAGATGACATTGTGGGATGAAGACAGTTGCACCCTGAGAAGTTGACCCCTGGTTCCCAAGCACCCTGTGTGACTCACTTCTGCCCCACTGTGCAATGCCAAAACTTCCCAAAAAACAGAGTGCTGGACAATGGCGGGTTGCGCATTGGGGTACCTACCCATGCTGCACTGCACTGTGCATTGACACAAGCATTCCCGGTGAGCACACGTAGCGCCGACACAACGAGACCACTATTCTCACACACAAGCAATATACTTACTGTGGCAGCTTTATGCCGACGTAACTTGTATCAATCAAAGTTTGTAGTATAGATATGGCCGGTCTGCTAAGAGTGATAAGTAGAAGAAAAATTGATTGGTTAGCACCCAGTTTCAATCACTATTTTTCATGGATTCACTTCCATTAATAGGTTACATTGTATAGGAATAACAGAGGGCTTATGTGGTGAGGTGCAGTGCCAGTTGATGCCTAGCAATTTGATGGTGCATATTCAAAGTCAAATGTGAAACTTAGAGTGCTAGACTGTAGCAAGGTGGGTCTTGTGGAAAATTCATAGAGTTTAGCTCTTTAAAATTCCATTTGTCATAGTAAACTTTTTCTGTCTTTCTGTTATAAGTTTGTACAATGACTGCCACAGCAGGGCCCTGATCTCTGACGGGGCCTTTAGGTAGGTGCTACCACAATACAAATAATAATAATAATGGAGGAGATTATACAGTGGGAGACTTCTGGTTACTGGTATGTAACCCAGGGGTAGTTATGGTTTGTCTTCTTTTTTTAGTCCACAACATAAAGCATGTTGATGGATGTTTCCTTAAACTGACAATCCCATAGTAAACCATCTCTCCTCCAAACAAATAAAAAAACAAGCAAACAAACCCACAGCTAGTATGTCTTCTGTTTCTTGTTTGAAATCTCTATCTTAAAGCTCTCCTTTTTCAGAGATGAAACCACATGAATGGTTTCAGAAACTGAATATTGTATTTCACTACTGTGTAGATGGCCAAATTGCAATCCTTAATTAATTCTGGGTACAGACAAATTCTCTTCCATTATTTATTTTTTAATCTATTAAACATATGTAATATTAAATGACTGGGTTCTGTGCTCCTAAAACTTAAAAAACCCGTCATATTTTAGGTGAAATGTATAAAGTAATTATTTTATTATATGCACTAGATGTATTAGCCCTTAACACTTTTTGAAATAGGTAAGATGCAAATGTTTGAAAAATAATGTAATTTTGAGGTATATTCATCATGGAAACTGATCCTTACCCTTACTGCACATTACTAGAGGGTAATCTATCTAACTGGCTTGGGTCTCCTCTATTTTATACCGATGTCCATCACTGCAGTAGCTGAATGTCTCCCAATAGTAAGAACAACAATGATAACTCATTGTCTTCCTTCCCTGCTAGCAAGAGGCAGGCTTAATTTTTTAAAATTATTGTTTAATATAGTAGAGTAATTATACCAAGAACAATGGCTCTCATGCTCTTAAAATGAGAAAAATATTTAACTTTTAATAAACACTACAATTCTAAAAATAAAACACGTATGTATCCTGTTACAATTTGAAATTTGTTTCTTAACAATGGGAGTTGGGCTCCTAAGTGCCTAAATCCCTTTTGAAAATGAGATTTAGGCTGCTAAATCAGTTAGGTGTTGCACTGCTGAGTGCAGCAAAGCCTAAATAACCTAACCTAAATAACCTCCTGAACCCTGATCCTTATATCTGCATCAAGTCCCATTGACTTCTCTCAGTCTGAGACTGGCTACCTCACCTCATAGACCTGAAAGCCCCACTTATCATCCAACCTGTCTTATTTCCTTCCTTGTCCACAAGAATGAGTTTTCCCAATCCAACAACAAAGAAACAAGGACGAGATGAAAGACTGAATATTCACTTCCACTTTAACTGAGATGGTGCTCAGAAAGGTTTCCATTACCTTGCAGTTTTGGTTGTTGTAGGCTGAGAGCAAGAAGAGGAACAAAGTGAATTTATAACCTGTGACCCCAGGAGGAAGAGAACTTTGTTTCATAAGGATAAAATTATTCTAAAGGTCTTTGAAGACTTTGGTCCCAAGGACACACAATGGAGCCAGTTCTGTATGTTAATTAAGAAAGAGCTGTTTTCCCCATTTAAAAAGAGAAAACGTTTGCCAACAGATGTCCCACAGTTATTACCTACTCTAAGTGTAGAGGGAAAACAGATCTCAAATACCACTTAATGGTAACTTACGTTAAATTCTGATATTTTGAGGGTGACCTCTCTAGTCCCTGTACTAGTTTATTATTTGTGGCATGGCCAGAGGCTATTTATGCATTTTAAGGAACACAGCAGAAGGCTGGTCCTTGCTCTGGAAAGTTAACAGTCTAGGTTAAAACATGAATGGGTTATTACAACTTAAAAAGAGTGGCTTATTGTTACATAGACATTATGAGAGAACTTTGATTATTCGTGTGCATATTAGGGTATGTCTTCACTGATGGCGGTAACTTCGCCACCATCAGATCGATTTATCCGGATCAATTGAGTGGAAGTGAAGACCCGCTCAATCGATCCAGAAGACAATTCAATAAAACCACCTCCAAAAAAAGCTTAGGACTGTGTCGACGGGTACACATTTCCCGTCATCACAGCATAGTGGAGATGGCACGCAGAAGAGAATTTAGGAAGTTGACGTAAGTTACGCAAGCTACTATATGTAGCTTGCGTAACTCCCGTTGACTGCTGCCAGATTTGCCAGTAAGTCTAGACCAGGCCTTTGTTCATGTCTCTTCCTTTTCTTACTACAGCTACATGTTAAGGCTTCTGTTCCTGTCTTGATATAGTATGCTTAATTCATCAAGTCTATGACCAATAAATACCTGTGAAGTTATGACACAGATGTGCTTTGCATTTTTTAGCCCTGATTCTAAAAATCTCAGTATATATTTGGGGGTCTACTACTTAAATAACATTGTTGTAGTTTATTACATAATGTTCCAATGATACAAAAATATTTGTAAAAGGTAATGCAACGCATTGTACAACAAGACACAACAACCAAAAAATAAGATTAGATGCAGGCATGTATTTTGCTTAATCAAGACCTTAAGAATTCCGCCTTTATAAAATGAGGGCCACATTTTAGAAGCCACTTCTGAAAATTTGGCTCCAAATATCTGTCTTTACCTGTATTGTTTGTTTTGTAATTACTTAAAGTAATATGTTGTAGTTATGTTGTTATCCCTTTGATTTAAAACAGAATCTTGTGTGTTTGCCTTGTTACTGAACCATTTTACATGTGTTTTTTGTTAGGAGCAGCACAGCTTCAAGTTCTAGAGGGAGTGGAAGTCACTGCAAACCTGAAAGCCAGGAAGAAGCTGTAAGAACACAAAGCTCAGACAAGTCAACACCAGAAAACGAAGAAACAAGTAAGATACATAGTCATTCCTGTAATGGTAAGGTCCAAATTCTACTCTGAGATGTTCCTGGCTACAGCTGAACTCAGGAGAGTCACACACATACAGAAACGAGGGCAGAATGTAACCCAAACAGAACACTATTTTTGTCATTTGTTTCCAAGAAGGCAAAACAGATAACAGAACTCAGAGAGGCAACAAATTATTTACTTTACAGAACAGTTGTCAACTGAAGAAAGAAACTAGTGTTTTTCTTAATTCTGAACTTCTTGTCCTTTACTACTTTGTGTTATGAGAGAACAATGAATAGTTTTTACTCTGAATCGTGAGGAGGCATTTCTTCTAGGCCAGAATTAAGGAACATTGATGAGGTAGAGAAGGTTTGTACCACCATCTGTACTCTGGGTAATTAGGAGACTTTAGTCTTCAGGGCTGTTGTTACCTTTTAAACAGCATTAAATTTTACATTTTAAAACCCTATCTTCACTTATGTTAATCCATTTGATGAATGGACAGTTGAAATTGGCAGCTCATAAAAGGGGCATACAGTGTTGAGTACGTCTGAGAAAATGTATTATTCTAAATTCAGTCAACGTATTAGATTCACTGCAGGAGGCAGTTGCATCAAGTGCTGTATCAGGTACTATAGTGAGGATTTCCAAAGAAATGCCAAGAAATATGAATAAATTATTGAAAATTACCTTTAAATAAGTTAATTAACCTTTGGAACTCTGAGTAATCATAACTGTGAGTTATCACATCTTCTGTTTCAACTTTAAAAACACATTGGCTACTAAAATACTTGTATGATCATATTTTGATTTGTAGCATGGACCAAGAAAGAATCCCCCACCCCACTTTCATTCTCTGATATACCAACCTGAACAATTGGCAGGTAGATTTATAGGGTCTTTTTGCCTTCCTCTGAAGCATTAGATATGGCCACCTGAAGTAGCATACCAGGCTACATGAGCCAATCGTCTGATCCAGTGTAGTAATTCCAGTGTTCAGGAGTTATAGGTGTATGCTCATGTTACTGAAATGATTGTATGATCTGGTGTTTAATTTCAGGAGTCCGTAAAGAATTTCATGAGGAAGTCAAAAGTGCTGAAGATTTGCAAACTATAGATGAAACTGCAGAGAGAACAGAATCAGGTGTGTGTCTGCTGTTTCTTCATAAGGTTGTCTGAAAAAGGGGAAGATGACCATTTGTAACAATGTCTTCCTGAATGGACTATAACTATCAGTGCTGTCAGTGTCTAATTTTGATTGCCTTTTTCTGTTAGCTGTATCAGATAAGGATATATCAGAGCATCCTGGAACCAGTACAGAAAGAGAAAATGATCTTAATCTTGACAGCATCTGTAGGAACCCAGAGGAAGGACCTTCAAGTGAAAAAAGCAAAGAGCAAGAGAGTTCAAGTCAACAAAGTACAGAGTCCACTGCCAACCCAAATAATACAAACCATGAACTTCCACCACAGCCAGACTCTTCAGGGCTTGCAACTCATGAAGAATCATCCACGAGAGGCACTGCTTTCCAAGAAACTGATGATAGTGATGATGACCCTGTTCTGATACCTGGTGCAAGGTATCGAGGAGGACCAGGACACAGGTTAGTAGAATTCTTTCCTTTTCTATTATTTGGCATCAGTATTTTCTGAGGGGAAACTAGGAACTTATGCCCAATCCCTTAAAATAAGATCTCAGAGTTTGTGGTCCATAGTACCTCATCGACAACTTGCCAGGAACCTTGAAGGCTGAATCTAGTTAGCATATATATATATATATATATATATATATATATATATATATATATATATATATATATATATATATTTTTTTTTTTTTAAAGAAACAACTACAAACCTAATATTTGTTGTGTTTGTGTATTCCTTAGCCTTCTGGCTCCCAGATATCACGTCTCCTGGCCAAAGACCTGTATCTCACTCACTTCTGATTGGGGCTTTTAAGGTTGCACAGCTCCCTGATTTACACTGATATCCCAGCCAGCCAGACTTCCTAAAAGGCCAGTGCCTGTGTTTTGCCTTCTCTCTGAGGGTTATGACCAGTGTATTGCTCCCAGTTACAATTACCACCCAGCTCCTTCTAAGCAAGCATATTTATTCTTAAGTTAAAGCATTACAGAGAAAACACATTAAAACTCTGCTCTCCCAGTGATTTGGATATTGTATCTGAAAACATACATGCATGCTTAAAAGCTTACCAGAGGTCA
Organism: Emydura macquarii macquarii; assembly: GCF_026122565.2. NCBI lineage: Eukaryota > Metazoa > Chordata > Testudines > Chelidae > Emydura > Emydura macquarii. The sequence continues at coordinate 20,029,579 of NW_027131256.1, read as the reverse complement.
TCCACAACGCCAGCCTAGCGGTCTGGTAAATTTTAGTCCTTCAAAACCCACAGCTGGGTTTTCATCATAGTTACAATTTCACCCACCTTAGGTCCCAAACCAGAACAAAGGCTGGGCAGATCAGCCATTTCTTTATACTTCCTGGGCCTTTGGTGTTGACTTTCTGTAACAGGTAGTCATAGAATCATAGAAATCTGCAAACAAAGACAAGGGTGTACCTCAAAAGGCTGGGTTTTTGCATAACCAGAAGTGGGGAGTTTGCATTCATTTCTCCCTATGGATTTGGCAGGAAATCCCCTTAACAGTTTTTGTCCCAAAACTCCATACTTGTCTGGCACGTTTTCAGTACAGTCTTTTGAGTTCTCAGATCTTATATCAGTCACATCTCACCCCTAGAGAGGTTACTTACAATCCTTGCCCACAATGATACATAAACTTAATACAGTAAGGTCTTTCAAGATTATTGCAGGAAATAGCCCATCTGTCACAGATACAATGGTCTATAGTTTGCCTTCTATCTGCATTGTAGGCATCCTTGCTTTGCAAGGATACTCACTATTGGTAGGCAGTGCTAATTTTTTTTGTAGCATATGTTTAATATACAGTACCTTTTCTCCAGTGGTGGTTGATCAAATAATTTTGAATTTTTCTTTTTCTTCTCTCATGAGAAGAGGACTTTCTTACCCTTTTTCTCTTGTTAACTTCTGAAGACCAGTTTAGGCAGGATTAATAATGGTTATCTGAGTTCCTAGAAAATTATGGTTGCAAAAATGGGTTTTGATAGTTTCTGTACAATTCTTTCCTATAGAATCTAAATACTCATTTTAAAAAAAAACTTTTTTGACCATTGTTGCTAAGACAGTTTCCTGTAAATCGTGTACTTGACATCTTAATCCATCATTGGTGTAATAACCCTTCCATTCACCAAAACATGCTGTTAATATCAATGCTTGGACTGTTCAATACTGTCATAATTTATTAAGCAAATATTCAGCTGTTGAACTCAAGGCAATATATTTTTAAAATTTTTATTCTCACTTTCAGGTGCACTTTAGCATATGAGGTTCATCTGTCATTTGAGACACACTTAACCTCTATCCCATACAAATGCAGTGTTATGTTGCTGTTGATTATGTACGTTGGAAATGCAAATTGTTGAAACTTAGCTGTACTACTTGCTAAAGAAATTAACTTGGCATCAACGTTAATGTCCTCCTCTATTATGTTTCATATTGGCTCTTTGATATATATTTAGAGGATGGAGAGCAATGCCTCACTCTGTTTTCCCTGAGATTCATAGGTTCTGCAAAGTAGGAATTTCCTAAGGGATTGGATGATTGAGGGGATTTTTAAAATATAGAACTCCTTCATTTCTCTGTCCATAGATGACATCATAGCCCAGAACAATGAGCAGTGTATCAAAACCCACCACTGTAATTGACATCATTTGACACTCTTATTGGAATGTTAGAGAGGAACAGGATTGAATGGACCATGGAGCCTGAACTACTCTTTTACCCCTCAAAGTGTAGTCCCTCGGGGTTTGGGTTAAGGTACATTGATGAGGCAGTATGGAAGAGTTTGCCCTCTTGGGTTGTGCACACTAGGAAAAAATGTGATTTCACCACATTACCCCATTTGTGCCTTGACCCATTAGCACATATGATAATTACAACTGCCCTATCCACCCTAGTGTTTTACCACAGTTGATTAACACATGGTTTAAAAAGAATAAACCTTATTTCTTAGTTATTTCAAAACCCAGGTGTTCATGGAGTCCCAGGTGACTAAATGTAAATACCATAGATAAATAATTCTATATGACTTCTGCCTCCAAGGCTGAGAGTTGGGCATTTTAAACCAGGAATGAATTCACTTATAGTGGTGTGACACCCACCTCTCGTGAGCATCCCCTGATCGGGTGTGCATGCCTATAGTTTCTCAATTTCCTCCGCTCACAGTGCTCCCTGTTGGCCGCTGCTCTTGTTAGGTAGGTCTTTGGTATCTCAGCTCTCTGGCTGAGTCACACACTGTCTGTGTGCGAAAACAAGCAAATCCCTAATGGGGTATACGGTCCAATCAGGCCTATCACAGAACCCTCAATATTGTCCTGCAGCCCTCTCTGGGCTAAGTCTTTTAACAGTACAGCAGCGCCCATCATGGTACCCCTCTGTACCCTCCCCTGGGCTCAATCTTCAGTCTGACCAATAGGGCCTATCTCTGTACCCTAGTTAACCAGTTTACATGCAAACGTTCCTGCTTTGGGATGGAGCAGCATCCTCAAGGCTTCCCCTTGGAGGCTCTTTGACTGCCCTTTAGTCCTCTGACCTAGTTCTCCAGCTGGGTCAGTCTCTGTTGAGTCTCAGCAGCCAGCCAGAAGCCCCTTCCTTGCTGCACTGGTTGCTGCCAGCCTTTCAGCTCCTGCAGCCATCCAGGAGCACCTCTTGCTGCCCCGGTTCCTTCAAGCAGACTGAACTCATTCTAACTCTGCAGCTCCTTTTATATAAGCCTGCTGGATCCTGACTGACTGCTCCCTGCAGCCTCTTTCCTGATCGGCTGTGTCCCCCACAGCTGCCTACACAGCTTGGAGGACCTCTCTACTGCCCTAGTCTGGGGTGATGTGTGGCAGGGCCCCAAAGGCCTCTAGCAGGAGGGCCTTAGAGTCTAGTCCACCCCGTCACATCACTTAACATTTGTAAAGCTTTAGACAACAAAGCAATGCTTTTTTACCATGTTTCTGAGGCTGGAAAAAGGCCTTGGAAGTTTCCTTGCTCATTTATCTTTTTATTTGTCACATTTACTCTTTTTTAATCTTTTCCCCCATCTTCTCTTTTTCTGTAGCAATTGCAATGTATTGTCTTATCGCCAAGTCAGAATGATGGGTGAGCAATAACTTCATTCAATGCTGCTTTTCCTCCAGAGGATGTTGTGGAGTGCATTCTACCTTAGTAGGCTCACTAAATACTTATGTAATGCCCCAACAACTGTAGACGTTCTGTGAAAATCTCAGCAAGATTTGTCAGTGTTTTTCACATGCTTTTGTTGGCTTTGCAGCCATCTAGTGAGGAAAGCTAAAAGTCTTATAACAGGTTAAGGGTGAATAATCAAGCATGGTGCTTCATCATGTAACACAAGTATAGCCAGTTTCCAGCAATCTTCATTACTTTTTCAGTAATTTCAAGTGTCCTAACTAATGTAAAACCCCAGTTAGGATTCTTAGGCTTTAATTCAGCAAAGCACTTCAGCACACACTTAAGTCTCCTCAGTAAGACTTGAGCACGTGCTTAAAGTTCAGCTTTTAACAGGATATAATTCATACCAAGTTCTTCTTCGAGTAGTGTCCCTGTGGGTGCTCCACTCCAGGTATTGGTGCGTCCTCACATCCTTGATCAGAGATTTCGTGAGCAGTGCCTGTCCAGGTCGTGCAGGTGCCGTCACTGTCTCACGGCGCTGTTGGTGACCTTTTCGGTGCACGTGACATAGACTCTTCAGTTCCTTCTCAACCGTCCACAGTCCAAGACGGAGCTCCCAGCAGTTCTTTATAGCTTGCTAGAAATCTTTGATAAGTCTTTTCTTTTTTCGTAAAGTTATTCAGTTTACCCATAGTTTAGGGTACCTTACCTTAATCCTTCCCCATTGGGGGGGGAGTCCCTCAGACTTACCCTTTAGTTATAGCTAGCATTATGCCAGATTCCCCTGGCTTCAAACACTGCACCTCGTGCAGGGATGCTGTGTCCGCTTCAGATGGATACTTCGAGTGCATCAGGTGCCTTGGTGAAAGACATGTTGCCCAGAAATGCGTCCATTGCACAAACATAAAAGCCAGAGCCAGGCATGCCAGGGACTTCCGCCTGAAACTAATACTTACGGAGCGGTCTTGGCACTGCTCCAAGAGTTTTTTTTCCCAAGGTCCTTGCTGTAGTAGCAGCTTACCTTTGCAGACTGGGTGTCACCATATTCCCCTATCTCGACGATTGTTTAGTTAGGACACGCTCTATATGGAAGCTGTACACACAGCATTATGAGGTCAGTATTTCACACACTAGGCCTTATGATAAATGACAAAAAATCCACCCTAAAACCTGCGCAGCAACTAGAGTTTATAGGGGCACACCTGAATTCCATTACTGCCAGGGCATTCCTACCAAACAATAGATTTCAGACTATTGTAAATCTGGAATCTGTAATACAAAGCAGCCCAGCGCTGGATGTTCGTATGTGCCTTCAAATGTTGGGTCATTGCACACTTTGTAGTGCAAAATGCACAGCTGCACTTGAGGCCGCTTCAAATGTGGGTCGTGACGGTATACAAACCACACAGACACTCTATATACAAAATGGTATCAATCCCCCAAAAAATCAAACAATCACTGAAATGGTTGACGCAGCCCAACAACCTTCTAGCAGGAACTCTATTCATAACAGGAACATCCTCAATCATGATCACAACAGATGCATCACTAATTGAATGGGGAGCGCACTGACAAGACCATACCATTCAAGGCAAATGGTCACCACAGGAAATGAAATTAAACCTACTGGAGTTATGAGCTGTCCGCAATGCCTGTATACATTTCCTACCTCTAATAGCAGGGAAAACGATAAAGATAATGACAGACAATATCGCCTGTATGTTCTACATCAATCGCCAAGGAGGTGCACGGTCCAGCTCTCTATGCTCAGAGGCAATGAGACTGTGGAATTGGTGTATATCCCACAACATCCACATTTCAGCGGCATATCTACCCGGTACCCAAAATACCACTGCAGATAACCTAAGCAGAAAGTTCAGCAGCACTCATGAGTGGGAATTACAAAACACAGTCCTGCAAAAGCATCTTTCGTCAGTGGGGTTTCGCCTCAGTCGATCTATTTGCGACAATGAAGAATCACAAATGCCATTACTTCTGCTTGAGAGCAGGCCTAGGTGCACACTCACTGGGGGACACATTCCTCATCAACTGGAACACAGATCTCCTGTATGCATTCCTGCCTATCCCCATGATAGCAAAAACCATACACAAAATATGCAGGGACAATGCGAGTGTGATAATGATAGCTCCAGCATGGCCCTGGCAACCATGGTTCACTTACCTCACACAGATGTCAATCCATGCACCAATCCTTCTCCCACTAGTCGACAATCTCCTCTCCCAGAACAATGGAACCATACGCCATCTGCACCTGGAGAATTTACACCTCACAGCATGGTTCCTAACTGGTTCCGACAAGCTGAATTAAAATGTTTGGAACAGGTAAGGAATGTTTTACCGAACAGTAGAAAACCTTCCACAAGAAAAACTTACCTTCAGAAATGGCGTAGATTCTCCTTATGGTGTCAACGAACGCAGGTCATCGCACTAAAGGCATCGATCCCCACTATATTAGACTATCTCCTGGAAATAAAAAAAATCTGGATTAGCAATTAGCTCAGTCAAAGTACACGTAGCAGCTAACACCACCTTCCATGATCTCATTGACGATATCACGATTTTCATGCATCCAGTCGTCAAATGCTTCATGACCAGTATACAAAATGTGTACCTAGACATATGTCCTCCCATAACACCGTGGGACCTCAGTTTGGTCCTCTGGGCGATTATAAAGCCACCATTCGTACCTTTAGCGACTTGTTCACTATGGCACATGTCCATGAAGGTAGCATTTCTAGTCACTATCACATTGCCATTCCGGGTTAGTGAACTCTGAGTACGTATGGCCATCGTATACAGTATTTCACAAAGATAAGGTGACGCTGTGACCTCATCCGAAGTTCCTCCACAAGTTAACATCAGCATTCCACCTTAACCAATACATCCATTTACCTACCTTTTATCTGAAACCACACTCCAGCGCACAGGATGCAGCCTTCCACATGCTGGACGTCAGATGAGTCATTGCGTTTTACCTAGAAAGAACGAAACCTTTCGAGAAATCTCCTAAACTCTTCGTATCAATTATGGAATGTTCCAAAGACAATGCCATATCCACCCAAAGACTTTCAAATTGGATTTCTGCCTGCATCCACACATGCTAACACACTCAGGACACATTCAATCAAATCAGTTGCTACATCCACGGTCTTCTTGTATAACATGCCAATTACTGAAATATGCAAGGCAGTGACCTGGGCCTCAGCCCACACTTTCATAAAACACTACGCCATCAGTCAAGCATCAAGACATGATGCAGCAATCGGACTATCAGTACTCTCTTCTATTCCACCTAACAACTCTGAAGCTCCCTCATCCAACTGAGGGCACTACTCGAAATCACCTGGAGTGAAGCACCCATAGAGACACTACTCGAAGAAGAGAAGGTTACTCACCTTGTGCAGTAATGGAGGTTCTTCGAGATGTGTGTCCCTATGGGTGCTCCACTACCCACCCCCCTTCCCCTCTACTTCAGAGTCACACACACGGCTCTATGGGTAGAGAAGGAACAGAGGGGTCTGCGTCATGCATACTGAAAAGGATGCCAATGGCGCCATGAAACGGGAGGCGCATGCATGACCCAGACAGGCACCGCTGGTGAAATCTCTGATCAAGGAAGTGCCAACACCTGGAGTGGAGCACCCCCATGGACACACATCTCGAAGAACAACAGTTACTGGTAAGTAACCTTGTTTTCTTGTCTCATGACACAATTTTGATATAGATGTGCCTGGAAACACTATGCTCATAACTTTGTCAAACTTTAACAATTTGGGCAGAAATTTTCTATGCTAGGTGTCTGTCTCAGGTAGATTTTTTTTTTTTTAAATTTAAGCCAAAATGGTTTGTTCATTTGAGAATGAGGCCAGGGAAAAATGCACTTTGTCCATTTTAAAAAGAAACAAATCAATACGTTGACCTTTTGTTTGAAAAGTTTTGGATCAAGGACTTGAAATTTGGCAGGTGGTGGTGGCCTTTGTGTCAGGGATGTGCCTTTTGCTGTGCTCATGAAAGTCTGTCCAAATTTGGTCATGTTATAAACCTTTGAAAAATTGTAGTTCTCACATGCTCAGGAGAGATTTCTTAGATTTTAGCAGCTAATTACCCCAGAGATTCCATGCGCATTGGGTATATGCCAGCCTGGGGCTGAGCAGGATTTTGCCTTATATTGCAGCTCTGGGCTTCTGTAAGTTGTGCTGTGTCCAGGCACCTGAACTGAGAGCAGGAAACCTGTTTTTCTCTCTTAGAGTGATTGCTCATATGCATTCCAACATAGGTGAGTGCACCCTCCATGCACGAGTCTCTGGAAGCTTTTTTGCCCTAGCAACCCCCGCAGGGTCGGTTTCGGCGCCCCCTGGAGTGCTGCACTCATACTGCGGTATACATGGCGCCACCAACCCCGCGGGCCCCCAGTTCCTTCTTTCCGCCCGTGACAGTAGCTGGAACGCTTGCCCCTTGCTATCACAAGCAAGTAGCAACCCTTGTTCTTCGTTTTCAATTGTTAACAATAGTTAGATTAGTGTTAAGTAGTTTATAGTGTTAAGTAGTAGGCATTAGCCCTTAGGGGCTTGGACTGAGCCATGCCGGGCTCTACCGGGTTTAAAGCCTGCGCGACCTGTGTGAAGGCCTTCCCTGTCAGCGATCCCCATGACAGATGCCTTCGATGCCTCGGGGAACTGCATCGCAAGGAAAAATGCAAAATTTGCAAAGCCTTCAAACCCCAGACACAAAAGGAGCGTGATGCTTGCCTGAAGGCTATGCTAATGGAGTCAGCACTTCGACCCGACTCCGAACCCTCCAGGTCTCCGGCAGCACCGAGCGTGTCGTCGGTGCAGAGCGCTCCACCAGCACCAGCACTGATGCAAAAACCGGTACCTAAGAGAAAGAAACAGCCCGAGGCCCTCTCTATGGACTCCCCGTTACGACCGGGACAGCAGGGGGTGATTCAGGAGATGCCCCAGCCCCGTGCCATTGACATTACACTGGCACCGGCATCTCCACGCAGGGAGCCTCCCCCAACCCTGGGGGTGGGGTAGTGCCGCTGCAGGGACCGTCGACGCCGGAGGCGTTTGTGGCGTCTCGTGCCCTCATGGGCATGCCCACGTCTCCATCCCCCCCTCGGCCGAGGGTTCCGGGAACAGCATCTCGGGGTAAACCCGCGCTGGGTTACCCCGGTGGGTGGCAGAGACGGGATCTGAGGTCTCCCCCCAGATTGTCAAGGAGGGACAGTGACAGCTCCCCTCCTAGCTCCAACCAAAGGTCGTTGAGCCCCTTGACACAGCAGCACCAGGTGCGGTCGCGAGGTTCCAGACGGAGGCATCACAGCTCTGCCTCTGAGGGTGCCCAGTCCTTGGAATCCTGGCACCACTCTCATGCCCACACCTCGGCACTGGCAACCACGGGAGAGACAGGACATTCTCTGGGGCGCAGCCCGGTACGCTCGCCGAGCATCCGCACCCTGCACCGATCTCCCTCCCAGCGCAGGTTCCACTCCCTCAGGCGGTCCAGTTCGCCTAGAGACACCCGGAACCGGTCCTGCTCACCAAAGGACTCTCGGCACTGGTCCCGCTCCCCGAGACACAGCCGGCACCAGTCTCCATCACCGATCGCGGTACAGGCACCCTCGGTACCGAGGTGCGAACGACCCTCCCGATCCCCAGCACGGAGTCCAGTGCGGTTCCCGGTGGCTGAAAGGACCAAATCCTCTGGACTCTGGTCTAGATCCCCGGTCTACAGCCTGCCAAAGACTCAGCAACCTGGACGGGAAAGGCATCGCGAGACCGCTAGTCCAGTGCGGCCCGCGGCACCGTGCAGCTCGGCACCAGCGGATGCCCCTGACTATGGTCACACCCGCTCTGCGATAACCAGGGGCTGTAGTCGAGACCGCAGGGGCTCCGATCCCCGACACGCAGCCCGGTGCAGGCTCCGGCACTGGAGTACACGGCACCGATTGCTCCAGCATCGCACTGTAAGGAGCGTACTTTGGAATGGCACCGCTCCAGGTCTCCAGTACAAAGGCGCCATACTAAAGCAGAGGCGCCCAGGGGACATTCCTCCAGCTGCTCTCCCCCATGCCGGTGCTGCAAACATCGCCGGGACCGCTCCTGGTCACCCCGAAGTACATCTCGGGAGCGGGGGGACAGAGACCACAGAGCTAGGGGGCACCGCTCCAACAGTGCTGCCACCCAAGGAACTGCCTCATACCCGGTACCGGGACCGGTACCACAAGGACCTGCATCATACCCGGCACCGGGATCGGTGCCGACGTGGCCACAGGGACCTTCGCAATGGCCCTACTGGCAATGGGCCCCTCAGACTACCCAGGGCACGGGGTCAGCACCTTCTATGGGAGCTCACCCGCCACCCCCCTGCCCAAAGCCAATTGGATAAGGGGAGCTCTTCAGAAGAAGAGTCAGATCCCATGGAGGGCCAATCCATGGGTCCCATGCCTCAGTCCTCCTCTTCATCCCCAGCTGAGACAACTGATTAGGGATCAGAGGACCCCTCTGCCAGATTTCAAAACCCACCAAGAGCTCCTCAAATGACTGGCAGACAATTTAAAATTAGACATTAAAGAGCTATCAGAGGAGGAGGACCCCCTCTTTGGGACTGTAGGACCAGTGGGTCCATCTAGAATTGCACTCCCGGTCCACGATCGGGTTCTTAAATTAGTTAAGCCCCTCTGGGAGACCCCAGCCTCGGTGGCACCCACTTCTAAAACAGCGGAGCGCAAATACTATGTCCCACTGCAGGGCTTTGAATATCTTTTTAACCACCCCGCCCCGGGGACCTTGGTCGTGGATGCGGGGAACCAGCGGGACAGACAGGGTGCCCAGGCAAATACTCCCAAAAATAAGGAGAATAAAAAGCTAGACCTTTTTGGGAGGAAGGTCTACTCCACAGCAGCACTACAGCTCCGCATGGCTAATAACCAAGTGCTGTTAGGACGCTACAACCTCAATTTATGGTCCTCCCTCCAGAGGTTTGTCCAAGGCCTTCCCCAGGATATTGTAATGGACTTTAACACGCTAGTCCAGGAAGTCTCCTTGGTTGCAAATGCCGCCTTACAATCGGCCAGCAATACCACGGACGCTGCAGGGAGGGCTATGACCTCTGGCATCGTCATGCGCTGGGCGGCTTGGTTGCAATCCTCCGGCCTTTCTCCAGAAGTTCAGCAGGCCATACAAGATCTACCCTTCACTGGAGCCGGCCTCTTCTCAGAAAGGACTGATGAAAAGCTGCATGCTTTAAAAGACTCCAGGGCCACCATAAAATCTCTAGGCCTATACATGCCGCAAGGCGTCAGGGCAGACTGCGCCCCCCGAGGCAGCAACAACAGCCTCCACCCAGACCACCTCCCAGACCCACCCAAGCAAGGAGGGGTAGAGACTGCTTCTGACATTCGAACCGTCAGGCCCGCCAAGGCCCTGCAGGGGGCTCCCAACAAGGGCCGCAGAAAGGCAACAAGCACCAGTTTTGATGGGGCGCACGAGGATGGCACCACCCCCCCCCCCCCATCTACTTGGATCTTACTCGGCCGTTCATGAACAGACTGCGGCCGTTCCTCCCCGAGTGGCAGAGCATAACCTCAGACTGCTGGGTACTGAGTGTAATACAGAGAGGTTATGCCCTGGAACTCTCTGCCTTCCCACCAGACCTTCCCCCTACCCCGTCCCTCTTCAGGGACCCTTCTCACGAGCAGCTCCTCACTCAGGAGGTAAACACCCTCCTCCTCTTAGGAGCGGTGGAAGAGGTTCCTTCTCAGGAAAGAGGCAGGGGGTTTTATTCCCGGTACTTCCTTATCCCCAAGGCGAAGGGAGGCCTCAGACCCATTCTGGACCTTCGGCGTCTAAACAAGTTTATCAGGCGCCTCAAATTCCGCATGGTCTCCCTAGCCTCCATCATTCCTGCTCTAGATCCAGGGGATTGGTTTGCCGCCCTCGACCTCAGGGACACCTATTTTCATATTTCTATCATCCCGGGACACTACCAGTTTTCGGCCCTGCCCTTCGGCCTCTCTTCAGCACCCAGGGTCTTCACAAAATGTATGGCGGTGGTGGCTGCCCACCTCTGCAGCAAGGGGGTTCAGATCTTCCCCTACCTGGACGACTGGTTAATCCGGGGCCGGTCCAGAGACCATGTTCAGAACAGCCTGACTTGCGCAGTATGCGCCAGTCTGGGTCTGCTCATAAATGAGCAGAAGTCCACCCTCACACCAATACAGCGAATAGACTTCATCAGGGCCCCCCTGGACGCCGTTCAAGCCAGGGCCTTCCTTCCACAGCCCTGCTTCGAGGCAATGACCGCCATAATAGACAATCTGCACAGGTCCCCCACGACGACAGCCAGGCACTGCCTTCAGCTGTTGGGGTACATGGCGGCTTGTACCTATGTGGTGAGGCTAGCTCGCCTCAAACTCAGACCCCTACAGGGTTGGTTGGCCTCTATATATGTCCTGGCCAGGCACCCCCTGACACGGGTGGTCACTGTCCCAGCCCAAGTACTGGTGACATTCAATTGGTGGACAAACCCGACAGAGGTATTGAGAGGTGTCCCCTTTACAGACTTGACACCCTCCATAACCCTGATGACGGACGCTTCAGATGTGGGTTGGGGGGCCCACATGAGCAGCGACCTCAGCACACGGGCTGTGGTCGACACACAAACAGCGACTCCATATCAACGTACGGGAACTCCAAGCAGTCCGTCTGGCCTGCAAGGTATTCCTCAGGTTTCTGAAGGGAAAGGTGGTCCAGGTCATGACAGACAATACAGCAGCCATGTTTTACATAAACAGGCAAGGGGGAGCTCGCTCCTCGGCTCTTTGCCAGGAAGCGGTGCGATTTTGGGACCTTGCAGTGAGGCACGACTTCCACTTGTCTGCTTCTCACCTCCCGGGAGTCAGGAACGATGAGGCAGATCGCCTCAGCAGGTTGTTCTTACCCCGCCATGACTGGTCACTACACTGGGAGGTGACAACTTTTCTCTTCCACAAGTGGGGTGTTCCCCAACTGGACCTATTTGCGTCGGCATGGAACAAGAAGTACCTGAGGTTCTGCTCCCTCCGGGGCCACGAACCGAACTCCATCTCCGACGCCTTCCTCATAACGTGGATGGGGGCCCTAATGTATGCTTTTCCCCCTGTCCCGCTGCTCCCCAAAGTACTCTTAAAAATCAAGAGAGACAAGGCCAATGTCATCCTGATCGCACCAGCTTGGCCGAGGCAGTACTGGTACAGCCTACTGCTGGACCTCTCCATAGCCACACCAATACCACTTCCAAAACGCTACGACCTGCTCTCCCAGGACCTGGACTCCCTCCACCTGACAGCATGCAGGCTTTGTGGTTGACGGAGGGAGAGAGAGCCTGTTCGGCGCAGGTCCAGCTAGGAAGCAGGAAGCCGTCCACCCAGGTTTCACTGTTTGGGCGGAGTCCCGGGGTATCCCGCCAAGTTGTTCGTCCATACAGGCGATTTTGGAGTACCTGCTCCATTTAAAGACGCTGGGCCTGGCACTCGCCTCCCTGAGGGTACACCTAGCGGCCATCTCGGCCTTCCACAAACCGATGGAAGGAAGGTCAATCTTTTCACACCCTATGTCCCTTAGATTTCTTAAGGGGGTAGAGAGGCTGTATCTGCAGGTCCATGACGCGGTGCCTCTCTGGGATCTAAACCTGGTCCTCGCCATGCTGACAGGACCACCCTTCGAGCCCATGGCTACATGCCCGCTGCTCGTTTTCTCTTGGAAGGTGTCCTTCTTAGTGGCCATTACATCGGCTAGGAGGGTCTCCGAGATAAGAGCATTGACCTCAGAACCCCCCTACACGGTCTTCTATAAAGATAAAGTGCGACTAAGACCCCACCCGGCCTTCGTACCCAAGGTGGTGTCTCAGTTTCACTACAAGCAGGATATCTTTCTCCCTGTGTTCTTTCCTAAACCACACGGTTCGGAGGAGGAGCAGAGATGGCACTCGCTGGACGTCAGAAGAGCCCTGGCATACTATATCGAGCAAACCAGGCCATTCCGAAAGTTGTCTCAGCTGTTCGTGGCAGTGGCGGAACGGATGAAAGGCTCACCTGTCTCCACCCAGCGCATCTCCTTCTGGATCACCACCTGCATACGGACCTGCTACGAGCAGGCGAAGGTGCCACTCCCAGGACCTGTTACCGCACACTCCACCAGAGCCCAGGCCTCATCTGCGGCCTTCCTGGAGCGAGTGCCCCTGCAGGACATCTGCAGAGCAGCAACCTGGTCATCGGTACACACCTTCACGTCCCACTACACCATCATGCAGCAGCCGAGAGAGGACGCGAGCGTTGGCAGAGCCGTGTTGAGAAGGGCTGCTCGCCAGTGACTCCTACCCACCTCCAAGGTATGGCTAATTAATCACCTATGTTGGAATGTATATGAGCAATCACTCGAAAAGAGAAAACAAGGTTACTTACCAGTAACTGTTGTTCTTCAAGATGTGTTGCTCATATCCATTTCAAACCCACCCTCCATCCCCGCTGTTGGAGTCGGCAGAAAGAAGGGACTGGGGGCCTGCGGAGTCGGTGGCGCCATATATACTGCGGTATGAGCGCAGCACTCCAGGGGGCGCTGGAACCGACCCTGCGGGGGTTGCTAGGGCAAAAAAGCTTCCGGAGACTCGTGCATGGGGCACACACTCACCTATGTTGGAATGGGTATGAGCAACACAAATCGAAGAACAACAGTTACTGGTAAGTAACCTTGTTTTCCAGTGTGCCCAGGAGAAGTGGCGGAGAAACCTTCCTGATTCCAAAAGGAAGAAGAGCTGGACCTATAGGTTAGGGGAGGAGTAGGCTGGGACAAAGACCCTGTTGGAGGCTACTGGGACTGGAGATTGATGGAGGGGGAGAGAGAGAGACTGGCACTGAGAACCAGTGGACAGGGGACAGGAAATGAAGGGGGAAGGGAGAGAGATATGATACGGTTCAGGGGGAGAACTGGGACTGGCTGGACAAAGACTGTGACAAGGAACTGGAATGGGGAGACCTTGAGATTCGACAAGGAGCCCAGCTCGGACTGGGTGTGTGGGGGCAACTGGGGGCCAGGGTGATGGGAGACAGACAGACTGGATGAGAAGCCAGGAGAAAGGAACTGGAATTGGCAGAGCAAGGAGACTGAAGACAAGGAGCTTGGGGATTTGGGGAGGGTGGGATAGAACTGGGAATGGCTGAGCAAGGAGACTGGGATGAGAAGCCTGAGGAATGGAGAATGAGACTGGCTAGGTGAGGAGAATGGGACTGGGATGAGGAGCCAGGGTAGGGAAGAGATGGAACTGGAATGAGGACATGTTGACTGGGGAGAGGCAGAAAAGATCAAGGTGGATGGGAATGTGTAGAAGTCTGTGCCCACTAGAGAACACTTCCCTCCCAAACCTGGAATGGGTCCCAAGATTCCTGAGTCTCTCCATTCCTCTGCTGTCACCAGTTTCCTGTGAAACCCACTAGCAAAGTGTCCCATCCCCCTCCAGTACCGGTTCACATAGAGGATGACAACCTACTACAGCTATCAGTTGAACAAACATCTGCCACTATGATGGATATAAAGGTTTTCACCCTGCTGATGATCTGTGTGGGTATCAATATGATGAAATAACTATTATTTCAGTTCCTTTAAAAAAAACTAGAAAGTTACACAAACTGTTAAAAGAACATTATTAAGGTTACACTGAAAAGGTAGGAAATGCAAGATTTAAGATTGCTTGTGCAACTTTAATTCATCCACCTTGTCTGTATGCATTATGATAAAGTATTTAATTACATGACTACATACTATTTTTTTCCACAGGGCCACTGCCTCACTCAGTGTAGATTATGTGTAGTATTAGAATCTTAGTAGTTAGAAACAAAGATCTTAAATCAGTTTCTTCAGCAAGGGCAGCATATGGCATGGTCTACTAGATTAAACACAAAGCTGTGAATCAAAGTCTCCCAAATTCTAATCCCATCTCTCATAAGGACTTCCTTTGTAAATTTGGGCCAGGAGCCTAGCCTATTCTTTAATTTCCCCACCGGTCATTTTTTTAATCCCTATTGGTGTTGTGTTGATTATTTGATGTTTGCAATAGTGCTGTGAGCACAGAAAGTGCTATGTAAGTGCCAGATACTATATTATTATGTCTTCCCCCTAGACAGCATATCTGATATTAAGTGGATATTACACTTGATTTTACACAATTCCCCCTTGTCTGTATCTGACTGCATTGGTCAGGAATATAAAGCCAAATTCTGCTCTTAGTTACACCATTCTAAACCTGGTGTATAGTAATGGCACTGAAGTTGTTACAATTAAATATTTCATCTGCAAATAAAAACCAAACAATAATGCTTGCCTTTTTCTATTGAATGGCTGTACTGCCCAGGGTGTTTTAGGATTGCCTCCAGGATTTTGATTTTGATTAGATTTAATGTCCTATTCACTTCAGTTTATTCTTGTGCATATGTGTAAGGAGCAGAGCTTTCCTACATAGTTGAAAGGTGACAAGGTAAAATAATGAAATTCATATTTTTTTTCTCTCTGGTTGCAGGATTTTAGCTTATCTTCCTAACTATTGGTGGATAAGTGGCGAGGGTTTGAGTGTGAGGGAGAATCAGGATTTTTCCAGTTAAAGACCACACTGGCAGTCTTGGAAGCTGACTATGAACCCTCTTCAGTACTTCTCATTCAGACAAAACTTCTTTTGTAGTCAGTGAGAGTTTGCCTGAGTGAGTACTGAATTCAACTCTTTGTAATTTCAATGTACTGCCAGATGTTATCCTTGATTTATGTTAGTACTATACCAGTGGGTAAACCCTTTCTCTCATGTCCCTAATAATAAACCCACCATGCCCAACTCCTCTTTACTTCTATCCCAGGGCCAAGTGTCCTAATATCTGCAAATGCATGGATTCAGACTGTACATTCAAATGTCTGCATACTGTGGTACCTGGTCTTGGGAAGAGAAGAGGTTGGGAGCATATACGTAGCTAGAAAGAAGAATCTGGAGTATATTACTTTGGGAAAAGGGTCAGCTGAGAATGTTCATGAGTTCGTTAGTGGAGTGGGATTTGGGAGGATTTCTATAGATAAGAGAGTTAAAGAATTATTAGATCTTAGATTTAAATATGTTTGTTCTCTAGACTACATGACTCAGCGTGCAATAGCTATCAGAGGCTTTCAGGTATTTAGGATATCCCAATACTGGTAAAAACATAAAATGTTTGTCTTTGGTAATGGCATTCTGCCTTATCAGAATGAAACATAAGCCTTCATTTAATGCCTTTTAGGCATCGGTCTACACTACCACTTACTTTAATATAACTTACGTCGCTCGGGGTGTGTAGCTTATTCACACCCCTGACAGACATAAGTTACACTGACCTAAGTGCTGGTGTGGATAGTGCTATGTTGCTAGGAGAGGTTCTCTCGTGGAGGTGGATTTATTATGCCAGCAGCAGAGCTCTCTCCCATTGGTATAGAGCATCTTCACCAAATGCACTACAGCGGTGAAGCTGCACCAGTGTAGAGTTTTTCTAGAGTAGACTAGCCTGTAAAAGCCTTCAGTGTTATCATGTAGAGCTTTCATGTAAATATGACCAAGTCAGAGGAAATGCTTGTGTGCACCTGTCCTTCACGATTCTTTTTAATTTTCCATATTATTCAACAAAACATTATACTAAATGTAGAACTACTTCTGTATGTCTTACATGACGACATTATGGGTGCATCTACACAGCAGCTGGGAGCTGTAATTCTCACTTGGGTAGCATACTTGCACTAGATCTGCTCGAGCTAGCATCTAAAAATAGCAGTGTGGTCATAGATGTTTGGGCTGGCCGCTCAAGTACAAACCCAAGGGGTCAGGCAGGTTTGTACTCAGGATGCTAGCCTGAGACACTGTCTCTGCCACTATGGTCACACTGCAATTTTTAGCATGCTAGATCAAGTAGAGCTAACACATATATGTTTGCCTGAGCTGGGAATAACACCTCCCAGCTCCTGTTTAGAGGTACACTTAAAGGTAATTTACATTACCATTATCTGTTTGGCCAAGTCAGCTTGATAAATTAGCATGCTTCACTGAGCATTGTACTTCTTAAAATTCATTCCAGTGTTGTTACCTATTTGATATTTAAAGAAACAGACCTTGATGCAGTATGGAGCAATTTAATATCGTGTGGGAAAAGACCACAAATTAACGTGTTGTGAGTCCAGAGACCGAAAACAAAAGGACATGTTTACTTCCCCAGTTGGAAATTCTTTTCCTGGGCAGCTGTAATTCAATATGTTCGGGCTGCAGAGAAAAATCCCCACATGACAAAGCACTGATGCAGTACATTGCTCACCTTTTATTCTTTTACTCTGATTTATAGTAAAGCCATTTGGCTCCCTCAGGAGATCAGACAACATGCTATACTAGGGGGCACCTCTGCAAATACAGAAAAAGATAATCAGATACCTTGACAAAGTTACAATATTCCCATTGACCTTCCTGGGAATTTCTGGTATGTTTTCTTCTAGGAAAAGACACTAACTTTCAAAGATGGGATGCTAAAATCCTGTTGATTACTGGAGACCTTTTCCAGGGCATAATATTATGAACTTTGAACTGCTTAGAATAAAGTTTAATCTCTGGATTTCTATATGTACCTACAAGTTGGACACTTCCTAGACATTGGATAGACTCCAGAGTTGGCAATGAATGATGCAGAAGAAAAATTCAAATAGTAATATATCCCAAATCAGCTTCTGTCTCTTATGTACAACGTTTCTGTTGAGGAATGCTGGAAAAGGTGTACCCCAAATTCTGTACTCTGGTGTCAAGATCTTACAGTTCCTCCTAAGGATCATCAGTGGCAGAAGCACTTGAATACCCCTTTGAAACCTGTTTGCAGCACTTAAAAAGCAAATATGGTACTTCATGCTGCATGAACTTTTTACTATTTCCTTTTAATTTTGAACAGAATGAATCTAGATCTACACTTAAGATGTTCTAAATGTGATTATGTGCCTCATTCATATGTTGTTGCGGGATCTGCCATTACATGCACTTATTTGGATGCCTAATCCAACTTTTAATGTGTTCCAAACTGGGAATTAGCTCTATTTAACCCTCTATAATGTGTACTGGGAATCTGTCCACAGGACCAACTCTCTCTAGTGCTTGACTTAAGGAATACAGAACACACTGTCTGCAGGCAAAAAACTTATCTTAAATTTAACTGTACCAATGGAGCTATGCTACAGATAAGGAAATATGAAATCTGAACCTACTTTATTATTCCTAAAACAGCACCAAAGAGAGCTTCTATAAAAATATATATAAACATCCAGGTCTTCAAGTCAATTAACTCGGATTTATCATGTAGTGAACATAACTTAAGTAGTTTGGAGTCTAACGTAGCAGCCAATCTGTTTCCAAGTGTTAGTGTGGTTTAGTATTTAGATTTATAGTGAAGATTAAATAGATGTTAAATAGAAAAAGGATTTTTTTTTCAGAATTTAATTGCTTTGTCATTTTACTTATCTGACATAGCATTCCTTATATTGATTCCCATGTTACTATTCCTCTGTTTATCTTGAATGCAGTAGAATATATCTTTCAAAAAGCTCTTTGAGTTATTTGAACATAGGAAAAGCCCACAGCAGTGGTTGTAAAGTCCAAAACAAGTATTTTTGTAGGTTTACATAATTGTGAAGCTGCCCAAACTCTCCAGAGTTGTTACATTTGAGGCTGAGACCAACCATGAGCCATTATCACCCAGAAGGACATTTCTTTGAGAATGAATAACTGAAAATGGGAGACTTAGGGTGGAATGGCCATCTCATACTTTTCCTATGGCTTCTCTGCTACTATAGTATAACATTACCTTAGGAAATGGTGAAGACTATACTGACTAAAAGAAGTGAAATGCTTGGCTCTTGAAATCTCTTTTATAGTGGTTGGTCTAGTTAGCTAATCTAATATGGCATTTTTAACACAGCCATCAACGATTACATGATTGAATTTCATAGGATATATTTAAAGAATAAGGATGAAAGTAAATTTCATCTTGTAAAACTATTTGGCTAGATACTGCTGGGACATTGTCATTTACCCTAAAAGGTCTGCAGAGGGGAATTATCTCCTGTGCTCCTGAGGAACTAAGTATCTTTTAACTTAAAAGATGTGCACAGACTTCTCAAAGCACAGCAAAGTTAGCCATGTATGCACAGACAGCGTGGCCTTCCTTACCTGTGAACTCCATGGGTTTAGGAAGAAAATGCTATACCAAGTGTACCGCAAGTGCACACAGAGTGATTTTTGACTGGTCATAATTCAGATCAAAATCAGTTTTCACCTGAATAGTCAAGGGCACTTCTGAGTGAGGGCTGTTTCCGTACTCAGATGGCTGAATTGGTTTGGTTCAAACTTTGTGATAGAAACTCACCTTTGAGCAGAGACTAAGCCTGGAAAATCAGTCCAGTTTGTGGAAAATTTGAAGTTATAAAGGACTCGAAATAGAGAATTTAAAATAGAAATGCTTATGCAACTTGCTGCTTTGCCTGCTACAATTCAATTGACAATTACTGTATTTTATAAAACCTACTTTGTGTACTAATAAAAATATGCAGAAACTGTGGGGAGGGAGAGAGGTGGTTGAAATGAAAATATTTTCATGTATTAACCCATATGGAAGATGTAGAATCTTTGGAATAATTGGAACACATTCTGCTATAGATACTAATATTTAAAAACTTGGTACACAGTATTTTTGAATAACTTTAACTATTGTTCCCTTCACTAGATTTAATATCAGAGGAACAGCAATAGGTGATAGAATAATGAGGTAATTCAGTATCTTCCTCCCTCCCCTCTTTTCCTTCCTTCTTAATGATGGATTTACCAGGTCCTTGTTTTCCACATCTAACCAGCTTTTCTGTTAGCCGTTACCACTTTTAGATTTGCCAGGTTTTGGATGCTGGAAATTACAGAGCAGATTGCTTGATGAGTTATATTTAACTGCATGCATTGCATGGAAACAGAGTGAGAAGAAATTGCTGTGTACAAATTTAACGTCACATTAATCTCTTTAGTGTGTGCCATAAAAATAAACAGAATGTAGAAAGTGCGTATTCATGTAGAGCAAATAATTTTTTTTTAACGTTACCAGCTTTGGCATGTGTTTTATTTTTGCATGTGCCACCATTGATTTCGTTTGTTTTGTATCAGAGAACACTTGGTTCTGGAGCAAGATTAATTAACACTACTTAGGAATACAATATTCAAAGGCCTGTTTTAATTTTTGGATGGGTCATGTAATTTTTATAACCAGATTTGATAGTGCAGATTTAGGAAGGGAGACACTGGATTTTGTGGCATGTTTCTCTACCTCATAAAGTTAAAATATGTAAAAGTACTTGAGATGGAATACTCTTGTCTTTCTTAGTGAAAAACTCCGTGTGTTAATTATAGGAAGACTTAAGGATTTTGACAGCTAAGTTTGGCAATAGGCGGCTTTCAGGGGGATAAGCAATTTTATGAGTTAGTGCCAAATATTGTAGATGGAGATTATGTTAACAAATGGAAAGAATTACTTGAAAATGACAAAATACGTGTAGTTTCATGAATGACCAGTCACAGGATACACATCTGAAGAGCTTAATTTATATGACTGCCCTAGAAAGGATATCTGCATTTCTTATATTAAGGCCCCTGAATACAGTCACACACAATGTGTAAGTGGGTCCAAAAATATGAGTATCTAAAGGAAAATAGCTTGTCCCTGTCTTTTCTTTGTCTTCATATTTGAGTTTTAGTGACTATTCTCATGCAGTTGGCTAAAGGTCTGTATGCAAGGGCTTTTGTACTCTGTGGAAGGATGGATCCAAATTCCATGGTATAACCTACTGTTCTTAAAGTTCTGTAACACTGCAGTGTTGCAGACTGCAAGTTCTGTGTCAGCTTGAGATAAATATATAGAATTAAATATGAAAATGAATAATGCAATCAGTGTAGAATTTTTATAGTATCTGCTTAGTTGACTGATATATTGTCTTCCTAAAATTTCATCTTAATTGTGCTGTAGATTTTTATATTGCCACAATGGTCGAGAGAAGCTGAAATTTTTGCAGCTGAGTAGGAGATAGGGTGCCAGGGAAGGCAAGGGAAGTGATTGGTGTGGGATTGAAAGATAACCATATCAGCTGGATGTTTCTGCTGAAATGATCAGCAGTGAAATAGTTAATGTTGACACTTGGGGCAAGTCTACACTACAAAATTAAGTCAGCTTATATTACGTCAACATACTACAGCCACCGCAGTAATTAAGTCAGTTTTGCATGTCCATACTACACTCCTTTTGTCAGCGGTGTACTGTGCGCGTCCTCACCAGGAGCGCTTGCGCCTATTTAACTGTCAATGTGGGACACTGACATCCTGAGCCCTGCCACCCAGGGCTGACAGCTGGATCAGTCTGATGGAAGCAACACAGTGTCTATACTGACACTGTGTCAGCCTAACTACATCGACCTAAATGCTACATCTCTCATGGAGATGGAGGTATTAGGTCAGTGTAGTGGGCAACTTACATCGGCGGAAGCAACATTGTAGTGTAGACGCTTACTGAGTTAGGTTGATGTAACTCTGTAGTACAGACCATGCCTTAACATGTTACGACTCAGAGTTAACATCCGTTTGAAATGATTGGGGCAGTTCCACATATTAGAGCTGTCTTAACACTTAGGAATGCATCACTTCATTGGAAAATTCATAATTGGAAGGTTTCTTCACAAACATAGAGGATCTTTTAAAAACTATTTGAAACATAGAAAACATTTTTAAAAATCAAAACTTAGATTTTGGTACAAAATTCTGATGCAAATTCCACAGCTACAGAATCATGAAATTCATGGAGCCTACCTCCACCCATGAAGACAGGGCTCTCTCTAATTGTCCAAGGAATGATTAAATACTTCTAGCTGGGTGTGATAGAGTTGAGAAGGAAGGTATATTATATTGTACAAACACATTCTGTAAGCTGGAAATGGGGTACAGAAAACAACTGATGTATGATGAGGGTGCTTAATTCTTAGAAAATGGGCCAATTTTAACATGTTCTGTGCTTTAACTATTAGCCATTTCCTGAGTTAGATCAAGCTCTGGTGATGAGGATGACAGTCTTACTGCTGAAAGGTTTGGCTAAAATTCCTGATTGAAACAATATGATTTCTGGCAAACAAGTTAGAACTCTTGGTAGGATGTTCCATGCTAGCATGTCACTTATTCTCTCTTATCCCCTGCTGCCAGGTATTCTCCTCTCCATCAGGCCAGGAATCAGGAAGGTGCACATAGTAGATATTGCTGCTAAGAGTTGGGCCATGGAAGGATTGTCTTTGAGCTGGAAGCAGAGAAACCACTTGAGAGTTGGTGGGTAGGAAAGCCTGAGGCTCCACACAGATTCCTGGGAAAGCAGTGCAATTATGCTGCAGCTTGGGGCGGTAGGAGAGTGTTATAGGGAAGAAGAAAGGGTTTAATTCAAAAGAGAAGAGGAAGAGGAGACAGGTTCTCTTCTTAGAAAGGAAAAAAGAAGATAATTTTTGGTGCTCAGTTTAGATTCTCTCAAGATAGATAAAGCTCAGTAGGGTAAGAGTTGAGAATTTCACTAGTATTGTAGGAAAGAGCTCTGTAAAGTGTACTTCCTTTTACAATGTTAGTGAAGTAACTATGTCAGTGGAATCAATGTATGTCATATACAGCAGCAGCATTCCTGTGCATAATCTATTGATTCTTTTAAATTGAGTTTGTGTTTGATGGACACAGTTATGATCTGTTTTCCTTCTTTTAAAGCATGTCCAGTAATCATTACTGCATCCTTTAATAATAAACACATCTATTTTGAGATTTATGCCAGTATAGATAACCAAAACTCCTCAGTAACATGATCAGAATTGACAGCTGAACTCGGATCTGTGCCCAAAAGAACTTTTAAGGAGCAGTATGTAAAATATTACACTGGACCAAATATATTGGATACCCAATTATGCAAAAATCATTTTAGGTACATAAACAGAATTTTCTGGATGAAAACCTTCTTAATTGAGAGACTTCATCTGAAATCTATCTTTTTTGTACATACAAAATGAAAGTTCTATGGATCAAATGCTCTCATTAATAGCGCTTTTATTTAAGTTTGCAGTTTTTCTTCCTCCACAGCTGATTTTTTTTGGAGTGGCTGTAGATTTTTTTCTGGGTCAGATGTTAGGCTTGACTGTGGATAAACTGTATCATGCTCTTGAGTTCAATTTTTTTTTTTCAGACTTACATTTAATGGAAAAATCCTAGTGCTTTGATATTACAGTGATAAATATCTAGACAGGTCATTCATTCTTAGGCCCAATTAAAATAGTTAAACCCATATTTTGGGAGTTGGCAAGGACAGCATGATACAATCACTTTTGCTAATATTTTCAGCTGGAGGGTGGTGTAGAACGAGTGCTTTCGAGTACATACACTTGATGAGGTTTGGGCCACGAGTTCTTTTGCGATTAATACAACATTTGTATGCATGTTGGTTGGCAATACAAAAAGAAAAAGCTGTGTATTTCAATTATTGTACTTCAGTATAAAGTCAAGGGTGGTAATATTTTGAACTTGACTAGCATCTTCAATTCAAGGAATTTAAAACACTTAATAAAAGAAACTGCAAAATGTCCCTGTGAAATAGATTAGTATCATTACCCCCCAGATGCAGCAACTTAGTTGCAGCAAAACATTATCAGAAATAACAACACCCAGGTCTCTTGACTCCCCTCACTTTTTTAACCCACTAAACCTTTTTTCCTTATCTTCATAAATATTCAGTTTTCAAATTTAAGCTTTTTTTATGTGCAAGTACTCCAAGTGTTGAGTCTTTCATGTAATTATATTCCATGAGTTGGTTGATGTGCAGTCAATTCCTTTTGATTATTTTGGCTTGTGTGTGATGTCATTAAAAGTGCATGATTGCAAATCCTTAAAATCAGGATGCATCTTCTGTTGTCTTAATCCATTATTATACAGAGGGATAACCAGTTCAGTATCCATGTGTCTTATTTGTTGCTATTTTCAGTTACATAATGAACATTTTGTTTCACCTTGATAGCATTTTACCTACAAAATTATTCACTTGCTTTCTAGACATACAGATTTTTGTTTGTGACAGGAGCAACTTGAGCAAAAGGTGTGATGGCTACACCATTCAAACCCTTCTTTTCAGTTACAATTCCTAACTTTCGTTAAAAAAAAATTACTTTTAGGGTTTAAATTTCTGCTTCCAACTCTTCGCCTAAAGGTGAATTTTTTGGGAACTTTGTAGAAAATCTAATCAGCTGTTTTTGAATAACACAACTAGGAAAAATTTTCCTTTCTAACCATTTGTTTTAAAGATTCAAATTTGGCTCTGCTAGTCACAGTGTAGGAAAAAAGTGCTATCCCTATGCAAGACTACTTGGATATTTCTGCTAAAATGATCAGAAATGAAACACATAACGATGATACTTACCTTTGAAATCCAATGAAAATTTAACACACTGTTGAAATGACTAAGGCATTACACACCTTCTTGGGTCCAGTCCCATATACACAACACAAACCTACTTTATTAGGGGATGATATTATACCACGGTAGCACTCAAGATGAATATAACACTGGTTTTGATTTTGTAATGTAGCTGAGACAAAACTGTGTCCCTGAATCATCCTAAAATCAAGGGTTTAGCACAGTGTAGGTGCAGTCAAAACTCAGTTCAGTTTCCCTCCAGGCTACAGGACCAAATCATGATGTAATAGCATTCTGCAACATAACTTTCTGTATTGTGAACAAAACCTTTTCAAGGTATTGTTATTATCTGCAATTTTAGTAAGGCAGCATTACTTAGGGTTACATTCAGATTTTCTTCACAATCATAATGGCTAGAAATTTGCTTCTAAAATACAAATAAATAATGTATATTTGTCAGTAACTGATGAGGTCACTAGAAAAGTGCTGGACCCCACTGTATGTACCACAGATTACTTTATGTGATGAATTTTTGTTGGATGTATTCCTGTATGTTTCATCACATAATCTTTAATTCCTGGGGACTGTAGGACAATCCTGCTCTTAAAAAAGAAAAAAATTCAAACTTAGCAAAGATCAAAATTTGGAACATTAAAAAATTACACAGCATCTTATTTTATCTTCTGGTTTAGTGTATGTGTGGGCCTACACCAAATTATCAACTTTCTAGCTAACATTTATATTTTAATATAATTCCTATCACCATTGTATCTGAAACTTAAAATGCACAAAAGCCCAGAATGAAAATATGTTGCTTTTTTTGTACTTCCAGTGCAGAGATGTGTAACTTTTTAATTCAAATCGAAAATCTGTACATAGTCTTCCCCCAGAATTGCAGCTCTATCTAAAAGATGTGTTCTGCACATTCATCTAAAACATCATTAAGCTAGGGCTCAGTCTGTTCTTGTCTGTTAAGTAGTTCTGTAGCCAGGGTCTCACCATCAAGAATACTTTGTTCCCAAAGCCTGGTAGCCAGAACCTCCCTGTGAAGTGTAATTGTATTAGCCTTACTCTTCAGGTGTCCCCATCTCAGAGATGGCTAAATTACAGTACATTAGTACCTATTCACTTAGAACCAGTGCTTTGGATTCACCGCTGAAGTTAATTGGGAGGCAGTCGTGTTTGGAAAGCATCAGTGTGATTTTATATATCTATATCTATCTATCTATCTTGATATCTGCTTTTCTTTCAAAAGAGAGACAGTGCCGAGTGCTATACAGTCTTTGCTCTTTTTGTAAAGTCTGCATCCAGCCCTAGTTGGAGTGAATCAGAATGTAATCCAGTCTAGAGTTGACAAAATGTGTATCACGGTGGCTAGGTTCTCATTTGAGAGGAGTAAGTTTAGCATCCTGGGTGTGCCAAGATGAAAATACAGTTCTTGCATCTGTGGCAATCTGTGTCCAAGAGCCATAAGAAGACTAGCAGGACTTTGTTAGTTGTACTCAGCAAGTTTTTATACTTCCGGAAGTACTGGATTTTCTTACTTGGGGTAACCCAGATTGAGCACATCTATAGTAATAAATAACCTTTTAACTAATCAGCCATTTCCCTACCCAGTGATTTTTAAAAAAAGTTAATGATATAAGAACAGAGATGTCCAAGCACCTCCTGGAACAGATAGAAGTCCCAGTAAGTGGCAGTTGAAAGGATAGCAGGATACACTTGAAAACAAAAACCCTAATGTATTAAATAGATCTCCTTTCAAAGCTAAATTGCTTTTTGCATGGTTGGTGGTAGAATAGAGGGCAATCTGGTGTTCTATGCTTTTCTTGTTTGTTCCTCTGTGAAAGCAAAGCTGATCTTTCATATGTACACAAATCACACAAACCTGTGTATATTTGTATAGAAATATAGCTGGAGTGCATAGCCCCAGCTATAATTAAGGTTTCAAAAATATTTTGCATAGTGTACAATACCTAACTCTCCATAGTTTCCCTTTCTGTACAGAAGTTGACAAATGAGCAGGTTGTTACTTTCTTGGGAGTAATGCTAATATTCAGTAAATTTAAGAGTAAGGTCATATGTCAACAAATATTTGAAGGGCATAAACACTGAAGAGTGGATAGAATTATTTAGTGTGGTACACGGGGGAGGGGCAGGTAATAAGAATTAATGGGATACAACTATAAAAGGGAAGACTTAACTCGGCTTGCAGAGAAAATCACCCAATAGCAGAATATATTGTACATCAGAAAAGTCTCCCAAAGAAAGTGAAAAAACTACAGTGGACAAATCACTAGGAAATGTTTCATCAGGAATAGTCCATTGTTAGATAGACTGTATGACCCCAACAATTCTTTTGCATCTCTAACTTCTATCAAATGTGTGTTAAAATGTTTCTTTAATTTTTTTACAATAAAAGACCTGTCTAACCTGTGAACTTCTTATAGTAGATTAAATTTTTGCTTATGGTCACTTATTTCCTATCTTTACTTTCAGCTTTTGGATCAGATACTTCCTCCAGTAAAGTTTTCTTTCCATCTTTCTTCTATGACAAAACTGAAAATGAAATCTATAGACCAAACTGGGAGAGGTGATGACTAATTGGGAGAGGCAGTGAGGAGCTGGCTCTAGTTATGGGGTATGGAAGTAGCTCTAGAGGTGGGACAGATACTTCCTGCTACAGACCCATGTTGTAGAACAATCTGAAGAGGTAAAATATGACCACTTCTGGCCTGCTGGAGGTTACTAGTCTGGAGGAGGCAGTGTGCCTGGTGTTGAGGTTGGAAAGAATTCAGTGTTGGCTCAGTTTTCTTTCCCTGTGGCCCTGCAGCCTACCACAAATTCCTGCCATGGCTAATTTCATCCATTACATTCCATCACCACCTCCACCCACTCCCTACAGTGACTGCTGTTCCAATTGAGTATCCCACTGGTTCCATTCAGGACATTGAGCAGGATGGTAGCAGCCATATGGAGGAGAAAGTGCTGTGAGCAAATCACAGGAGGTAAAAGTGGCCATAGCTGGAGCTAATGGGAAGCTGCAAAGGTGGGGCCAGGGAAATGAACCAAATTGGAAGAGCTCAGTCACTCAGAGTATCTATAGCTATTACCAAAGCTATAGCTTGCTGGAGTCCAGAAGCTACTTAGCTGCTTTATCGCCTGTCACTTCAGGAAGCCTTTTCCTATTAGTCTGCTGCTGCATTGGGAGTAGCTTCCCACCACAATTGTTATTTTCAAGCCCTCAAAACTAGCTTTTCTCTCTCTCTCTTTCCCAATCAGTACTATTAAAAATTTCCTATTGCTCAGTCTCGTCATAGCAAAAACATCGACAAGAAACTATGTCAGACAAGGGTCTTCACCCTAAAGTAGGTAATAATGAGAAATTAGGGTCTATTAAAATGTAATAAAGGTGAAAGAAAAAAAATTAAAGGTTAATCTAGGTCTTTGATAATGGTTAACCTTTATATTAGAAATATATATTATATATTAAGTCTCTAACACCTTTGCTAGCACAGGGCATGGGAGAAGTTCCACAGGATTTGGAAAATATTATGTTGCAAAGTAAAGTTACATATTAATTTTGCCTGCCTCTAGAGTTTGTATGTTTTAAAGAGAATGAAGAAAATAACATGACTCTTGACATTTCACTGTGTTGCATGTTCTTCCCATTCTAAACCAATACGGAGAAATTTACAATCTGTAACTTCAAACAATTGTATTAGAGTTGGTATCTGTGCCAAATTCAGGGAGGAGGGTTGAGTTTGAGTAGGCTGATTAAGCTATTTGGTAATGCTTTGTAGTAGCCCCAGTACACTATTTCAAAAAGGTCTGTCTGTGCAGACCATGTCACTGTATGATGGTTTTTCAGTGGTGTTTTCTTTGTATGTAATTCCTAGACGATCTGCTGTTGCTCGCATTCAGGAACTCTTCAGAAGAAGAAAAGAAAGGAAAGAGATGGAAGAATTGGAAACCCTGAATATTAGACGACCTTTAATAAAGATGGTTTATAAGGGTCATCGGAACTCCAGGACAATGGTACAGAAATATTGTTTTGTTTTCAGCCTCAGAGTTGATATTTTAGACTGAAATAATGTAGTTGTTACATTGATGTGCTTGCTACAAAGGGATTGTATAATACATTCAAGATACTTTTAGTTGTACATTAGAACTGTAACCAGATAATTCAGCACTTTAGAGAAGTTATTATGTACATTTCTCATGGGCCACTCCATAATGTGTTTGTAGTCTAAGTTTGCATGAAAGTGAGTCAGGTTCCTAGGGTTCTTCTTTGGGTGATTGCACGTCTATTCCAGTGTAGGTGTGTGCACACCTTATACACAATTGTTGGAGATCTTTTTTTAGTCAGCAGTACCTGGTGTGGCGGCTTAAGCACCCTCTGCTGTCACACGCTACTGTATGCAGATTTAAGATGGTGGAACCATGTCCAGCCCCTTTCAGTTCATTCTTACCGCTAATCATGGCTGTTGAAGCACTTTAAGTCGTGCTGTAGCAAGTTCTTCCTTCACTCCTTATATATAGCCTTCTTTTTCTTAGTAATAATAAGTTAGGTAAAGTGTAATATAGATAATGTTAGTATTCATTTTCAGTTTTTAGGTCTGTTTTGACTAAATTCCTATACAGGAGCCATGCCTTGTTCTCCAGGGCTTAAGTCTTGATGGTTGTGTAGCAAGGCAATGCTGGTCAGCAACCCACACCCCAGCTGCCTATAATATTTGGAGAAATCCTACATTAGTGACAAGTGTCACATCTGCAAGGGATTTAAGCCTCACTATAAAGAGAATAGAGCAGCCAGGTTCAAACGTCTCCTGATGGAGGTGGCACTTCACCCACCATCGGAGCCATCGTGTTCAGAACGGACTCTGAGGACTGCAACTTTGGTATGGCGTGCCCCACCAGAGATGTTTATGGCACCTTGCTGTCTATTACCGGTGCCAAATGGGAGAGACAAGCTCTCCAAAGATTCAGTACCCTGTTCGGCAAGATTGATGATACCGAAGTCAGCTAGAGTCAGCTAGAGACAAGGACTCTGGGAGAGGGTCTGATGATCCATAGAGCAGTCCTCATCTAAGAAGAGCAGATCATCAACTCCAGAATCTGTA